>NC_067125.1:14349163-14987219 GCF_021347895.1 Acanthochromis polyacanthus | reverse complement strand
ATCTGTGAAGAAGGCTGGAGCCAGCGAGCACCCTGTGCTGCACTCTAGATTGTTAATTCATTTCTTTTGAAGAGTTTTTGCTGAGATGTGTAAGCTGCCTGTCAGGATGTAATGTGTGCATGTGTGGGCAGGAAAAGTTGTGTGGATGCTATTGTCAGTTTGACAGTGAGTCTGTAGCTCAGCTCAGCTGCTGAGCATCAGCCCTGGAGACTAACAGCAAATATTCAGCCCTTTACAAACCTGGTGCCCCAACCACAGTCAACTCTTCCACTATATTTTAACTGTCAAATTAAGGAAACAGGCATTAGGAAGCCTTCACAGATTTTAAGTTAATTGGAGATGTATTTTCTGTGGTCAAGAAAGTAACAAAGCAGAATCAGTATATCTGCAGAGGATTTAAATCTACTGGCCAGTTGTTTTAGGTCTTGTTTTGTTTAATTTTTTGTGTGTTGCCCTTTGTTTTTTTCTAATTCTAATATTAGCATTGCTTCTGACAGTGCGTGCATTTTTATCTTTACATGTCGTGTGCCAGCCCTTATTACAGTCAACCCAGTGCATCCTCAGATTGGATCCAACCAGCTGCAGCTCTGTTCACACAAGTGATGGATGACAACAGCATCAGTAATAATATATGTAAAGCTCAAGGAAGAGGCTAATAAAGGACCTAAATTACTTGTGTTTGAGGGATTCTTAGCTTTAAAAGTCAGCACTTAAAACACATGCTTATGGAAAATCAGTAATCAAAGCTTAATTCTTAAGCATTTTTTTTTTTATCCCGATGATCCTCTCTGTGTTGCGTAAAACATAATCTTCTTCCACCCGTTGCTTGCAGGAAAACATCAACAAGCTAAGTGGTGTAGCTTTAAACAAATGTTTCACATGAACATACCACTTTCAGGGCTGCTCAGTAGAGTAGTGGTTAGCACTTTCGCCTTGCAGCAAGAAGATCCCCGGTTCAAATCCCGGAATCTTTCTGCATGGAGTTTGCATGTCCTCCCTGTGCATGCGTGGGTTTTCTCCAGGTACTCCGGCTTCCTCCCACAGTCCAAAAATATGCTGAGGTTAATTGATTACTCTAAATTGCCCGTAGGTGTGAGTGTGATTGTTTGTTTGCATATGTAGCCCTGCGACAGACTGGCGACCTGTCCAGGGTGTCCCCTGCCTTCGCCCGAGTCAGCTGGGATAGGCTCCAGCACCCTCTGCAACCTTAGTGAGGATAAAGCAGTGTATAGAGAATGGATGGATGGATACCACTTTCATTCAGACTACAGCTGAGATAGCGTATCCATTCCCCCAATGCCGGCTTGTGCTTATTCAGTACGTACCTCAGAACCTTTTGTAAGCACTGGTTTTTCGTAGGGCTGGTCGGAGTGGAACCTAATTATTATATATCTGTTGTTATTATTATCATTGTATATGTGTTCTATGTGTAATAAATAAATTAACAATCTCCACTTATTTTAGCATCAGCTGGAAAGTGAAAACACGCAAACAAATAAATTCAGGCGTCAAGGGGTTAAGAGCGAGAATGTCACATCCCATCTACCAAAAAGACTAAAAAGCCAAGTAGCAACTTTCCACGAGGAGATTCAGATTCAGCCTTTTAGTGTTTGAGTTTTTAAATTACTCTGTGTATTTTCTTCCAGGTACCATCCCTCCCCTGCTGAAAACAGGAGATCCCATCTCAGACAACATGTCAGGCAGCGGAGGTCTGAAGATGGTGGTGACCATCACCTCTATTCTTGTGGTCGCTGTGCTGGTTTTTATTATGCTTATGGTGCTAAAGAGAAGAAGGAGGGAGCAGAGGCTCAAGAGACTCAGAGGTGGGTTGTAAAGTAAATGATATTATTAGATTGAGTATGAACTTCATCTCATCAAGTAAAAATGCAGTTTATCTGCTACAATTCTACAATTCTACAATTTAATTTAGCAGACGCTTTTGTCCAAAGTGACGTACAACACAAGCAAGAATTTGAAGCATAAAAAGAAGACCACACATTATTTTGTCCCTAAACACATTTGCATAGAAACACTCATCTATTTTATAAGCCGAGCATTTCTTTGTGTAAACATTCTCACCAACACACCCGTAAGCACACAGACAGAAGAAAAGCACTACATTCAGAAAGCTATGCAATTAAAATCTTTTGATGCTCAAGTGCATCTGCACCAATTACACTGTGCTAAACACAGAGTTTGCTTTTATAATCAAGAAACGTCAGTCGTTTTCTCTGTGTGTACTTTCCAATACTAACATGCTTTCATGGTTTTTTCTAAGAGGAACCATCAGTGATTGTGCTGTATTTTCACTGCTGAAGCTTATCAACTTCGACTGTACTATTATGGTTTTAACTGCCTCTTTGCTGACTTCACAGATGCCAAAAGCCTGGCAGAAATGCTGATGAGGTATGTATTCTTAATTTTAATTTATGCCCGCTGCCTTCCTTTAAGCAGGGGACATAAATCACTGTATGGCCTAGAGTTACAGTGCCTATCAGTAAAAATCAAATATATTGCATTGTTGCTGTCCCTCTTGCCTTTTTACAGCGACTTATCAACTTAAATGGAATTGAATTAGCATTTCTGCGATACAATGCAAAATCCCACAGCTGAAAAGTAATGAATTTTTCTCATTAATCTGCTCAGTAAAAACACGCGGACGCCAGACACAGTGAACAAGCAGCAGCAGACGCTAAGAATGCACATCGACATCCCCAGAGCCCAGCTGCTCATCGAGGAGAGAGACACCATGGAGACAATCGGTAGGATACTCAAAATGAAAACCTCGTGTTTATCGGAAACCATAAGCTCGATACTTATGACTCACTTTGTGCTCCACTTCTCTCTTAGATGACAGATCCACTGTGCTGCTGACAGACAATGATTTTGGTGAGACTAATAAGCAGAAGTCGTCCACGGTGACCCACACAGTCCACTACCAGTCTCTGTCCCAGGCCACCGGGCCACTGGTGGACGTGTCCGATGCTAGGCCTGGAACCAGTGAGTCCCACCACCGTCAGTGCTCAACATTTATTTCTTCTACTACTAATACTATTACTACTGCTATTTTTGTGCTACTAACAATAATATTGTGTTGAACAACTGTCTTGTGGCTAAAGTGGGGATTTTGTTAAATATGCTTGGCTCTGCATTTGTAAGTCTTACTCTGCTAATTCCCCCCCTGAATCTGCAAATGCATTCTTCTAGATGTCACCAGTCACATTTTATTGCACATTCATGTGAATTCCATGTAAGTAAAATAGCTTTTCAAACATGTCTTAGTTTAACTGTAGACTGTCCTCATACAGTCTGTGAGCCGCCTTTCAGCAGTGAGATTACAGAGGAACAGCAGCCGTGCTACACAGCGGCCGGCGGGCTTCTGGTGTTTGAGCTCCAGTGAAGCAGAACTGATGAAGAGTAGTGATCTCCATGCCTCCTCTTGACACGTTTTCATCTGATTGCCCTGCTCCAACTGGCCGGTTGGGTCTGAGTGCACTTGCAGACGTAGACACACACATTTAGTGATGCACTTAAAGGATTTTGTGCAGACAGCTGGCCAATACGTATTCAGATAGTATGACTCATTTAGACTTTTATTGCGCTTTCAGTATTGATAAGCACACAGTTCATTTTGTGCTAATTAATTGGGCTAAATTTCAAATTCTGTTGCTGATTTCAGAATTAAGCTGAGGTTCTGTAGATACAGAAGCAAAAGTTTTAGTTCCATGATCTTCCAAATGTCAAAACTTGCCTTTTTTTTTATTCATTTCCTGTTTAAACTCAACCATTTTTAGGTTGGATAGATACCTGTTGGCACGACATAATATAAACTAGAAAAAAATTGAAGAGTGCATCATCTGGCAAGGCCTGTGCATTATGTCTCAGTTTTAACAAAAGTGGTCCAAATCAGTAAATTTGGCGGGTTCTTGCTGCACTGATATATCTCTCCACCAAATGACAAACAGACAACATACCGGCACTGATCACACACCTCCACCTCAACTCTCATTTTGGGAGAGTGTATCAAATCAAAATTTATTTCAGTAGCCCTTTACAACAGCCCAAAGGGTGACCGAAGTGCTTCACAGTGAAAAACGAGAGAATAACTTAAAACAATACAGTAACTTAAAACAGGACAGCCTCACTCACGGCAAATTTAGAATAATTTTTATTTTATTTATTTATTTATTTTATTTAACAAACTCAAGGTCCATACAAATAATTGATTGAGCGCAGCACATTTTTGGATTTTCGGAGGAAGCCGGAGTACCCAGAGGAAACCCACACATGCACAGGGAGAACTCCATGCAGAAAGATCCCAGGCTCAGGCCGGAATGCAAACCAGGGATCTGCTAGCTGCAAGGCGAAAGTGCTAACCACCAATCCACTGTGCAGCCCGTAAAATATACAATAAAACAATAAAATACGCAGCAACAAAACAGCACCAAAATATACATAAAAGTATAAAGATATAAAATACACAGAGCAATACCACATCTGAGCGAATACACAAACATGGACACACGCCCAACATTCATCGTAGTCACACACACATAAGCATTTACACACAAGCAAGCAGTCACATGATTGGTTCATTTAACCTGACCACTGGGGCATGAACCCAGACTGCTGACTCAGCCCTGTTTTACTCCCTGCTGATGGCCAAACACCTCCATCATTTCATCCTTCCATCCCCGCTGATAGAATTACTCTCTGACCTACTACAATTACCAGCACTATTCTTCTCCGCACAGATCCAATCCAGTCCTCTTTGTGATTTGGCCCAGCAGTGCACAGAGCAGCAGCCTGTCTTGGTCAGGCTGAATATGACCCTATTTGTGTGTTTGTCTGGGCACAGTCAGAGTTTGTGATTGATAGTAATGTCCAGTGTTCACAGAGGGGATAAATTGCAGCTTTGTACCACGGCACGGCGGGGCTCATATACATTGGCCCTTCTTGAATTGCAGGAACAGTCTGAGTAGTTTGAGTCTCCGATGTTCCACATCTGAACAGCAGTTTGAATGTTTGCAGTTTCAGCTTTTATGACTGTGTGAATGATCCAAAAACAATTTCACTGTTATTACTGTCTTGCAACTGAAGGTGGGAAAATTGCTCGAGTGGCCCGTTGAAGATTAGACCCCAGCTGCTGGAGGCAAATGTGTCCCTGTGGGCCTCAAATTCTTCATTTGTTTCTGTGCAATGATCAAAGTTTTTATTTTATTTTGTTCTGGTATTGACAAAGAAGTTTGGAATTGAAAAACTTTCTTGGAGACTAATGTAATTATCAGTTTAATAAAATCTGGAAAGACACATTTGAGGTGGCAGTTTATACTGTCACACTCCAGATACACATCTGCTCCGTCAGTAAACAGTAATTTAAAATGTATCTAATGGAAAGTTTTATTTAAGCGCCCATATCTGTTGATTTTTAGATCGTTGAATGTCTGATCAAGGTATTAACCCTAAATATCTCAGTTTTGCAAATGTACAAATTTATCAGTAGATAATTGCCAGTTAAATCCATTTAAACAGAGAAATAGTTATTGTGGTTTCAGAAGACTTAAACAGAAAGATGGCGTTTCTGTTATGACATCTGTTCGTTAACAAATTTGCCCCATAAATTCTGCGTAGATCCCACTGCCAGACGCACTGCCAAAGCTGGTCCTGCCGCAGCACGGAGCCGCTACGCCAGCCAGTGGACTCTGAACCGGCCGCACCCCACCAGCTCCTCCCACACCCTGACCACTGACTGGAGACTCCCCACGCCACGTGCTACTGGATCTGTGGACAAAGAGAGTGACAGCTACAGTGTCAGCCCCTCACAGGACACAGGTAGAGTTTGGTGTAGCTAACCAAGACCAGCATGGACTCAACCTTTTTTTAGAATTAAACTTCAAAATTTGAGGCATGTGACAGGAATCATGTGGTTTTGTGAGAATGTCAAGCGTGAAGGTGTTTGCCATGGCTGTCATGTTGACTTCTCTGCAATCCAAAGCATTTTGGCTGTGTTTTTATTAATTTCAACGTGAAACTTTGGGGCGTATTCTCAGCTGAGGCTTCCAGGGTATGAATCCAACTCAAATCAATGGCATTTACCTTTTTCCTCTTGATCTATCTTTACTGTACAGTACTTAGTAAAACTTAAATGCCCCAAAAACCATATAAAAACCTGCACAAATACAGCAAAATCTAGAATTACATGCTACAATATACTTTACAATGATAATACATGTGTTTCAAAATGTGCAATCCTCAGATCGTGCACGGAGCAGCATGGTATCCACAGAGAGTGCGTCCTCCACCTACGAGGAGCTGGCCCGAGCCTACGAGCATGCCAAGATGGAGGAGCAGCTTCGTCATGCCAAGTTCACCATCACCGAGTGCTTCATCTCGGACACTTCATCCGAACAGATGACTGCAGGGACCAACGACTACACCGACAGCCTGACCTCCAGCACACCGTCTGAGTCGGGCATCTGCCGCTTTACCGCTTCACCGCCCAAACCTCAGGATGTCAGCAGGGTCATGAACATGGCCGTGCCCAAGGCGCACAGACCTGGTGAGGATGTGAAGTTTGCTACACCAAAAACACACACAGCTCATTTGTCTTTCTGTTTTACTTGCAGGAACTTAACACACAGCTCCCACTTTTTCCATTAAAGCTGTATAATTCAAACCATAAACTAGATTTTGCAGTTAAAGATTCCTTCAGAGCAGGTAAAACAGCAGTTTCAGAGCATTTGTGTAATAATGTGATGTATTCTGAGTGAGCCAGAAAATGTGGGCAGGATACAACTACAAGGAAAGTATTTAGTTGCTTTAGATTTGGTTGGATCGCTCAAACGAGAGCATAGTTTAATGGATGCACCGCTGCAGAGGTCTGTTTGTCTTTACCTGCACTTTTCTTACCCGTGTTGTTAGAGCGAGAAACAGAGGAACAAGAACAAGTGGATGAATTTGACCACAATCTGTAGAAATAGTTGATTATTTTTTTTTGCCAAAAGAGGGTTATTGAGATCCAAACATACACCTTCTGCTATTTATTGCCCTGCCACCCCAGATAGCAAACTATGGGTGAATCAATGTTGAATCTATGTTGAGACCTAACGTCGAAATTATACAGAAAGCGCAAGGTTGATAAAATGTTGAGTCAACGTTTGCTTTTCAACCATAAATCACACTTTTCCCAGATAGCAAAAGATGTTAAATCAATGTTGAATTAGGGTTAAGAAGGTTGAATTGTGGTTACGGTTGAAGACTGATGGTTGGATCAACATTGATTCAACAACATTTTGTCAACATTGAAGTTTGTGTTTAAAAGATATCATTGAATCTACATTGTATTTTGGTTTAATTAAAATGTTTGACAGGTCAATGTTTAATTAATGTTGAATCTATGTTTGCAAACATGTAATCTATGTAAGCAAACGTTGACTCAACATTTTATCAACCTTGTGCTTTCTGTATAATTTCGACGTTAGGTCTCAACATAGATTCAACATTGATTCACCCATAGTTTGCTATCTGGGACTGTAGCTACTGACACCCAAAAAATAACAGTTAGGTGTAATTTTGTAGGATGAGTCCACTCAGCTAAATCACATTTACTTCAACTAATTTATGTGTAGAAGAGGAAATATTTTTGTAAGAAACAACGTTCAAAAACCGACCTGGTCCTGACGTCTTTTTAAAACGCTACAGAAACTTTTAATGACACGAAATGACACGGGTGAAAACCGTAACTTCAAACTTCACCACGTCTGTTTGCGGCTTGCTGACAATTTTAGTAAAAAGAAGAAAGAAAAGATTCAAATAATTTTTAAAAAACCCTTCAGTACATTTAGCAGCTAGCAATCTGAAAAAGTAAATCAGAGACATAGTAGAACTTAGAAAATTACATTTTCGTTCGCTGTCTTTAAAAACTCTAATATTCCAAACAATCTTTGAGACCAACCTTTTACTTTCTCTTCTGTCACATATTTTAAAATTAAAATGACAGTAATTTGGCCTAATTTTGTAGCTACATTTGCCATAAGATTATCAGAAATCAGGTGATATTAGTTAGCAAACAGTTCTGTGTGGAAGCTTCTCTGTTACTCTGTTAACTTTTTACTGTCTATTTTAATCCAACTCTGATCAGTTTTCTATCCTGGGGTGGATCTCATTAGTCTTCACACTGCTGCTACATAAGGTACAGTCTCATTAAACCATTGCACAGCACTTGAGAGGAGTTTGTTGTTTTTTCCTAGGCCCTCTGTGGAGTAGCTCCTTTTAGACCCTTAGCACAGTAAGGGTCCCATCACATATCATGAACAAGGCCGTGGAGATGCTGCTTTTTCTACAGCACCCCAGGGATTCTCTTGTTAGAGGCCAGACAACTTTTTTGCTAGTAAATGATATTGGTTCTTAAATTACATGAAGATTCTTGAAAGCGTTTCATTATATCTGCAGTTTGAGGAAACCTGCTTTGCTCTGCTGTGCTCTCTTCTGTCAGGTTTTAGCCATCTTACCTTACATGACCCTCTGTTCCTCCCGGGAACTTTGCAGATCAATTACAAGGTCTGGCAGAACATGCTGACGGCTGCTGACCACACACAGGAGCACAGACGACGTTCAAAAAGACAGACACCCTTCTCCCTGACACATGTACACAGCTCTTCCATCATCGCTGCTGCTGTCATGTTACAGGGCGTCTGGGGTCACTGATAATTAGCAATGTTGGAGGTGTCCTGTTCGAGGACCAGAAATGTAGGTCTGTGTGTGCACACAAGGGTAGAGCGTCCCAGACTTGTTGGTTTGACCAGACAAGACTTGAGGCCATCAGATCTGCCTCTTAAGTTTCAGGCCTCATTATGCTTTGAACATTTGTGCATAGGACAGCAGACTCATATCACCAGTTTACTGGGGAGAGAGGGCAACTAAAGGCTATCTGTCTACCATATCTGGAGCCATTGTCACTCAGTACAAAACAGCCCTTTACCACCACACTGGAGACCTTTTAGTGTAATACCAGACTCTTAGGCTTTCAGGCTGGTGTGGTAGTGCCGAGTGCTAAGACCCTGGTGTCAGTTACGTTGGGTGTCTAGTGTAGGCATAGGAGTTCAGCTGTGGTGCCTCTACAGTTTCCTGGGAGGTTGTCAACTATCTGTAAAGAGCTGTGTTTGAACACTGGACAAAAGACACAACGATCAGGAGGTTTAAGCAAGGAGCCTCAATGTTTAATATATATTTTATTAGAGAATTGACATTTTCTGCTTTTTCAAATGAGAGCTAGGAAGCTGAGGATATACAGGTGTCAAAAAACAGGTGCTGTTGAGATTCATGAACATATCACAAAGACAGACAGAGAGAGAGGGGTTAAATTTATACTTTGTGTTACCATCAAGAAGTGATAACCAAAATGCCAAGGGTCACTGCTTTGCAAAAAAAAAAACCTTTAGTATATTTGCTTTCTATACATTTTACCCCTCAGTCTTCAACAGGGCATGCAAAAACAAATAGCAGTTCTCATATATATATATATATATATATATATATATATATATATATATATATATATATGGCTGCCAGACACTAAGAGCAAATTGTCACAGGTGCAGTTAAGCATGTGGGCGTGTCTCTCAATGAATTTTAACAGGGTATCAGTTTTTCAAGAATGAACAAAATCATCATTAACTATCAGATATTCATAAGCCTACAAAGAAAACAATCATGCAGAAAATCACCCAGTTCCATATATAAAAGTATATATAAGCATGTCCCTCTGCATTGCCCATACTTACTTCAAAGAAGAAAGAGATGAAGAGGGAGTGTGAGGGGATTAATTAGAGGTGGAAGAAAATGAGGAATACCCAATGGTCAAGCATGGTAAACAGAACCATGGATGAAGATGGGACTCACTCAAAGCAGTAGTTAGAGAAGTCTTAGAAATTTCTAGGAGGGGAGGGAGGAAGTGCTACCAAGAGAAGCATTTTGTTTTTTAAAGCTACAATGGATCCAGGCCTGAATGAGGAGCTGAATTATGTTCCATGTGATGGCATCATCCCCCTAAAATCATTCCCTCACACTTCTTGGTATGTGTGGCAGTTTGTGAATATTTAGTTGTTCATAGTGATTTCTAGTCATAGAAATATGGACAGCTTGTTAAAATTTATCTAATCAGAGACACACCCATATGTTCAACTGCACTTGTGATAATTAGCTCTTAATGTCTGGCAGCTGACTCCATCCTGATATAGATCTGTGAGCTGAAGCTTGTTTTCTGATGCCATGATGCAGACTGTGAGATGCCCACAGTCCATGGCATCACAGACTCATTGTCTTTACTATATGTGGACAAATCAAAGTGTTGTGCGTTGAAACTCCCTAAAGGCTCCAGATATGTTGAAAGCTTTCTGAACTTCTTGTTTTTGGACTTTGGTTTGGATAGTTAGGTGCTGCCCACTGCTCAGTCTTTATGCTAAGCTAACTCTGACTTCTCATTGTAGTCTATATTCAACGGACATAAATGGAAGTCAAACTCTTTCGAAAACAGTCAATTTCCCAAAATGTCTCTCCACACATGTAAAGTGTATTACTATGTTGAAACTCAGGCCTGGTGTGGAGGCCGGTTTGCCTGTCAGTGAGTGAACAACCCAGTTTCAACCCTGTGTTTGTCTCCGTTACATCTGAGTGGTGTGGTCTGACCTCACCTGCTCATCACAAAGGTCAGAGGCAGAAATACAGCTTCTCCTTCCATGTAACCAAGCTTAAGTGTTATGAGAGTTCCAGTTTATTTCTTCTTCTTCAGTCCTTTATAAGAGCAAATCCAGTGGGCCTGTGTCCCATTACGTGTTCTTAGCTACTCACAGGGCCACAGGGAGCAGTCATCCTTTCATAGGTCTGTAAATGTGTTGCATGTGGATGTGTGAATGACGCACACAACATAGAAACACAGGGCAAAGAATATTAACACATCAACCTTCACAGAAGACTAAACTGATGATGCCACAGACACTTGTGCAGACTAATGGTTTGGCAGAGTTACTGTTGTATTGTGGTTACACATACCATTACTGTACAATCTGCAATTTACTGGCTGATGAATTTTCAAACTACATTTCTAATGAGCTCCCACAGAAACACTTAAATCTATATTTAATTCAATTAACACTCCCAGCCATTCATCATCTTCGCTGGCACTAATAGGGCTTATTATAAAACACAGTAAATTATTCATTCTCCCTGTGAACCTAGAAATCCATTCTCCAAGGTCACATGTTGAACTGAATCTGCAGAGGCGACCTCCTCTGTGCTCGCATTAGCTCTGAGTGGCTGGCGGGGAGTGTGTGTACGTGCACGTAGCGTATGTACTTACATTTGTGCACACGTGGGCTGTAAGACATGTGAGAAGTAACACGTGTTGAAAAGCGATTTTAGCGATGAATTGTACACCTGTAAAACACCGTAATTACGATCTCTGGTCCTCTGAAAAATGAATGCTTCATTACTAACGAAACAATGCAGATGTTCCTCAGCTCATCAAGTAAAGAATCTCACCACAGACCACAGGATCTGGCAACCCAACACCCTTTTGTGATGGGTTAATTTGCTCTGTTAAATATATAATCGGTTCAGGAGAAGGGATACAATAACAGTAAACTCACTGAACCGACAGTCTCTACCTCTCATCCAGCACCTCAGAGAATTACTTAACATTTGAAGAGACAGCATTTAATCATGGTTTAAAGATGTTAAATCTGACCTGGTTTATCTCGCTACAGGCCATGACAGGCTGTTCTGTTTATTACAGTACAAAATAGGCTTTCAGCACAAAGAGGAGTGAGATTTGACAAGCAAGAATTAAAGTTGTATATGTTGGTTGGTTGTGGAGGCATCGTTCATCATTCAGCTTCATCCCAGTTAGAAAAGATAACTGTAATCATTGCATCAGCTCCGGGTGATAACGGCAAAGATAACATTGTGATTTTCATTTTCCCATTACATTATGTTCTGCATATTTTTCCTGATAGCAACTATTAAATCAAATAGATTCACACTTGGAGAAGATTGGTATTACATTAAAATAATGGTTATGTGAATCATAATCCCAGTAGGCCCCAGGGTGGGCAAATGTAACAGTGTGACTGTGTGAGAGAAATATGGATTTTCAGGAGTCTGTGCCTTTACTTTAAATTGAAAGGAAGGGATGTTATTATTGATGTCTGTGGAGACAAATTAGGAATTACCGGGTGAGAACATGCAGTGGACACACAGTGGGATCTCAGAACTGCTGCATTGACCCGATCCCAATCTGTATCCACACAGACTCTACAGACGCCTCCCTGGTAGATGCATGAGGGTTTAGTGCTTCCCCACTGTCTAATGGCCAAGTGCACAGGGGCTCTCATGTGGACTTTTGATGCAACTGTCCACCTTTTCTGTGAGCCTGCAGATGTTTCCTGAGGACCTGCCCATAGTTCATAGCAAAATTGGTGATGTATCAGTGTGATGTTACAAACCAAGCATGCATAGTGCAGGGAAAATAATGTTATTTTTTTAAATTCTCAGTTGAATTGTTTGTGCTTTTACCACCACTATTTGATGTTCAGATATTCATGGTTTGTCTTACTTTTGGTAGTTTGCTAAAATCTATAAACACTGCAATGGCACAAAAGGATGTAAAGACCTAAGCAGGTAAACAGACTATTAGGTAAAATCTATCTTTAAGTTCACTTTTTAAATAATGGAGATGTGCTGTTTCCAAGCAGCATGTTCTGTAAGAGGGGCTGCTCAGTGGAGTAGTGGTTAGCACTTTCGCCTTGCAGCAAGAAGATCCCTGGTTCAAATCCCGGTCTGGGCCCGGGATCTTTCTGCATGGAGTTTGCATGTTCTCCCTGAGCATGCGTGGGTTTTCTCCGGGTACTCCGGCTTCCTCCCACAGTCCAAAAATATGCTGAGGTTAATTGATTACTCTAAATTGTCCGTAGGTGTGATTGTTCGTCTGTATATGTAGCCCTGTGACAGACTGGCGACCTGTCCAGGGTGTCCCCTGCCTTCGCCCAAGTCAGCTGGGATAGGCTCCAGCACCCCCCGCGACCCTAGTGAGGATAAAGTGGTGTATAGAGAATGGATGGATGGATGTTCCGTAACAATAGTGTGCTCCAACCCTTCTTTTTGTACAGTTTTGAGCTTTTCCCAAACCATACACACCCAAGCACATGGGTATCTCTCACAGTCAGAACGTAAGCTCATGTGACGGCAATAAATACCATCTTATCTTCTACAGCTGAAGCATGCACAAGAAAGCAATGTCTGAGATTTCAGTTTCCTTATTTCCAAGCAGCTGACCATAAATTCAAGCTGCACAAATCAATATCTATACAGTATGTCAATAATGAATCAAATGAATATGCCTAATATTAGAGGTGATGCTCAGCGATGAACCCACACAAGAATTATTACCCCACGCTATTCCCCACAGCGCTACAAAGCATTTTAATGCCTTTCACCTCATTGCCTTGGTTCATGGCTGTTGTGGTTTGTTCTCACTGCTCTCATCCTTGACTCCAAATGCAGACACTAGCTCATTGTTTACAAAAGAAACTTGAAAGTGCTCACTTTATTCTCTGCCGATCGTGTCAGCCAGCAGTCAAGCAGAGTTAGTAGATAGCTGGTAAACATACCAGACTTGAGTGTTTAGCAGCTAAACAGGCAGGTATTTCTGTGTGTAGCTGGTGGAGTTTGTGTAAATGTGCAGCTGTTTGTCTTCATGTTAGCTACATCACCCAAAAACAAGGCAGTCAATGGGGCTTTTGAGGATTTTCATTACTGTCCAACAGCCAGAACATCAGAGTGTACAGACATGCTGTCATTTAACTACATCTAAGTTGTGACCTGTTTCTCTCCTCTGTGTCGCCTCCCAGGAGGAGAGTTGGTCCACTTGCCGCCTTACCTTCGTATGGACTTCCTGTTGAACCGTGGCGTGCCTCTGCCAGCCCGAGGTGGAGGGGTCAGCAGCAGTAGTGGCAGCAGCAGCAGTGGAGGAGGAGGAGGAGGAGGGGGAGGAGGTGGTGGAGGATCTGGAGGAGGTGCTGGAGCGAGTGGAGGTGGTGCTGGTGCTACAGGGGAAACCAGAGGAGCAGGAGGTGGAGGAGCCATGGGCCAGACCTGCCTGGAGCCCCAGAGGAGCCGCACCCTGAAGAGGCCACCTCCCATGGAGCCCACCCCAATGGAAGTGCCCTCACCCAGGGAGGTGCAGCAGTGGCAGCCAGGAACTGCCTCCACCCTCCCCCACAGGGATGTCCGGGAGAGGGGAGAGGCCCGGGGTGAGGTCCGAGGAGAGGTCTCCTCCTCAGGAGATCTAGCCCAAGCACAGGCTGCCAAGCTCAGCACCTCCCAGGAGTCACTGCTGGACTCCAGAGGACACCTGAAACAGAGCAACAACCCCTATGCCAAGTCTTACACTCTGGTATAACACTGGGACACACTGGACTGCTTCAGACAACAGGACTACTGCAGACACACTGGAGGAGGAAGGACAAGAGACGGACGACAGGCACAGGATGGCCAGTTTTCCACAACAGAAATTGTTGTATATAGAGCCGTTTCTGACATGCGTCTGAAGTGGATGCTTTTCTTTGAGTCTGTCTTTCTTTCTTTCGCTCTTTTCTTTCTTTCCTCTCTCGCTCTTCTCTGTTGCTTTCACACTTTTCATTCTCTCACACCTCGCTCCTCTTCTGATGAATTTTCTCTCACAGTTTTTATTTTCTACTTGAGTATTCTTTTATTCTAAAGTGACAAAATATGAGGATTGCCAAAATGATTTATTTAAAATTTGAGAAAGAGAAAAAATACTATTGAATTTATATCAAGGACAATTATAGTCATTATTATTATTACTATTATTATTATATAAAACGGAAAATATCTAAAAAACAAGTTGGGAAAGGGAGGAGGACTGTGGAGCACTCTGCAGGAGAGCATTGCTTTCTTAATTTATTTTTATTTTATTGTCGCAATGTGATGAAATCTGTGATTGGGAAACCGAGGGGGTTTTTAGCACTAAGAAGAGCCAATGGAGGTGGAGAATGACACTGGACACGACCGCCAATGCTGACCAATCGTAATGTTTTTCAACCTTTCTGACGACTGCATGGCGACTGATCAAATGACAATTAATAGGAATGGCTGGAAATCCAAAAAAGAGAATTTTTGTCACACTATGAAATTATACAATGTGAATATATATAAAGAGATCACTTTTATTTGTGGATATTATGGGGAAAATGATTTGGTTAATAAAGTCCTTAGTCATGTTTGCACACATCTGAGTTTGATTTATACTGTTCGACATCTTTTCTTATCCGTCTGTCTCTTTCCCCGCTATTATTTCTGTTCTTTTATCTTGTATTCTTGCATTACTCTTATACTTTACGAGATCCATCATTTATTTAAAAACACTATCTGTGGTGTCCAAGAGGGAAATGATAATTCACTTTAATTATTCCCACCAAGAATCACGCTGAAAATTGCAATCTAATTAAACTAAAACTGCATTTATTTAAGCACCTCATTTTAAACGAACAAGTTTGTGGTTCCTGAAGTTTTTGATTTGTGTCCCCTGAAAACAAATCTGTATCTTTTCCCCATTTATATGCAAACTGTTTCTCTTCTCAGATTATTCAATTTGAGGAAGAAACTTTTATATATAAAAACTATCCAGTCTTTCATTAGAAATGAGAAGTGAAACAGAAACAGCATCATATTTTACAGTCCTTTATATTGTATATTTTGTTGCCAATCATGTTGTGATCCCGCTGGATTTTGTTGTTGCCCGTTCTTTTGGGAACCACAATGCATTTTGACAATTGAACCATTTTGTTTGAGTGGAAGTACTTTAAATTTCCTTATAGCTCGTCGTCACTTTTCACATTCATTGCTCTCTCCTCCTTTTCTCTTACCTCAGTACTTTCATTCACTTTTTGATGTCTGTACGTATCTTCTCGATACTTTATGGTTGGTTTGAGGAATATCTACACAAAAGTTGTGTGAACACGATGTCACATATTCAAAATAGAAGCCAGATGTTGCCTGTTAAAACCTGCCGACCCTCCTGGCTGGAGGTTGTCTGGTCAAAGGATCCATCTGTTGCTGTCCAGTAAACCTTAAAGCATCCCCAAATTAAATTTAGCAGAACAGAAAAGGTGATTGATCAAACATGTCAAGTGTCATACTGAGTCATTTGCGCCCTTAGACGTCAAATCCGTTGCCACTGGATGGACTGGAAAGGGTCACTCAACTGATTGCAGCTGTCGGTTTATCATGAGCTAGAAGTGAACGGTCTCCAAAGTTTCTGTCAAACTGAGACCAGCTAATTTACAACAGAGAAAACCGTTAGAAACTTATGGTTTAAATAAATGGAGTGACATAAGAAGTGTGGCATTGATTTTGACTATTAAGTTTATAAGCCCTGTATGTAAGTACAGAACTAAATCTTTATAGTACTCCTAACTAGAGAATACTCACTACTTAGAGAGTTTTTTACACATACTTTGCATTTCCCATTATAATTCTGCTTGGAATGCTCTATTCAGAACAATTTTAACAACAACCTTCATTTATAAAAAGTCAGCTTTAAAGTCTATTTTAAAGTAACAAAAATGTGCCCTGTACAAAAATGGATCCAACAGTAATCCTTTAAGATGACCTGTATGAAGGGATTATTTTGAAGGCTTTGTTTTTATTTATTTTTTAAATTTTCACAATGTCAAATGACTAGCAGTAAGAACTACTTTCTTATCAACGTTCCACACAAACCGAGCTTCAACATGCAAATTTACAGAGAAATAAGAAAACAAATATGCCATGTGTACTGAGGATTTGCGTAGAAGCTGTTTTCATGCGTAAAATAATCGGAAAAAGGCAATTCTCTCTTGGCTGCGTCCACACAGCAGCAGGAAGCAGGTAACCAGGAAGAGCAAACTTGGCACAAACATGAGCAAACATGCATTAGAACATGTTTATATTGATGCTGTGTCACGGTTTTGATCAGCAGATGGCACTGTGCAGTCATTGAATCAAGTCCGTTTGCTGCTTACAAGTAGGGAGCATGTGGACTTGGAGGAGGTGGAAAGGGACGGTTCAGCACCAAAACTATTTGCGACAACCTGGAGAGCAACATCAAGGGCAACCTGGCAGTCTATTCCAGCGAGTGTCTGCCATTTCCAGGAGCACACCACCCTGAAGACGGTGAATTATTCATGCCAGAGCTGACACTGGGACCTAGATCAGGTTTACACTGAACGCTGATCCCCACAGCACCAGAGAATGTGGATGAGACAGCAGACTCTGGGAAAAGATTGCATGCACATCAGTATAAACACAATATAGGTGTAACTATAAGTGTTTCTGTTGCTTGGCAGAAATAAAGACAACTGTTATTCTGCTTTGAATGTGCATGTGGGGCAACTAAAATCTTCTGTTGCATTCGCACAAATTAGCTGTCAGGCCGCTGCTGATCCACCAGGAAAACTTTCTATAAATGATTCCAAGAAAATGGTGACACTAGAAATAGCATTTAGAGCAGGCGAATGACAATAATTGCAGTTTCTTTTTAGATCTGTGGACTCCCCTCATTGGTCCGTGGTGGTGTAATGAAGATAGACGGCCCTGAGAACACTTTGAGCGCTCACTTGCCCTCATACATTAAGACGAGGCAGGATGGAAGTGAGAGTGTGACTTTCCTCCTGGCTGCAGGCCATCATCACACCTCCCACCATGCTCAGCCACACAGAGGGAATCTCTGAGATCAGGGACAGGAGGAGGAGGTTTAAAAGCTGTAACTATGGTTCAATGGTTTCCTGCTTTTGTTTAATATGTTTTTCTTTCTTTTACATTTTTTTAGATGTACCCCAACCATGTCAGATAAATTCAAATACCCCATTGTGCAACACCAAACCTCACTTCCACAATGTGTGCATTTAGGGTGTTTTTAAGGCGGAAATAACATTGCAATCCTAAATGTTTGATTTTCTATACAGTTGGACTAATTGCCTTTTATACTGTCCACTACTTGACTGAGGCCGGATGTTTCTAGTGTTTATCTATTAAGTTAGCAAAGTATTTTACCATTTTACTTAGATATGTTCACCATTTATTTGGTATTTTAAGTTTTCATATTAATCCAGCACTTTCAGCTAACCGTTTTGTCTGTTTTATCCATTATTTTTCAGCACCTAATGTTACTCCAATGTTATGTATTTCACTTCAAGTCAACTATTTGTTCCTTTCTACTTGGTACTTTTAACTCATAATTTTAGCTTTTTATCTATTACTTTTTCTTTTTGGCTATATCAACAATTATCGTGTAACCAAATGCTAATTTTAGCTATTTGTTAATGATTATGACTGTTCTTCTAGCTTAGCAAGCTAATTCAAGTTTATTCACACTTTAAACTGTTTACCATTTTTGCACAGCTTTGGTTTTAGCTAGTAGAAAAAGCTTAGCTATCTATTTTACTCATCGATGACACTTTGCTAACGTATCTGTTCAGACGTTTAGCTATTTCTTAATGGTTCAGCCTTTTTTTTTTTTGCTTATGCTAATGTTGCTTAGTTTTTCTTTTTATCGGATACTTTTAGATATCTATTCACAATAATTATTTATTAGTTTAACAAATTATCAAATATTTTTAGCAGACTATATATTTTTAGCTGTCTATTTACAGATTTGACAAACATTTTTAGCATAGTTATGAATTTACTGATTTTTCCATCACTTTCCAGAGTTTTTTTCACTATAAAGCCTTGCTTGTTGAATAATATTTTTACACCTGTAGACTTTGGTGTGACAGCAAACTACGATTGGTAATATTTACAACAAGCCTTTATGTTCCACTGTAGAGATTTTTGTTAAATCTGTCAGATGAGGACACCATAGCGTGACGTGTGATGTCAGTGAGCGGAGGCAGGTTAGGAATAGACCAATGTCCTCCCAACTGGGTTCATAATGAGGTGCCTGAAGAGTTGGCAGGAGACAGGGGGGCAATTTAGAGAGCATGAAGAGGAAGGACTTTCCCCCTGAGTTCACTCCCAACACTCCCAATCAGTCACACACTCACTTTCTTCTCTGTGGTCTCACAAGAACTCTCTCCCATTGTTTCCTTGACATTGTGGTCGGTATGTTTATCTCTCTTTCGGACCCATTATTTTTCTTCCCAGTTTTGACCTCCGTCTCCGTTCTCTCTGTCTCAGATCACTCTATTGATCCGGCAGCTCGTCCGTCCTTGTCCTCCGTGAAGGACTGGAAGAGCACAGAATGTGTCTGACAAGAAAATTGTTTCCCATGAGCTTCCTTTGTCAGACCAAGCAAACTGACGTGTTCCCAGCAACTAAGAGGGCACTGCAGCACCCCACCTCATTTTTTCATAGATTAAGGTCTGTGGACTTCTGTCGATATCTTGCAGTTTGTACACATCCGTCAAAAGGTGACATGTAGCAGTTGGTGCTGAACATTCATTTGACAGTGATGACCAAGGAAACTGATAGGTACTAGTAAAAAAAAACAAGTTTTCAAAACCAGTGCTTTCTTTCAAGAACAGTTTTTTTTCTTATTTAAAGTTGAAAATAGGGGAAAATACCTGGACAATCACATTTTTTAACCTAATTAAGATTCAGTAAAACAGTGTAATTTTACGGTCACAAATTATAAAAGTACAAATTACTAAATACAGATTTTTGATATTGACATTATGTGCGATCCATTATGTGTTAATTATATTTTTTCTGTTGATTTTACTAGATATTATCAGTAATTTAACAAGTGGCAAAACCTGCAAACTTGCAGTTTACAAAATTTCTGCTAATATGATATTATTTATATACATAGTTTTTCTTTCAACTAATGGCAAATATTTGTAAAATGCATTTTTTTCCTGGTTTAGATACAGTATAAAAAAGTGGAATTCTACGCTCAACTTTTGTAAAAGAACAAATTGCTATTTGCAAAAAGTACAGACTTTTGATGTAGACATTATGTTTGTATTTTTGCTTGTTGGTATTACTGTCAATGTGTAAATTATTACTCTTTAAAGATTTAACTGGTTAGTATCTGTAAATTACCAAAAAGGGAAAACTTTTAAAATAACAGTAAATTGTTCAAAAAATGTAGAGTTAATTTTTTTTACAGTGTTTGTCTTGATGTAACAAGTACAGTCCTATAAAACATAAAAGTTCTTATTGTATTTGTCTTTTTTCTGAAGTGACATAACTACAGTGTATCACATTACATGTTAGGCCTGTGGATAGTATTGATCTGGCTGATGGAGAAATGTCCTATGTTCATGACTATTCTTTTTCCTGTGTTCAATGATGGACGGTAGAGAGGTTTACTGTGAAGGGCTTCTGAATTATATTTGTAATTGGTCAGCCTTTGCACACAGATCAGCGGTCAGATGAATGCACTGCATCACATAGGAATAACTTATTGCAGTGTCTAACATAATAAGGGGTTTGCTTTTTATCTTCAGCAAAGCTGTGTCAAGCAGTGCACTAATCAAACCAGTGTTTGGGGTCTGAGTCCTGCTGGGGCGGCCATATTTACTGTTGGTGCTATAATGTGCTTCAGATAAATTTTCACCAACTGCCTCAATTATGTTTTGCTCAAATCTAATTTGAGTTCAAGCTGTCAACAGGGACCTGTCAGAAAATAAAAGCTGTCGTTCACATCTCAAAGCAAAACTCGCTCTACTGCTGTTTTATGGACTTTTCATCCAAACTGGAACAGTGGGAAAGCAGATTACAGTAAATCTTTCAGAGGATTGCATCATGTTTCATCATTCAACAATGATGGACTGAACAGAGGCGTGTTGTCTCTTACTGATCTGTTTGGGAGCTCATCGGGTCTCATGATTCCACTCTAGAAAGTCGTCCCATCTGCTTAAGTCAGTATCTTGTAAATGATAGCAAATGTTCACTTTACCGTCCCTTCAAAAGAAAAGTGTCACAAATGAAACAGAAAAATGTAGCAGAAACACATAAAAATAACCGTAAAAACAGCAATCACCACAAATATACAACCCAAACCTACAGGAAAAACCTTCCCAGTAACATCACTCTTGTTTAGCAGGAGTGACACAGGTCAGCTCAATGTCTTTGATTGTTCTCATTTTGTGTCTTTGTAGTTTGGTTCTAACTGATCAGAGTACAGTATTACACCCAGGTAGCTACACGTTCATGTACAATGACTGAATAACAGTTGTAATGTTGATGTAGTATTTTGTCTGATTTCCACAGTTAAGGAGGATTTTCAGTAAAAACTGATTGTGTTTCAGAGATTTTAAAGACTTAAAAGTTGATTGACTTGGGTGAGCATTAGGCGGTATTAATGATGGCACAGACCAGGCAATTCAATGACTTCCAGAAGATGGTAAGAGCATTCAGCAGAGAACAGACCCCTCATCCTGACTCTACTTCCCTTGAACACACATTTCAATTTCAATTTCAATTTCAATATACTTTATTGTCCCACTTGGGGAAATTTGTGTTGGACTTAAAGCTGTGCTACCAGTATTGCACAAAAAACACGTAAAAACAATGTTGTGCATAAAAACACATAAAAGCAATATAAAACACATTATAAAAAAACAAAAAACAAAAAAAAACAGTATTGCACATAAAACAGTATTGCACATGTCCCAAGGTCACACGACACAAACATACACTATAGAAAATTACACACATACACCGCTTTATGCATCTAATATCCCTCCTTTCCCCACCCTTCCCCCATAACAATGGAGAATAGAGGGAGGAAGAGCATACAGCCCGATCAGGCGGGGGAGAGTGTAGTCTGATCAGACTCCTCTCCTTGGCTCAGCCTTCCTCTAGCTCCTTTGTGTACATAGTCTCATTCTCTCTCTCTTTTTTTCATTATTTTTCTCTCTCCTTCTCTTTACTTTCTATCTAAGCTCTAACTTAACCTCATTTTTTAGAAGTCCACAAACTGTTGGATGTGGACCCCACTTACACCAAGACTGATCTGACCTCTTCCTCCTTTCACCCCCATGAAATGCAGAACATCCTCATACAACTGCCTCAATTCAGAAATGAGAAATTCAATTAGGACTCAACTGTACATCATAAGACAGTCCAGGAGATAATGCAAGAACAGAGAGCTGCAGATAACGGGCAACGGACCATGCACTGCCTGTGACTCCCCAGTTCAACTGCCCAGTTGACAGACGAAGCAGGGGGAAACATTGATAAGCCCTTCCACAAACCTAACCCTAAGCACTCCGATCCCTAGCCCCTCTAAACCTGAAGGAAAATGGGGGAGTATTTAGAGATTTTATTGTAGTCCAGTTTTGCATCCACCCCGTATAACTCTTTGAAATGTATTGAGCAACATGCTGGATGTACTCCTTTAGACATTTTGGTCCACTGGGGCTCAAAGCTTCACATGGTTTCTGACATGCTGCGAGGACCGAACACAGATCTGAAAACCAGAGTCTGATTAACCTTCTCGTTGAACTGTACTGTCTTTACACCGATGAGTGCATGTGTCTTTTGCTTGAAAGCAAGCGGACTTCTTGAAGACATTTCACCTCTCATTCAAGATTCTTTGTTGTGGAGAGACTTAAATATTTATTTAGGGTGAACAGTAGGTTGTTGCTCAACCTGAAACTCATGACTGAAAGTATGAATGGTTGTGAAACTTTCTAGAGAGGGATGTCAGGACAGCACTGTATGTGGCTGATAAGTGGTGCTGTAGACAACCCCCTTATTTACAGAAGGCAGTTACAGTTTAAATATCCCCACCAATGAAAATAAAGCTGTCTTTTTTACCATGTTGGCATGTCTTAATGATGTTTTGTCTGCCAGAAGACATGTCATGAGTGAAACAAATAGTCAATGCCACAGATAAACATTTCCAGCTGGAATCTGTAGTCTCCCAAGGAGACTCAAGATGGATTCTGACTTCTGAAATTTCAAACATAACACTTGTGTGGTGGGGCTTACAATTATTCATTCTGTGTCTGGTTCAAACATGAATTGCTTCAATTTTACAGCCATTGCCATTGTGTAGAACAGAGTAGTTTTACAGTGTTTTAGCAGAGTTGTGGATGAGCTGGTGTGCTTGAAACTAGATCTGCATATTTTCGGGGGAGCAATGGTGTAGAGTTGCATCTAAGACATTTCAAGGAAATAATAGAATTTTGTCATGGAAAAAGCTTCAAAATGTGTAACTTTCATTCAAAGAGATGAATTTTCAGGGGGTTTATCAATGACTAAACAGGGACTTTTCAAAAATGGCTTCCCTCAGTCTTATCTCTGTCCAGAATGTGGACTCTGCTGTCCCTTGTCATTTAGATTTAGATATTGAGTATTGAGACGCTCTCTCCTGCGTTGTATCATGCTTGTGAAGTGGTAGTTTTGTTTACTATATATAGTTGTGTTCACTCTTTGTTTTGTTTGACTGCAGATACAACATTGCTCACTTTGTGTTTGGGTGTTCTGTCCTCAGAGTGCACCAGTTTTTGTTCAAAGGTGTTAGTGGGTACGAAGTACAAGGGGATGTTGTGTTTGAAGACAATCCTTCTAAGTTTCTCAGACATTCCAGCTACATACAGGATGGTGATATTCTTCTATTTTCTGTTTGATGTTGTAGTGTGTTTTTCCAGATTATTTTTTTTAGCTGACTTAATGAAGGCCTGGTTGGCTTAGCTACAGGTTTTAAGTGCTTTCTTAAAACCAGCAGAACTGAGGAAGCCTCTTGGATGTGGTGAAATGTCTTCAAAATGAAAAAAAAAAGATCCAGTTGACTCTACTGGAGGCTTCCACCTAGGATTATTATGACCAGGATGACTAAGAATCCAAACAGACATAGTCATGGGTGATTTTATTTATTTATTTATTTATTGTTTATTTAATAGGGACCAGTGTATACAATAAACATGTATAACACTATGACATTTATAGCCAGAGCTAATTTGCAAAGTCCGTCCCTAGAAGGGCTTTTACAGAAGAGAGAAAGAAGAAGAAGAAGAAAAAAACAGCAACAACATTAATACAAAAACAAATACATTCTGGTCAATCTAAAAATGGTTGCAGACCTGATCCCCTTTTAAAACCCGCTTCAGTTCATTTTTAAAAGCCCCTAGATCTAGGTCTTGTTTCAGTTCGCGTGACAGAGAGTTCCACAGTTTAGCAACCTTAACAGAAAAAGCAGATCTTCCAAACACAGTGTCTCTCCTAGGCTCTTTCACATTCCCATTAAAGGCACCGCGTGTTCTTGAGCCTGTTGCTCTAAGTGGAACAATGAACTGTCCAAGAACCTCAGGGGCTTGATTGTACAGACATTTATACATTAATTTTAAATTACAGAAATTTATAAAATTTTCAAAATTAAGAAAGTGCAACCTCAGCAAAACTTCACAATGGTGGGTTCTAACAGATTTTCTAGCCAGTATTTTCAAGGCTCTATTATAGATCATTCTTACTGGACGAATTACTGTAATCGTTGCCTGTGACCAGGAGGTTATACAATAACTGAGATGAGAAAAAATCATAGCATGCATAAACACATTTGCTGCTTGAAATGATAAACAGTCCCTTATGTGTCGAAAGGTGTACAGATTTGCCTTGGCTGTTCTCATGATCTTTTTAATATGACTTTCAAATGTTAAATGGGAGTCTAAAATCAGACCCAGATATTTTACTTCCTTTACTTGTTCAATGACTTGACCATTAATCGTCAGGTGCAGTTCCTCATATGGACAGCATCTTGAGGAAAAGCAAACTGACACTGTTTTATTGACATTTAAGGTGAGCCCTGAATTTTGAAACCAAACTGACACAGCATCTAAATGACTCTGCAGCTGGGCAGTTATGGCTTCAACATTTTTACTGCTCACATAAACAACTGCAACTTTCTGGACCCGTGAGAATCCTCAGTTCACATATGATCAATCAGTGTGGATGTTCAAAATAAAGCATCTTGTATATCTTCATATAGAGAGGGATTTGTTTGCAATATTTAGCCTATATGTTTACTCCAATAAACATGTTATATCTCCTCCATTCTTGAGTTGAGCCCCAATTAGTGCAAGACTAATTGGGAAAGATTATCCACCCATCCATCCATTATCCATACACCGCTTAATGCTCATTAGGGTCGTAGGGAGGCTGGAGTCTATCCCAGCTGACTTAGGGCGAAGGTAGGGGTTGCTAGTTTATCACGTGGCTACATACAAATAATTACACTCACACTGACACCTACAGACAATTTAGAGTTGCCAATTAACCCCAGCATGTTTTGGACTGTGGGAGGAAGCCGGAGTACCTAAAGAAAACCCACACATGCACATAAAGAACATGCCAACTCCAAGCAGAAAGATCCCAACAAGGCAAGGATGTGAACTGGGGATCTTCTAGCTGCAAGGCAAAAATGTTAACCACCAAGCCACAGTGCAGCCCTGGGAAAGATGACAGTGCAGTATAAAGTTTAGTATACAGTAAATGTATCATTCCCCAAATAATCCTTAGAAGTGGTATTTGCAGTGACAAAAGGTGAAGTCTCATTAGTGAGAGAGGAAACCAGGTATAAATAGAACCTGGTTTCTGGGGTTGATTCACAATCACAAGGTCAGTGGAGCAGCTGTACTGCCGGGGGATAAGGTTTCTAGGACACTGTTCAGTTATGAAGCTGAGAAAACATGCTCCACTATGCATTTAGAGACAGAGTGAGATGGCAGAAAGAAGGAGAGACAGGAAGAGCGGTAATTTTAGACAGCAGTGATCTTTCAATTTGTACAAATTACCCCACAACAGGCATTTTTAGCATCTCCCTTTAACATTCAAAATCTGGCAAGTGACAATAATGCATTCTGATCACCTTTGAAGTGGCAAGAGATCTTTGTTTCCTCCTCCTCTGTATCATCTGCCAGTCCTGTTCAGCTCACAGACTTTACACCGCTTGGTCATTATATCCTGGAGCACCTACCGCTGCAGCAACTGTCACCGCTGTGCAGTATCTACGCTTAAAACCATGGCTCATTGGTTATCAGCTGCTTCTGAACATTACCTTCACCCTCAGGACTAAGATATTCCTACTGATGAAAATGTCATTATTGCTCAGTAGCTGGCTAAGATAATATGGAAAACTGTAATTGCTGCTGTGCTCATAAACTTCACCTAAATTATTTTTAGCCCAATAATCATTTTGTATACAGTAGCACAGGTTTAATCACTTCACTAATAATAAGATGAAAAAAAATGAACAACATTCTGTTAATTAGAAAGGCCTTTGCTCAAAATAACAGTGTCTTGGAGATTACTGTTTATATACAATAGTAAAGAGCATGGAGGTCATGGGAGTCTTGAATTTTTAATAACTAAATAAACAGATTTTTACTGAAGAAATCATTGAAACCCATACGTCTGTGCCACGAAAATCTAAATGCATTTTGGTTCTTTCATAGGTTTATTTAAGGTGTTCTGGAAATGTGGCAAAATCAGCTGAGTCAAAAATATACAGGACTCAGCCACAAGTCTTACAGGAGTGAGCGTCTCAGCACAGATGTGAAAAAGCAAATCCTTGACTTAAACAAGTCAGGAAAGTCACTTGGAGGCATTTCAAAGCAGCTGCAGATCCCGAAACTACATACGTACATGTAAACAATTGTAAATGCATGACACAGCTCACTGCCATGATCACATGATCAGGAACAAGCTGCTGCAGAGAGGCAATTGGTCAGGATGGTCAAGAGTCAACCAAGAATCAGCAAAAAGGTGGTCTTCAATGGATTAGGAGCTGCCGGAACAAAGGGATCGGTTTCCACAGTAAAGCTAGTTTTACAGTGCTGTGGGCTGAGAGATCGCCATGTAAGAAGGAAGCCAATCGTCTAGAAGCAGCACCTTAAGACTTGACTGAAGTTTGCTGCTGATCACATGGACAAATATTATGAAAGAAAGTTCTGTGGTCAGATAAAACAAAAACTGAGCTATCTGACCACAAATACCAGAAATATGTTTGGAGGAGAGAAGGTGAAACCGTTAACCCTAAGAGCATCAAACGTACTGCATGGTGGTGGTAGTATTATGCTTTGGGGCTGTTTTGGTGACAGTGGGCCTTGTGCATTACGCAATGTAAAAGTATCTTGTCCAGGAAAACCTGAAATTGCAACTGTCTTGGAGGCAGTTGGGTTTTCCAACAAGACAATGACCCAAATGCATCAAAAATGGTAGAGAAATGGCAAATTTAGGTTTTAGTCTGGCCTCCCCAAAGTCCTGACTAAACCCCATTGGAAATCTGTGGGCTGTGATGAAGGAACAAGTCTGTGTCAGAAAGCCAACAAACCTAGTTTAACTGTACCAGTTGTGACAAGAGGAGTAGTCAAGCATACAACCACCTTGTGGACATCTACCATACAGTAAGTGTCTAGTTGAGGTTAAAAAGACCAAGGGATGCTTAACCAATTACTAGCATTGCTCTGTGTATATATTTGACCCAGCAAATAAATAAATGAAGAACCAAAATGCATGATTGTTTTCTTTCTGACAAAGATGCATGTGTTTCAGCTTCCATCATAGATAATTCTGAGTTTTACAGGTCACTGAAATCTCAACACAAGCATGATATACATGATCTTTAAAAACATATGTAAACTTTTGTTTACAAGTGATCAAAATCTGCTTCAGTGAAAGTGATTCAGTTTGAAACATCAGTTAGGTTTCTCCCTGATGCTGCTGAACAGTGACATAAAGAAGTTAATAATTCATTCTCTCTTTAGTCAACTTGTGAGTTTGTACTAAAGTTGTAACCTTTGGGATTATAGTTACTCCTGGAAAACACCATTTAATCCACAGGGATAAAAAAAAAAACCCACAAGCAACAGCTGCAATCAGTAAATAGAGCCGCTTTATTAAATGCTGATGCAGCAAACCCATAATGGGCAGTCCCAGTAGCTTTGGTGATCCATTGTATTGCTGCAAATACTTCCCAATAATGGCAGATAATACCTATATTCCATTAAAAAAAGGTTAATAAAATTACAAGAATGTTGCATATTTGTGTTGTTGTAGAAGACATCAGTCCTAACATAATCACAATTGTGCTTGATGTGCTCCGTTACTCTCAATAAACCAGTTTGCTGTCAGCTAACTGACAACTGGAAAGCAGCAGAATGAAAAGATCACAACGCTGCAGCTGACAGCTAGCAGGGAAGCAAATAGAAGAAGTGCTAGATTTTTTTAAATCCTAAATTTTATGTTAATTATAGTGGAGAAAGTGAATATCTGGAATGTACAGCAGCATATTTACTACCTGAGGCAGTGACACAGTGAACCTTATGATGGAGGGATATAAGATAGTAGACTGTCAATTAAAGGAAAAATTCCATCAGTGGATGGTTTGATCAAACAAAACAGAAACTTTGAGCAACTTTGTGCACTAAATTAAAACTTTAAAACTGATCTAAATTCGAAATTTTTTGTACTTAAAAACATAATTAAAACTGAGCAACCTTACACAGAACTTCTTGCTTTATGAAGAGCAGAAAATCAGCACAAAGGGGTGTTTTATGTAAAAACATTAAATCCAACTCCTCAGGCGCCTGTCTGTGTTTCTGACAACAAAAATGCAAATGTAAAGTTTTAATCAGCTTGTACAGTTACTGCAGGATTTTCTTTGCTTTGCTCCGCGCTGCGAGAAGTAAGTTTTGATTTTATCCATCAATGCTCAATCTTCTGTCGCCTCACGGCAGGAGATTTGTTATTTAAAAAACATTGTTTGGTAAAAGAAATCCACTTTAGATAGAGAATACTGCAATGCAGCCAACTGAAACGCGAGATTTGCCGATACTATATGTGCTAATAAACTCCAGTTAGTGGAGTGTAAGAAGCCAAAGCTCTAATTATACTAATTCGGGGGGAAGCATCAGTCATTTGTACACACAGGGTTGTTATTTCTGACAGTGAAATTCCTCACAGGCACACACACTCGCTGATTAGATCAAATTCATGTGACTGTTAGTGTGACAGGCTACTAATGACTAATGTAATTTTAATGAATCAAACTTAGTGGAATCATCCATCTCCACATCTACAGGGACCACGAGCCTACAGTGCAGGAAATACCCTTGTCTCTAAACAATGAATCAAATCAGGCAAGACGAATGTGTGAGATGCTAGGTCTCCACAATACTGTGAAAACCTGAATATTATATTCGGATTTGGTTTTATATTTTTATGGAAGTATATTCAGATGCATGTGCAAGTGAATGAGTGCAGCAGTGTGTGAACCAATCATTAAAATGTCAGTTTTCATAAGAACATGGATGATTAATTATTATCAGTAACCGCGTAGTGTGAAATTGATTTCTGTAGCTGTCAGGAGATAAGCAAAGAAAACAATGATACGCCATAAGCACTGAATTTATCTTTTCATTTTAAACAGTATAGCGGAATAGGGCAAAAGTATTTTGATGCATTGTAATGTATATTTACAGTGTATGTACATTTTCTATTTTTAGTGATAAGGTGTACTTCTGTACACCTTATGCTCCACCCACCATCTCTGGATATTAAAGATTTATTCTGGTGTCTGCAGGAGTGATATTCATCTCTATAGGCAGAACAGGAGGCACCCCATGAATTTCACAGTCCCATTCTCTGTGCATGTGGAAATTTTCATCACAGTACAGTTTGAGCACATGCATCACCATATCATTATTACAGCGATGGTCCAGAAATGGTCCACAGTGTATCCCTGCTGTATTTACTCTCTGTTCTGATGTGTGTGACGCATAAAGAAAGGTGCCTCTGTTGACTTTAAAAGCCGCCCTTCCAAACATGAACTTCAAAATAGTCCAGCTCTGTCCTGAGACCGTGGTGCTGTAATCTATCTCCAATTTCTAGGTGAGAGCAGAGCACCTTCCAGCCGCTCTCCAGGGACCAAGTGAGCACCAGAAGTGATGACACAATTCACTGTCATCCTGCCCCTATCAGCTGAGAGGTGAGAAGAGAGAAGGAGACGAGAGGAGAGGTGCAGTTTATCACGATCCAAGAGCAGAATGAAATTTCCATATGTTAATGTAACGATTGAAATTCTATTAGAGCACATTCACGCAAACACAAACAGGAGTCTGGTAGAGCCATGGGAGGACTGCTATCCTCTGTGGGCCTCTGGATGACTTGGCAGGATACTTTTTAGTATTCGTCAGGGTGGAAAATAAAACAAGCAAGCAAACAAGAGAAACTGGAGGGAGTCATTTATTTCCACAAGACAGTGACCTTCAATAAAAATCCAAAGGTCGCTGCACTGTAGCTTTTAAGGGAGCAACACTGTCTGCTTTGTGTTGATTTGTTAGCAGGAAAATAAGACACACTGCAGCTCAATAATGCCATCGAGACATTTGAGTCTGTTATGGAACACGAGATATACATCTTTGAGTGTGTGTGGCCCTTGCCCTGAAAACCATCTGGTTGTAGATGTCAAGAAATTGGTTGCACTTGTCTCAGCAGTTTAATCCTCCCACACTTACAAAGCTGATCTGCAGTGAGGATCATTTCCCTGTGGTGCAAAGGTCACCACTGATGTTGGCATAATGCAGGTCAATGAAGCCCAATTCTACAGTGTCATGATTGTAAGAAAATCTGTGAAATGTCTTCTTAACCCGTTAAACTTCAGTGTACCGCCGGCGGTACACTTACTAATTTGCATAGGATTTTAAAGAATGTCCGAAGGCTGGAAACGCGATTATACAAACACGATATGCTGATGGAAAGCTTAGATTCTCATGAATCCGCCGGTATAAACCACTTTCAGATGTGATTACCACAGCGGGTAATATAAACACATTTGTCCGACAAACAACGAATATCCATCCATCTGTTCTCTATACACGGCTTCAACGTACACAGCGCGACTCACATTTCCGGGTTCATTATTACACACAGATGAAAATATTCCACAAAAAACGGCCATAATCCAACCTTGGACATCCAGACGACATAAGCCAGTAAAATATTTTGTCCAAAACATGTCCTGAAGTCCATATATAATCCACGAATAGGTCGTTTTCAAGGAAATGCACCTCGCGATGCGCGTCCAATATTCCCTGTATTTCTCGTCATATTTTTTATTTACAAATAGAATATTAGCGATTTTTTGTACTGAAAATGGCTGGAATTGACTGCAGCTGAAAGGGTTTTAAGCTATGATGGTTTAAACTTCAGATAGGCTTATACTTCTAAGTACCTTTCAAAGTGTAAGAAGACGTTTACTACATTACTTTATAGCCTTCCAGAAGTTGTTGCAGTGATCGTGCAAAGTTTTCATTGGAACAGAATGAATATACTACTAGGAAGGATCTCACCCAGCTCCTTAAACATGCTTCCTAATGGCCAGCAGGAGGCGACTCCTCTGCTTGCAAAACAAAGTGGAATTTTATAAAATTCTGAGAAAACGACGACTTTTCACTTGCTTTAATAGCTCTGTAAACATTTTCTTAACAGGTTTATGGTGTCAGTCACTAGTTTCAAGTCTTATTCAATACAGCATGATGTTTATTTTGTAAATCATGGACCCATTCTGAGTAAAACAGAGGATAAAGTAGAGTGTGTTCAGGTGTTTGGCTACCTTGTGATTGACGACTTGCTACCGCATAGGGGTACTACTGTCCTCAGGTTCACTTTTGGCTCCAAAGAAACCCCCCATAAAACAAAATAATGGTCCACATTATTTATACACTGAGAGCAGAGTTAAAATTTTGCAATGTAGCATCTTATGATTTATGTTTTTTAGAAAATACATGGGGCGCTATTAAAACCTGCTACCATAGAATAAATTCTGTCATCACAATGCTGCTATGGGCTAAATGCTAATGTTAGCACCTAGCATGATCTCAAGACAAGCACACATGATGTTTTTGTACTCTTGGTCTCCTATGCAGTGGTGTGCTGGGGAGGAGGTGCTCTGAGTAGGATAAGAAAAGGCTCAACAGACTGATTAAAAAGAGCCAGGTCAGTCTGTGGCTGCCCTCTGGACTCCATTGAGGTCATGGGGGAGACGGGGGTTCTGGCCAAACTGTCTGCCATCATAGAAAACACCTCCCACCCTGTGCATCAGACTGAACAGCTACACTCTGAGTGTAAGAAGGAGCGTTTCCGCAGGTTATTCATCCCTACATCAGTCAGGCGCAGACGCTAGAAAGCAAATCTCGTTCCGAAATCGCGCGATAGCTTGCGCCAAAACCGGTGTTTTGACATATCGAGCTATCGCGCGATTTCGGAACGAGATTTGCTTTCTAGCGTCCTGAGATTTGGATACAGACCACAACAAAGAGCCATCACCAAGTAATGTGGAGGTTTTCGTTCACTTCTCATCTCTAGTATGTTGTGGGACACTCGTTGAGACTATCCGAGCCGGTCAGTGTGGGGAAAAAAGCACGTTAGGGCGGACTTTGACGCGGGGGGCAAGTTGCCCCATACTTTTCGCTAGCTGAGCTGCTAGCTGAGCTGCTAAGCTGCCTGCCTGGCTAAATACTGGAGCTATGTCGAAAATTCATTTTTCCATCACTCACATGTATGAAATGACATATGAAAATAGACCCCAGGTTGAAAAAAAAAACGAAGTTCCCCTTTAATAATGGGGTGAAACACAAAGGTTTTGGGGCTCATCTTGCAGGGGACGTGAATGTGTTTCTCAAATTTCATGGCATTCCATCAAGACATTTCTCTCTAAACCACATTGGTCAACCTCATGGCCCCACTACAGGAAAGGTTAGAAATGTTCCAAGGAACTGTGAACATACAGAATTTGTACATAACTATTTGTACCAATAGTCTTTCTGATATTTCAGTTTAGACCAAAGTGGTGGACTGACCATCTGACTGACATTGGCATCAATATAGTCACACCATTAACATGGCAATAAAAAACTCTGCTGCTCAAAATTTGAAGCATAGACAATTTGCTTGCTTGAAGACTTGCTAATAGTGAGTTTTGTGTGATGTGATAGCCTTTTATTCTTTTAAAACAGGACTCTGGACTTCAACACAGTATTTTTGCCAGTGTTAGCTGACACGTTTCCTCCTGCAGACTAATGAGGAAGACCACATAATGTGCCTGAGCCATCCTGTGTAATGATGGGAGCTTTGTGCTGTTCTGTGATCGACTTTAAAAGAAGGAAAGCTTGTTTGTGACAGCTGCTTGCTGCTGAAATCTTGGCCACCCAATCATTTACACAGAGCTGAAAGAAAGTCAAACAAAGTGTGGAGCAGCAGCCAGGCAACTAATCAGATGCCAATGTTCCTTCAAATGCATTTTTTCCACACAAACTACTTTTGGAAACACAATAAAGACAGAACCATAGTTTTCAAATTATTTTGCACTTCATGAGGAAATATCACCCTATAATCCTCAACGAAAAGACACCATATTTTAAACAGGTATGTGTTGTTGGGTGGTTTTTGTAAAGTGCCTGAAGCTGAGAAAAGCACAGTGGGAATCAGTCTCTCAGTTAGCCTGGCTCTACATGGAGAAGGTCATCAAGCTGAGAAGGGAATAGATCCAGCCAAGCTCATTCAGTAGAGTTTCTATATATAGTTTGTCATCAGAATATAATTCCCTCTGCATACATCATGCAGCAATTCTGCAGCTATGTGTAGCTTGAGGTGTTGGGCAGATTTTAGTATTCACATGCACCATACACAGTTTCCACACAGAGCTTTTATTTATTCAATGTACATTGATACAGAGTTTGATAGTACCATGCAGGTAAGAAAAATGCCTCTGGGTGACATATTCTGGTCAGGATGAAAAGCTCCTGGATTAGTTTCCTAAAAACAATCTTTACTCTAACATCAGCTTTCGCTCCATCTACTCATAAAATACAGTTTTTGGGAAACATCGTCCTAAGCAGTACAGAAAGGGATGGTGAAGGTGTAACTATGAGGATGAGTACAAAAACATATTCTAACACAAACACCAGCTAGACTTCATGATCTATGGAACATACATGGCAGGACAGAAAACATATCTTTAGAACTCCTCCTGTTACTTATTTATTGATACAGCAGTCAAATAATAAATGATTTCAATTATAATAATGAAAATTCACAGACATGTCATATGATTAACAGGCTATTGCATTCTCTCCCCCCCTCCCAAACCCCATCACAACCCTTGGAGTTCCAACCGGTACGAATTTGTTTACATGCAAATGTCACACCATCGTCACTGTGCCGTCACTTTCCGCCTGCCGTCCCTTCACACAGTGGCAGGGCAACATGGCGCTCACTACGACTTCTCATCGCGCTTCTTCTTCTGGAACTTCCTGAACTGGGACTGGATGGCGACCGCTGCCTTTTCGGTCTCTGGGGCTCCCATGTCGATGTCAAAGTCCTCTGGGACGTCCGTCTTGGACACATCTGGAAGGAAAAGGAAAAAGAAGGTTAGTCACAGCAGTACTATGATGAGTGTGGTCGATGCAATGAGTTGACATTGATGAAAACACTTTCCCGAACAGTGACCACCCAATCTTAGCACAGCAGTGGTTAACAGACAAGCTCATTGTTGAAGCTTGTGCGTGGGACTGTAGCAAGAGCAATAATCCTTACATAAAGACTTTAAAAGGCTGCCATATTGTTTGAGTATTTCCAAAACCAAACATACGACTGGATCTTTCCTGCTTGAGCAGGATTTTTGATCAAAGAGGCAGGACACATTTCACACAATCCCCATATCTGGTGTGACGGTAGTTCCTCCATAGATTTCTATTCAGGTTTCTTTAAGTAGCGAGTTTTCACCTTATAATGTCTTCTGGTGCTGCCATAGGGTATTGCATTTCTGCTGGAAATTGAGAAGTAGTAATTATCTATCCGCCTAAACGGCCCTCCACACTCTACTTGAAGGACTGAATGACCTCTGCCCCTCAATCCCCAAAAGAAATCTCTACCTTTAATAGCACAAGATGGAAGAGAAGCACTGAGGGGGGATTTGGGATTAAGCCTAACCGTACCTGGACTACAATACAAAGACATCAAAGCATCTTCATTTTAATGTCTTCTACATGGATCAAAGATCAGTGAAGACAGAATTTTGACAAGAGGGGACACATTAGCTTCAATAGTTTAGCATGACATCATGTGATAGATAGATACATAGATAGATAGATATTGTGTGTCCCAAATGGTGACAGAAATTCTTCTGACAGGCTCCAACAATAAAGAATACAACACATAAAAACACACTGGAAACACAAGCTCACAAAGTAGATGTATGTAGGGATCCTGTATTTTTACAACCTTTTTGTTTGCTTTTTTGTAAAAAGGATCATAAATTATATAACACAAACTGAGATCTTGCATTTACTAAAGGAAAGATGCTTTCAAAATATATATGTACAATGAATAAGAGACAAAAGTCTACAATACCGTTCCATATCAAACTACTAAATTCCACTTGTTTGCTGATATTTTCTAAACTGTCTTAGTTTCAGTGTGGTCACAGTAAACTGCCTGCATCTGATTTGTGAGTATAGAAACAGCGTTAGATTGTAAAATGTCCACTAGCACTCATCTCCTCTTGTAACAGCTGAGCAGAGTTCCTATGGGGGAGTCTGGACAGCTGTTTCTCAGGTCAAAGGGCAAAGCATGAATTGATCTCCAGTTCTTAATCCTCTCTGAAGCTCAGCCAACATTGACAAAGAGGACACGACTGTAATCCCAGTAAATACTGATTCAAGCTGGTTTGAGCAGCTTTGTGTCTCCTGGTCAATAAGGCAGCATGCAGCACAGCTACTAGTAATCTTTATGTAATAAATGATGGATCATTGAATCTGAATTTTTCATGGAAGTTGAAAGTACATGGCATATAATTGTATTCTTTAAATATGCATATACGGACTGAATTTTCAAGCATACTTAACTATGCAAACTGTGAAAGCTTGTATAGACCTACACAGCTTACAAATCCAGTTGCACAATTTATGTATTTTAAAAGATTAATATAACCGCTCTTTAATAATTCTCCAACAGGGACTGCAAGCATTCCTACAGATGCTAGACATTTCTGCATAGTGTCGTAGTGACATGTTTTGTCTACATGTCCAATGGTTCTAAACATGAAAAAAATAGCAAATTCAGGAGGATTAGACTAATCACACGAATCAGTCATGGTGTTGAGAGAATCTGAGTTTTATTGATTAAAAAGGTGTCATCTGCTGTTATTCTTTTGCCTGAGAGGCGAGCATTACGGGGATTTCAGCGGTATTGCAGCAGGGATATTCAGGACTTTGAGAGGCCATGACAAGCTAACATTTACCCAGGCAGGTTTCTGTGTGGCTCTAATGTCTGTCAGCAGCAGCTTATGCCACCAAGAATAACATGTTTCTCTGCCCCCTGAAAACCGTGATCTGCTTTTGCAATACATGGGATAACTGTATCACTCTTTAACCAATCTACATTCACACAGAACAATTATTCGCAAAGTGAAAAGAAGCCCAGTCATCAGCTGCTTTTTTTAACCTTTTAACTTGTTAGAGTAACTACACGGCAAAAACTCAAAATCTTATCAAGTCTATTTGTTTTATTTTTAGTCAAAATCTCTCACCCTACTCCATAAATTCACTTAACAAGTGACATTTCAGCAGATGGAGGGACTTGTTTTAAGACAACGCATCTTAAATATCTTAAGTCAAATAATCTTGAAATTATCTTGCTTTGAGCTGAATTTTACAAGAAAACTTGAAATAAGTTTAACCTTTGTGTCGTCCTGTGGGTCAAAATTGACCCGTTTTAAAATTTGAAAATATGTGTGTGTGTGTGTGGGGGGGGGGGGGGGGGGGTATTTTTAGGATTTTTTGGGGGAAGATTTTTACTCTTTTTTTGAAAATATTGACAAGAATTTTCTTGCCAAATTGGGGGGATTTTTTTTTTTTTTTAAATAAAACTTTTAAGAGAATTTTTTAAGGAATTATTGGAATTTTCTTCCTGAAAGTTTTACAAATTTTCAGAAAATTGAGGAAATTTTTGCTGATTTTTTTTTTTTTTTTTTCAGACACGGAAACAATTTTTATTGCCTGTAAATGAGGACAACGGGAGGGTTAATACATCTCAAAATAGGAGGTTACATGAAAGCGAAAATCTATTTTTGAGTGAAAAGCTGTTTTTTTTAGCCTATCTGGTTTATTTTAAGACACCTAAGCTTGACAATCCTGGTAAAATACAGCTTAAAATAAGCTTCCCCAGCTAATTTTGAGATCTCAGTATTCTAAATATCATATCTTATTTCGAGAAATCTTACCAAGCCATTTTTTACTTGTTCTATTGGCAGATTTTTTTTCACTTATTTCAAGATAAAAGTTTCTTGAAATAAGCTATTTTTTCTTGTTTTGAGAGGGGCATTTTTTCCAGTGTAATGATTCTCTGCATGGGGTCATTTCATTTCTCTGCCTTAGAACGTTCCTGCCAAGGATTGATCTGCTTGAGTTTGATCAGCAGAGCTTACTGTAGGGAAACACACGACAGACAAGCAGGAAAGCAGAGAGGCGACTCGTGTATTGACTGTGCAGCTAATCCTCAGGTTCCCTCGGGGCTGAGCTTGAGTACCTCTCCCTCGCTGTTCAAGGAGGAAACACTAACTGCTGTGTCAAGCCGAGCTTTGAATCCCGCATTAATTGATATTGAATTTTCCAACGCTCTAATGCCTGCTGTTTCATCCCTGCAGCACTGGCTATTGAGCTGTGCCCTCTGCCGTGTCCACACCAGACATGTTCATAATCTTTGTACGACAAGCGGGTGATGTCTGAAAGATGTCTAGATTGTTAAAGTGAAGGCAGAGGAAGGATGTGATGTGGTGCTGCCTTCCAGCGCTGGAGGGAATATTGTGACTGAGAACATGTCAGGCTCAGGAATGTAATGAAAAAAGTTTTCATTTCAGTTGGAGGCACTTGCTTCAAGGAATGGGCATAAATAACAAATGGAATGGGTTGTACAGTTGAGGGATCATTGTGCTTTAATTAAAGTTCTGATCAATCTGCACCTTTTTTTATGGATTTAAAAGTGTCCACATGTGATTTAATAGTCATCTAAAGGTCCAAATGTTCCTTCAGAAAAGCAGAACCTGTGAAAAATTCTCTTACTGAAGCACAAGAGAGACAAAAAGAGACAAAACACAGGGTGTTCTGGTTGAGGTATAAAAAATAAATAAAAATAGAGGACTGCAGTAACTTTGGACATAAATGAGGATGAAAAGCAAAATATGTAGCAGCCAGGTTTTGGAGGGGTAGTAAAGTTATACTAGTTTGCATACAACAATCAGCACTCCATTGGCCCAGCTAAAAAAAGTATACATGGGTTAATAAAACCACAGAGCTGGCAAAGTAGTGTTAAAGGGGTTAAATTGTTTTCAGTTTTAGGCTACGTTTATACGAGGACCATCTTAACAGAAAACGCAAAAGTGGCGTCTTGTCATTTCACGTTTAGACGAGCGGTTTTGAAGGAAATCTGCGTATATAAGGTGACTCTATAGTGTGTGGAATTCGATTGGATATGCATGCCAGGCAGCTGGGTGGCGCTGTGATAAAACTCCGCCATGTCTACGCGCATGCTTACTATCTCCCTTTTCGGATCTCCGCCGCGGTAAATGTTTATGAATGGAATCTGTACAGATTCTGTACGTTTGTTGGTACGACTCCTGTAGAGTACATAGAGCTGCCAGAGTTGCTTGAAGGTACGAAGGATGGAAATAATCACACATCTTTGTTTACTTCCTTGTACCGGCCGGCAAACCAAAGGACCGGCGCACATATGTGACGTAATCGCGTACACGACGTGGTCAGATCTCGGCAAAGTTTTGCGTTTTGCTGTTTAGACGGAAACGTAACGGCGGAGAGTTTTCAACTTTTCCACTCTGGAGGCCGGTTTCAAATTTTTGCATTTTTAAGCCCCCAAAACGCCGTCTTCATATAAACGATAGGATGTTTTGTTGAAATATTTTGACATTTTTACCAGCAAGCGTCCTCGTGTAAACGCCCCCTTAGTGAATGCTGAGGGTCAATCAGTGAAGTGCAACACCTGTGAGTTCCCAAATCAGCAGAGACAAGTTTCACCTAGTGGCGGCCTGGATGGAAGAAAAAAATCTACACCCTTAAAATACATAAAGTGAATAGTTTTTCTGGACTAAAATCTATACATCCATAAGGGCCACAGTACTGCCAGCATGTTGAAAAGACAAAAGCCAGCGATTGAGCAGAATCTTAGACCCAAGAGATCAATACATCACGTCTTATCAAGAGAATACACTAAAATCTCTTTATCCTCATTGAACATTGTTGAGCAATATGTTGTACAAACTAGATTTGATAGAAAAATGTTCCACAAACACAGAATTCAAGCAAAATATTAATTTCCTTGGAATAATCATAGATAAACATTAATCTTATTTATATCACCTTTAACAAAAACATAGAACATAAAGAGGCTGTAGTAGTGGGAAAAGACAAGTGTATTTTATCACTGGGTTTAGTATATTATCACACTGCAACACTAAAAACCCATTTTGTCAGAAATGCCAGCTGACAGAAACATAGCTGTGAGTGAACCAGTGATTGTGGAGCATGAATGAAACAGCTGATGATCGTTGGTTAACGGGAGCCTGGTTTCAATACCTGATCTGAACTAGTGCTGAGCTACATCTGTGTCTGGCTCTTATATTTCACTGTCAAGATAAACAACAATAATGAAGAAGTCTCTTTTTCACAGTTTTACAACCATTATGTCAGGATTTCTGACTCTTGAGCAGCTGAAGTCTTCCCCATCTTTCTTACTTTCCCCGTCACCTTACCCCTGATCCACCTGTTCTGACCGTCTCCTCCCACTCACACACCTGTTCCCACTTTCCCATTAGCTCTGCTTGTATATTTACCAGCCCATTTCTCCATGTCTCTTTCCAGTCTGTCCATCCTCCAGTCACTATTTTGGCCTGCCTGCAAGCCTCAGTCACTGTTCTTGCTATATTAAAGTCACTGAAATGACCCTGTCCTTCCTCGTCCGTCTGCATTTGGATCCATGTTGAGCTCCATGCAGCTGCTTTGGCACGTTATTTTAAACATTTTCATAGATTTCAACACTACTTGGTAGTAATTTACTCCAAGTTCTAAAATAACAGACAATAAAAGCAATTACCAATGAAAACCTGTCACTTTGATGCTGCATTAGTACTGTAATGTCACATTGTCAGCATTTTTAATCTCAATTATGCATGTGCTGCACATGTTTTTGTAACCGCTGCAAACTAATTAACTTGAGTTTAATATTTGTGGGGACTCAATTGCACCAATCTTAAAGAGCCACGTCATCCTCTTGATGAAGGCTTTGATGGCAGATTTTCATCAGTTTTGGTGAGACAGGAGGCAGCGGCTGGATGTGACAATGACGGATCATTCTCCTCAGCTTGAGGATTCATCCCCTCCACACACACACACACACACGCACACACAACGGATTATCAAGCCTATTACATCTGGCAGCACTTTCAGTGCCCCTGTCTTCACCTAATGGGTGTGTAATATCGGCTGTCAGAGTGCCGTTCTGGATCATCCTGACTGCGCTTTCAGCAAGGAGAACAAATATATATTTACGGCGTTGTGTGTGTGTGTGTGTGTGGTAGCTGCTGAAATGGAAACTCGTATGCTACTTGGTGTGAGACTCAGGGTTTACTATTTTCACGTGACTTCACTGTCCGTTGCCAACTTTATAGTTTAGATGGAATGGATTCATAAGTGACATGATAAGACCATCCTTGGTTGGCTCTCTTTCAAAAGGCCTTTTAAAAGCTGCTCTGATACCCAGTGAAAGCTGGAACGTCTTATTGATTTTACTGCTTAGAACCAGTTGAGCCATGAGAGGGATTTGTGAAAGCGGGGATGAGGTACATAAAAGAAGGACTTATAGACCTTGAGACAAAATGTGGAAAGTAGAGTAAAGTGTGTTACACAGTATGCTTATATCTATTAAAGTTAAAAATAGTGAACTATGTAAAACTTCCTGTGTGTGCTGCACATTAACACTTTAAGGTGCACATTCACCTCAACAACTCTGGAGACCCAAAGTTGGCACTATATTTGTGTATGCTCAAACAGAATCTAATGAGAGAATAAAAACTTATTTCACGCTCTACATATAAGGAAAACGTAAATCAAGTTTTTTTTGTTTTTTGAGCTGTCCTTTTTTGTTTTTTTTCCCCCGAAACCAATTGTTTTGGCAGTTTGTATTGTAATTATAGATGGCAGAAATGGGGCCTGAATGCTGGGGTTGACATGGAAACCCCTGCCAACTTCTGTTACAGACCCCCTGCCCCCTGACAGCTTACTGTACCTGCAAAAAAATGAGGAAATTCTCTAAAATAGTGAAATACTGCAAGAATCCTCTTTTTTATTTATTCTTTGTCTTTAGACTCAGGGATCCACCACAGATAATACTGCAATCTGTTATTTGGTCACACATTACCAAACTATCTCCAGTGTTAATGAGCTCATAGATTACCTGAGATGAAAGCTCCCACATTAAGTGTAAAATCACAGATGCATCAGAATGTTTATCTCGTGCACATAAATGGAAATGAAAGCAAACAATTACTTGAGTGGATTCTGTCATACAAAGACGTGACCTCTGTTCAAAGTTTTCGTCTCTGCGAATAAATCTCCACACACAAAGGCAAAGGACAAAATGTGCATCTCATCCATCACTGATGGACTGACCTCTTACTTTAATGCTTTAGATGTATGTATGCAGGACTGTTAATGTATTCACTGAGTGGAGCAATGGGAAAAGGACAGCTTTTGGCACTTTGATACTCAAGTATAACCTCTTTAAATTTCACACAAAAGCACACGCTGTTTTTTTTTTTTTTTATTCTCTACAACTCAATTTTGGGGTCATTTTTGCACCTTCGACCTTCACCTGCAGAAGGATCTGGACTTAAAAGTATTTTGTGTGTTTTAACCCTCCTGTTGTCCTCATTTATGGGCACCAAAAATATTGTTTCCTTGTCTAAAAAAAATCCAAAAATTCAGCAAAAAAATTCCCCAAATTTCTGAAAATTTGCAAAACTTTCAGGAAGAAAATTTCGATAATTCCTCAAAACTTTCCCTTTAATAGTTTTATATTTTTAAAAAATCCTCCAAATTTGGCAAGAAAATTCATGTAAATATTTTTTTTTAAAATGAGTAAAAATCTAAAAATATCTAAAGGGATGACGTATATACAGTAAAACTTCTGATATGTTTTTTTGTGAATGCTCTTAAACATTTTTAACATTTCTTTTTTTTTTCCCACCAAAAAATGTTCAAAGATTTTCCCAAAATGAAGAAAATGTGGACATCAGAAGTTTCAGTGTGAATTTTTTTTTTTTCCCACATTTTCAAACTTTAAAGCGGGTCAATTCTAGGGACGGGAATTTAGACTAATTTCCGAACCGACTAGTCACTAATTTTATTTGCGACTAGTCGGTTCAGAAAACTTGCAATTTAACCCTTTAAGCGCCAAAGTCGCAATATTGGACAAGCAACATTGCTGAACATAACAAGCCATAGCTTCAAATGTACTGCCTCGTGTGCCTCATGTACTGTACACCAGGAGATGGCGGACATCTGGAACTTCAATCTGAGCATCAGTTGTGGGCGTGTTTTCATTCAAAGTTTTGGAGTTCAGAGTTTGAAAACCGAGGAGACGAGACTCGCCGTCGGAGCGTATCAGAGCGCAAGACGGCACATTTTAGAGTGAGAAAACTCACCATACCGAGAGGTCTGGTCAACGCTGACAAAGTACTTTGTCAAGTAATGGCTTACTCATATTCTGAAGAGGAATATTCACCCTCTGATGAAGATGTTCAGTCGTCCACTGAGACAGAAAGTGCCGCTGCGTCTGTGCGTAACGGCAGCGGGTCGGTGTGCCATGACAGTCCACGAGCAGCACAGACTGGAGCCGATGCTTTGCTTCGGGGTGGGAGGAAGGGACGTGGTGGGTGTAGCTGGAGTGGTCAAAACACCGCTAATGATGAGGGGGGTAGCGGGGGTTGAAAAAGAGACAAGCATATGCTACTGGCAGGTAGCCCAGACGGAACGAGCGTGCGGCGCATGCCCGAGCGTAGAGCTGCATGGCGGCGCCCGGTCGGGACCGGGGGGCATGATGCTTAATGCAGCGTTTAACCGACTAGTAAAATACTAAACGTTTAATAAATGAGTAGGCGGTTAAACGATTAAACGACTAGTCGCGCACATCCCTAGTCAATTCTGACCCACAGCAGGACATGAGGATTAAGAGACAAATGAGTGTTTGAGCATGTCCATGTGCAAACCTATGTGCAATTAAACCGAGCTTATGTGTCACGCAGGAATGTGTGTGTCGCAGCATCTGTGTGTCTGTAGCTGAAAGACAATGTGTGAAAGTCAGGGAAATATCCTTGACCTCTGAGGCCTTGAAATGCCAGACGAACAGCAAAGCATGAGAGCGACCAGAGCGATCGATACAGAAATACACGTGAAGGATGGGTTTTCTATTGATTGGCCCTGTGTGTTTGGTTTTCTACCCTGTTTCAACTTTTATTCTGCTTTGGGATGGAAGTGTGTGGAAAAACCTGCTTGGACACGGTGGAAGATTTGAATAAAGGCAGTGAAGAAACGTGGGTTGTTCAAAGACCTGCAGAGGAAATGTGTGGTTTCAGCTCTTTCTAGCACCGAATGCCTCTGAAACAGCAACATGTTGTGAATTTACTAACAATATCTGACAGAGTAAGATGGATTCATTATGGCTATAATTTAGTACAGTAAAGCTAATTAAAAAAGTGTGCTGAAAATAGGTCATCTTCACTTTGAGAGCTTGTCGCAAGCTAATTATAAAAGGATGACTTTGATCTCTAAGGTGAGCCCATTGGAAATTACGCCTGTGCCTGTTTGAAACGAGGGGGGAGGTGCTGTTGGTGAAGCAGCTTCTACATCATTCTTGAACATTCCTCTGCAAGTTCAACAATTACATTCAGAAACTGAGCAGTTTTCATGTTTTCAGTCCCATGTGAATAAGCAGGTAATCACAGTTCTCCCTGTTTGACAATATCTTACCAAAGGATTACCATGTTCCCTGCTCTTTAATGTTGTTGTCGGTGTGGTTTGTTCGTACTGTATGATCTAAAGCTGTAGTAACAGCTGTTACAGCGACGGGGACAGTCTGTGTTGTACTTGGACTCATGAGGTCAGTGAAGAAATGGAGCATATGGCACAAACACACGACATCTGGACTCCAAGCGCTTCAACCAATGTCACGGAAGAACACTGAGAGGTTTTTGTGGTGGTGGAAAGCAACGAAGTGCAGTATTTAAGCATTTCAAATGTAGTGAAATTAAATCTCAACATAGAAAGGGAAGTATTGCACCTTATCAGTTTGTATTTGAATTTAATCAGCTTACAAAACTCTCTGTCCAAAAAAAAGTCGCTACTTGGATTTAACGAAGCAAATAGGTAAGAGTCTTTCATTGGATAATTACTGCAGTGATGAATATGTTTCACATGCAACAACGTATTTAATCATAGCTGATGCAGTGATGAGCTTCTCTTTTCTGAAACAACCATGATGGAAGACATCCTATGTCATAGAAAAGATGTTGATCTGTCTCAGCAGGGTCAAATTATTGGCCTGCATCAAGCAAAGAACACAACTAAGGAGATTTCTGAAACTATTAAAATCAGCTTAAGAACCGTCCAACGCATTATTAAAACCTGAAGGATAGTGGAGAACCATCATCTTAGACGAACAAATGTGGTCTGAAGAGTCCAGATTTACTCTGTTCCAAAATGATGGGTTCTTCAGGGTAAGCTGAGAGGCGGATGAAGTGATGCACTCATCATGGCTAGTGCTACCAGCCTGTGGGGGTTAGGGTTATGATCTGGGGTTGGTCAGGTTCAGCAACATTATGTTCCCAAAGAATGAGGTCATCTGACTACCTGAATATACTGAATGACCAGGTCTTTACATCAGTGGCGTTATTCTTCCCTGATGGCATGGACATGTTCAAGATGATGATACCAGGATTCCTGGGGCTCACATTGTAAATGAGTGGTTGAGGGAGCATGAGACACTGTTTTCTCATGTGGATTGTCCTCCACAGAGTCCAGACCTCAGCCCCATTGGGAACTTTGGGATGTTCTGGAGAAGACTGTGCAGCAGTCTGACTCTCCCATCATCAACGCAAGATCTTGGTGAAAAATGAATGCATCTCCAGAAAGAAATAAATGCTGTGACATTGCAGAAGCTCACTGAAATGATGCCACAGTGAATGAGTGTCATACTCAAAGCTAAAGGCAGTCCAATGAAATATTAGAGTGTGCAACTTTTTTTATTGGCCGGGCAGTGTATAATGCACAGTTAAATGGCAGAATTCAAATGTCAGTGTGTGACAGCTTGGACCATGGCCATTATGCCAGCAAATACCAAATATTATTGTTGATTGCCTCCCAAATTTATCAGTTAGTACTTTGGTCTATAAAATGTCAGAAAATGTTGAAAAATACTTAAGATGGATTCTTTTGTCCACAAAACACAGATTTTGAGTCAGTTGTTATATAGAAACCAGAAAAAGCTGGAATCAGAATTTTGACTTATTTTCCTTTTAAAATAATTGCTCAAATTGATTGATTGATTATCAAAATAGTTAAATGTAAAAGTTGACAACTGTTTGATTAATCATTGTGTGTCTAACCAGAAACAAAAAACGAAGGCTTCTAAAGCTTCTTAAAAAAGGACATAAGTGCAAATATGTGTTCAGGTGGCTCATGTAATGTTCACCAATCTATTATTTGTTTCTGTTTTCAAGTTAAACTCGTCCACAGTTGCTCTGCCTCGACTGTTTTTCAAGCAGTGATAATTCATTGTCAATAAATTGCAGCACTTCAGTGCCTGCACAGAATGTCAGGGACTGTACCCTTTGAGTAGCTGCAAAACTTTTAATGTGAAAAACATTTCTTTGCATTTTCTGTGCAGAAAGTGTTGAGCTTCAGTGATAGCGGCTTCACAGTCCCTCAAACACCGGCTAAATGGAAGTGACAAGAAATGAGTAATTTAAAACCTTATTGCTATTAGAGAAGAGATGCTCATTGCAGCAGACGTGCTTACGATGTTGTACTGCCGGAATTAGTGCTGTGGAAACCGGCATTATTCTGGATTTATAAAAAGAATCGAATCCAGGCAAATATAGAGGCCAGTTTGAGCCAGCTGCATTAAAAGCAAAACGGCAAATTATAGCATGGGCAGATGAGGAAATGAGGGGACCTTTAACTGAAATAGGATTAAATATGCTTTTGACACACCAAAAATAAGCCTGTCTCTTGTATAAGCCTGTTTCAAATGAGGACCCTGTTGCCTCTGCAGTTTAGATAAACAAAGGTGCTCGCTGCAATTCCCAAAAGCACTCCAAAGTAGGAATATTTGCTCCATTTCATCCAGCTATAGCATCTATGTAATAACAGCCTAATATTGTAGTACAGATAACGATATAGTGCTGGGAAAGAGGACATTCTGCATAAAGAACAGCTTTTATTTTGGATAATTTAGGCATATTTTGCGACTTTTGTTGTTCTTTTACTTTTTCAATGCAGGACATTTATCGGTAATATAGTTTTCTTGCAGCGGGATGTTGAGAAAAAGAGCTGAATATTTCTGCTTCTGCCTGTTTTTCTACATTCTCAGTCACTTCCTGTCATTTTCCATCAACACTGAACACCAGCAGGGACTGTCTGCTGCCTCTGAATGTCTCCAGTGTACGTTTTCATTTGGTGTCTCCAGGTAACCAAATGTAGGATGCAGGAAAGCGGGAAAAAAGAGCTTGATTCAATCGTATCCACCTGATAAACATTCAAACTCGTGCCGTTATCTTTGCAATAAACGCTTCCATCCTGCAGCCTCCCTGCCACAGCTGATATCAGGTAAACATCCTCCGTGGCTGCATGTACTTCTACCCAAGATAAGTTCCAGTGAATATGAATGCATCTGTTTGCTGCTGTCCTTGAGTCTGTGAGAGGTTGTCTCTAAAGACTGTGCTCTTGCCGTGTGCTGAGGGATGTAGAGTGGGCGAGAGTCAATAGCAACGTTACTCCCTCCTCGCCCACTCTCTCAGCTCCCTCCCTCCCTCTCTTTCTCCACGTCTTTCTGCATTAAGAGACACACTTCAGACACGCTGGGAAAGCAGTTTTTACAGGCTTCAAATTAATTTTCAAGGTCAGACAACAAAGGAGCACTTTTGTGTTTGTGTGTACTGCAGGCGATGTGGCTTCCTTCACTTCCTCTCTTTATTAAACGAGCAGAAAGGTAGAAGCTGGATTTTAAAGGCAGTGAAAAATTAGACGGCGTTCCGACCGCTCTGAACCCCATTAATTGCTGCTGGTGAATAATGTAGCTCAACGGTGACTCTGTTTGAAGGAAAATAAATAAATCGCACTATTAAACAGGGTCAGTTGCTGCATGAGCCCCGTTTAAAGCTGCTTTCAATCACAAATAATGCTGCATTTGTAAAAGTTTCTTTCTAGCATGCTTTCCAGGCAGGTTAGCGGCTATTACAGACACATCTACAGCTGGGCAGAAACGTAAAAGCTTCCTGTTGTTGTAATACTCGGAGGTGCACTATTAAATAAATCTAACTAAATATTAAAGATTCAGTTAATTCTGTCATAAATCTTTTTTCTCTGGTTTTTCAGATTTCAGCCTGCCTATCACTTACACATTACATAACAATAGGATGGTCAGCGTTTTTTTGTGCTATTTGTGATCCCCTGATGAACTAGAGCCTTAAAAAGAAACCAACAAGTTAGGAAGGTGATTATGCAGCATGCAGGTTGCTGCCCTGTGTGTTCAGGGTTGCACACCACTTACAACTTTGTATTTTTTGCTTTAACCTTTAGAATCCGACTGGCTCACTTTGCATCCAGATTCACATCCATTCTCCTTGGCTTGAATTGCATACCGAAGTAGTTATGAAGACAGATGAAACTTCAGCAAAGTAATAACTCTGCTATTGCTTTCACTCATTTTTACCCTCCAGATATTTCTGTCTCATTTCTTTAATATTTTGTCTTGGTTTTGTTTTTTTGTCTTTCTTTGTCTTGACTTGTCGTTTCTCATGTTTTTGTCATTTTGTGTTTCCTGTTTGTCTTGCTTGTGTTCTTTGCCTTACGTTTGTCATTTTGTTTTGCTATATTTTGTGCATTGTTTTTTTTTGTTTCCCTTGTGTTTGTCTATTTTCTATTTTGCTTCTCGCTTTCGTCATTTTTTAGGTCGTTTGTCATTTGTCCATTTTTTTTGTCACTTTGTAACCTTCTTGTCAATTTTTTTCTTTTTTGTTTTGTCTCGATGGATAAACACATGCAGTACCTGAAATGAATAGTTGGTCAGACAGCTTTCTCTTCCTGAATCCCTCCAACAGGCTAACTCACCTAAACTCACTAGAACCAGCTGTTTCAGATGCACTGCAAAGGTTTGGGTGAGGTCACTTAGAGATGCTCGGCCCAGTACCTGATAATGTGTAGCTCCAAAATTTACTCAGACAGCAGCTTAAAATAATGCAAAATGTGTGGCAGCTCGAGGAAAATTAAATCATCTTAGTGTAATTTGTGTTTGTCTCAAAACAATGATGATTTCACTGTTATGCACAAGTAATACAGTGCAGCTTTTGTTGCAGGGATAATATGGCACCGACCAAAGTTTAGGGTCTTTATTTTTTTTTTACTACGCAAAAATGCATTTCAATTTAATGATAGCTCTACTGCCAAGTTTTCTTCTTTCTGGAATTTCCTACAGATTTATTTGATAAAGTACAGAACTCCCTGTTTTATGATATCAAAATTGCTCATTGTACTTGCTTCCATCTCAAACAGCAATCTGCTGCTGAGTCAGGACGGCACCTCAAATCACTGCCATGATTTAGAGGAGGTGAAAGCAGGCAGGATATTAGTTTTCTCGTTGAGGCCTTTATTTGCTTCACTGTGATAAGTTTAATGACAGACAGCACAACAATAAACATGATTTGTGATGCACTTGGTGCATGGAGTTGATCTTTATTTCCTCCAGGACTGAACTGATACAGGCCATCTATCTCTGTTCAGGGGAGCAATCATCAGAGGTGCATTTAGACAAGCTGATGGTCACGTCAGTTTGGTGTCCGGGTGTCTGGATTGTTTTACCCATCTGAGACCCATCGGGACATTAAAGCCGAGAACAGGCCTCAGCTTTACAGAGAGATTTAGGAGAAATCTGAAATGCCTTAACTACTTAACCACATTAACCCGCTGAACCCCCAAGTAGTTCTAGGACATTTTTTATCCGATTACATTTTTACTCACGGTGGGCTCATTTTTCATTGCAGTATAAACTTCTGTACCTCTATGGAAACAGTCAATTTCTAGAAGTAGACAGACCTCCAGCATATATTTCGTGCAGTATGGCAAAGCTACATGGATATAAAATTTAAAGAAAAAAAAATTGAAGTTGAAATTGTTGAATGTTTATATTACCAAAGTTGAAAAACCTTGAAGCAACATGTACAAAATTATTTCAACTGTCCATGAAAAAGGTGGTTCCACTCATAAATTTTTTACTACTTACATTTCTGATTTGCTTCCAAGGTCGTCTCCTATCTGCTCTGTCTATACACAGCCTGCAGTTCAACGTAGTCCAACTGAAAAGTTCCTGAATTCTTGTCATGTGACTGTTAGGAGATGTGAAGTCAGTGATGGCTTCACGGTTGTGATGGAAGATCAAACTTTTTTACTTTTTTTTTTTTTTTACAAAGTTTGGTTCAGGCAAATTGTTTGAGGTTAAACTAAGTGATTTTGATAAAATGTCACAATGTTAAGCTCATATTTGTTTAATTTTCCCAGAAGAATTTTACTAAGTCACACAAAGTTCACTCATTGAAATACTTTGAAATTCAAAATTCCAACCCTAGAGAGTTATTGGAGGACATAACACTTTTTAAAAAACTTTTGTGACATTTTTCAAAATTTTTAATTTCTTGTTGAAATTCAAGGTCAAGGAAGTCACCATATATGGCCCCTTGCCTGTTAGTGGTAAAAAACTAAAACAAAAAAACATTTCAAGAAATGTATATCATTAGCCTAGCCGTGCTAGACAACCCACGGCAACGAATTTAATTCTCTGCCAGGGTCGGTCTAGTTACCCTCGGTAAGCCTTGAGGTTGGATGCTCCTAAAACTGGCCGACGAATCACCATGAAGTGTAGAGTCAGAAGGTGGGCGTAACTAAATAACGATGAGGCGCGACGATTCTGACAGAAACAACCGGAAACAACCATAGACAAAAAGATGGCTGCACACAATAAACAGTTATCTTTCGACTCGGCTTTGGCCACAGCCCTTCAAGATTTAAAGCTAAAATTCAACTTGAAAGATAAACAAAGGATAAGATAAGAAAGATAAATAAGGCTTCACCGAACTCCCGCATCCTCTGATTTCTAGCGCTCGAGGAACTATGTCAGCCTATTCGTTGCGTTGATTGGTTGTATACCTACCCAATTGCTGCAGAGTGATTTGAAAGACAACCTTTTCGCCCGCCTCCCTCCCTGTCGAGAGTTCCGAGACCCTTGCGTCTTCAGACCTGGGTCTAGCGCGGCTAGGCTAGTATATCATCATTTGGCAGAACTACTCGACCGTAAAATGTGAATTTCGTCAACTACCCATGGTTAGTTTTGACTTTTTGACTGCAAACATAAAGGAGGACCGAACCGAGAGTCTGTCTTTTTTAACTTCGGAGAAAAGAGAAAATTTGATATGTTCCAGGCCTCTGCTGATTGGTCAAATGCCACGATAACGTATAGTGATCTTCACTGATTGGCTGGGTAAAAAAAAGCCACATGCTTCTTGACCTCACTGAGAGGTGGCAGCAACGCTATATTTAATGTGCAGAAGTTTCCAAATATGATCACTTGCCCAATGAAGGGTTAGACTGTCAGAAAGTTAAAAATCTGCTGATAATGTTTTACAGTTCCTGCCTTTGATAAATGGTGTAATTTGGGTGTTTTTATGTTGGTTTTTTTTTTAACATTTGATTTTCTGTCAACCAGGACATATGCCAAAATGTCTTACAATGCCCTGGTGTGTTTTTGTTTTGAAAAGAGTCATTAAGGACCAGTAATGTGCTCGGGGACATGCATTCATGTTCACACGTTTGTGACCCGAGGGTATCAAACATGATAGAGATGTGGAGAATTTGATCAAAAATGACACATGTACAAATTCAGATGCTGCATGAAATGTTCTCCATGTCACGTAAATGATGACATGCCACCCTGAACTCTTGTACAATTGTGATTGGATCTGACAGAAAGCCCTGAGGTTTATGTAGGTGGGTGTGTATGCATGTCTGTCACCTCCTGTTACTGTCAATCATACATGTGCCTTTTAAAGCTCATTTTAGATTCATGCGCCATCACACACACACTTACCCTCCTCCTCACTCGTGCTCTCTGCACTTCAATCATTCTGTCTCTGCCTCTTCTAAAATAAGCTGTGCAGGTATTGGTTTTATTTTGAAAAATGATGCACAAGTCCACTACAACACCAAAACTGAACTATTTTATTTTTACCTTGTCCTCCAGAGGTCTTGTTGTTGCCGGCAGCTGCTCCAGATCCTTGTCTCTGCAATGCAAAAACAGGAAAAAAATAGTTGGGATGGTGTGTTTTTTTGTCTTCAAAATTAAATCCTGGGTACGACAAAAGATGACTTTTCTCAGTTCTGCCATCCAAACGTCACCAAAACCGTTGACTGCATGCCACTGCTCTGTGTCCTTCAGTAATTAAGCCTTGTCCTCATCATCGCTCTGACATCTATTGGAGCTAACATGCACTCCAAAGCCTCCACTGTGGAGAATTTCAGCCGGCAGGGCCCTCATTCTAGCCACACAGGCAGATCAGAGGAAGCCCTGCAGGCCGAGTGTACCCGTGAAAGAAGAAAGGCCTAAACACAACGTACAGTATGACCAGAAGGGTCACAGCACCCGAGGTATTCTTTACCGTGACAAGGCGCTATGACACTAGAGGTCACAAGAGAACTGACATGAATCACAGCAAATGACCTACTTTCTGGTTTGCTGTGTGTTTTATCATGATTATTTTCACAAGTGAAGAAGGGGGGAAAATCCCAAACTTAAGCTGCATCATGTATTGTCACATGTGCTTTCACAAAAAATGTTTGATTAGTGTTTTTGGTTTTCGTTTCTATTTCCAAGCCTGGCAACCAACGATGTAAGAGCTCCGTATACCATCCATAACACTCGAACACATTACATTCAGCTTGTAATAAGTGTTCATAAATTCTACCAAATGAATAAACCTAGAATTAAAGTGTCAACGGTTATCCAAGCGCTCCCAGACTTTACCAACTGAAAAACACTGTTGCCTCTACATACTAGATATTTCATTTTCTAAATTTTGTAATATGTTTCTACATACTCTTCTGTTCTGTGTAAACACTGCCTGCAGTTCAGCCCAGTTCAAGCAAAAAGTCTCAGAATTTTTTTACATGTGATTCCTGGTCATAGCTGAGTCACTAATGGCTTCCTGGTTGTGACAAGCTGCACAGAATTCTTAGTTTTCTACAGAATCTAAATAGAGAAAACTCTTTGCTTTTAGCAAAATTTTAAACGCGTCACGTAGAATATCGTGATTAGAATGAAATATTACACTTTCAAGCTCTGATTATCTCATTCCAACACAATGCTGAACCGCAGGACTGCTGAAACTTTCAACATCCAAAAATTCGGGATCTAACAAGTAGTGCAATTTTTGACATTTTAAAAGGACCACATGCTTAGAGGACGAATGAATCATTTTACACTGCTTCTATTTAATAATTGCAATGACATTAACAATGACGATAAGCTACCACGTCACATCATTATCGACTAATAAAACTATACATCACACATTCGTATACAATTTATAATATTCTTTTTGTATGAGGAGATGCATCTGAAAATAGCATGTGACAATTGATACTGATTATTCAGTGTTGGATCTTCTTGGTCATATTATGATATTACACTTACATTCTCATTTAAATTCACTCCACATCACAAGACACAGAGGTGTTAAAATGGGGAGATTGATAGATGTAAACAAAAAATGAACAAAAGAACCAAACATCTTGTCTTCAACATTCTCAAGGACACCGTCAGATATCCTTTACTCTCCTAACGAATGACTTTTCAGATGTGATGTTCCATAACTGCACACACTGAGCTGATATAATCATTCTATCCTCAGACACTAAAGCAGCAATGTTTCTTTAAACGCCAACTTTCATTACCCTACAGTCATTTGTTTGTATCGCCTCTGTATTCCAAACACACCTGCTTTCCTTATTAGATTGCAAACGGGTGCAGATCTCTGGAGAAATAACAAAGAGACTGGCTGTGGTAATATATGTATTTCCCATTTCTTCTAATATGACACGTAATTTTGTCAGTCAGTATTTAAAATGAGAGTAAACACGAGGGAGCTTACGAAGTTTCACCTAATAATGAGATATCCACTGTCTTCCTTAGTGCTGCTAAGACCTAAAGTTAAGTTTAAATTTTAAAAAACACAACATCGCACTTTGAAATAAAATCCCTGTATTTGTACACTCCGGTCTTTTGGGCTCAGTCAGATACGAGCAGCATTAGAGGTGTGAAAACGGTAAAGCAGATATTGCATTAGAGACGAGTACAGGAGTGACACTGCATCACAGTGAGCAGATTAGGAAAAGCTATTCTTAGAACCATATTATAGTCCTGCTTTTAATATGCAGCGGAGCAAGAAAGAAGGGATATCACAGGGAATGATAAAGGAACCTGAAGAGGTAAAAGGAGAGGATGAACTGAGGGAAGGAAGTAAGGAAGAGCTGCGGTGAGGAGTTCCATCAAGAGCTTCTCATTAATCACACATAGTGCTGGATAGAGGTTTCCTGAAAGCACACAGCTTCATATTGCAAATCTTTACTTTATTTATGCTTGTACACACACACACAAAAAAAAAACCGGCATGACTTACTAAGGATAACAGCTATTTAATGACTTTACACATACTGCATTGATATGTTCAGAAAAAGAGAAGCCAGAAAAGTAAAGCAGTAAACTGTAAAATATGAGTTGATTTGACTAATTTCCTTTATGTTTTACAGTGTAAAATGCAAGTTAAACTGTTACTCTAGCTCTGTCCACTGGTAACATCCTCCAATATTTAGCACCTCTAGAGCTCTTAAAGAATTTTCTATGCAAGTCCAAATGCTCTGACTGCACTTTTACTTGTTTTAAGAAAATCCTGTTTTTAGCATTCAGTTACTGACACGAAGAGGCTTCACCATAGAGTTCAGATTAATGGGGCTAAAAGCCTGATAGCATCAAATGATCCTCTTGTTTGCTGCTCCTCCATATCAGCCCATGCTAATTAATTCAGTATTAGTTATCCCTGTCCCTAGGCCTGTGTTTGGGACCGCCTTGGTGGCCCATTTATCTTCACAGTCACAACCATCGTGGAGAGAAAGAGTGCAAAAGCTCCAAACTCCAACACTCCATCACTGCCACACACAAAAAAACATTTGGTATGTACATAAATTCTTCACAGCAGACACCCTGGAGGAAATGCTCCTCCACTGAAACTTCCCAAAACTGTCCAAACAGCAGAGCAAGTTGAAATTGATGTTGAAAATAACCATTTTTTGCAATGTGTTTTCCATCTGAAACCACACACAATAGCAGAAGGTTCCAGAGTCCCTGTGCAATCACTGCGAGTCAATTTAAGCTTTGGCCATGTTTGCGCAGGGAAAAATATCTCTCCTGTGAAATTATTGCAGGAACTACAGTGTCACCTTATCATCAACTTGCACGATTTATTACCAGCCGGCAGACCATTTCTCAGCTTGTGTTTTCATATGCGCAGCTGGAGTGGGAGCTGCGATGATTTTTCTCTCTGTAGTGAAGAGGAGGGGGATGAAGAGAGGAGAGCAGGATCAATACCTCCCTCTGCAGTTAAGATGTACTATACAAACATTGGCACGGGGAAGATAAATGACCAGAATCAACTCTCTGACTGCCTCCTCTGGTCTGCAGGAGAAAAGTAAATGAGGTAGAGAGGGGAGAGTTAGACTTTCAGTCTTTGGAGTTAAATGTGTTTCTGGAGCCCAGTGGTAGTGACCAGAAGCTAAATTATTCAGCCTTGAAATGCTTCTCAACTTTAAGGGGATAGTTCGACATTTTGAGAAATGTTCTTATTCGCCGTCTTGCCAAGAGAAATATCGACACCTTCGATGCTTTATATTTAACGGACATGTCTGCTACAGCCTGCAACCAGCATGGCAAGACAGAGGTCTAGTTCTGCTTTTGTTGGACTCTTATTAGTGGTAGATCAGCAATTTTGACTTGCTTTACTTAGTTTTAATTTCTGCAGTCTGTGTTGATTCACTCCACGAAGTCACCTTGCCAAGTTAGCTGGAAGTTCATTGGAAACGGATGCACCGATCATGTGCATCTTAACCCATATGTACGAGTCTGTGATTCTGCAGCAGGAGGTTCCACCGTTACAGCTGCTTGTACACCGCAGGTTAATTCTTTGTTTTACCTTTTAACATAAACAAGCTAGAAGGTATGTTGGGCATTATCACCTCTCCTGTATTCTCCAAAACAATATGTTCCTCAATAGCTGCACTGCATTTTCAATTAAGTTTTACATAAACAGATGTTCTCTTGTTAAGGTAGCAGTATGACGCTGTAGAAAACAACCACAAAGACTGGAATCACTATGTATAAACCTAAGTTTAATTTTTACAACCTCTCTGGTAAAGTTCATGCACAAAAAATATCCGGTAAGGTTTAGGAAATATTAGTCTGTCTTAATCCACCCATTCACAACATGTTTAGAGCTTCTCCTCCATTTTCTGGGTTACCATGGTGACGAGCCTCACTCCATTTATTGTAGGACTGGTCGGCTGAAAAGAAGCAACACAATAAATGGTAACGACATTTTGATGAGAAACATATTACTGTTTGTGTCACTAACAAACATAACCTGGGTGAAAATACGCATTGCTCATAATGTACTAGATAATGCAATTAAGTTGTGCAGGATCATGATTTTTGTAAGAGACAAGTTTCGATCACCTATGCCATCATAAAAAGATTTGCAATTTCAGCAGAATTTCTCTATTATTTCCAGTTCAGTTGATGGAAATGTTAAATAGAAGTTGCATTGTTTTCATACATGTAAATTTGTCATTAAACCTCAAAAAGCCAACAAAAACATACAATCACGTAAAACAAAAGGTTACAAAACGTATTTTAATTATCTAAAATGGCAGTATTTTATCAGTTTGTTTTGCTTCAAAATAGTGTGCTTCTAGCTTCATGTTTAACATAAAGACCTGAGACTGGTATCCATCTTTTGATCTAGCCCCTTCATTTCCCAAAATGTAGAACTATTCCTTTAATAATCTGATGTTTTCGTACACACTGATACGTACAGTCGACAGAAAGCCAGAGAAGATAAAACGGGTTCTTCGTTGACAGCAGTATCACGTCCTATTGTTCTTATCATTTAGCTTTCACATTATGTGAGTGTCCTTAATGCACAGCGTGTTGGTGCTTGACTGTCTCTTTGTATTAGTGCTACCATCTACTGCAGGGTTCACGTCGCCTCTCACCCAGTCACAGCTGGGAAAGGCTCCAGTCCCACATGACCCTCAACAAGATAAAGCAGGTTTTCTAATGGATGTTGACGATCTGTAAGCAGAACACACTTTATAAGTTAGATTTATTGCTACTGTATTGTATTTAAATCAATCATTTAGCATTGATTGCTTTTTTCACTCACCCTTGAACAATCTGAGAGAGAAGCAGTGGGGAGTCTAGGCCCGCTAACCAAACACAGAAAGGGAAATGGTTTCATTTAGGTTGCGTGTATCTGGCTGCCTCTTGGGGGGTTTAGCTTCAGCTACTTTCACTGCAACCTTTTCACAGCTATTTCCCCGCTCATTCAAAGGTTTCCCATTTGGTCATGTCAGAAGGGTTTCCGTGTTTTAATAGCCGAGGAGTCGAGGACGCATCGTGTTATGTGTCCTCTTTTTCTGAGCTTCTCTCTGCATTATTAATCCAACGCTTTCAATGAATTTCAAACGGCGTGTGCTGCGCTTTGATGCTGGGGAGAGGCACGGGTGGTGAGAGGGCATGAAGCATCCTCACTAGCTCAGAACACAACACTCCTGTGCCTGTTGGGAAGAAACGTCTAATTTGAGGCTGGTCTTTGATGCAATTCTGCATTTAAAAAAACAACAAAAAACTCATTACTTGAAGTGTGGGAGATACGTGCATACAACACTGCAGGTAATGTTTACCTGTCACGCATGTCAAAATGATACCTGTTCTCTCTTTTTATTTGCCTGTCAGGAAAAACCTGAAGTGGAGCGACTTATCAAATTGCTCTGCGGTGGTTTCACATTACAGTCGCACAGTTGAACTCTCTTCCAGCCCCCCTGCAGCTCCAACACAAATATCAGAACCAGATAAAGCCTCTGTTTTGTTCTTCCCTGTTACTAATCCCAGTTCAAAGAGAGCAACTGAGTCTCTCCAGCAGCCTTTAGTAATGGCCATGAAATTAACTGCTTCCTTCATAGCTGCTGTTTTCGCAAAACACTAATGTGGCTCCCAAAAAAGTGCTGTGGCACCAGCTGACTGAGCGAGAGGAGAGCAGTCAGACTGCACCGCACCGACACTCTCCACAAACAAAACTGCCCTGAAGCTCATTTGGCTGAGTTGTTCATGTTTGCTTTTAGTGCTTTAATGTTGATGCAACATTGCAGCTGTGTTGCAAACGAGACCAATTATACACTCTGGACAGTTTTTCTTTTGCATCATTGAAATATTCCCACCAGCCAATAGTTAGATTTAATGGCATGAAAAACCAGCTTTATCCATATTTTACAGAACAATGTCCTTCATCCTCTGACTCCAGTCCATTTTAGTTATCACAGGCCAAGATGTATTTATAATGGAGTCACCTTCCCTTCATTTTAGTGTGTAATAGCGGTCCAAATTTCTGTGACAAATTACAAATCCTCATTGCTTTTTAATATCGTCTGGATCAGTTTCAGTACAAAGATTCATCATCAGTGGCATTTGTTTTAAAGCAAACTGTTACAGTTTAGCAATCATAAGTGGTGCACTCTCTCTGTTTTACAATTCACTTTTAGATTCCACTAATTATTTTCATTATTAGCATTGTTCAGTCTAAATGACAAAGTCCAGGTGTGACTGATGCAGAAATCTTACCAGGTCCAGTCTAGTAAGAATGACATTAGAACTTTTGCAGGAAAGCCGACACGTTTAGATGCCATCAGATGAGTTAAAAAGAGTTCCTGTCAGAAAGAGGTTTTAGTTGCACATTATTGTTCCGCCAAGTAATGTGGGGGAGTTCTTGCCTGGAAAATCCTGACTGACTTTATTTATGTATTAATATAAATACAAATAAAGGCAGTCTGGCATTGCGATGATAGGAGACGATTTCAAAAATGAGGGGCTAACGAATGGAGCTTGAACGAGAAAGAACCAATCAGCGTAACACGGATGTGACGCACAAACAAATCGACCTTGAAGTCCATGTAGTCCAAACAACCATGGCATGCAGCCGAGAAAGCGTCGCGGTGAATGATTACTGCCGTTTTTGTCACAAAAATCTGCGAATACATGGGGTACTCTCAAGTACAACACTTATTTTTGAAAAGGCTATGCAACAAAAGAGTCCTTCCGAACGATTAGTGGTGTTAGGAATAACTTTGTTAATGTTTGTGTTTGGTTACGGGAGGTGCGCAGGTATTTTATGGGTAATCCAGGCTGAAAATGACGCATCATTAACTCCTGCCTCCCGTGCTATGATTGGTCGTACCAAACTTTCCCGGGAGGGAAACACGATTCAATTCGCCCAATGCCAAACTGATTCTCCTGTATCTCCTAACATGGAGATAGGAGATTCAGTTTGGATTTTCCAAGCTAGCGGAGTTCTGTGACGATCGACATTGATTTGTCTGTCTGTCTGTCTGTTAGCAACATTACTCAAAAACGGACAAATGGATTTGGATGAAATTTTCAGACGACGTCAGAAATGACACAAGGACCACCCCGATTAGATTTTGGCAGTGATGCAGTTTATAGCCTGGATCCACAGATTTGTTAAAGATATCTGCATATTTACGAGACAGCAGCACGCCATCGCTGTAACTATGACAACAAGTGATCGCTACATCAGCTGCCTGCTGACGATCATATGATTGTGATCCTACTGCAAATCCACTACTGTGGACTTTTTGGGACTTGCACATTGAAAAGGATATTAGGAAAAACTAATTAAACTGTGGGTCTTTCCGAGTCCCATCAATTCCCGCCACCCGCTACATATTTAAGTGACACGATTCAGTATCCGTACATAACGCACACATGCAAAACACTCGCCTCTGCTCAACGTAAAATCATTTTGTTTGTGGGCAGATCTATATTAAATGGTCACAGTCTATGTTGCCGTGATTTCTGATCATCAGTAACTAATAGATGAACAAATGCCGCATTTCTGACAATGTCACATTGGGGAATGAGCAGCTTTGGAGGAGTACTGTGCTCTCTGAACGCTTTTCTTGTTTGTCTATTTGTTGACTCGTCTGTTGTTGCTTTAAACTGTTTTAGTAAATTTGGGTCAATAAAAGCAATGTGAATAAACTTAACAACCAAAAATTACCATCTACAAAAACTATCATAGCATTTGCTTCTGTGGACTCATGCAGGTCTTTATAACTCAGATAGCAGTTTCAGTCATCAGAGGGGCTCATGTGGAAAAAGTCATTGATTCATTAATCAGCACTTATAATTCAATACACTCTGTTCAGCTTGAGGCTGTGTGTTAAACAGTCAATTGTTAATATGCTAAATTGCTGTAGAGAATGTCTGAAATGTTTAATAAAATTGTTCCCTGTTAAGTTTTAGTCACCCATAGTAAAAACACGATGGCCAACAAAACTCAGTTTGTGGGGTTTTAATGTGAAGGTGAAGCTCTGCAGCACCATTACCAGCCTCTGAATCTCTCCTCTGAGATATCATCGCTGCAGACATAAACACTGCTCGGCCATGATGATCATGTTAGGCTCACAACAGGCTCTGCTGAGTTTAACAGGTTACAGTTTGGCTAAAATTCAAGATGAGACTTTGGGGTCATCGTGTTTATGGCGAGTGTGCTCAGTGCAGCGCAGGGGTGATGAGAAACTAACACTCCTGAGGGCAACGAGGAGAGAGGAGGAACCATTACGGCTGAGCAGCTCTGGAGCTGAGCCAAGTGTAAATTGCAATAACAGCAGCTCCATGAGTGAGATTACTGAGGGGGGGAAAGGGGCTATCCTCACTCTGCAGATAAACCCAGCAAGCGAAAACACGCCGGCGCTCACACTGGTGAACAAATCGGTACACCTGTAGACGCACTGGCTCAAGAAGAGACACACAATTTCCTGCACTGTGAGAAGGAGAAGCAAGTAGAGAAACCAATCAAGCAGGGGAAAAAGCAGTAATTACATGATGCTGACAAGGGAGATGGAGAGCAGAGAGATAAATATTGTGCTTCTCATTAATCATTAACAGACTCAAAGGGACACAAGGTCAGCAAACAATGTTTTTATGTGTGTGTTTTTGTGTGTACAAGCCTCTACTGTAGCGTACTGCCTGCAAACTCCACAGTGGCTGCTTCAGAATTTGTGCCTCTGGGCTTTCAATTAGGATACTGTAAGGGAAAAACACACACACAAACACAGCACATGCATGACTTCACACACACTCTTCTAAACGCATGGTAAGTCAAGCAGAATAACAGAAGATCCAGAAGTGTATACTGTAAGCACATTGCACATCAGAGAAATGTAAATATGTTTTATCTCTGATTGGGCATTCATCGGGCGACGGAGAGAGAGGGAACGAGAAGGTTTTCACAGAGAATCCTTTAAAACATCCTCCTCCTTTCATTCTGCTGAGGGCGAGCCTTTATTCTCTTCGCTCCGAGCCAAACTCAGATTTCTGCCCCGCAGAATAGCATGCCGGAGGAAAGCTGCTACTTTGAACCCGACTTTTGTGCGATTTTTCATCTTGTTTTTAGCTCATGTGCGGCAAATGTGAGCGAAAATGAAAGTCATTAAACTCGCAGTTTCCAAACGTATTTCTTTTTCAGTGAATGTCAAGATTAATAAGCATTCATGCCCAAAATCAAGCCTGAGCGCTCAGATTTAATCTGCATGTTGTTACATCTTAATAAAACACGTCCACGCAAGCGTGCAGCCTTAAATTAGAGTGTTTATTCCACAATTTATACTTATGAAAGTTAAAAGTTTAAATGAAAAGCCCATGTTTTTACAAAGATTATTTTGGAGTTTTAAGGAACAGTTTTAACGTCTTGGGAAATATGCTTAATGAGCATTCTGTGGAATAAGCAGAAGACAGAAATCACAGCCACTTAGAACAGCATTACGACTGGAAACAGGGAGAAGCAAAACTGACAAGTTATGTTCTTATGGCATTTGTTTTTGATATTTTGGATAGGAACAGTGGTTTTCTGTTTTCTATACTGGCTTCTAACTGAGATTATTTTTATACATCAGTTTGCAAATTTCAAACTGAATGAACAAGATGCAAAGTGCGTTCTAAAAAGACTTGTGAGTGTCAAATGCACGACACCAAAAATACACGGATGTCCTGTTACATCGGGTCACATTTTACAGTCTGCAAGCCAGCGTGCTTTTCGGGCCAGTTTGACCCACAATCCTTTGCGCAGCAGCAGATGCGTCACATATGACACAGTGTGTGTAAACAAGCCTGAGCTGCTGAGAGCGCACAGACAGATGACAGCTCATTTTGCACTCCAGACTGCGACAAATATATGAGAAAGACAGTGGCACAATATTATACCCCAAGTAATATGTCCCAGTTGTATCCATACTGTATACAACAGTGTGCACTTTGTAAGGGAAAATGCAGTATAGGAAACGGACCCAATTTGGAACAGGACTCATTCTAGTGAGTTTTAGCAATTCTGGTGATGATTTTGTGCTAAACTAGACTAATTGTCTGCTGGCTGTAGCTTCAAATTGAACATGTAGAATTGACAGTGGTGTCAATCTTCCGCTCCAATTCTTTGGAGAAACGTCACTGAGCATTTTCCCAAAACTATAAATAAATGTAACATAAACCCATATGGAGGGCATCTACAGTCCCATGTAATGGTTCCTCTGTTGCTCTAATTTAAAATTCCAAAGTCACCATGTTGACTTACTGTGTTTCACTGACACGCAGCAACACATCAACACAAACTTAACACACACACATGGAGAAATACGTGTGGGGGTGCAGATTTTGCCCTGTTTCCATGACGGTCCATGTTATCGACAAAGGCATAGATGTCTGCTTCTGCTGCCTTTGAGGCGACGTTCAGCGTATGGAGGACGCTGCTCTGCTGAAAGCCTGAACACCGTTTCCCTTTTGATCCTCTAACCTCACTCTACTCCTGCCTCTTCAGCTCTTCAGAAATGAGCCTGTTCGTCCTCACCGTGAAGGCAGTAGGAGTGGGTGTCTGTGTGTGCTCTTTACTATGAGAGTTGTGTGTGTGCAGGGTTGTGTGTTACAGACCACTCATCTGTATGAGCTCCATTGGCAGTTACATAAACCATACTGTCATAAAAGCTACAGGGCATAGTGAAGCATTGCCAAATCAGTGCTGGGTCAATAACTCCCCACTGCAGATTTTTGGGATTTTCTTTGCTTTGTTGTGCAGCCAGTACACGCCTGGTTGAAAGTGAGTAGGAAGTGGGTGGGTTCTTACTCTTGCAGTGCACAACGGAGGTCAGTAATTACCATGAAACATAATTACTGAGTTCACCTGGGAACTTTGTTTTCTGCAAGTAGTTTGACCACACTAATTCGAACATGTACAGAAAAAGGCATAGATGAAGATTGAAATGTATCCACTGCGCTACAAAAACGACCGCAGACTTTTAAATGGTGAAATCGCTCATTTAGATAGATTTTTCTCATTAAACTATTTGATTACCATACATTCTGCTCTGATGCCTTCAGGGAATTTACCTACAGTGGCTTTTCTGGAAAGTGAAGCCATTTTTCAACATAATGGCTGCTGGTGATCTTTGTGTTGAGTGTGGGTGTGGGAATGACACTGAGATGAAGGCAGGGGGGTATCTCTTACTATCTACAAGCAAAGTGTGAAGATGGTTTTTGTCCTCAGCAGAGCCTTGGGGCAGAACAAGTCAGCAGGGGAGGAAGAGCTGCTGATTTGCTTGTCACAGGCATAAGCCGCTTGACGATGAGCGGCAATTCTGGCGACGTCTGAGCGGTCAGTCTGGCCAACCACAGGGCACACAAACTCAGCTGTCCCATTTCATCAGTGGAGGTGGCGATGTTTAGTTAATCTCCCCCTTTCAGTCTATTTACTAATTAACTTGCCGCGCTTTTTCTCGTTCACACAACTGTCGCCGCTGTTAACTCACCTCAACATGGAAGCACACGCCTGCCAGTGTTGTGCGTATTCCTCCAAGGTTCAAGCTGAGCGGGGCTTTCGGTAAAATTACCAGTCTAAGCAAAAAGCAGGCCAGCTGTCACGCAACCGAGAAGCCATCCGCAGACAGAAAAGCTGTGATCAAACCGCCTTCATTGACTTGCTAACTTCCTTTTCTTTCTTCTTTTTTAAAAAAATCTAACATTATTTCGGAGGATTTTCTCTTTGCAGCAGTAAAACTTCGGCTCACGTAATGCAATCGACACCAAGCCAAGAAGTGCTAATGCCTTTGTGGCCCAGAAAAAATCCTGGAATCCCTCTTGAAAAAAAAATAATTTGTTTTCATGTTAATACAGCTGGTGCTGTGGTAGAAAAAAAGCTTTGATTCATAGCAGTTTCCGTGGGGAGAAGAGATGAGGGAAGGAGCGACTAGGAAGGAGGGGAAAAATACATTACAACCCCTCTTCAAATTATTTTTTCAAACTTCCGTCTGTTACACAACTTAATGAGCCTTGAAATTGGCGAGATTACATCTTTCTGCATTTATTTCATTAGTGTGGGTGTCGCCAATCTCAGGGGGATTGGTTTCCTCACTTTGGGCGTGTGCTGCGTGCCGCCACAGAGCACGCTGCCGTGATGGAGGGAGCAACAAACTAACCAGCAAGGCAGTAAATAAATGAGGGATTTCCCTGTGATCAGCCGGACGCTTGGTTCAATCAGCCAGCTGATTTACCAAAGCTGTGCAGCGAGAGAACGAAAATCCGTTTTCTACTTAAATCACGATATAAACAATCTGCCAATGAGGTGCAGTGGCAACACTTGTTTTCCCAGCAAGGTCCCCCTCAGCACCTCGAAATCTAATGAGCATGTTACATCTTGCTGAGTCTCTTCAAACCACACATTCAAAGTGTAAAGATGGATTGTATTAAAGGATTCCTTTACGATTAGAAGTCCTTGCAATGAGAGAACACCCTCTGTCTTTCAGTTGTGCGTGTTAATTCATTTAGAACTTCATTTTCTTGCTATTTCTTCTTGACTCCTGCTGCAAACTGAGTGAAAACTACAATTCAAAAACATCTGCCTGGTTCCACCACTTCAACGATACAGGCTCCAAAAGTATCTTCAGCTTCTCCATCCATCCCTGACCTTAGAGACAAGTTGACAAAACAATCTCACCTCAAGGTTACTCAGCAGTTGCAGAGATTTCGACTAAATTTACAGCTTTAGACAGCTTGATAGACTGTTATTTGCAATGTCAGTGTCTACGAGAGGTGTTCACATTAACAGGAAGATTGAACAACTCCACCTTCTCCACAACTTTAAAAACTGCCTGCCTAATATTGAGTGTGTCCCCCTCACGCCACCAAAACAGCTCTCACCCAACATGCCACTGACACATGACCTCTGGAGATGTGTTGCAGCATTTGCACCATAACATCTGTAGCAGATTTGAGTCCTGTGGGTTGCTGGGTGCATCCTCTGTTCAATGGAATTAGGATCTGAAGAATTTGAAGGTCAAGTTAACACCTTGAACAGTTTTCGCAGTGTGGTGGTGATTGCCACCCTTGCTATGGCAGGTGTTGACTCGGTCCACAATAAGGTTTAGGTAGGCTGGTATGCATCACAATAACATCCAAATGAATGACAGAAAGCAAGGTTCCCCATCGGAGCATTGCATTATAATGCCAGTTCTTCATTTCCCCTGTCAGGGGTTTTAAGGTTGTGGATGATTGGTGTAGTGAACCTAGAGGTGAGATTGTTCTGTCACTGCAATATTTTTTGTCTTTTATATCAAGACTGTCACTTCTACTACTACTAAACCACCAATGTAGTTTGGTTGAGTCCAAACAGACTCTGGTGCATCACATCTTGAATTTTATTGTTGCCCTGCCAGACGTTTGCCACCCGTCATCTTCAATGTCTCTGTGTTCAGAAAACTTAAAGTACTGGTTTGTCTTTCTCGTGCAAAACAATAGTTTTACCTCGAAAGCTGAAGTTGTTTGTGTCTCCTGTGGTTTTCTAGATTAACTCTGTTGTGTGCAACATTGAAGCATCTCTCTCTTCATGGCAGATGAGATGAGAATGACAAAATCAATACTGTGCATCCTGGAAGCTTCTTAGCTTGCTAATCTGTGATAGTTGATTCAAAAGCATGGCTGGCATAATGCGATGATTGATATTTTGGCTTCAGCTGCATCATCTGGCTCAGCAACACTGACCATTTTGGGCTGAAGAGCTAAGACCCAGAGGGACTGGCTTGTTTAGAGGCGGGCCAACCTGTTGGCGGTTAACTGCTGTTCCGATCCAAGCCATCAGCTGTGAAGAAGGGTGGGGGTCCACGTGACATGGTGAGCTCTCGCTACATAACCAGGCGACCCAGATAGCGCTCCAGTCTGCCTTTATGGGCCAGGCAGCAGGAGAGTAGCTTTGCAAATGAACTGAGCAGAGCAAGGTGTTCAAATTAAGACTCTAATTATGTGGAATGACGAATCTGTCCTCTGCTTGTGCTGTCCCACCAGACACTGCCAGATAGAAACATCGCACAGAACAACTTCCCAGGGAAGTGGTGGCATTTGATGTGATAATAATGTGAAGAATCAACTCATTATTTGGATACCATTCAGCTCAGATCCTTTCTCCATGTCCAATGGATCCCTAAACACCAGCAGTCATTTTGAAGTGTATTGCTTAGTAATTACAATCAAAGCAGAGCAGTGGATAAAAATGAAGTCTGAGCAATTGGGGAAATAATGAAATGACGTTGTTCATTTATTTCTGAGGTTATTTTCAGACTTGGCAGCTTGCTCTGTCCAACAGTTCCCTGCCACACTCAATGGACATTAAGAATTTAAAAAAGCAGAAGTAGGCCACAGACAATTCAAGCAGAAAGAACATAAGGCCAAAGCAGCTCTTCTCCCTTCAGTTCTTCCACTGAAGGGCAGGAACAGATTGGTCTTCCAGTGAGAGGAGAAGCTGCAGAAACCACCAACCCAGGATCACGACAAGATTAAAAAGCTGCAGGATGCCAGCAAAACAAACTGCTTGAATTGTCTTCCATCTCTTCCCTTTTTTGGATCATTAAAAAAAAATCCCTCAAAACCTGCATTGAGTTTCTCGTGAAATCTGCAGAGGGCATGTTGGCTTGTGTCTGCTCAGATGAGAGGGGTCTCGGACAAATTCGCTTTGAGCAAACACAGTAAAAGAAACGACTCGTGGGATATACGGTGAAAACAAAATTTCACTGCTTCCATTTGATACCCTCTGAGAGCAATAATGTGCTTAATGTTGTTTGTTTATTGAGCACAGCCAATGGATATTGCGGTGTTTATTCCACTATGTTTATTAGGAATGAATCCAGAACCTGTGTTTATATTTTGGCGTCTATATCCAGGAGCATAAACAGTAGCATATGGCTCAACTGGGCATTCAGGAGGCAGGTCAATCCCAATTTAATTAAGTGTTGAGATGCAGGATGGCAGACTTTCACTGTCAGCTCGTGATTTATGTCTGCTTGTCAAGTAAATCCATATTTCACCTCGGAGCCAACTGCTACAAATCTCCTCTCGCACCGCTAGTTTGTCTCCGTCTTTGGCTGTTACAGTTAAATCCGAAGAGACATAATGTTAACTTTGAGCAGCAGGTTTTCTTCTCCATGAGCTGCTTCAGAAATAAGCACGCGAGTTAGGCTCCATTTAGTCCATAATGGGAAGTAAAGAAAATACCATCAATAAAGTTACAGCTCTGGAACTTTAACCAGCAGCTCTCCTGACCTTCTCTGTGTGGTCATTACAGAGACGCTGCACAGTATTTACTGAGGCAAACATATTAAAATCAATTCTGTCGCTCAGCACCTTCAAGTATTTGCAGCAAGCAGATAATGAGTTTAAATTTTGCTTAAACCAAAAGAAGGTACCCAAAATGGCCTCGTTAATGTCTTCTCTTCTTCTTATATTTAATGAAAGCATTCACTTAGAGCATTTCTTGAGGAAGATCGGTCATGTTGGTTACAAAACAATGCATTAAAGAAAAGGCAAATGGTCCATTTCATGTTGTTTATACACCATCAGAGTATATTTTCTTTCTGTTGTCAGTACTTGTACGCCCGGCAGCTCATAATAATCACCGAGAATAAAGACACAGAACATTAAGCAACAAAAGCTGCTAACAGAGAAGTTCAAAATGTTCTGTAAAGTTTGCTGCTTTTACGCCTCAAGATCAAGTGCACCCTTTGGTAGACACTCTTTTATTCTTTATTATAAATACACCCAATAAGCACAAAATAGACATGAGCTCAGTTTAGGCGCTAAATGTCCTGAATGAAAGGATCAAACTGCTCCATTGTTTATCTGAGAACCAGCCGGCATCAGAAATCCCACCAGCTGTTCTACAACACAAGTGTCTAGTTGTGGTTGTCATCCCAAAACTGAAGAGCATAAAAACGAGGAAAAGCAGATACCAGAGACAGAGTAGGAAATACAACCGCTGCTGTGGCAACATCAGAAACCCCGTATACCACTGTAAAGTCTTATTTAAGAAAGCAATTGCATTTTTTGTTATTTTTTTATGTTTTTAGGTCAGGTACAGTACACACAAATAAACTGAAAATGGATACCCAGCGCAAGTTTCATTGTGTTCATAGGAAAGGCTGTATTCCATCCCCAGGAGGATGTTTATAAGACTCAAACAGTGAGATTAAGGACAGTAACATACCAAAGCTCAACTTGTATAATAGCACAGTTTCTTGTAAAGCCAAAGGGGTTGGTGGAAAGGAGAATCCCGCATTTGAGGTTTTACTGACTTGCTCAAGAGCGCACCAAGAGCGATGACTGAGAGTTTAAAACAGCTTGCATATTTATGTGCCTCTAGTCAGCATTTGTCCAGATCTCTAAACCGGAGGCCCCACAGTCAAACCTATTTCTGTTACCTCCTCACTTATTAGATTGGCCTGCAGACCCCTGCAGTCCCTGAAGTGTTCCTTTCGGTCTCACATCTGTGGAGTGTGATGCTTTAATGATTTTGTGGGAGGAAAATTTGCAGCTTGCAGCAGTAATGTCGCTCTGCTAATTCAGCCCTTCCCACGCACTCAACTCGTAAGGTGAGTGACTGAAATATAGACACCGGCATGCACGCATGGCGCACTATTGCTGAGGCTGCTGAAATGTGTGATTTACACGACTGCGGTGCGCACAGAAAGCAAGGATGACTGTGGCCTTTTCTTTTGCACAGCAGCGACACCTATTATCATACATTAACACATTTTATGGTTGTCAAACTGTCCTTTCACATTCCAATCTGTTGTGTTACAATTTGAATGTTGAGATCTACCTCATTAATGCTCAACGATATACATATACACACAATTTTTAAACATTTAAAGTTTTCAACCACTTTAAATGTGATTATTTTTCATTCACGTCAGAAGCAGACTCACATTAGAGGATTTTTTTTTACGTGCAGATAATATGACAGCAACTCATCCATCAGCCTCGGGATCAAACAGCCTCTGTAAACGCCTTCTGAAGCACCAAGCTTAATAAAGATGTCAATTTATTTGATTGATTCACTTTACATTGTGCATTGGCTGTGCAAGACGCAGTCCATGAAACCGACAAACAACGGCTCATCAGCCATGTGTGCACAGCCGGGGAATTTACGGCTGCATACTAATCAGACAACAAGTGCACATACATTACAAAAACTGTTTTCATCCCAGTCACTTAACCACCCAGTGTGGAATAGTTTCAGAGTGCGTTCGGCACCAATCCAAATGATTTATGTTGTTGCGGCTGAGTGAATTGCCATTCATATCTTCTTTGCTGTTGATAAAGATTGAGCTGGTTGATAGAGTGTTTGTTGATTAAACCCACAAGGGAAACAAAACCTGATATGAATCAACGTACAGATAATAAACCGACTAATAGCATTAGGTAGAGAATGTGACAACGGAAATAATAGAATTAAAATTGCTGTTTAAAGATGCTTCTAAGATTTTAAAGTTGAAAACAATGTTACAAAATCATCTCTTGCATAATGACTGCTAGTGACCTGAAATGGTTTAAGTTGGTTGATTAAGTCACAAGCTACACAATGCAATGCTAAAAGTGAAACCTGTCATTAAATAAAAGACAGAGAAGACATTACTGTGACCATTTAAAGTACCTTCATCTTCCATTTCTACTTTTTCCTATAAATGCAGCAGATCTGAGCATTAACTCTTGTGAGTCACAATTCTGCATGACTTCAAGCAGATGGCCGCATATTCTGTTGAAGTTAGCGAGGGTTGCCACCAACAGACCAAAGGATCAGAATTAGTGACAGCAGTTTGATCAACGGCTACGACCCAGAGACAACACAGCAGTTTTCACAATGGAAGAGCCTGAAGTCTCCAAGACAGAAGACTAACCGTCAGGTCAGGAGTGCACCAAGAGAACAATCGGCATTTTCTTTGACATTTTGCAATGTGAATTCATCGCCCAGGGTCATACTGTCAACGCCAAGTCCTAACATCATGAGGCGTCTGAGGGAAAACATTCAGAAAGATGGCAGTTGTGTGCTCCATCATGATAACGTGTCATCATCACAGAGCTTTGACAAACCTGTGAGTTTTTTGACAGCACCAGCACATTGGTTTCCCAATCGTTACCAAAATGGAAATCAGGTTGAATAAACAAAGTTTTGTCTTGTAGTTGTCTTATTCTAAAGTTTGGCACCACGATTTCCATTTTAACTGAAAATGTGCTTCAGTTTCAAATAACGGTTATGGGTTTCCTTGCTCGCTAATAATCGATATTGGTACTAAAACGAATACATCAGACAACCCCTAGTTTTGACACAGGGATTCAAGGTGCATGATGCAGATTATTCTTGACTTGCTTACAAAACTGAACTTCCAGGGAGTTTTCCAATTGTGGCGTGAGCACTGGGAGCAGAGTATCGTTACACAAAGCTACTACTGCAAAGGGGATGGTGGCCAAATTTAAAAATCAGCTGTAGTTTTTGGTTCTTAGCAACACAGACTCAGGTGTTCCTGACTACACCTTGTACAAGACAGATATCAATGAATGAAAACCACATACAGCAACTGCACAAAGATGCCGGAAGAAAAGTCAGGGTATTACCAAACACAGCCAGACTCATCCTTTAGGCAACACGAATGTGTTCACAAAATGCAATGGAAATCTATCATAGAGTTGTTGTTTGTAATTTATCAAACACACTGTATGTAAATGCATAAAATTATGTTCACAAGATGATCATCCAGACAGACTGGGAGGAATAACTCACAGCTGGGAGAGAATTTAGCTTTCAAGTTTGTATTTTACTCAATTTACAAAGCCGAGCCACTTTAATAGTGTGCACCATCAGGATGAAAAACAATCTCTCCAAGTGTCTTTCGGCCTATTGGACAGTTTACAAAAATCTGTCCAGCGACACTGGAGGCCACAACACAGCAGCTCTACGCAATCCCCAAAAGTCCCCTAATCCAGCAGTACATGCTCCAAAGCTGCTTAATGTCTGAATGCAGCCACAGACCAGCTCCTGTTGTAGGTTCACCAATCTGAAATGACTAGGACAGCATTATATGGCTTTTGCTATGCATAAGTGCAGATTTCTAGCCCCAGATACAGTATACATTTTAAGGATTAAGCACCTTATATTATTCATTATAAAAGCTGCCGATGTCAGTTTTTAAATGAGATTGAGAGCAAATGCTTGAACTCTTGAGATGAAAAGTGTCAAGAGCAACAAAAGAGAGAGAGGGGAAAAAAACACTGTCGAAAGTAATTCCTCGCATCTACCCTGGATAATGACCAAAGATGAAAATGGATGCCATTACTGCGGCTGCTTTAATAAACATGACGCATCAAGCTGTGGCGGAAAATGCATTTAATTTTGTCTGGAGACATAAACACAGTGGATTTATTACAACTCCTGCTGCAGTTTAAACCCAAAGCTCTGTGTTGAGCCTCGAGAATCACATTAAACAACCCATTCTGAGGAGTGAAAGAGTGATGACGTGTGAAGATGTTAGTCCAGCAATAAAGGAGACAATGAAAGATTTGGAGACATTCCTTCAAAACACATACTGTCATTATAGTTGGTAGAGTAGTTTTTACCGAGGAAAGCAACTGTAATTGCACTTAGGTGTCGAATTTGGAGGAAATAATTTGATCAAGAGCAGAAAATCTAATCTAGACAAGTGGTTAAGTAAGCGAGTCTCAAGTTTGCTAAAAAACTGAAGAGCTGTGGAGAAATGCTGGATTTGTTCAGGATATTAAAGTAATGACATCATCGCTCCATCCCTGGTTTGGGGTTATTCCAGTCCAAGGACTTAAAGAAATTTCCGATGTCTGCTTAAAGTGGATTAAACAGCCTTTTCTGTCATATTTATGTTTTCTGTCCACAGACTGTTGAATTTAGCCAACTCCCAAGTAAGACAGGGCTAATTTAGAGGAGCCGAAATACAGTATAGGATTTCTCACTGCAATCTTTCACATAAATGACAGCTTCTTCTATCATTAAAAGCTCCGTCTCCAAAGACGCAAGTACTTGTAGTAATGATCTGGCAGCCTATCAAGGCTAGGTTTATGCTAATTTCTAATCAGGCTAATTAGTATTTCTGTCTGTCCCCAGCTGGACCAACTTGTTCAAAAATGCTGCACGTCGCAAAAATTAAAGGTTGAAAAAAACTTCTCGGATGCACAAACTGTCAACATACTTTCCTTGTACTAGCTCATGAACACACCCACCACATCTGTGTTGGTACTTTAAGGAGTTGAACGTAACAAAACTCTTTTGATGTTAATTAGCCCAGCAGAATATGGATAGGAGGTGCCAAAATAAGATCAATAACATCTTAAAATATCTTTGACTTGATTTAGACACCGTCTTCAAAGTCTGAACTGCCTCTCCGGACGTCACCGACGCTGACGGAGTTGATGTGACGGTGACAGAAAGATGACAGAAAGCTGCCGAAACCAAAGACTGTCTGCTACTGTATGGGTGGCTATGGCTTGAAGACGGCTTAGTTATGAGTCAGTGGCTGCAGGACTGTAACAGCACAGCTCCATTATGTAGCTCAGAAATACCTACAAGTCAATGTGAGTTCAAGCACCCTTGGAAATTGTTCCATGAAATGTGCATTAACTCTATAAAGTGGCTTTTTTCAGTGCAAAGTTACCAACAGAACCACAGAGTGAACATTCAGGAATCTGTGGATGAATAAATGTTAACTGGAAGTTCAAATCCTGCTGCCTATAAGTTAACCTTTAGCTTGGTTCACTTCATTGCAAAAGGTTTCTCCTTATTTTGCTTTTTGGAGTGACTTTCAATTGTTTCTTGAACGCAAAAGGCCTTATAAGCAGCAGAACATTTCAATCACATCAGAGGAAGCACAGGTGCAATCAAGACGCAAATCCTATTTCCTGTAACAGCATCCACATGGTTTCCTTTCTTCTTACTCCCTCCTCCTACAGACATAAGGAGTGGGAAAGGATGTAAGAAGTGAAGAAAAACAAGAAAATATGTCTTTTCCTTCCTCTGAACCATTCCTAACAGCAGAACAGCTGTCAAGTCTGTGGGGACTTTTTTTTACACTGTGAAAATTAGCATTTTAACACTGTTTAACTATAATTTTTAAAACAATTTGCTGTTTTTTACTGTACAGATTTTTTCAGTTTTGTAAAATTACAGAAAATAACAATAAAAGCAACAAAATTAAAGCACTCATTTATATGCTGATTACAAGAAAACAGGTCAAAATGGTAAAATCTATATTTTTACAAATGGTTATTTGTTCTTTTGCAGTTTTTGGTTGTAAAATCGCACTACTTTCAGTGTGGAAAAACATATTGTTAATTTACTGATATTTTTGTATTATTTGACTGGAAAAATGACGTATATAAAGGACTAAAAATCACTGAGTTTAGTTTTTCTTGGTTTTGTTCAATTACAGATAATATCTAGGAAAGTCACCAAAAAAAATGTATATACATGCTAACTGTAAAAAGAAAAGAAAAATACGAGTCAAAACTGTACATAATGTCCTCATCAAAAATCAATTCTGTAAATGGTAATTCCTTCTTTTACTATGTTTTATGTGAAATTACATAGTATTACTGCAATCAAAAAATCCAATTACGTCAATTATTTGTGTGTTTTTACAGTTTTTAAACATTGAAGTATTGCATCTTTTTTAAAGTATGTTTTCTGGCATTTTGCTGCCAAATTCGTGCTCTTTTTGATGGATTTTTTTATAGTGTAGAGTTTGTAATTTCTTTTGCACACTGTCTAAATACTAATTAAATGCTCTCCTACCATCATCGGTACAGCACTGCTTTTAATGTCTTTCAGGTCTGCCTGAGTGTTTGCACATGTAAACAGCTCAACAAACATCTGTGTAATTACTGCATCCTTCTGTATTTACACAAGGATCAGACCAGTCAAACCACAGTGTGTAAAAGCACTTCAGTGTTCAGACACTGAACATACATGAAGCATGTTTCTACTGGCAGCAGCACATTTTCCAAATGTCATAATTACTTATCATGTCTGTAAATTTGTCATGATAATCCAGCTCATACTTATATATTACTTGTTAGACTAAATGCTTTAGGCAGGCTGTGGTTCTTCTCAATACACACATTCAGCCTCATGTAACTGAATGAAAATAAGATAGACCATTAAAATGTTTGTTGCTGAAAGAGATTAGACTCTCTTTCTCTCCCTGTGTTGTTATTCATGATACAAATCCTAAAGGGAAATGAGAGATTGTGGAGAGGAACATATTTCTGATGAATGAAGGAACTTGTTCTTTTGTTTGAGTTGTCTCTATTAATACTGTCTCTATACAAAACTGTAGTGAGGTTGTAAAGTTGTTTCAGATCGGCATCTAATCGCCAACATATTTCCAATTAAAAGGGTATCTCTGTTTGAAATATATACTGACAGTCAACAGAAACTTTGAGGTAGAAATGTACGCAGAATTCTACTTGTAGGGGGGTTGTAATTATTCATTGTGGATTTACTGATGATCTAGTGCCCTGGTAGTTGAGATAATGAGGAGTTGTCATTTTGTCATGATTCATTGCACATGGGTTGGTCACTTTGCAAAAGTGAACCAAATACACACCAAGCAATACTCAGTGAGTATCTGCACAATTTGAGAATGGGTTTTGAAGGCCTATATAAAGGCCCAAAAAAGGCCACCATTGTTAGTCCAGTAAACAGCTTCATGCCGCGTCTATCACATGAACAATGTCTCCGGGCACTGGGTACGGTGGAGGTCGGTTTGAGCTCCAGTGATGTAGCCAGGCGTATGGGCTGTTCCCAACCCACAATCAGAAGCCTGGTCCAAAGCATGCGCCGACGGATTGCTGCCTGCATCGAAGCAAATGGAGGCCATACTCAGTATTGACTGTTGTGACTTTGTGTTTGGCAGGTGCCGTTTTCTTTTGTGAAATTCTTTATTTTGAAATCATTCTTGAAACTTTAGATTTTTGTTTCTGTATGCCAATATGCTGAACAAATGATTCATATGAAGAAAATCCAGTTTCGGGCTTCAAAATAAAAATTATGTTGAAAAATATGGTCTCAAAGTTTTTAATGACTGTCAGTGTACTTTCAATAAAGGTTTAGTTCCTGTATTCTCAAGCTTCTTGAGGAAATCCTCAGTGCAGAAATAAGCACATTGGAACGGCCTTAATGATGATTACTGACAACTTTTATGTGAAGGAAGGATGAAGGACTGGTCAGCTAAAGGACTTGTAAGATACCCAGTATCATTCACAACTATATAAATACCTCCAGTCATTAGCTACCCAGCACTATATTACACCTTGGGTAATTCATCCTGGGCTATCCGGTATCCATCAAGCTGTTTGTCTTTAACCATGTTTTGGTATCAAACGTTGACACATAGCACTGATTTTTAAAGTGTTTTTACTACTACAGATTTTTAGTATGCTAAACTAAGCATTTACAATGGATGATGGTGTAATTTCCAGTTTGATCTCAAGTTGGCAGCATTGTTTCACTCTCACAATTCAGACACTCTGGTACAAAAGTGTACCTGTTTGGCTTGTTGTCGTACCATGATGGCGCTGCAGCTGGTTTCAGGTTTAGTTTAGACAAGGAATTAGTGTTGAGCTATTCATGAATCAGATCATTTTAAAGCAGAACAGGAGCATGACGATGACATGGCTACGCAGAGGGCACATCAGGAAATGTCAGCCTTCAGTTGATGCGGTCACAGCGGGATAAAAGGACAAAGGTGCTGTGATTTATGAAAGCAGACGGAAGCTTGAAAAGTCTGTAGCTTCCTTGCGCATATATAAATATAAGGATTATTCTTTTACTTGACTGCAAATCCGTTTCAGTCAACGTTGCAGTGTCTGAAGTCTGGAACCCGTGGACATCACCACCTGCTGAGTTGCTTTCTTTGAAATGTTTGAACAGACCTTTGCAGCCGCCTCAGTCGCTGCTTGTTTGTGGGTCTTTCTGACTCCAGTTTTATCTTCTAAAAGTAAAAAGCAGCTCAGTTGGGGTGACGGACTCGGCCATTCAAGAACATTCCGTTTCTTTTCCTTAAGAAGCTGTTTGGTTGCTTTTTCTGTATGTTTTGGGTCATTATTCATGCGAACAGTTCTGCAGTATTTGACTCAGTCCGAGCAGAATAATCTCTTTTCAGAATAATCAATAAACACCAGTGACCCAGTTCTATTAGCAGCCATACATGCCTATTCTATAAAACTTCCTCCACCTTGTTTAACAGATGACGTGGTCCTTTGAATCATGAGCCCTTCTTTTCCTCCACACTCGTCTCTTCCAATCACTCTGGTACTAGTTAATCTTGGTCCTTCGGTCCAAAGAATCTTCTTTCATTTTCGTGTTCTTTTTTGTTGCTGATGATTCTGTTCTTGAGTGTTACTACTAGTTTGTATATGTTTTTACATTCATGAAGGCATCAGTTTATTGTAGACTTTGACAATGATACACCTACCTCCTCTGTGTTTTTGCCTTGGCTAGATGTTCTGAGATGTTTCTCTTCACCAAGGAGAGGATTCAGTAGCCGTCCACTTTGGTTGTCTTCTATTGTCTTCCAGGCCTTTTGTTGTTCTTGAACTTGCCAGTTCATTCCATATTTTTTACGAATGTCCCATATGCTTAATCTGGCCACTTGTGAATGTCATGTTAAAGCTGCTGTCCGGAGTTTCCGTTTGTTTTCAATTTATGTATCATTTTTTAACAAAGCTTAAATGTGTTAGTCTAGTTCGATACTATAATATAAAGTTAGTATAACGCAATATGAAAATTTATTCCTGAGCTCCGCCTTCCTCTCATAGACCCCCATGTTATTCCAAAAAGCGCCGGTCGCTGCCGACCAATCAAGTTCGAGCTTCAGCTTTGTCATGCTGTCAATCAACGGTTACGCGCACAGCAAGCAAGCCCATGCAGAGGTGGGCGAGCTACGCACTACGCAACCGCGCGCACATTTGTTTTGCTTGTGGAGGAGAGAGCATCAGGGATCAGCAACTTCCAGAAAAGTTACCAATCCCACGGCTTGTCAGGCCAAGAGACTGCAGGACGTTTTTTGGCTCGGGGTGCTCGCGTCGCTCCCCGACCACGGCCTCCATAGCCCGCCTGACTGCTTCGTTTAGATGCCCGACCTCTGGAGGAAGATGTTGGGGCGTCTGGGACATACTCGTCGTCAGAGGAGTCGTGCAATTCTGAACTCTAGATAGAAATAAATAAACAATCTAACACATATACACGCGTAAATGCACTAAGTTTGATAAACAACGTCATCGAGAGGGATACACGAGTGTCATCACATATTGAAACTTTACTCGTTCGTCCTAGCAGATTCATGTTATTTTGGTATTAGGACAAGTTAGACTCAATACAGCATTCTAACGTAATTCCTTTATTATTTACTAAATGTACTAAATGTAGAAGAGGGGAAAACAGCAAAACAGGCGAGATGCTGCAGCACTCCGGGCACTCCTCTCATGTACTGCGCGCGTGCACAAATAAAGGGGCAAAATCAGAGGGAGGGAGGGAGGGACCAACAGTGTTTTGGGAGATGCTGCGATTCAAACTCCGGACAGCAGCTTTAATGTCTGTGACAGGTTGTTTTTGATAGTTCCGTCAAACGATGGCCTCCTTCACACACATGGTCACCTCGTTGGAGACCACATTGAGAATTCACATGAACACTTATCAAAGGCAAATTCAACGATTCAGAGTCAATTCCAGATCTTCTATCTCCTTAATTTGTAACAAAATATTGTGGAAACAGGACACACCTGAACATGAAATCGCTCACCTCCTTCAATTATAGCTGAAAGTCTTCAATTTACACATTTCATTTCTATAGGGTACAGAGGCAAATTACAAAAAATATGTCCCTTCCCAAATACTACTGGACCTAACTGTACCAGGCTTTGCAAAAGTTCTGTTACACGGTTTCATGATCTTTGGAGACGTTTACATGTCGGAGTGAAAAATTCCATTAAATAAACTGAAAGTTCTACCTTATAGGCAGGTGCCATTAATACAAATTTGTTCTCTGGTGAAGTTGTATCAAGATGGAAGTCAAAAGAGTCGAGATATCTGCTCTCCTTCGTGCTGGCAAATATCTCAACTCTTTTGACTTCCATCTTGATACAACTTCACCAGAGAACAAATTTGTATTAATGACACCTGCCTATAAGGTAGAACTTTCAGTTTCTTTAATGGAATTTTTCACTCCGACATGTAAACGTCTCTGAAGATCATGAAACTGAGTGTAACAGAACTTTTGCAAAGCCCGGTATATCTGTCTACAGTGACAAAAAACAATTTGCGATATCTTTAAATTAATCTAAACTTCTTATTGTGTATCTGCTGTTATAAATATTAAGCTCTTAAAGGTTTCTAAGCTACGTAATCTTAATATGAGGCTCAGACTTCCTTACATAAGCAGTGAGTGATTGTGGTTGAGGCTTAATGGTGGCTGTATTACATTTAGGTGTGACATTTCCAGGACTGGCTCACTGGTCAGGCTTACGCAGCATCCACATCATATTATAACTCCTAATTACAAGCAACTGATTGAAAATAAAAATAACTGCTCTCATCTGCCTCCAAGCTCTGAGTCAGAGAAATTCAGAATGACGATAGCGAGATATCCGACTTGGTTAAAAAAAATAAATAAATAAATTAAAAAACACACAAGATGTGTCAACAAACAGTTGGGAAAATAGCTGCAAAGCCACCATAACTGTCAGTTACATCTCATTAAAAAAGTAAAACGGACTGATTCAGTTAATCTGAAAGGAGCTTTACACAGTGGTCTATGTGGCTTCACGTGTAAATGAAGCACTGCAAATATCTGACCCTATGAACACTTCTATCTAATAATAACCAGATGCAGCATTACTCAGACAGCCCAGTGATTCAGTGCTTTTCCTTTTAGGACAAACTAACTGTTTTATAAAGCTACATTATCAGAACGTTACTGTGTAATTGAGGAAAGTCGCAACAATGTCAAACTGGCGAACAGAAAATCACTCAGAAAGGGAACAAGAGCAGACAGCCAGCTGCAGTTTAAGACCTCCGAATGTGGAAGACAAACCGTCATGATGGATAGTGGCCGTGTCAGTAGCTGAATTTCTACTCTGTACCCAACAGCAAAGTATTAAAGCCTCTGAGTCAGCCATTTTCCACCATCTGGAGCACCTGACAGTTTTCAGTCTCTCGTGTCATCTCGTTCTTTCCTCCCTGATGTGAACAACAATGACAGAAGTAAGGAGCTTTGTGGACTGACAATAGCTGTTCAGCTGCATCTTTAAAGCTTGTTTTTTTTAAAATTGTTATTTTACTAAGAGATTAAGAAAAGGTAAAAACTGTAAAATAGTATTACTTTGGGGTATTGTATTTTGGAGCAGGAGTGTGTGGATGAATGAGGGAGGCGGAGAGAACAAGGGCAGGGAGGGAGGCGGGGGTGAGGGAGGGACCACTGCAGTGCTGACCACTGCGAGACTCATCCATCCAGAACATGCTGAGCTGCTCTGCTGGGTGTTTTTTGGCGTCAAGTCAACTTTGGAGACTGAATACTTTCATGACTTTGATGAAGAATAACTTGGCTCTGCACGGTTCTTCTTGAAACGTATCAACTAAGCACAAAAATCGCTCCACCACCAGACCCTGCATTCTTCCTCATCCTCACCAGGGTCCTGTTCTGAACTCACAACCCTTCAATCAACAGGGCAGCTTCTCTTTACTTTGCACATTACTGCCAGACAAAAAGCTCAGGTGATTTCACTGCCGGCGAGGGATTAAATTATTCAAAAGCTGTTATAGCTTGCGTTGTGTGAGCACTCTGAATTTATCTTTTACTGAGGCAGCCGGTGAACGACTTCCTATAAACAGTTTGCAGGAAAGTAAAGGTGCTGTCTGCCACCAATCCATTTGATGGGATGACAAACTGCATACCCACTAGACTGCAGGATTGAACTCTGATAGAATTGCTTCCTTCTCAGCCTGAAAGCTGCTGTCGGGGTGTTTGGAAATTTTTTTTACCGAGGTACTTGAGTTTAAAACATTGCACGCTCTTTAAGTTAAACACTGTGTGAAGACAAACATCTCAGACCTCCAACTTATCCTTTGTGCAAACATTTATAGCTGTGTTTTCCCAACTTTAACACATGCACAGTGGAACACAAACACAAATGTATAAGTAAGCCTTTAAAAAAACAAATATGTAACCTGCACAAATAAGAATACTCCAATAACTCCAAATCTCTCATCACTTAATTCTAATATCTGCCCTAAAATGTGTATCAGGACACCACGTTACACTGTTATAGGGTTTAAGAACAGAAACCACACAGTTATTAACACTAAACCTCCGTTATTTTCAACCATTACAAGGAAGATTTTATTTTAAATATAGATTTGCCAGTAGAAAAGTTCTTTTTATCTGCTGTGAAAAACACCTGCCGAACTTTCAATACCTGACTGAACTGGAAGCGACTTGTCTTCGTCTCTGAACTGAGGTGTTTGCTGAATATTTTCCTGATGTCCCACAATCTGCGGACAGATCGGGACATTTAAAAAAATGACAACAACTGAAGGCGTCACTTGGATGCACATTAGTGTGATGACAGTACCAATCACCTGACAAGAACAGAGCAGATCAAAAGCATTCTGAAGAGAGTTGTCATCAGCACCAGCTCAAAACCTGATCAGCTTCATGTCATGGCTCCATTATTGTCATGTTGCGGAAAAAAAAAAGAGAGTCAAATATAGTACCTGAACCATTTTCAACTTTTTATCCACTTTAAAATGAATGGAGCTGAAGCATGTGTGTCTGTATCTGACTGAAGGGAGTGCGCTGTGGGAAAACCTAACAGCAGTTTTCCATTGCGAGCTGAACCCCCTTTATGCCCGGGATTGTTGGCTGTTTTATAAGGAGAGATTAACCTACAGTGTGGTTGGTAGAATCACCCGCACAGCACTACCAACCACACATTGTTAAATGAATCATCTGCAAAAAAACATATATATTTCAGCAGGTTCACTCCACCCGTTTAATTCAGATAATCAGAGGAGCAAAATGACTACTGGTCACTTCTTGTACAATGAGGCTAAATTTTGGCCAAATTGCGTTCAGTGTAATTGCTGTATGGTTGAAAATATTATTCTGGACCACGGTAACAGCCATCTCTCGTAAATCCACCGTTACTTCAGGGGGAGTAGCTCTGGACACACTGATGCGCCCTGGTGTTCCCTACGCTGCTGCCGCTCGGCACACTTTGGCAGCGCAGCTGTGCAGCATCTGACACTCACTGATGAATCATATTCGCGCCGCAACAGACAGTAAATGTGGGGGGGGGAAATCAGATAACATAATCCGTCGCCAACAGCAGCTTTCCTGGCTGCCAAACCTCCCGTTAACGATGCCTCCATCTGCGCGTAAGCGTACGAAGCGTGCGTAAAATGGGGTTAATCCCGACGCCTCTTTTGTTTTTAAAACATAAAATAATCCTACCTCGCTCATGATGGACGTCGAGGTGGGTTTCTTTCGCCTTCTTCTCCCGGTGATGAGTTGCGGAATGAGGAAGTGTCAACCACAGTGGTCTTTAAAAGAGTGGCTCGCCGCGGACAGAGAAGCTTTATAAAGTGTTAAGCTCAACTCCTCCGTGTCATCACGTCACTAATAAACCAATAGGAATGCCGTGGGCAAATGTGTCTCCCAAGTCACCACCCAACTTCTTCGAGCATGCATACGCTGTGTAAGCCCTTTTCATGATGATCAGCCAAACGGAGCGGCTCTCTCCTGGTGATGAACACCCACTCACAAATATGAGCTTTGGGAGGCATTTTCATGCTCCAGTCATCATGTCATAGGGAGGAATTGTTATTTCACCACCACAACATGTCCCACTGTCATTTCCACCTGAGTATGTGCACTACTGTGTGGGTGTACTTCATAGCAAAAGGCAATGAAGTCAAATAATCAGCCGCCTTTCTCATCTTCCCTCTCAGAAAACACAGTTTTACCGTTTTTATGTGGTCAATGACTGAAACAAACCAGTGTTGCACCACTACAGGATTCAGAGGAGCTTTCCACAGCATCACCCTGCTGTGATATTCACCTGACATTCTTCTCACTTTTATTATAGGATTAATTATGTCTGGTAAAGGTTTACTGTGGCATAATAAGCTAATTAGATTTTCTCTGGTGCATTCCCAAACAACAGCATGCTGAATTTATTGCATCAGAGAGAAGCAGCTTTGTGTTTTAAGTTTATTACATTTCTCAGTTGAAAGTGGAAATGATTTTTCAGAATGAATGGTGCCTATTTGTCGTTGTGTAATCCTTTTTTTCTTTATCCCAGAGCCTAGCCGTTCCCCTCCTTACAGCCCCTTTTAAAGTCAGTTTTAAATTGTACCAGGTAATTATCATTTGTCCTCAATCCATAGATCCATTTGTACAACTCAATACACAATGTTTCTTTAAATTGTGCATTTAAAGCAAAAGCAGCAACTTTCAATTCAAAACCTGGTTCCTGAATGTCCAAATGGAAACATTCTCAGACTAAGAGGAAGAGGACAGTTTTCACAAAGCTATGATGTGGATACGCTTTGAAGGTTGTTCAGTTTCCTTTTGTATTATCACCGAGCACCATGAAGTCCCAGAGCAGTGTGATGGACTGAAGACGAGGAAACCGATTACAAATGAACCCTAACATCTCTGCAGCTCTGACCTGACCTGACCTGTGTGTCTCTGCGTAACTGTCGAAGCGCCTGACAAGCTGGAGCGGATCTGAACTGAAAATGTCTTTGGGGTCTTTTGTTCTGCAGAGGCAGTCCTCAGACTCTCTGGTTAAGATAGTTGGAGGGTAAGAAGTCTCTTTGTTGTGCCAACTACAGCAGATGGTGTGGAAGTTTTTGGAGAACTTAGCAAGACACAGAGCAGTCTGTGAGGCACTGAGCTAATGTTGCCCTTCACAGTGTACAGGACACCCACAGTACAGTCACCTGCAGAGAAGTTAGGTAAGCAGACCGACCCACACATGCAGCAATGACTGGACTTCTCTGGGCTGCACCTAAATAAACATGCATGAAGAGAGATTAGATATTTTTATGGTTTTATTTATAGTTGCATAGATTTGGCAGGTTTGCATATCAGCTACTGTGTGAGCGTCTGCATCCCACAGTTACCCATAACACTCCTGTATGTGTACGAGGAAACTTCAAAAGGTTCTCAAATTCCCATTTTGGAGTAAAACTGCATGCTTTTAAACCTTACAGCACTGAAATGTTCGAACCAATCCAAGAACAAAAGGAGAGGAACGCTTGTAGCTGGTGTGCTGTTGCTACAGGACGATGTGTTGTCCACACAGCGCAGGTGGCAGAATCAGCCAAATGTGGCTTTAAACTGTTATGTAATGTCACTCATGTGACCTGGAATCGTGTTCACCGTTTTTAGAGCGATGATGAAGTCATGCATGCTGTTGAGGAGCCTCTGGAGGCTCAAGATGTGACCTTCTTTCATGAAGGAATGGAGAAGCTAAACAACTGATGGACCAAATGCACTGAAGTTAAAGGAGACTACATTGAAAAATAATGCAAGAACAATCTTTCTCTCTTGTGATGTTTTCTGGTGAGGCTGAGAATTTTTTGTAGTAGCCTTTCAGGCTTGCAAAATGTTCAGGAAATATACCTCCAGTCAGAATGCTCAGACAGATGAAGACTATTGGACAGCCCCTATGCATTAGGGAACTTCCTCTTTAAACTATATTGCTTCAGAATGTGCGAAAATGTGGAACTTGTACACCGCCTGAGAAAAACAATCAGGCTCAGTGAGAACATTGCCAAATAAAATCTGAATCGTTTCTCTGTGTGCTTCCATCTCTTCAGATTCCTCCTCAGGATGTCAATCTAGCCCAATCTGAGAACAATGCAGCTGACAGCATCACCAAATGTTTAAATGTCTAACTGCAGCAGTTAAAAGGCAAATTATCAGAGCTGAGACGATAAAGACAACAACGAAAAAGAAGAACACAAATGATTTTGTCCACAGGGAAGACAGCAGCGCAACATTTATGAGCAGGGACATATTGTCGGTCAGCTAGTGGCGAAAAGACGTCAGATGAACATTTTGGGAAACAGCTGGCAGTCCCACAGGAGGAAGGAACATCGCCGAGAGGCAAGAAATTATGTTTAAGTCAGAGGAACAAAGGACTGCATGTTATGTACAGTGGAGTCCTCAAAGGAAATCTGTACTGACAGTGTATGTGTGAGTGTGTGGTTGGTTTTCTATCCTACGTGATTAAGATGCTTGAATATAGCAGTTCTTTGTAAACTGGTCGTAATGTAAACCAGCGGGTACAAACATCCAGGATTGGTAACTATTTCTCTGCAGACTGACACAGTTTATCATGCAGCTAACATCTGATCAAAGTTATTAGGATACAGGAGGGTGTTACAGTGCAAAATGAAATCTGTTCTTGATCATGTGATATATTCAGAAAGGTTTGTTACTTCAGTCAGCTTAGATTCAGTGGATTGTCTCTTTAAAGCACATGTAATCTGAGGTCAAACGTCATCCAACGGTCACTGGAGATGCTAGTAGTTCTGGGATGTGATGAAGGACGTGTCACAGTGACTTTCTATCACGTCTTCTCAGCCTTATGTTACATTACACTGCGTCAGTTGTTGATGCTGTTTTGCTGCGTTTTCCATCAGCGGTTTGACTGATAAACCGTTCCGATGAAACAGAATTATTATTCTGCTTTGTGTTGCTGCAGATTCTCCTCCCTCAGAGAGTTGAACACAGCCTATTTTTGTGCTCCACGTTGTGTCTGTGTGTGCACAGATGATGCAGTGTGCACATATATGTAAATGTATGTTAACTAGACCTTTTGTAGAAGTTTGCATGGATTTCTCCAAGATTAAATTTAGTTTGCTGTTTTGTCTGGAAGCCCTGAATACACACAGAAAGCCTGTGCTGTCTGTCATTTGGCCTGGAGACAAACTACTTCTCTGTAATTCTTTGTTATTTTTCTGTGATGGAGCATCTCATTTGTGCTACAAATACAAACTGGCTGGCATTAAAACAATAAGTCTTATTGTGCATATATTTATAGATCTATCTCATTCATCTAAAATCCAAAAAGCAGCATTTGAGCTGCTATAAAATCTGTGTTTGCACCATCCTTTCTTTCATGATTGCAGTTCTCCATTTGGGTGTAAAAAACATGAATAAGACAGATCCTAAAAGTGTGTTATCTTACACCAAACACGTGACAAATAACAAGCCTTCTGTGTGCCCGACCATGTTATGTTCTTCCGTATCTCCTCCATAAAACATGTACTGGCTTTCGCTCACACGTAAAATCAATCTCATCTTTATTAAAGGAGACACAGAGAAGCATTTGGACCACAGACAGTTTTTTTCCTATCATCTGTGTGTGTCTGAAGACGCCAGTCTCAGCCCAGCAGGTTTGGTACACAGGAACAAAGGGAGTGACCTCAGCGCCCTTCTTGCTGCTGGGTGATGCTGTGGATAAAAATAAACACCGTCACAGACCTACATGGAACTGTCTGAATGATATGTGAAGTTAACATGAGCTACTGATTGAAATTTTACAGTTTGTAAAGTTAGTGATGCCTTCATGTCGTTTAGGTATCAAACCTGTTCTCTGGGAGAGCATACTGAGAGAGATGATCCTTTAACAAGGACATATTTATACCACAAATTGCTTTTTAAAATATTGTTGGTCTTTACTGTCTGAACTGTACAAGTGCAGAGAAGCTGCATGTCGTTGCTTTAGCACTAAAAGACTTTTTGTGCACCATCATAGTGAGCATCCTGTCCACCCGCAGTGGGATTCAGTCCCTCAAGTCTTCTGCAGTTTACACAGTGCATCCAGAAAGTATTCACAGCGTTTCACTTTTTCCACATTTTGTTATGTTACAGCCTTATTCCAAATCGGATTCAATTATTTTTTCCCTTAAAATTCTACACATAACACCCCATAATGACAAAATGAAAAAAGTTTTTTTGAGAGTCTTGCAAATTTATTAAAAATAAAAAACAAAGAAATTACATGTACATAAGTATTCACAGCCTTTGCCATGGAGCTCTAAATTGAGCTCATGTGCATCCTGTTTCCACTGATCATCCTTGAGACGCTTCTACTGCTTAATTGGAGTCCACCTGTGGCAAATTCAGTTGATTGGACATGATTTGGAAAGGCACACACCTGTCTATATAAGGTTCCACAGTTGGCAGTGCATGTCAGAGCATAAACCAAGCATGAAGTCAAAGGAATTGTCTGTAGACCTCCGAAACAGGATTGTGACGAGGCACAAGTCTGGGGAAGGGTACAGAAAAATTTCTGCTGCTTTGAAGGTCCCAATGAGCACGGTGGCCTCCATCATCCGTAAATGGAAGACATTTGGAACCACCAGGACTCTTCCTAGAGCCGGCCGGCCATCTAAACTGAGCAATCGGGGGAGAAGGGCCTTAGTCAGAGAGGTGACTAAGAACCCCATGGTCACTTTGTCACAGCTCCAGCGTTCCTCTGTGGAGAGAGGAGAACCTTCCAGAAGGACAACCATCTCTGCAGCAATCCACAAATCAGGCCTGTTTGGTAGAGTGGCCAGACGGAAGCCACTTCTTAGTAAAAGGCACATGGCAGCCCGCCTGGAGTTTGCCAAAAGGCACCTGAAGGACTCTCAGACCATCAGCAAAAAATTCTCTGGTCTGATGAGACAAAGATTGAACTCTTTTTGCGTTTTGTTTGGAGGAAACCAGGCACTGCTCATCACCAGGCCAATACCATCCCTACAGTGAAGCATGGTGGCGGTAGCATCATGCTGTGGGGATGTTTTTCAGCAGCAGGAACTGGGAAACTAGTCAAGATAGAGGGGAAGATGAATGCAGCAATGTACAGAGACATCCTGGATGAAAACCTGCTCCAGAGCGCTCTTGACCTCAAACTGGGGCGGCGGTTCATCTTTCAGCAGGACAACGACCCTAAGCACACAGCCAAGATAGCAAAGAAGTGGCTTCAGGACAACTCTGTGAATGTCCTTGAGTGGCCCAGCCAGAGCCCGGACTTGAATCCAATTGAGCATCTCTGGAGAGATCTGAAAATGGCTGTGCACCGGCGCTCCCCATCCAACTTGATGGAGCTTGAGAGGTGTTGCAAAGAGGAATGGGCAAAACTGCCCAAAGATAGGTGTGCCAAGCTTGTGGCATCATATTCAAAAAGACTTGAGGCTGTAATTGCTGCCAAAGGTGCATCAACAAAGTATTAAGCAAAGGCTGTGAATACTTATGTACATGTGGTCTCTTAGTTTTTTATTTTTAATAAATTTTCAAGAATCTCAAAAAAACTTTTTTCATGTTGTCATTATGGGGTGTTGTGTGTAGAATTTTAAGGGAAAAAATGAATTGAATCCGATTTGGTATAAGACTGTAACATAACAAAATGTGGAAAAGGTAACGCGCTGTGAATACTTTCCGGATGCACTGTAGCAAAGTCAGATCAGGTGAAACTGCACGTGAAGTGCTGAGTGAGGAAGGTGAACTACAACTCAGTGGGAGAAACATTTACATTTTCAGTACCGAAATGGAAAGTCAAGATCTAATAAGCCGTAACGGTGTACTGGTGGTAGGTGTGTTTTGTTGTTCCGGTAACACAGTGATTTCAATAAAGCAGTTTAAAAACTAAATTTCAAAAGCTTGTTGGAGTGAAAGTCTATTTTGTATTTTTCACATTCAATAAGATCTACAGTCCCTTGGATCATTGAGTACAGCAGATATATACAGATTTGTCCGGGTGACACCAGGGCGGAGTGACAGTTCTCAGAGTTTCACAGGACAACAGCAGCAAAGTGTCGAAGTATAATTCTCAGTCACTGCGCACTGCAGGGGACATCACCAGATATATGATACACAGCTGAGGACACAGTGCAAATCAGTCCTCACAGACACAAACACCCTGCAGCACTATACTCTAGCGCACTGTGTGTTCTCACCCAGCGTGCCATAAGATGCGATTGTATCTGCAGAAGAAGGTGATTTATCTTCATCATTACGTGACTTCACACTCCGCAGAAGGAAGCTGAACTTCACTTGGAGACTGCTGCTTGCAGTTAACTTGACCCCAAATGTGTATCACTGGCACCGTGAAGAAGAACATGCCTGTGACTTTCAGATACACTAAGATAATAATGTTTGCATTGACTGGCAGTCGGTTCATTTAAAATGGATGTTCCTTCCAGCACACCTGCTCTCTCCAGTTGTGTAAATGTTGCTGCTCAAATTGGATCCTGAGCGATGAAAGGCTGGTCCTTTTTCATCATCTTCTAACAAGGGTTTAGTTTGTGCAGCTAATTAAATGATGAATAAATGAAATGAATATATCTGCAAAATATGTTTAGAGTCAATGGGATGGAAAGACCTGGAGGAACTTGGAACAAACAGGTTGAGATGAAAAATAAATCAAATCACCTCCCTTCAGGAGAGTCTCAGAAGAAGAAGAAGAACCAGATCAGAGCTGCTTGAAAGGATCAAAGGTGCCTTTTCAAAAAGAGTGAAAGGAAGCAAAGGTAGATTGGGACAGCTGGGGAGGGAAATAAGAAGATACCGAGCTACAGATTATACAGAAAGGAACACAATAAAGAGAATAGGAAACTAGAAAAGCTAAGCTGTGGAAAATGGCGGCATTGAAGAAGATCTGCATGCACCAATCCTGTTTAAACTGAGGAGGCAGGCTGGGCTGATTTAGAGCAAGGAGTGGAAAAATTAATACGATGTTCTGGAGAGGAGCTTGAGGAAAGAGCAGACAGAGGATGAGAATAACTTGAAAAGGAACACGGAGGAGGCGGGGATCGAGAAGCGCAAACTGGAGATGATGTAGCTCGCGATGGAAGATGAAAAGAGAAGCAGTGCTGAGTTAAAAGGAGGAAACCAAACTAGTGATCATTCAGAGCATTCATCTTCACATAAGTTCTTCTGCTTGTGTAGCTGCAGACGAACAAAAGATCATTCTTTTCCTCAAACACAGCTCAGATGAAATGTTTCCATGTTCGACAGTGTCTCCAAATTGATGTGGAAAGCCAGTACTCATTACCAGTCCAGGAGACAAAATGCTTGGGCTCAACAAAAACAAAAAGATGCAATAGCTTACATCAGTCTTTTTTTTCTGAAAGTATGTTTCCACGTGTACATTTTCCTCTACAACCAAAGGTATTTTTAATTACAGCTTATTTAGATCTTTAAGGTGAATAAAAATTAAGTTGTTCTAGCTAGTTGTTCCATTTTTTCTGTTTTTAAACTGACATATATTTTGAAAATAAACTTGCTCCAAAAAGATTTTCTTCAGCACTTGTTTTTCTTTTTCTTTTTTTTTTGTTCGTGTAGTTTAATTAATTCAACCACAGAATTGTTGGCGATTTAGCAACTTTTTTTGACTGCAAATGTGTATTTTGGTCTAGTATTTAAAACTTCTTAGCAAAAACAACACAAATTTAAATGTCCCACAAATGATAAACAACTGTGAAAAACCTTTGCTGAGCAGACTTGTTGAAAGAAAATGAACAACTTAAACTTAAAGTAAAATGTACGGCTAAATTCGGCTCTATGCAACATTATAATATATTCCATCTGCATTATGAGCAAGTGTAGCCTAAACTCCTTACATGAATCAACTACTGGTCATGTCACAATTTACCCAAACTATATAATCCATTGCTTTAGTGGAGTTTTTGTGGGGAAAATGCACGATACTGACCTTGAAATGTCCTTTGTATCATATTTGTTGAGCCTCCAGGATCTCTGTTACACAAGTTTAACTGTCTGAAAATGTCCAGGCATGTTGAGACAGAAGAAGGGACTGAATCTAGTTTTGAACTCAGGGTGAAGAAGAACTATCCAGCCAATTTTAATTTTTTAAATCTAAATCATTCAGTTACCATGTTCATTTGGAACGATGCATTTATTTAAGTTGTGATATCCTTGGATTAAATTTTAAAGGGTGGTATTGGTGGGCAGGCTGTGCTCCCTGTCACAGATTTGAAATAAATGTTCACCTTTTTAATTAATTATAATCATAACCTGTGCCTCATCATGCCTATACATGCTTTAGTTCATTTTTAATTTCAATATACCCTAACCATTAGTTTGATTTTCCTTTTTTCCAGTTCAGCAACAGAACTTTCTTTGCTACCAGATGTGCAGATGTGTTAATTAAAATGGGATTTTTCAACACCATCCAATATCGACGGCGCTTACACACATCTGACAAACATCGCATCACACATCCGTCTTTTTCAGATTTCTGCTTTTCTGTAGTAACAGTTCTGTCCAACGTTCAGGCTCTATCCATTAGTCTTTGTTTCCCAACATGCTTTCTCACACAAGATTTACTTAATCACCTTCTTTAACAATGAAACTCTGCTTTTTATGTCCATTTTTTTTCATCCAAAGTAGAATATACAGTTTCACAAAAACCTCTCAGCTATTTTTTCACATGAACTAACATGATTCCCACCTCTACACTCAATAACATACAGCCAGTTCCATCAACACCGGATTTCGGGTGAAGTTTCCACCTTCCAGATATGACAATAGTTTGTTCTGTTTGACTGCGGGCCAATCCCCAGCACAAAGACAGAAGGTGTAGGCAGCCCCTTTTCTCATGTATAACGTTGTTCTGTTTGTACGCCTTGGGCCTTTGTATCAGCTCTATATCTCTTGTCTCCACACATTTGATTAAAGTTCAACCACACGGCGCTCAACACCGGCACATTACGAGTGCAGCTCTTAGAATTCTGGTCAGGGATGCTGGGATGTGCGAGCTTGATGCGATGTTGAAATTGTGCTGTTTCTGCTGGAATACCACGGACAGCTTTGCGGCAAGCTCGTATAATCAATTTATATGGCTCATAACAAGCATGCATATAATTTATTTAAAGTACACTGCAGCTGAGGAAGAATTCCTTACATCTTCACCATTAATGAACTTGTCGAGCATTCCTTCTCCATGCTATTTTAATTGAAATAAAAGGAAAAAAAGGTCAGCTGCTGTATGCAACAATGACATTTCATCTGGACTAATATGTAATGTTTTACAGTGATTGAGGGAAAAGATGCTGCTCTATGTCGCAGTGTCATTTTTTAACAAAAGCTGGTATCTTTCAATGGTAAAATCCAGCATAAAACAGAGTTAGCGTTTAGTCCTTTGACCATTCCTGCCTCCTCTCTACTGGCAAGCTTTACACATTCTGCAGCTCTTAAATGTTGCTCACCATCACTGATTTGTATGAATGTGTGTGTGCACCTCTCCAAACAAGCATTGTGTGAAAAGAGCCTGGAGACATTCTCCTTGTTTTCATGACTGTGGTTGGCAACTTATTCTAATCCTATGAGCACAGCAAGCCGGCTACTAGAGACAGCTGCATAATGAAATCTCTCAGAGGGAAAACCTGACAGCTCCGCCTGCCTCTACATGATCTACAGCTATTGTCCCTCTCTCCTTCCACACTTCTCTTTTGTCTTCTCCTTCATGTCCTTTCCTTATAATCCTTTCCTGTGCCGGCCTGCTGTCATACACGTCGTCACTGTCCCTTCCTGTGATGCTCCACGTCTCGATGGCTGTCATCTGCTGTGACCAGGGCCTTTGCGTGGTGAAACTCTCCTCCTCATCCGAGTGTGCAGAGCCATTTTTATAATAAGTGCTAGCTGCTGGGCACTGAAAGCCACAGAGCCAATCAGCTTTTATTAGCACACAGCTCGCTGAAGACAGAGCAAGGTACAGCTAATGAGATGTATGCTGTTTGTCTGTGAGAGGGGAGCAAAAAACGCAGATGCACTTGCTCAGTGCTAAGAGAAAATAGGAGCCAATGTGATCTACTGCACATCACAATACTGTTTAATTCAGTTTCAAGTTCAGAAACCATGCAAGAGTCTTCATGTGGGAGCGGAGTACTCTAATAACACTGGTGGACTCATGAGTTCAGTTTTTAAAAAGCATCAAAATCAGTGCTGCAGAACCATCTTTTTTATTCTTCCTTGTCAAAACCCAGAGTCTACATTACCCCACAGGGCAACTCAGCCGGCAACAGCTGGAGATTTAGCTGTTTCGTGCAAGTAGTATAAAGACTGATACTTTTTCATAACTGTCCACTACATAAGTACATACAGAAACAGTGAAACAGGGTGAAATAGCTAGTCCAACATTGTCTAAATGTCGCTAAAGTTACAGTTTAAGGAAAGCCATATTTCTGAATTTTTCCTAGCAGTGCCTTGCTAGAGCTTTATCATCACTGTGCAGTTGCCAGGCAACCAGCCAAGGCTATAATTTACAGAAAAATACTTTCAAATATTTAGTTTCATTATCATTATGCAACACACAATTTTATAATGAAAATACAATTGTATTCCCTTTATTCTAATATAAAGAAAAAATATTTGAAGGATAAATGATCAAATAATACTTGATTTTAATTGTAGTTTCCACCTGTTCCACCCCAGACTTTCTGCTAAGCTAAGCTAAGCTAAGCTAACTGTCCTCTTTGTGGTAGATTGACCTTTAATGCATTCATATTACAGGTCTGCAGAACGGTCTGGTTGTAGCTCATTATCCTGCTGCTTCAGGGGGTGAATACCCTCTCTTGTGTGTACATCAGAGCTAAGCCCAAGATGCAGCAATGGTGTCCCTCACAAAAGGGAAGCGGGGATTCTTCCCGTTGATGGCTTATTCATGGAAAAAAGTAGTCATTGATGTTTTCAGTACTGAAGGGGATTTTGAAACTGTAACATGTAGATAGCAGAATTAGAGGAGAATGGACCGTGAAACGCACGACCAATGGCAGGTTTATGTTCACAATTTACATATAGTGAGTCAGACTAATGCATAACTGACCCTATAATGTGGATCCTAAGCAATGTGAATCTCAGAAGAATAAACAATCATGCATGTACATACAGTACATTTGCACATGCTCACACTCCCCCTCTCCATCTGACTCCTCTTCCCATCCACACACACACACACACACACACACACACACACACACACACACACACACACACACACACACACACACACACACACACACACACACACACACACACACACACACACATGTTTGTTTTTCTGTACCGGTGGGGACTTACCATTGACTCCCATTCATATCTAACTCCTAACCCTTACCCTAACCCTAACCTTAACCATCACCAAATCAATGCCTAACCCTAAACAAACGTTTTTGCACTTTTACATTTTTTATTAACAACAACATGGCCAAGAAAACGGTGTTGCCACCCGTGGGGACCCCACCGTAAGACAAGTCCCCACCTTTATAGCAAATAGTCAGGTCAAAGTCCCCACCGGTATAGCAGAAACAAGTACACACACACACACACACACACACACACACACACACACACACACACACACACACACACACACACACACACACACACACACCTTGCTTTCACCCTCTACACATGCAATTTTCCAACTGTGCAGCTCTCCAACTGCCATACCCAGTGGGGATCTCCAGTCGAGTACAGACAGTTCATTTCATGTCTCAACTCTGCACACTGCACTTATTAGTGCCTAATTACTAGGAACATTGCCAGTCAAAGGAAAGTTATGCTAGGCTGTCTACATGTCAGGCGCCACTTGAATGCCTGGCTGACAGAGAGAGACGGCGATGAATAAAGTGGAACCCACCGACTTGATGTCCTGAGCGCTCGATCTTTGCCTACTGGTGGGGTCTGGACTCAATTTGTCTTGCCTTGTCTGTGCGGCTGATCAATACCAATTGTATTACAAGTGGAGCGGAGCCAGACCGATGTGCACTGTCAGCACCTGCACACAGATGGATTGGTGTGGGAATATTGGCAATAGCGCTGTTTATTCATAACAGGGAGAACCACATTGATGGTAACTGAATCCGTCTTAAACCAATCCTTCTCATCATGTATCTCAATAGCAAATTAAGGGTAACTGCATTGTCACTTGACCTCAAAGTCGATTTGAGCATCGCGGGGAGTTCTGTGACTCATGGAGGACGAGTCTGGAGTAGCTGTGTGTGAAGAAAAGTGAAACTAAAATGAAGCTCAAAGAAAAGCAAAAACACAGACCCTCACAGCACTGCTTTGACATTATGAGAACGACGTCTATTTGTTTTCTTGCACAGATTTCAGCGAGAAGATAATAACACTCGTCTGTCTGTCAAACCTGCAGTTAGGGATGGTTAGTTTTCTTGCAGTCTGAGCTCAGCCTGCATAAAAGGAGTTTTTGAGAGACTTAAACAAGCAAGACATAATGTGCTAATTACTGAATTTAAGAGGAGCTGGCAGTCTGATTTTATTTCTCTGCCTGTTTCCTCTAATTATGTCTCATTTAGCTCCAGAATTAACATGAGTCTGGTGTCAATCCTGTCCTACATGAGCATAAACAAGCCTATATTTATAATTTCATCTTACTCTTTTAATCCTCTGTAGCCTTAAATAAAAAGTTTAAACAGTTTTGTTTATATATTATTTTATATTACTAAGTTGCTTTTGTTATCTCATTCTTTCTATTCTCACTATTATTGCTTTTTGCAGCACTTTGCAGCTCAACAAAGATGATCTTAGAATTGCTTTTATCAGAATTTTGCCAGTTTTACCAATATGTGCACATATCTTCCTCTCATAATTGTTAAGAACAGAAAGCCTCTATTGCATACACTGTAAAACAAATAGTTAAATCTTTTATTTTGGGAAAATAACTTTAACATTTACAGTGATTGGTTTTTAAATTATATTGAAAGTCTGTAAAATTGCAGATATTGTCTTTGTCTTAAATTGCATATATAAATCTTACTAGTTTTCTATTTGGTTTATATTCAAAATCATTTTTTTCATTACTTCCATCACAATGCATAGATGCTGCAGTTCAAAGGTGCTTTGCTTTCCAGGTTGAATCTTTCTGGCATGTTGCACCCTTTTACACCCCCACAGGTCTTGCAGTGGCAGGGCAGTGTTCATGGCCTTAATTGTTTTAACTGTCCACACCTGAGAATGTGTGGATTAAAGATCTGCCTCAGGAGTCTTGTAGTGTCACCACATTTCTGTTGCTGGAGCTCAACATGCTCTCATGGCTGATTATACTCTCTACTTTATGTTGCAGCCCACAAGCCGAGTCATAACACAGAGGAAGATCTTTTTTCAGTTTTTCAGCTCCTCCTGGTAGGATTTTTTGTGAACACTTTGCAGATATTGCAAATTTTCATCTGAATGATTCAAACAAAAATATTTAGGAAGTAGTAGTGACATGCACGTCATTTGTCTTCTGAAATATTTAACAATCTGGAGCACATGTTAACACTTTATTGAAGGTTTTTGCGAATAATATTTGAGGCTAAATCTGTGAAATAATGGTGTTTCTTTGCAAAATATCTAATTCAAATAGAAATGTGTATTTTTATTTTTTTGCACTGTATTTGATTTAGGATATTTGGACTGCCAGTCGTTTAATGTTGATTTCATGATTTTGTTGATAGAATTAACAGGTTATGTCCTGCTGACCACTGGCACATGGAGATCTGCAGTGCTTTCCCAATGTTGATCTTCACTGAGCAAAGTTACTACTTCACCTGACATGTAAAACATATCGTATTTATTTTGATGTAACACTATTAAACTAAACTGTAAACTTTAAGCCTGAAAAGCAATATCTGCCCGTCAGTGTCCAATTTTGATTGATAACAATATTTCATTTTAAAGTCCTTTTAAAGATATATCTGCCAGTGGCAATGAAACTCCAGTATCATCATGCAGTCATATATTACTAAGGCAATTTTCATTGGTTAAAATTTATCTACATCTACTTTTATGTTTGCTAAAAATGTTAATATGCATGTCTGTCATAATTATTTATCTGCTGTTTTTTCTAAAAGCTCTTTGGTCAACATTTGTTGTTCTCAAATGTTTTTTAATAAATGCATTGGCTCCTCTATTATTCTGTCCATCTTGGCCACAGTTCCACTATAACTGTTTTCAGCTGGAGTTTGCAAATGTGCTACAAAATCCAAAATGATATTTTAATTGGTCAGTGTTTGATGTGTTTTGCTATGCTGTTTTGTCTCCATGGCAGTTTTGAAAACAACTATTGGGCCAGTGGTATTTGCAAAGAAAATGAGGGTTATTATCATATTTATCTTCATCTTGTACAAGAATTACATAAAAATATCAAAGATAAAGTTGTACTGCTATAGAGAAGAAGCAATGTCAGCTTCCACAAACTCCTAAGTTCCTTCTTTTCACACCAGGAATGTTTAAAAAGCTTTTACATTGCCAAAACTACATTTATGGCCCTGTTAAAGCAGATGTTCCATTACCTCAAAGTGTTTTGTTGCTTTATCCTGCTGGAAACCAGAAACAGAAATAACAGAGAGCAGGCAATTTTGGTACAAGAATAGTTACATAACAAAAAGCTGTGAGCCTGAAAATGTCAGGTAAACTCAGACAGTACGGTGACACATCAGAGAGTTCCATTTGGAGGTAAACAAACATTCTGTTTGTCTTAGTGCAGCTTTTTCACGCTGCTTGAGGACAGAAAGTTAAAAAAAACAGAGCAGAGAAAGTCTGTCAGCTCAGTGTTTCTCAGAGAAACGGTGATTCTCTGATGAGTTTCATTTCCTCAAAAGAAAGAGTGTAAAATCAAGACGTTCAAAAGCATGCACAAAAGAAATACCACACAGGAGGAGGTGTGCAATTATATCGTTTCACACTGTTCTTGGCTGAACTGGCAAAAAGAGAAGCTGTAGATTCTGCCATTAACTGAATGACAATGTGTTTCAGCCAAAGAGCAGAGTGCAGTCCTGAAGGAGAGAACCAGTCAACTCAGCAGCAAACGAGGGAGCAGCCGTGATGACTCAGTGCCTAATTACTATACAGCCAGAAGACCTTGGTTTCCTCCAAGTTCCCAATGACAGTATTGGAAACTGATTCTGAAGATTACTTCAAGCTGTATTTTATGGGACATGAAATTGCTGAACGAAGCAGAAGACCTCTTGAGCAGGAGCACAAAAGGTTCTGGCAGAGCATGTGGGTACATTACTGATGGTCTATCAATACCCATTAGTCTGGAAAGCTATTAATTATTTCTTGTTCACCCAAATGCCCTGCAGGGAAGAAGATGACACAGACAGAGAGACACATTCATTGTGGATACAAGAACATGTGGAGATAATTTAACACTGACTGGACCCACATGTGACACTGTTTATATTCACAGGGAGGAAAACCAAATATTAATGACAATTTTCACTGAAGCAAAGATCCCAAAGAACAAAAATCTCCCCGGGGAGCTTTAAAGGGTTCACAATCTGCACAGAACTAATGGAGGTAAACCAAGTGTGTGTGTTAATAACTGAGGGAGATGATAATGTGAGAAGCTCTTGCCTGGAGGTGATGTAGATCCTGTCATAGTACAGTAGATTCTTTAATCTGTTTCTGTATGTCTCATTCAGTCTCTCTGTCTTTATGAAGCTACAGCAGAAGGTCAAATTAATCTCAGCGGCCGTCGCACACCTCTATTATTTCTCTATTATTATTCCTGATCCTCATCGTTCTATATTAACTCTATCTGAGCAGCTCTCTCTGCGAGGCTTCTTGCTTAATCTCCACTGATTCAGCATCAGGACTCAACTTCAAGCTCATTATTTCAGTTAGCTAAACTCATCTGACTCACAGCTCAGTCTTCTGAAATCTAAAATGCCCAACGGCAGAGACTGGGTTGAATCATTTTAGCAATAAATGCGTGTAATTTTAATGTATTTATGCCTGTAAACTCACTGTATACAAGGTTAATAGTTCAAGGGTCACTTAGTATTTGTGATTATGTCTTTGGTGCTCAGGGCTTTTGATCAGCTTTTAAAGAAATAATGAACGATGATGCACAACTAAGCTGACAAAGGTCACCAATGAGTGCATCTTTGCTGATTTGATCAGTGATAAGGGTGACTGTATCAGATAAGTGGTTTAAAGTCCTTGAAGTGGGTTTGGGTGTGTGTTTTACATAAAATTCTAATAAACACAAACTTTTTCAGTGACATTTATACACACTCTTAGTCCAAACTTACATGGGTATCTTTTAAACACAGGGGTTTTCCTTCCTTCATTCTCAAAAAGCATTTCTATCCACATGAAAACTTGAAAACACAAGTGACACTCTGTCAAGAGCATGTTAAACCAAGGGGTGGTGGTCGAACTCAAACCCTAAATCTAGGTTTGTCAGTCAGAAGCCTTTAAAAAACAAAAGTTATCAGTTCTGCTTAGCTGGCAACAATACTGCATCAAGTAAAAGGGGTAGTCATCTGTGTGGACTGATTCTGATGACTGTGTCAAACAACTGTCAAGTTATTTAAACACAAAAAAAAAAAAAGTCCTGTACTATTTTAGCCATGTATGTCGTTGCACAAAATCTCCTCAAGAAAACAAAGACTGTAACGGTGAACACTCTGACATCACAAACCAAAAGTCTCCGTTTCTCTCAGTCTTTAGCAACACTGTAAAGGGTGTTCCTCAATATTTTTACCTTGGAAGCTGTTTTCCAAATGCTCAGTTTTCAGTGACCTAAAACTGTGTTTCCATGTGACCAAAGGGCCAAAATGCAAATAGTGTTAGTGACTCCAGCCCCCTACAACCCTAATGAGAATGAAATGATGTATAGAAGATGGATGGATTGGGCCATTTATTCATTCGTTCTGCTCTGCCTGTTTTTTCTGTTTGAACACCTGATCTTCGTCGCCTCTTTTCTCACCTGTTGCCACTCCCCTCATTATCTCCTCTGTGTATTTACCAGCTCTACACATTTACTCCTTTACCAGCTTGCCATTGTGTCTTCACCTCAGCACTGGTCTTGTTCACCTGATTTGTCACTTGTCTTTATTACAAACCTTCAGTGCAGATCAACCTGCCAGTTAGTGTGTAGTGCTTTTGGGAATTTTCATCTTTAGCTGTGGTATATTTTAGTTAATGGTGCTGTATTAGACTGCATCATAAATTCTTTCTTATATACTAATCCACTAGTACTGTAGTTCAAAGTCCAACAGATCACCCCCAAAATAGCACAGAGATTCAGTCAACACACAGTAGAGTTTTCATCATTGTTGCAGGGCTGCTGAATTTCTCCTGCCACACACATGTTTCTATATTTCTGTTCTCTCAGAAAGCATCACTTTCCAATAAAACATTCTTGGAAACAGTTTACCTCTGCTCTTTGCCTGCAACACACCCTGAAGCCAGTTATCTTAAGGGTGAGCTGAATATGCAGACCTTCCTCCAAAGCGGATAAATCTACTTTTTTGTATCAAGGCATCCAACATGACTCTCTTTCTTACCACCTACCCCAACCACTGCTTCTCAGCTTTTGTTTTATCTTTATGTTAGAGATAGTTTTTTGATCACTGGGCCGGATCTGAGGGAAGTCAGCGGGAAGATAAAGGGTATTTTCCTACATCGGGAGAGTTCAGGCTGCAGGAGTAGAGCCACCCACACTTCATGTGGCCTACACCTCAAAAGAATGGAAGACACAAAAAAAAATCAATGGCGGGCTTTACACGCTCATTCTTGCAAGAATTGAGAGCAGATACTTTTCCTGTAAAAACGATGATGGATGTTTGTGATCTGCAGCCAGTGAATCTGGTTTTAAAGTGACACATGCACACAGAAAAGTATGGAGAGTTGCAGGAGAAGTGTTAAATGGGAGGAGAGGAGGAAGGATCAGTTTGTTTTTGCATGCTATCATTGGTGGAATAATGAAGATAAAAACAAAAATGACACCAATCCACTGCTGTGTAATCTCTTGCATGGACTTTACCATATCATGCAATTAGCAGCTGTGTTTTGAATGATAAAAATGAACACTTGCATCAGTAGGAAGAGGACAGGGATGAAGTTTGTCGTACAAAACTGTTGCATATTTGGCTCCTAAACTGTTGTGTCAGGTGAAAAAGTGCACATGGAGAATGTAGTTGGTCCAGTAAGAGGCTTTCGCTTCATCGCAACATGCTGGTCAGCTTAGTCCACTGCGGCATATTATCAAAAGGCACAGCTGTCATTTTTGGATGATCCCCTTATGTGCCCTGTGCCTGGACATCCCGTCCTTAAAGCTCAGTGTTTCCACAACCCACAGAAAGGATGAAACCCCTTCAAAAACATCCACACACTTACAGCGCCTGATGTCTCTTGTACTTTGCATTAATGCTTGTTTTACTGTGCCAGCCCTGCAACCAAGGCTTAACCTGAGTTTGACATTCAAAATATGTTAGACATATAATGCAGGATGAAAAGACACTTCATAAGATTAATTTAATCAATTAATCGATTAAATCATTTTATTCTGCTGCTAAATTACTCCTGTTCTTATTGCAGATTAATCTTGACTAATGACTGATCGCCTTTGGATTTATAAAAGCTTGGAGCCATCTGACAGAATTTTTAAAATTCAAATTAAAAAACTATGACTAATGGCAGCACAAATCATCAATAGCTTCATCATTTTTCTCTGTGTAGGAATGAAAGAGACATTTTTCTGTTCATTCCATTTCCACGGTCCTCTTGTTTTTGGAAATCTCCTAAATGATCAAATCACCGCCTGCACTGACTACCCCGTCCTCTGGGCTTTTAGGAAGGCAATTGAGCAAAGCCCTCTATTTAACTGAAACACACCAATCAATGGCAGCAATATGACAAATGCACTGACAGCATAACAGCAGTCTGGAATATTGCAGTAGCAGCCTTATTTATCAAAGTCAGCTAATTTTTTTTGACTCAAACTGCCTTTGACACACACCCTGGGCCCGTTAGACAAACGTACTGAAATCACTCTTTTAAAAGACTTTGCTTGACAGCATTTGAATTAATTAGTACATCTTAATAAATTGGATTTTTAGGATTAGGCACTCAAGTAAATATGACAAATCCCATCTGTAATGCTGATCATATGGGGCACCAGTTTTATTCACTTTCCTCTTTACATGCAGTACTTGCCTTATTTGTTAAACCACAGGTACACTGTTCTTGCTTATAACAACAGAAAAAAGTGGCATTAAGTTATGTTCAATATTCTCATCTGGTGATACGACAGCACTTCAAACCAACAGAGCAACATCACCGTAAACAGACCAGGTTTGGAGCTGCAGATGTTTCCGCTTGAAGAACCTCAGGAAGCAGATGAAGCATTAGAAACTATACACGGCAGCCAAGCAAACATTCTGGTGAACCAGAAATCTGACCAATCATCTGTCAGATCGTTAACTGTTTGGGTTAATAATCAGGTGTTGGCTGTAGTCTGCTGTGGCATTTTAGGATTGAAGAAATGATAAAATTAGGCAAATAGGATGTATAAACAAATTTAAGAGCTAACAAAGATAAGATCAGAAGACCTAATGTGTCAACTGAAGTTATGAGTACACTGAATAATCCTGTGGAAAGCGACAAGCCAACTGAAGCCTTTGGAGCCCATATAAGGCATAAGATGGGAAGTTCATGCCCTCTCTTCGTCTGCACTCGTGACTTGAACCCTAGGTCACTCTGAGCCTAGCAGAAATAATGCCAACCTAGCAGAAATATAAAAGAGAAGGTGGTCTAAGTTTTGGTAAGATTACATCATATACATTTTGATTGGGTCTGAAGACAATGGGTTGTGTCTTCCAGAACAGAAGAGGAGTGTTCAGAAGAAGGTATAACAGGCGATGTAACACTTTGTCTAGTCAGTTAAAATCTCGAGATTTTGCTTGTTTGTTCTTAGAGCCTCTGTATTGAATAAACATTATTCACATCAGACTCTGAAGACTGCTTGAAAACGCTTTCTTGAAAACTTTTTAAAGAGGCCAACTTTTGATCGCGAATTAATTTTTGACGATGTGCGTGACAAAGCTGCCTGATCATCACTGGCCCATAGCAGGCAGACTGAGTCACAAAAAGTCAAACTAGATCTCAGGTGCCCAGCTGGCTTAAAGTGCCCCTGCACACGGCTTAAAGCTAGAACTGGACCTCAGATAGCTCACTTTGGCTCCCCACTGCTCCAAACACTTAGTATGGATTAAACACAAAGAACAAATTTCCTCAAGGGGATTCAAACACATAAAGGATAACTCCAGCTTAATGGTTCAGGAAAACTACCCCATAACCTCAGTTTTCTTGCTCTGACAGGATGCTAGCTGGTGGTCTTGCCTTGTCTTTCTTTGTGGTTAACCCCTCCTGACCCTCTTTCTTGTATGTAAAGTGGACTCTCTGAGCTCCTGACCAGGACCGGTGCCCGTCCTTGTTCCACATTCTACCTGTCATCCTGACATCCTTTCCTCCAGACCTTGTTCCTCTCCCCTCCCACCTGATTGGATCACTGCCCAGTCCCATACTCGGATCGAGCTGCAGAAATCTCTACACTTGGTTTAAAAGTGCACCAAGCTGTCAGTCAGGGCATCTGATTTAACATTAGCAGCTTGCCTTTGTTACTCTTTGTGTTTTGCAGCCTGGTGTTCTTCTATGTCTTCTACCTGCTGATTGCTTGTTGTCTGTCCCAGTGAATGTTGGCAGCAGTGAGCTTGCCTGATCAGAGTAATGAGTGTAAAAGTAAAATCACTTGTGAGCTTGTAGGTTATCATTTATTTGTTGAACATTATTATTAACTGATGAGCCTTTTTCATGTTTGTCATCAGTTAATCTTTAAGATCATTTTCATATTCATTAATTTTCAGACAAAGAAATAAATAGGTGATGTGGTTTCCAAGTTCTGTTATACAACTACAGTCAAAAGGGGGACTTAAGGTCTTCTAAGGTGGGGAGTTTCAACTTGAAAGAGCTCCTTGGAAGGCAGATAGAGTTTTATGAGTCAAGAAGAATCATGTAGGTTCAAACTTATTGTATCAATTTACAAGTCAATGGTGAAAGAGTTCTGTGTCGGCTGTCATGTTTTTGTTAAACTGCAGTAGTGATGCTGTCTTTCCATCGCAAAGAAATGAATTTACCAATGATTCTGCAAAATGTTGGTTTTAGTATTTAAGTGAATAAGAGTCATGAAAGTATTTCCACGACTTGAGGCTTTGACTGCCTGGTGACTGCAGGTCTAACTTTGGCTTCACACATTCAGTTAGGAGTTCTTCATTTTGGTAAACTAGGAGCAGAGTCACTGCTGCCTTTGTATTTCAGTTTTGTTTGCAACTTTAGTTGTTTTCTTTTGCAGTTTGTGGCAATTTGAAGCACTGTTACCCCTTTTGATTTTATTTCTTTCATTGATTTAGCAACACCCACAGGCCTCATTTCCTATTTCATTTCACTTCCTCTGATTGTTAATTATATTACTAAACAATAAATAACTTCACTAAACCAGAAAACAACTGGTTTTATGTGTCTTTCCTTTTCCTTTAAAGAGCTGGGGATAAAACATAGGGTTCAACCTTCTCTGTTGCATATAATGCCTCGCTCTCCATGTTTTCTGTCTGTCCACACTGACTGGCGAATAAAAATGTAATGAAGATTTTGTGTTTAATAATAAAAAGCTCAAAAATGGGTCATGTTGGATCAATTCAGGGTTAAAGTCAGGCTAAATCTGTATTTTAATCTTTTAATCTGCAGTGATTGCAGTGTTTGTTTGCTCAAGCATGAATCCATTGTTCAGTGTCACTTTACATATTTTAGCTGATTGTACCAGTGATTCCTACCACACAGCAGAGAAGAAGCCCCTGAGTCTGTTTCTGTTGGAACTGCTTTACCCGGCTGCTGCTTGGGTTGTCAGATTGAGCAACGAGCCCGTTCTGGATTTTACGAGAAGAGCTTTCTATTACAAGAGAGTTGGTGCATAAGTCTTTTTGGGTGCCCATTCGCTGACACCTGAATATCATTTATCAGAACTGCACTATCAGGGGATGTGGTCTGCAGAAGCGCTGACGTGCTGAACTGCTTACCCCCTCACTGCCAGCATTGTTGCCATCTGAGCTGGGCCATGATAGATGGTCGGGACACATGAAGAAATGACCCAAGAGTTTGAACAGAGTTTCAGAAGTCCAACACCTCTGGGAGACACACAAGGACTTGGTGTCCATTAGGAGTGCAGGGTCGATGTCAATCCACCTTCAGTAGAGTTTGGGCAAAAACAAGCAGAGGCATGTTTTAATTCGCACTGTTCAGACCGCTTTTGTCCAAATTTAGTGCTTTTAGTACTCTAAATGACACAAATAGAGGACATTTTAAAGACAGTTTATCCTTTTACTTTCACCCACCCTAGTAAAAACTCAAATATAGATATAAAATATCGAAGATATGTTGTCTCTGCCAATAGTCGTGTGAATTCTTGAGATTGGCTTTGTGGGCTCACAGAGACTTTGCCCATCAAAATCTTAGAAGTTCATCCTTGAGTCCAATGTCACATGTGTGCCAAATTTAAACAAATTCTCTCCAGGCATTCTGTAGAGGCTAAGCCAATGCTTGAAGCACCTGAGGTGCTTCACCAGGATTCAAAGAGTTGACGCATCGACAAACTTTACCACATCTGATAAAGAGAGCCGAGACCAATGCTTGTGGTTACAATAATCTGTGTTTTATTACTTAAAACAATTGTAGTCCAACGGTTTCTATCTAAAACAAACACTTCATTATTACCGGCGGAACACCTGCCAGGACAAAGATTGGTTCCTATTTAAAATATAACAAACTCATTGGCTCCTACACATTCATCAGCTTTTGCATTAGCAAGAATGAGTTAGACAAACCAAAAACATAATGCTTCCACCTTCAGCTATCACTGGCACAGAAGCATAATAAAAGACTTGTCAACAATAGACCACAACTTTTATTTTACATTTCAGATTCAACACCTGAGGTAAAACGTCTTCAAGTCGAAAAAAATCACCAGCAGAGAGAGTTAACTGCCAAGCACAGAAACACGTTGTAGAATTCACAGCTCATCATCAATAAATACTAATTAGTAAAAACCACGAATAAGAACTGGCTTAATGTTTTAATGACTGCTCTGTACTTAAAAACGATGGAATTACCAACTTTTTAACATCCCAGTCATTACTGAATTTCCCTTCGGGGATGAATAAAGTGATTCTATTCTATTCTATTCTATTCTATTCTATTCTATTCTATTCTATTCTATTCTACAACTGTTCAGTGGTCATTCCGGCAGCAGATCTATCGTCAAGTTTTAAAAGATTTTGACAAGACGGACCTAAAAATTCCTCCTCTGCTGTTTCCTGTGGTATTTAGACACAGACACAAACCTGGATGCTATGTGACTCTCTGCCTGATCTGTTACTTTGTTAAATAAACAATATTTCATCCCAAGAAGAAAATCAAACATACAGAGGATGTGACATTCTCTTGAATTGTTAAAAGCATTTATTGTTGGCAAGCCAGAAAAATCAATTTGCAAGTAAGTGAAGTAAAAAAAAAAAAATATATATATATATATATATATATATATATATTGTGGCAAAAATTAAGGACTGGATGTAATCTGACATAGCAAAGCAGGTCAAACCCACAGAGTTGACAGAGAGGGACTGAGCAGGGTTTGAAACACCTCTCAGGCAGATGAATTGCTCTCTTCAGCCAGGCTGAGCCAAGCTACAGCTGCCACTGAAACAGATCTAATTCAAAAGACATGTCGCTCTATTATTATCTGTTTTTCCTCTTTTTAATTAAACTGCTCTTCATGATTGCTGTGGTGATTAGCCTGCAAAGTCACTTGCTGAGTTGCATTAAACAGCTAATCAAGTACCCTATGCTAACAAGGTCATGTTAAGGATTTTGCCTCGATTGCTGGTAATGGCTCTGGACACATAATACAGCACCACTGAGTAACTTTTGAAGGCCTTTAATTTAATAGGAGCCCCGTGCCATGGCACTTATAAAAGCATTGGCTTTCAATAATGAGTGGACGTGTTAAGTTATTCATCAGTGGTGCTCCACCACCGCTGGCCCTCGAGAACCCAAACAAAGCATCATCCGCTTAATTTGCCCTGACCACTGCCAACAGCGCCCATTTAATACAAGTCAATCACCACAGTGGCATTTTGAGGCGGCAGAGCTTTTATACGTGTCACCGGGCAGGTTGTGCATGAATAAATATTTATAAAGCTGATGATGAAGTGCTCTCAGGGTTTATGTTTCATTATCATATTCAATCTGGAGGACGAGTTCTTGTCGCCCCACGAATCCCACTTAAGGTGAGGAGTTCTAATCTATACTGTATTAACCAGCAGGGGAAGTCTTGGTTCTCGTCACATATCACACTTTTGAGTTAATTTTTGACATTTAGTGTCAGTCTATATTTTCCCCTATTTTCAAGTGATTTTATTACAAGCAAAACACAATGATCAGATGTTGTCTGAGTATCTAACGCTGGTTAGAGCTTACGTGTCTGAGCAGCTGACTTCAGTCGACCAGTGAGCAACAGCTTTGCACTGATGTTTCCTCTTTCTGGTGAACATGGATGCTGTAGTTTATTTTGAGCAAATCCCACAGACACTGTTGTACCTATGTGAAAACTCACCACAACACTGATTGTCTGCAACTGCACTATTTCTTCTGTGTAGTTACATCTGCTTACAGTTTGTCTTTGTGTGAGAAATGACTTGACCTTTCATACAAATACATTAACTGATCTGTTTTTGTGACCTGTACGCAGGGTCTGGAGGTCACAAAGTAATAAAAGAAGGATAGAACACATTGATCATTTTGTCCTTTTCAGATGAGCAAACATATAGACTTCTCTCAGCCTTATCCTTTACTATTGTCTGCCCGATATATCTAAATATGTGGTTTTCAATGTGTTCTGTTCGGTGGCTTCTCTTCCAACAGCAGCTCTGTGACTGGACTGCTAATGGACCCTGACGAACAGGAAGTGGAAAGCAGGATATAACAAGCCACTGGAGAACTCCCGTTGTACTCCAGAGAACCATTAACCAAAGTTTCCATTTATTTATCCATACACCAAATAAAAAAGAGTGGAGTGGCTTCTTGCTAATTGCCAAACTAAAACTGTGGAGGTAGCTGGGGAGCTGCACCCTAGCAGCAGACTCCGCTCTCGTCGTCCCTGATGGTTCTGTTCCACTCAGTAATTTTCTGTGATGCATGCAGGGAGGAAGGAGATACCTGCTGTACTGGCGTCCCTTGCAGACTGAAGTTAGCACACATACGTCAGAGTCTGGTTGCAATAGCGGCCCGGGAGACTGAGCATGTGCGGTGTAACTGTAGTGTCACACTATGACGTGAGGAGGAGATCAGCTTGGAAGAGCAGGACAGATGTGGCATGAGTGACAGAAGCTGCCAAAGTTTGCTGCAGCCAAGGGCGTCAGTTTGTTTTTAAAAGTGGGGGGCATGGAGACCACAGCACTTTGAGAAAATGTCGAAGAACAGCGGCAAAATACCACAAGCTGGGCTCGAACTCACAACCACCGCACCAAAGTCAGAGGCTCAACCTGTAAAGCTATCAGTACATGCAGATAGAGAGGTCTGTGGGCCGGTAAAGAACTAATTCTCCAGGGCCGAAATTTTGCCCCTGCACACCTCTGGTCGGAGCTTCCACTTGGCACGGGCGCAAATTTAGCATCTGCACGTTTTTTTTAACCTCACGAAGGTGTGCTGCGTGTCTGTGAAACTCTCGGCCGAGTGCGGATGGTGCGTTCAGGAGCGTCGGAATTTTCTATACTGCTGAAAATAACTGGGTTTACAACGGCTTACATGTGAAGAATTTGAATGTGCTGGAGACACAATGACCCCTGACAAAAAGTGGGGGGACACATCCCCACCGTCCCCCCCTAAACTGACGCCTATGGCTGCAGCTATGGGAGGTGAAAGTGAGGGACCTTGTTACGGCCTCACTGCTGGAAAGCCAGACACCGGCCGGCCCTGGCCTGGCAGGCCCCGTGACTTTTAGATGCCTCCAAATGATACGTGCACACCATTTTGTGGAGCGTAACGAAGTAAGCCCTAGGGAAGGGTAAGGTTAAGCTGGAAAACAAAACACTAAAGCAGGTCATGTAATAGGCTTCTCATTTTGCGGCTGTCTTTGTCAGGCCCACTGGAGGAAACTTAATTTATTTAATAGCCTGTCGCTTCAATGCCAGGCGTTTGGTGCGAGAAAACAGAAGGCAGCAGCGATGAAAGCATAGCGGGAGAGAGAGAGAGAGGACAAACACTTTCTTCACATTCACTGGTGAGATGTGATTTCCAAAGTGAAGATCTGTGTCAGCCATCTGGTGACAGAGAATAGGAGGGAACTATGTCAGCATGCTACTTTCAATAATGCAAACATGCATGCTGTCACTATATAATTGACAATTCAAGGGGAGGTTTTTGTGAAATGTCAACTTTCGTGTATTTATTATAGATGTGTAAAGGTCTTTTCTTTACCTCCTACAGAATAAATCTGCTTTTCTTTCCATTTTCGCTCGATGAAAGATGCATTAAAGCAAAAACATAAAGGTTCTGTCACCAGTGTCCTGTACAGCCTGACTTCTAGGACAACATCTTCTTCACACTCCTGCACATTCTTATTATAGGAAATCATTCAAGCTCACTGCAAATGACTGCATTAGTTTTGAGTGGCATTTGCATGGATTTAGCCGGTGTTTCTTACACACTTGCACTCATATTCAGCTAATCAAGGTTGCCAGCAGAGACAAATCAAATCTAAAGCCTAAAGGAGTGAACAGTGGCCTTCAAGTGAAATGAAAGAGTCGCTATTTCCCATTCAGCAAAACACAAACTGCTGATTGCGTGCTTCCCTGTTTCTTTCAAGGCTCTTGCAGTTTGTGGGAGGTGACAAATGATGCATAAATACTTTAAAAGAGCCTTTAACAGAGTCCTGTAATCACTCAGTACAAGCCTTTCTTTCCGCAGGCGCATTTTTTTTCTGTTATTTATTGAAAATGATGATAACCTCATATGGGAAATTATTTAATTAGCGTGGGGCCATTTTGTTCACTGTCAGTATGACTTCTGAAACATAAAAACAATCCATGGGTATCAATAGGACAATTAAACTGCCAGATACTCTACAGTTAAACTCTGAAGTGTCTGCCAGATTCATACACCTCCTCCATTGCCACCGCTTCACTCCCTCCATCCTTTGCTATTAAGAAATGCAAATGTTATGTCAGCCACTAAACACACAGATAAATCTGTTATTCAGTGCATTACTATGAGAGCCTCACCACGGCATCATTGTTCATCTCATTGCAGCACAGTCCGTGTAATTTGGCAATTGGATTTTCCGTTCTGAATCGGGTACTGAAAAACAAAAAAACGACTGGACACGGATTCAGTCTCTTACCGATTTTATTTTTTGTTATTCTGAACATAAAATGAAAATCAAAGCATTTTTAAAATGTCATATATCCCTTTTTTATTGTGAAAAGGAAAAACACCTTGTATTTCAGTTATATTTTTTGTATTTTGAAACGAAAGTCAAAGATAACCACTCGTTTTTTTGCTTTTCAATACCCGTTTCAGAACGGAGAATCCAACTGCCAAAATATACACGGACCGCAGCACCAGTCACAGTGGTAATTTACACCCCTGACTTCACCGCTGATGCTCTATTTCATAACCATTTCCTTTCCACGGCTGTGAAATTAATTAGGATGTTACCCCATATGAAAGATGAAGGAAACTGGATTATGGGGTGCCTGAAAACAAGATTAGACTAAAATAATGGAATGAAAAGGAACTGGTTGGCAATGAACCAATGGTGCTTTGTATAATTAGGAATTGCTGGTGGACAAACTCTTTCATTCATTTATTTAATTGTTTATTCTTGGATCAAGTGCCACTAGTCAGTAGCAATAAACAACAACTTGGATATCAATTTATATGCAGCACCTCTATGAGATTCCCCCACCTTCTCAGATACATTACTTGGTGATTCGATCGCCAGACAATTACTAAAATGTCCCAAAAGTCTGCATGATCCCAAGAAGGTTTTAAACTGCTAACAGCTTGACCATTCTTAAAATAATGTGTGAAAGGACAATTATGGTTTATTAAAACTTCGGTTTTATTTTTGGAATATTTTAGCCGCTCATTACTATGACTAATAATTACACTGCACTGCCAAATTCATTGCTGAGATCTGGGAATGCAGTGATGCCAGGAAAAAGACATCAGACAGGGAAGCAAACATTGGCAGACAGATAATCAGGCAAGTTTCAAATTAACTGCAAGCACAAGACAAAAAAAAGAAGTTAAAACTAGAGTATGCAAAGTATTCCAGAGACATTTTTGTGGTGTATTTGTTGGAAATATCTTTACACCCTGACAGCAATCAATAAATAATTAAAGCAAATCAAATCTGGAAATAAAATAGAAAAAAAATGATATCTGTGGAAGTCAAATTCGTAGAAAAAGTCTGTCCAATCATTGCATTTAGTTTATTTGAGATGATTGGATGGCCTACCTGTCTGTCTAACTACTACCTGCCCATTTCACTACATCACAGTGTTGCATACAGTTTGACCAAACCATTGCTAGAGCTAGCAGGCAGATGGGACAAGGATAGCAGACAAAGGGCAGACACATTTTTCAGTTCCACCTACATCATCTTGCCCCGCTAAACATGCCAGATGACCACATCCATTTGGATTTGTGCATCTCTCAGAGCTCTTTCTCCAATGTTCTCCCGGTTCATTGTAGTATGTTTACTCGTATCTGTTTATATATTCACAGTCTGTAATCAAGTGTTGCTTGATGGCATTTATCTGATGTTAATCTATATCGGCTTTGAACAAGATCTTTTGCAAATGTGGTGATGGAGTCGATTTAAGTGCTTTTAGACATGAGGTGGTTTTAATGCACTGTGCTCCTCTCCTCACCAGTTCTCTCTCTCTCTCTCTCTCTCTCTCTCTCTCTCTCTCTCTCTCTCTCTCTCTCTCTCTCTCTCTCTCTCTCTCTCTCTCTCTCTCTCTCTCTCTCTCTCTCTCTCTCTCTCTCTCTCTCTCTCTCTCTCTTCCAATTCCACATCCTCTGGCTTTAAATATCCTCCAGATTTTACAGATCGATTGCAATTTATAGACTCTGCAATGATGACTAACATATAATGTATATTAATGATGCAGGTTCAAGTTGCGCAGTCTGAGCATTTGAGTAGTTGTGTTTTTGACATCTGTACCCTTTGCAGCTACAAAAATGGGACACAAGTTATAATAAACTAAAATTTTCTTCCTGATGCTCACATCTGTGTATGGAAATATTCACTTTAGACCATCTGCTGTTCTGGCATGCAATTAAAATACACATAAAAATATTAAAGTACACAAAATACCATTTATTAAAAATAGAAATACATTGTGCCATTGTCTTATATTCTGAATACAGCTGTCAATTGTTATCAGGAATCAGATTTTTCTTTTTTGTTTGTTTCTTTGTCCAAATAACTGCTACAAAGTTTTCTCAAGATTATATAACATTAGCTTCCAGCTTTACAAAAATATGAAACATAACACCAAAAAAATCATGCAAACAATATATAAAAAGTAATCATAATCAAACTGTTGTAATCATCCTGACATTCTTGGAGCTTTCCTTGGCTAGAGACACCTGGGCTTGACCCTCGCTGTGGAGAGACAAGCTGCTGGAGGACACAACATCAGGGACCTGCAGAACACCATCAGACTTTTAGTGTTGTAGTGACAATACACCAGCTATATTTCTTCAGCAGAGCAGAAAGACAACAGTTACAGCGACTCCTATCTCCTATAAAGGCCAGTATCCGCTCCTGTAGAAGACAACTACCCCCCTTAAGGCCTCAAACTGGCCATCTCCTACCTTCAGTACTTCAGAAAAGGTATCCAATTACTAAACTTAAAGCCCTGGATCAGTACTTCAAAGACAGAGAATCAGAACTAAACTTGTGACCTCAAGTCAGAGCTGCTCTGCATTAGAGGTAATTGGGAAACAAAGCTGCATAAACCAGTCCAGAGGCATGTGGTTCTCCATTCATTATCAGAAACAGGAATAACACACCAGATACCAGTAAAAAATGTTATCTGGAATCAATGTGACAATCAATTAGGTGATACCAGGTTATCTCCAGAAAACCCTCTGAGGCACCATTACCTCATCAACACTGACAGGATCAAGTCGGGGCAAACACGAGATGTGGAGGGTACAAGGAGAAATAAGAAAATGTACTTTTCTCAGTTTCTTGTTACACCAAGGTCTCCATAATAATGATGTCCCATAAGCAAAAAACGCTGCTGATGGAAAAGCTGTAATGTGCAAAAATTCCTGACAACAGCTGTACGATGGGAGGCCTGCAGAGGTGCAACAGTGCATCAGTGCATTTCCCTCACGCTCTCGTCAACATGGGAGGATGTGGCAGAAAGTCCAGCTGCAGAATGACTGGCTGCATTATTCAGCTCCAGTTGATCTCTGTCTCTGTCGGCCCTTTTCTCTCTCTTTCTCTGTCTTACCATCCTCTCCCATCTTCTCTTTCTCTATCTTACCTTGTGAAAGCTGACAAAGTCCATCTGGCCACGCATTTCCGCGATTAGATCATTGTAAGCTGCATCTGCAGGGTGAAAAACAGCTTTTTAGCTTGATCTAATCTAACAGCTCCTCCGACCGACTGCAGGCCACTTTAGATCTCAGGGAACTAGCAGGATTTTGGAGATTTAGAGGCTCAGACATCTGAGATGGGTATCAAGTAAACACAGCATCCTGAATTTAACTCCATCTTTTGTTTCTGTCTGAAAAACAAGCTCAGGTCATCTGGATATGATGGTAAAACTTTAGAAAGGATTTGATGAAGAAAAAACCATCACACATCTATCAAAGACTTTTCTTTCACAATTCCTTTAAATATATGTTACTAATTACTGTGCAACATATATAAAGTGATAAATCAAGGAGTAAAATGAACATGTCAGTCTTTTCTCATTTTTCTTGCACAAATCATATATAATTTACATTACAAGAAGCCATTATGCAAACCATGCTTATGTGTTTAGGGATTTTGCGTGCATTTTCTCCTGCTAATCCTTGCATTCACTGGCTACCTTTCATTTCCATACGGTGTGAATATCATGCAGATTTTATAATCTTGCTTAAATTGTGCAATCCATGACAGTGAACATGAAAGTTGTATTGTTGTGAGGAAAAGCAAAGCACACACTCTGCAATAAAACTGCATTATCAAGCCACAATAATAATACTTTGTCAAAAAAACAATAAAGACTTTAATGCATCATATAATTTATGTGAAATGCAATGAATTACATGACTCATGAAAGATTTTTGAGGCAAACAACTGACTTTTCTGTTGTAAGTAAATTAACCGAAAACTACAAATTCGAAAAACATCAGGAAAACTTGAACTTTTCTTGTTTGCGAAACAAAAGGTCAGGTAATGTGTCTGACGTTATGGTAAGTACTCTACTGCAGTACCGACCTCTAAATGACCAACATAAAACTATACGTGTGACAGTGAGTTGCAGATATCATTTCACTGTAGCACAGCAGTGAGTCACTTTTATTGACAATATTAAATAAAAACAATCTTATGGTGATCTTTCAGTGGCAGCACAGTAGGAACCTTTACCACCTGTTGTTAATTTAAACAATTTTCAGTGAACTATACATCATTTTCTCACCTGTAGCTCCTTCATTGGAATATCCCAGGTTGACCTTCCCTCCTGTTGCCTCAGCAACCGGGCTTCTCCCAAACACCGATTGGTCAAACCTGCAAATCCTCAAATGAACGATCCAATGGAAAAGATAACTTTTAGCTGAGATAGTCACATTGTCAGAGGCCGTGCTGTTGTGAAGAGACAATTTTCTTTCCCTCCAAGCTGCAGTATATCATGGGCCTCTGCATTGTTTTCATCATAAAGTGCTTCGACAGATAAAAAATGAACGCCATCATCATTTTTCTCTGTATTTTATTGAATCCAACTAAAGTACTCAACTCTAACTCATAGCTGCACGGAAAATGCTGACGATTATAATGTTTAATATATCAGCTCCTTAAACGACAATTTCAGTCCTAATTAAGTTGCTGCAAAATGTAGTGACTATTTAACGTATGTAATTTCAACTTCATGTCTTCAATTTTCTTTTATAATGAGGATCAATAAAGCTGCTTCATTCTCAGAAATAAGTCGTACGTATTAACTAAGATTCATGCTGAGTCTTCATACTTGCTAATAGTGAAATATAACAGAGCTCTGTACAGTGATTAGTGGAAAGCTTCTCCTCTAAAAGAAAGCCACTTTCCTTTAAAGACACCAGACAGTAGATCTAAAAAGTTCAAAAAGTAAAGAAAATTTGTGATTTTCATGGTTTAAAAAATAGCTGCATAAAGCAAAGCCTGTCTGGAGAATAAGCTTTTAAATCTTACCTTATTGCCTCCTGTGGGTTTGCCTCTGAAAAAAAGGAGTTTACAATTATGAGCTATCAGCTGTTGACTTTATTATCGTCACTGCATTGACCACAGAACCAATGTGCTTGCTCACTGCATATACAGCAATATCAAAGCTGTAAATGTCCCGCTGTTTATTAGTTTGGGTTCAGCACTAATATCATCGCCTCCAGCCACTTTACAATTCAACAGTGAAAGCTGGAGCTGCGTGTTAATGAGTTTTGCAACATGGCTTCATGGTCGCCTTTGCCAAAGGTCCTCCTGGCAACGGCGAAAATACAACATATAACAATGGTGCAGATGGTGCTTGCCTCAGGAGAGATATAAACTGTTCCTTTTGGAGAGAAATGGCCGTTGTTATTATATTTAAATCCCCGCTGTCACGCTGGCCAAAGTCTTTGAGGGTGACTGTATTAGATCCCTTCTACTTTTCCAATAATTACAAAGCATACATTACTCCCCGTTGAGGTGGATTACTCAAGAAGGGCTTAGTAATTTGGAAGTGTGCCACATCCTCTAACTTGTGAAACATCCTCGTGAAGTTAATTTAACTTGCTTCAGGGATGCTGCACTGAAGCCGTAAGACTGGAGCAAGGACAATGGCCACGGAAGAATCAGCCGCTTCAGGTACAGAATCAGCTGCCGGAGGAGAAAGGTCACACCTGCTTTATGATAATCCCCTAGCTCCAAGCCATGGACATGATTTGCAATGGTCCAGAATCAGTCACGGGGATTACACTGACTTAAAATGTGTGACTCAGGGCCACTTTTTGTTATCGCACGCAACAGGCCTCCTCCACCTCCGAGACTAAGATCCTCTCGAAGATGGCCTTTGTCACCTTTATACTTTAATTATGACTGTTCTTGCTGAGAGCTGGATGACTAGATTGATATCACTTTGATATATATAAAGTAAATATGAAGATGCAGGTTGCAGTTGGTCAGCAACACTTTGCGCAAAGATCAGAAACAAGGAAATGGGGTGACTCCATCTCCATTTAAAGCCAATGAAATCCTCCTAATCAACAAATTAGATCCAGTTTGTTTATCCCTACAGCAACAAAAAAAAAAACAAGAATAAAAGACAAAAAGTGCAGTAAGGCTTTCCCCCTGTTTCTAGTCACTTCTGTCAATTCAGTGCAAGAAAGTTAAGTATGCACCCAAGACGCCAAACTATACAAGCTGGGTCCATTCTGCGAGGCCATGTGTTACAGTATGTTCAGTCAAACGTGCAGACTCATGTGGCAGGAACCAGATGTGAGTCAGGACCTCGTATCCCTGAGGGACACTTTCGGCTGATGTACCGACAGCTGTAATCCTTTTGGCAAACAGGTTGATAGTCTGTCCAAGGTCTACACATTTCCACCAAACAACTGTCAGCTTTTCTTGTCTTCTCGGTGGCCTTTATCAGAGCCTGCCGCTGACGGACAAGGTTTAGATAGAAAATCATGATCGGGACACAGCCTCTTTGGGCTTTTTTTTAAGGGAGCATTCACTGAAATTCTTCTGCAAAATCATGCAGCTCCAGTCAAATACACTACCAGTTGGACACAGCTTCTCATTCAATGGTTTTCATTTAATCATTTCATACATTGTAGATTAAATGGAAGACATCAAAACTATAAAAGAATACATATGGAATTATGTTGTAAGCAAAAAAAAAAAGAAGTCCGTATTTATCTACAATGTGGGAAATAATACAAATAAATCAAAAGCATGAATGAGAAGATGTGTCCAAACTTTTGACTGGTAGTGTGTTTGTTCTCGTTAAAGTGGAATCACTGTTCTTTGTCTGGTACATTCAAATACGTCATTGAAAAGCAATATAGTATAAAGTTCAAGCTAGATGATTTGTAAATACAGAAATAAACGGCATAAACAACCTCTAAGTGCATCTCTTTATCTCTAACTCACCGTTTGCGGCTCCGTAATGGCCCATTTGTTGAAACTCAAGGAAAACATATAAAGAGGTTTGCTTCTGTGTGATGGATGTTATTATGAGATATAGATAAGAATACTAAGATTGAAGTCCAGCTAGAATCGCATTTGGTCATTTGATTAATGCCTTGCACAAAGGTAGTAGTGGATGAGGATAAGGATTATAGCATTACTTCTTTTTTCTTTTTTGGCACTCTGTTTTGGGACTCAAACTACCAACTCTGCAGTCTTACTGCTCTAACCTTGGCTGCGACTGTTTCCCGAGAAGCAAAGCTTTCTGCTGACAAACTAATGTTCTGCTTTTTGTCAGAAAAAATACTGCGTGCCCTTGTTGAAGGCCACCATGGGGGCAGTGCCGAGTCACGGCATGCAACCACCTATCTTCTTTCATTATCCTACTTAATCACAGTTTCTGCACTGGAAAGCACAGTGCGAGCCGACGTTTATTCACCTCAAGCAATTTATAGGAGGAGAAAAGTGCCTACTTGCGTGTCTCCTTTGTGTGTAACAGAGACGTGCAGATGCAGAGCAGGGCGAGCAGCCAGAAGAGCAGAGAGGGAGGCGACTAACGCCACTGGGGAATGTGCAGTCATCGTCTCCCTGCACCACCTCTGCAACTGGGGGGGAGAGGTCACATCATTGTTTTTAGTAAAGAAATGCTGAAGCAGTGCTGTGTTACAATTCAATTACACATTGGCAGGCTTAGACTAGAGAAAGCAGTGTTCTAATTTCCAGTTTTAATTTGTTGTAGGGATGCTGGTGAGGGGAAAACTGCTGTGAGTCAAGAAAAATGTGACAACTGCAACTACAAATTGAACATTACAAAGATAAAAATGCATTATTTGTAGCAACATTTTAAAGCTTTGGGAGGCTCGCAGCCACAGCTCCACTGTGAAGCAGACTCCTGCAGTGTTGATTTGGCAGCCCTTTCTCTTCCACTCTCCTCTTCTATAATAATACTCAGTGATGATTCACATGAGGAAGAAGAAAAAAGGAGCGAACAAAATGAAACACACAAAGAGAGATGGATTAAAAAAGAGAGAAACACAAAGAAATGCAGAGAAGGAGAACTAAACTAGGACAGAACAAAGCGAGGAGTGACAGACAACTCTCGCTGTGCACTTGTGTGAACGTATGCACGGGTTATTTAAGGTAAAAATAGGATGTGTGTGTTTTCTCACCCACTCTGAGATTGGATGCTGCTGTTCAGCGGTGTGGTGAGGGCAGACACAGAGGCCAGACAATCCACATGAGAACTCTTTGCTGCCAGTTCACACTGAGGTTACTGTTCACAGTGAAGAGGCTCTTCCCCGACTCTTCACTGCTGTTGTTGTACTCGGCCTCCATCCACCTCCAAACAGTTCCCCAGGGAAGAGGGAATTATTATTATTATTTGGAGCTCATTCTGCCAGTAACTTGCAGCGTTTACATCTGACAGAGTTATTCCTTTAAGGTAGGGCATGAAGCAACTGAGGTTTTAAAAGGGGCAGATTATCATTAATACAGACATGATTTTTAGAGGTAGATCAGTGGCAGGCTGCATCTTCAGTATCCATATACATGTCAGTGTTTGACATTTAAAGTTATCAGCTATAGTTCACCCCAGCAGAATATGATTCCAATTATTTGCCTGATGGTTCTTAGAAAAGCAAAAGTAAGATAAAACAGCAGCATTTCAAACGTAATGACATGATAATAGACTGCTTTTTCAATGTTTCACTTAATCGACAATAGAGCTGATAGCTGATAGTGTTCATGGCCAACTTTGTGATTTTCCATTTTCGTGATCAGACACAGAGCACAGCATAATCTAGGAAAGGTGCTGCAGCATTTATTGGCAACTGAAGAACATTACAAGTACATAAAATAGGATCTATGGTTGATCAAATCAGCTTCTCTTGTCTCTTCACTAAGCAATGTGTTCCTCACCATTACAAAGTGTTTCCTAAAGGGTCAGGAAAAGTCTTTGGGCCACTTTCTCTCAAAAAGAAGTAATTCACCTGCACAAGCTAGAACTTGAATCTCACCCTGTGACTTTGTTTTTGCCAGAATCAATAGCTGGAAAATTAGAAAATGGCAAATGGCCTCGTAGGCCAAGGGGCATGAGTCTTATTGATGACTGGAATAATCATTTGCATGCAGAAGAAAGACCCTTTTATGACTGCAAAGCAAGTCGAGGAGGCTCTTATGGATAGCTGAAAAGGGAAAATTTGATGCAAGCAAACCTCACAGGTTATGAACTGATAAGATAAATCCAAAATGTGTAGAAATAAGCTCATGAACCAAAGTAGCATTTCATCTGTCAAACCCAGTGGTGCCTGTGGTGTAGTTTGGACATGTACGTCTGCCACCTGAAATAGCACACTGGCATTTATTTAATTTTACTGTTTATTTTTGCAGGGACAAAGCACAATTGAAAGTAATTGCCACCTAGCAGCTAATTTACATCTGTTGTCCCTGAACAGGTAGACAAAAACAAGCACAGCATCACAATTATGCTGCATAAAACAGCTAGAAGTCCATGTTACCAAGGATTTGACTGCAGACAGAAACAACAGGTTGAATGCAGAGTTCAGTTAGTTCAGGTTCAGTTACGCCCATTAAAATTAATTGCAATATTGCATCATTAATTGCTCCTAAACATACACCAAAAGCAGCAATAAAGAATATCCTATGATATGATTTCAGTTCAAAAAGCAGGAGCTGAAGGAGGCTGCAGAGAAGGAATGTGTCACCAGGGAGCATAGAAAGTATCTGCTGATGTCTGTGGGTTGAAGACACAGGATTTTCCACAAAATATCAAATATGATGGTTTAGTTTGACGTCATGTGTATCTGCCTAATTGCTTTTGAAGTGAAATGAGTTCCCCTGAAGTTTGGTTGCTATCTATTAAACTAGGAACATGTCTCTCAGTTATTTCTCTGCTGATGTACACAACCGTTCAAAAGTTTGGGGTCATTTAGAAATGTCATTATTTTTGAATGAAAAGCAGCTTTTTTCAATAAATACAGCATTAAATTAATCAGAATTACAGTGTAGACACTGTTAATGTGGTAAATGAGTATTCTAGCTGGAAAAGGCTGATTTTTAATGTAATATCTCCATAGGGGTACAGAGGAACATTTCCAGCAACCATCACTCCTGTGTTCTAATGCTACATTGTGTTAGCTAATGGTGTTGAAAGGCTGATTGATGATTAGAAAACCCTTGTGCAATTATGTTAACACATGAAGAAATATGTGTATTTTATTGGAAAACATGAAATTGTCTGGACAACCCCAGACTTTTGAACGGTAGTATAAATCTACCCAAATTAGAGACATGGCATTTCAGTGTAGTATCCATTATTTTATTTCAAGACCTGCAAAAATTATGTAACTGTGCAGATACGCTATCACATATATTGTTTAAAGTATGTTACAGATAAACCATTGGCAGACTAGCTAACAAGAAAGCAGGCTTCAATGGTGTTTATGTTAAAGTCCTTCCGCGGTCATTAATTTGTTTCTGTGTATTGAAACGACATATTTACACCTTTTTATTTATTTATTTTTTTACAATAAATTATCTCTTCATGCTTAAAATGACTTACCTGTAACTACACAATTGCTTCCTTGTGAATGTGCAACTCAAGCACACCACTTTACCTACACCTCTGCTTACACTGTGAAACTTGTCTACGCTATACAATGGCAAGTTGTAATATTAATGTGATTCGGCCAACAGTGTAATTTAACAGCACTGGTTCACTACGTGTTTTATAGATGAAACCTCAGAAGTCTAATCCATGTTTTTGCAACTGTCATTGGTACACCACAGTTCCACGGTGGAAATGCTTTGCCATGGTGTTGATTGCTTATTTTTGCTCATGATAAGTACTCCAACATATAAAAGGCACCATATGAACATGTTACTAGGGTAAAAGGAATATTTAAATAACTTGATGAGAGTGGGTCTTTAAAGATGGTACATGTCACAATGTCTGATAAATTTACCATTTTGCCATTAACCCGCCATTGTAGAAGGGGCTGAGGGTACCATCCTGCAGCTCGGCATTCAAACAGGACCGGCTGCCCCTTAAACGCCAGCTTGTTCTCCCCAAAGACTGTCACGCTGCCCTTTTCTGCAATTACAAAAATAAGTGCACTCACAAACTTGAACGATGTATTTCTTTTCCATATTGATGTGCAACATATTGTACCTACATCTGCATCATCCATATGCATGAGTGCAAGCGTGCTTATGAACGCTGACAAAACTGGGAAGAAATCTATGAATTTCATCAACAGCCTCCTTTGAAATTCATGTTTTTGGATGAATGCGTCGCTGCCCAAACAAGAGCGTCACCTCTTCAGTTGGCCCGATCGCCTACAAAAGATGGCTTTCATTCGTCCCAAGTGATTGATCACATGTCCCCAAGTCTCAATTGGCTGACAAATGCTTCTCCTCTTTTCCCCTTCATCTCCTTTCCCTGCCAGCCAAATAAGCCACTTAAGACCCTGGGAGATACAGTATCTCATATGTGAAGTCTATTGTCTGGCAGAATGAAAGGCGGTGGAAGCAACAGACAATTGCTATAGACAGAAAGATAATTGCAGAAGCTTCGGTGCTTTGTCTAAGCGAATGACATGTCTGTGTTGATTTAGGTTTGAATCCTCAGATGTTTTGTACGCATTATTGGATGTCCCTTTCCTCCAGGAGCTTTCATTTGATGCCTGATTTGGTGTCATAAACAACGTCCTATTCTTATAGCGACCACCTCTGACAGTGCACTTTGGCCGCTCTTACAGAATAAAGGCTGGCGAAGAACCAGCAGCCTCATTTGCGCTGACTGATGAGGAGCTCTTGGCGATCACGGCTGATTGATACATCCGAACAGAAAAAGAATGACATCAGCACTCCTTCACAAAACTCCAACCTAAGTGATCCCTGAAATAAGGTTTCATATGGTTTGTTAATCACTGTAGGGGAAGTGGCAGTGGGCTGTGAGAAGCAGGAAGCCCCCAGCTCGCTCCAGTGATTTTTCAACAGGGATCCTCAGAGACTAAATTGTCACTTCAAGGGCTGCTTTTAATAATTTGTGTATGTCCATATGTAGAATTGGTGTGTAGGCAATTTGTAAAATATGAACAGTGTATCCAGTGAATGTATTTCCTATGCTTCTACTAGCTAATTACCACAGGCATCTTCTCTCTTCTCTGATAGATTTTCCTTTTCTCCAGCTCTTTGCTTTCACATCAGCTCCTGATCATAGTCAACAGCTCATGCAACCGCATTGCATTTGTGATTGAGTGAGCGTAAGACATAAGCAGAGAAAGAGCAGCGGGATGGTGTGGTCATATTTACATCATCTTCACATGGGACAATTAAAGCAGGGAGTGTGGATGACAGTGTACAGAGCCAACCAGCCTCGATGTGAATTTGTGGCTCGATTCCAACAGTATATTTGAAGCCGCAATACACAAATCACAGGCAGAGTTGCTGACTGTTAACTGGGCGTGCCAGGATGCACAATTAATTCAAAGGCTATGTCAGGGTATAGTGATCCTCTGCATCCAGACTGGAGGGCCTGATTCACCACACACTACTGTTAATGGCTGCATATGTCAGCGGGGATTTGTGGTACTGGCAGTGATGGGGGCTCTCTCTCCATAATATATTGGAGGCAATGGGTCATTGGTTTTGTTTCCTGTCGCTTTGCGCCGAGGAGAGGTTTCCGTGCTGATTTTTTTTTTGTTTTTTTTTTGTTTAGCTGAGCCCTCAGTTCAAGTGCACATACTGGAAATGCAAATGAGCTGAGTGATAAGGTCAAGAGAGAAGCACGCATCCAAGCAAAATCTTGAAATATTTATTGGGTTGTCTTTTTGCTTGATGCATGTTTCTTCCACATGAGCTCAAACTGTGTCGTCAGCAGCACAGAATGATCAATGTCACTACTGACTTTCACATTAGATCCAGATGAGATCAAAAGAAGGGATAGAAGCAGTTCCTCAATTTCCAACAACATATAAAAATTAATTAAAATTTCAGCATACTGTTAAGAAAGAGAGAATAAATCAAACCTGAACTTTAATTATGACATGGGTTGTCTTCTTAAGGACACATCTTCCTTTTGTTTCTGAACTGATGCAGATGAAAGCAAATATGCAGCTGCTGGTAGAGAATGATCTTTTGTGTTCTGTGTTTCCCAGAACTGACATTTTGGTCCTGTCTGGTATGTAGTTAGTCTCATTTGTGACTACCTTTAATTAATCCAGCAGAATGAGGAAAAAATATATTTCTCTCTGCACAACCCTGCCTAATTAAAAAAAATGAAAAACTGCCCTTTTCTAAACTGCTTCAGCCCTGATCGTTTTGTGCAGCCCTTAATTTGTGCAAATGGTGTGGCCATTTCAAGTGTAGAGATTGCACTGGCTTCACAATGGTTGTTTTTTTTCAGTAAATACTTTAAGGGAATTCCTGCTCGTTAAATTCTGTTTCACACTGCAGTGTTTCCGGCTCGCGATAACAACTCCATCGAACTGCAGAGAGCCACTGACTCTTATCAAGTCCGAATCTTAAGTCCTCAGCAAATGCGCCTCCCTGTCCTGAAACGGTATACTCCCTCTGGCACGCATCTGTATATAACCTAAATGACGAGGGAGGAGATTGGCTGTAGCTTCAGCTTGTAAATCTTCTTGCTGTTCTTCTGGACTGGCGTGGGTCGCCTTTCCCACTTGTATTTATATCTGCGGTCCAATCATCCTATCTCTGAAACTGCCCACGCTGTCATTAACAGTGCCACAGAGACCATCAAACATGCCCGGGCAACTTCACTCCACCACACAGGCCTTAATGATTTCCCATCCTTGGTATACACCATGATTGATCATTCGGGCACTAGTTCAGCTGCTTTTACACAAAACTGAAAACTTTCCCTCTTCAATCTCCCACTTCAAAGCGCATTAAAACAAAGAAACTTAATTAAGAAGTGCATGTTGAGTGCTGAGGCTAAACACTCCTTCTTTTGTCTTTTTGTGAATAGAGCGCAGCAGCGGGTAGGTGGGCAGAATCAAAGCAGCTACACAACTTTTGCTTAGTCCCTTCATTTACTTCTTTTTGTGCATGCTGCTTTCTGCTTCATCAAGGTTAAATTCAGTGTGTTTCTGTTCCCTCTCACATGGCAATGGTTTTCAAGAGACCTGCCATCTGTTTGAATTCTTTGGCTGGTTCGTGTGTACGCATGTGTGTGCGCATACACTCTTGTTTGAGTATCCTTGAGAGAAGCTTGCCACACAAAAAGCCTTTGAAATTCTCTGAAGCAGAAATAGAAACAGAAGCATTTCTTTGCTGCCTCCCTGCTACAATGAATCAAGGTAAAACACACGCATGCATGCATAAACACATGTACGTAGTGTCTCTGCTGGTTCTTTAAAGGGACAGCACTGGATTGGTTTAAATCCTACTTATCAGATAGGTTCCAGTTTGTGCATGTCAACAATAACTCTTCTGAGCAGACTAAAGTTAATCACGGAGTTCCTCAGGGTTCTGTCTTAGGACCGATACTTTTCACATTATACATGCTTCCTTTAGGCAATATTATTAGGAAGCATTGTATTAACTTCCATTGTTATGCAGATGACACACAATTGTATTTATCTATGAAGCCAGATGAAACTGATCAGTTAGCTAGACTGCAAGATTGTCTTAAGGACATTAAAACCTGGATGACTTTTAACTTCCTACTGCTAAATTCAGACAAAACTGAAGTCATTGTATTTGGCCCCAAACATCTTAGAAACTCGCTTTCAAAGCAAATAGTTACTCTGGATGGCATCACATTGGCCTCCAGTACTACTGTGAGGAATCTTGGAGTTATTTTTGACCAGGACATGTCTTTTAACTCACACATAAAGCAAGTCTGTAGGACTTCCTTTTTTCACCTGCGTAATATTGTAAAAATCAGGAACATTCTGTCTCAGAGTGATGCAGAAAAATTAGTTCATGCTTTTGTTACTTCCAGGCTTGACTATTGCAATTCCTTATTATCGGGTTGTCCAAATAGCTCTCTCAAACATCTACAGTTGATCCAAAACGCTGCTGCGAGAGTACTGACAGGAGTTAGCAAAAGAGATCATATTTCCCCTATACTTGCTTCTCTTCACTGGCTTCCTGTTAAATCCAGAATAGAATTTAAAATCCTTCTTCTGACATATAAAGCTCTTAATAACCAATCTCCATCATATCTTAAAGATCTGATAGTACCTTATTATCCTAGTAGAACTCTTCGCTCTCAAACTGCAGGCTTACTTGTTGTTCCTAGAATTTCTAAAAGTAGAATGGGAGGCAGAGCCTTCAGTTATCAGGCGCCTCTCCTGTGGAACCTGCTCCCAGTTTGGGTTCGGGAGGCAGACACCCTCTCTATTTTTAAGACCAGGCTTAAAGCGTTCCTTTTTGACAAATCTTATAGTTGGGGCTGACTGGGTGACCCACAGAGGTTCGGCTTGTGTCTTCATTGTACAGCTGACCCCCTCTTGGACGTCCCTTCGTTCTGCCCCTAGTCATGCTGCTATAGGCCTAGGCTGCTGGGGACTTTTCTTGACGCACTGAGCCCTTCTCTATCTACCTTTACATTTAATATGTATACCGTTATTGCAGTACATTCACTCTGTTTCCCCCTGTGCTATTTCTCCGAGTGTCCCTGGTCCCAGAGCTGGATGCTGCAGATCTGCGGTCGATGTCCACCAGCTGGTCCAGTCTCCACCATGTCCCACTGTGGGATGCTGCTACTGACCTTCCACCAGCCCTCTGCTTCCAATTCCCTTTTCCACGAGTCAACTCTGCATCGCCTCATATACTGTATGCTAAACTTACATACTGTTTGAATTTTACTGCTAGCTATATAAGAGTATGTTTAATGTCAGAGCCGTACATCATAAGAGTAAACTATGATCAGTTTTCAATGTTAGCTTATACTTTGTCTGTGTCACATATCCTGTCATGCATGTATTCAAATGTGTGTTGTGTTTTCCTGCTTTCTCACCCCTCCCTTTCTCCCATCCCTTCCCCTTGCCCTCTTCGTCCTTCTCAACCGCCCGGCCAGCAGGCAGATGGGTCCCCCCTATTTAGAGCCGGGTCTGCTCGAGTTTCTTCCCTGTTAAAGGGTTTTTCTTGCCACTGTCGCTTTGGGCTTGCTCTGGGGTCAGGCATATGGGTTCTGTAAAGCGTCTTGAGACGATTTGACTGTAATTGACGCTATATAAATAAAATTGAATTGAAAATTGAATTGAATTCTTTCACACAAACATACACTCAAATATAGTTGTACAAACCTTGCACAGACAGATTTGCGGTTTTCCTGTCATGCCCTGGAGGTCACAGGTGATAATCCCTGATCGTCTCTCTTCGTTTTCAGGACAACACCCAGCTGTTTCTGTCTTTGCCTTTCACGGCCGTCACATTGGTGACGGTGGCAGGAGACCGCTGTCATTGGAGATGGTGAGTGTTGCGACATTGTTCACCAGCCCACATAACAGTCCACTTGTCGTTGGAGGGGCTGCAGGTGAAGTGGCCTCTTTCCCTCGCAGGACCGTCAGTGCAAAGGTGACAGCTTCATCTGAGCCCCAACAACTAAAGGTATGAAACAGTGTAACAAGCTTCATTAACAAATCACCAGAGCACCACTTAGTAACATGTGAAGCATTTTTAAAGGTATTTTAAAGGAAATATGCTCCCACCCCATACTAGCAATGCCCAGTTAGCTTTGCACAACATTAAGCCTAAACACAGAGTGAGAACAGCTAGTTGACTCAGCGCCATGGCACAAAAATCACCTTCCGACACATCTAAGCATTGCATACTCTCACTGTTGTTTGTTCACTCCAAACACAAAGAAACCAGAGTGTAAAAATAGCAAGCTGTGGTTATTCGCTGGACTACTGTACTGTCATACCTGTCAAGTTGCTAGGCACCAGCAGGGGCTCTAAATTTCCCCAAATGGTGAACTTTTGCTTTTTAAGGGCCGAATGAAAGGTTGCTGTAAGATATGTACACATAACTCACACAGCAGTGCACAGTTTCACTTTAAGCTGAAAACAAACACTCGCACTATACGGATGTAACAACAGCCAAACGCTTCACTTTCTTGATGGCATCAGCACAGGTATGCAAAATTGACAGGATATCAAATTCCTTCACTTTTTTCGTTTAATGCAAACTGATTCCAACAAAATCTAATCCAGTGTTCACATGCATTGTGATCAAGCAGCAGAAAGCCAGATTGACATTTAATAAGGTGTCAGCAATAGGAAGAGACTGCATTCATATAGTAGGAAGGTGTCTAACAAAAGAACAGAGAATGTGTTCATTTAATTTGTCCAAAGAACTGACAAACATAAGATCAAGTGTGTCTCTGTGAAACAAAGCAGTTGTAAATTCATGGATTATCGTTATTTATATGTTAATCATCTGTCATAATTGATCACTTCTATGTTTATTCATTTTCAGATAAACAAAATGTGTGTGTATTTCCAGGTCAAAGCCGACCTCTGCCTCCAGCTCAGCTCATGTTGCAGAGTTACATAAATAAGGTGAAAAAGAGAGGGCCCAGGATATTGCAGGAAGTAGGCTCTTTTGTCAACATATGGGATGTAGACTCAGAGTGTCTGATATGTGATGCATTGTGTTGGAACCAATCGAAGAAGGCTATAAATAAGCTGTCACGCTTGTATTTCTCTGGACAAATTCTGTTTTCTCCCTGTGGAATACATAAATTTACAAGCAACCTGTCAGTGTTTGGTGTTTTATTTTCATAGGGTCATAAGAGTCGCAGTTGTTCTTCCAAGACGATTTCAGCAGAGCAACAGAGCCAATGTGGGTTACTGTTTTCTCTTCCTAAGTGGGTGAACAAATCTAAACCTTTCCAAAAAACAGGACCCAGCGAGTGCCACTTTGAAACAAATTTACCAAAACATTGAAAAGGCGAGCAGAGTGAGTAAGAAAATAAGAGAATAACAGCACAGCTCCTCAGGTCTGTTTCTGTGAATGTCCAGATGGAGATTTGTAATTTGATTATGCCAGAATCATAAATAAAGGAAAAATGGAATTTATTGAAGAAATAATTAAAGGATAGTAAAAATAAATAAATAAAATAAAAATGAAAACTGTTATTAGGTCAAGCCATCATTCTGTAAAGTAAACTTCATTTATTTTGTTTTTAATTTCATTCAGATTCCAGATATATCTTTGACAGCTGATGACATTCACTAAGATAATATGTCTAAGAAACAATCAAAACACTCGTCTATTGTTTGTAATGTTTGCATTTTTGAGCATCCTCACTTCTCTTCTGCCCATCCCTATAAAAGCTTCTACAAATTACAAATTCTCCCTATCAATAAGATATGAAAAAACAGGATGAAATACAGACAAACTGGGACAGAAAGAGAAGAAGAAATTTTTAAAAAGAAAGTTTAAAAAGGGAGGATGTGGGAGGTTAGTCTGGCAATAAAACCATTAAAGTTATAAAAGGTTGCCATTTCCCAAAGAATTTCTCAGAGTTTCATCACCTCATACCGGACTGTTTCCGGGTTTTATAGATATATAAAAACATAACATCCTTGAGCCATGGAGTCTTGAACATTTTGGAGAGTAAACATTTTAACAGTAGCCTGCAGAAGCCAACAAGAACCAGTTGATTTGGATTAAAATAGATGAACAGACTCTTGGGAAAGCACTTGATAACCCACTGTGCTCTGAATGTTGGGGCGGACTCTTCAGTCACTCCACAGACATCACACAGAGTCACATAAATGCACACTTCCACGGTTGAATTTCAGGATATTTTTGTGGCTTGCTACAGCTGACAAATGAAGGAGGCAAAAAATTAATATTAATGGCAAACCTTGAAATGTGAGATAACAGGTTTATGGCACAGTGCTCAGGGTGATGTATAACTTGTTTGTGGCGAGCTAACTGCGTTACCTTCTACAGCCAGCATGCGGAGTCGTAAATTATGCATCCCTTTAGGAAATTAGGTCTGAGAAATATCTAGGCCAGCCTATACAGCAATTTCTTTTCATTGCTATCACAGAATGGCAAACTAATGAGCATAATTTGTGCTTCCTCCTATTGGACCGTGAACTAGTGACTCTGAAGTCCCCTGACCGCTGGATACATCTCACTGTTAACTAGATAGGCAGCCATTTTTAAGAAAATTAATTATAAAGTGCAGATAGATCATTAGGCACTCTAATTATTGTCTGTGGGTTTAATCTGAAGGGTGCCGCTATCAAGCACCACCGCAGCACTGAATGTGGTCGTTAATACAAGCACATTACCGGCCTCAGTGCCACATCTCCAGTCAAACAAGCTGCTGCCTTTGCTTTGAGCTGAACTTACTTCAGTCCAGCACGAAAGGAGGACGACGAACAGAGGAAAGATATCCATGTTATTCAGTCGATCCAGTCAATCCATTGTTAATGCCAAATGGTTCTGTAAAAAGAATAATTCAGTTATTTTGCGATGACGGCTCATTAGGATTGCAATTTCTGTCCATTGGTCTGATGAATTGCTATGATATTTATTACAGACATTCTTGTTCGACTAGAGGATGAATCATAGTAACTTGGAGATTCTGTGACTTCCTGTAGTACCAGCAACAGGTCAAACAGCACATTTATGCTGTGAAATACCTCAACATCTACATTATAGATTGGAGCAGGCTTTTATAGAAACATCTATGGTTCCCAGAGGATGAAACCATCAGAAGGTTTTCTGTGGTATTAAATGAAATGTCTCGAGAGCTATTGGATGAGATTTCCATCAAAATTTCACCTCCCTAAAGATGAACTGTAAGAATCTCCTAACGTTCCATGTAGGATCATCTTCAGGCCAATAATGGAATTTTAATTCCCATTTCCATTCAGTTGCAGTCATTTGGTGATTAGAACCGTTGCCCTGCAGGTAGAAGACCCCTGGTTCGCATCCTGGCCTTCCTGGGATCTTTTCTTCTTAAAGGCAATATGGAGGATGGGTTTTTTTGTTTAATTTGTCTGATTCACATAAAAATGACTATACTGACCTTTAGTGGACTTTGCATGTATGGTCTCTAAAAGAATAAAAAATAAAATAAAATAACTGTGGACATGGCAGGACCTGAAAAACATCAGCCAATCAAAGCGCTCGGACCGAGGCGTTTGGTTTGCTCCCTTTCCTGTCAATCAAAAATCTTCCAGCTCAGGCCTCGTTACGTAGATTACGTACGCCTTGGACTTACGTGTTTTCTGTATGTGTTGCTTTGGTATAGCTTCGGAGTTAGCTGGCGACTTGTTTTGCTCATCTTTTTTTTACATAATGGCAGATAAAGATCCAGGGGGACCCAGCCGTAAAAGACAACTTCACGAGTGCTACGCAAGTTTCTGGAGGGGGGCATTTCTTCGTAAATGTTAAGAGGGGGGAGGTTAGAGGTGGGTGAGGGAGAGGTTGTATGTGCGCATGCGCATGCTACGTTCAAAGTCGTAGGAAATTAAATCTCCTCTAATGCCTTTAAATGTCTTTAAAATATGTGACCTTGATTCCTTCTGATTGTATATACATACAAATTAGGGTATACAGTGGTGGTTAGCTAGCTGCAGCTGGATGGTCCCCAGTTCACGTCCCCCACCTTCCAGGGATCTTTCTGCATGGAGTTTGCATGTTCTCCCTGTGCATGCAAGGGTTTTCTCCAGGTTCTCCAGCTTCCTTCCACAGTCCAAAAAACATGCTGAGGTTAATTGGTAATTCTAAATTGTCTGTAGGTGTGAATGTGAGTGTGATTGTTTGTCTCTATAAGTAGCCCTACGACAGACTGGCGACGCTAATAAGGATTATGCGGTGTATAGATAACAGACAGATGGACATTCTCATCCGCTTCAGCTGCAATTTGTGTTTTCACGTCAAACCAACATGGTGAACATGGTACCTGATTCATCAAAGTGGGACAAAATATTTATACAGACATACATCACATTACTTGCTCTTTTGATATGTTATCGATATATCAATGCCAAATATTGCAACTTTTAGTAAAACATGCAGGTACTCTAAACAGAATCTCACATCTGCTTTGACTTATCAGAATTATTGCTTTGTAACTACTCGTGGTGGCAGTTGTAAAGAAGAAAGTCAGGAGGGAAATGGTAGACAACACACAGTGACACAGGTATCATGTTGTATCATAAATTACTGTTTTGCAATCTATCAAGTAGCCATTGACCATTGTTATCATGGAAAATGGGTTGTGAAAATGGGTTACCTCTATCGCTTAGCACTCGCTTTACCATCGTCAGTGTGAACATAGCATTATGATTTTAACATTTAGTTTAAACCCACAGTGGACAAAAGCGCAGATTTTCAAGGCTGTTAAAGTCTTGTTTAACAAATCATGTGCATATTTTCTGTTATTCGGTATTACAGAATTAGAAGACAAAAGACTTTTGCATCTTTCAAGTTCATCTCACAAAAGAGCGAAATTTTTCAGGATGAAATACAAAAACAGGTAAAGTCTTTTAAGTTAGATTAAAATCATTTCTTATTTAATTAACTCTGAGCTTGATGCATTATTCATTCATGCCTTCCAAACAGCACTGAGGTTGGGGTTTTCAGAAATTTAAATGCAGCAACGCAAATGCAGACTGAAGAGCCAAAACAAATTACAGCAAATGTAGTTAAAGCTGAATAAGATTTATATGCAGAGAGTCAGTCCATGCAGAAAGGTGTTTTAGCCCTGATTATTTTAGATGCATAAAGTAGGCTATTTCTATAGAGAGGTAAAATATAGTAATTTTAATCAAGTTAAGTTCAGGTCAGAGTATTATTATATGCTTAGAAACTCACCTACCTTACTATTAAGTCAGATCTTGTCAACAAGTAAGTTGATGCACTACACCTGTTTCTTAAGCATTCATTTCTCACACAGATGAAAGCAGAATTTACAGTCCAAGTAACAATAAATATCCACAAATCACACTGTGTCTGTTTGACTCACCTCAGCCTCTGTGGTTGAGCAGGAAGTGTCACATACATCTCAGCGATGTTGCTCCTTCTTCATGCCTGCTGCTCAGTCAAATCACCCAAAACTGTCCCGTTAAATATTACCAAACTCAGTGGGAACTTTGCCCCGTGCCACACACACGCACACACACATGTAAATACACAGTGTGACTCAGACTGCAAACAATACCCCTTCTAGGTCTCCAGTTCCCAGGGGCCTGACAACAAAGTCCCCTCCCTTGTCATATGAATGGATTCCAACACATGCGATTTATCATTTCAGAAAATGGGCACACATTTTTGTTAAAGCCAAAGTGCTGGCAGATCTGATTTGTGTTCAGTGCTTTGCCAAAACACCTCTCCAGCAGGAAGTACATTTACTCAGTTGTTGTCGTTAAGTACACTTTGAGGTGTATGTACTTCTCTTGAGTGGTTTCCATTTTATGGTAGCCGATACTTCTGTTCCACTTCTACTACAGTTCATGTTTTTTACTCGATAACTATTCAGATTAAGAACATACTGTAAAAGACTCTTCATCCTGCATCAAACCCGAAGAAACCAGTCTGGGTGTAATTCTACATTCTGACTTTATGCCTCATATAAACAGAGTGACTATGGTAGCATTCATTCATCTCAGAAACACAGCCCAGTTATGGCCATTCCTGATGCAGCCAGATGCAGGCAATTTAATTCATACTTAAAATCACAAATAGACAACATGCACTTTTTATTTTTTCTGAAGAAGCTGCCACTTATCCACAAACAGCAAAAACCAAGAGTAATGAAGGCATCACTCCAGTCTTTTAACTCTGCATTTTCCCTCTATCTAATAGAAGTGACTGCAAACTTCCTCTACTTGTATATGAAGCCCTAACTTTGGGGAAATTTTTAACTGATCTGTGCTGGCATACACCTAAGCCACATCCTGTTAATGCCAAATCCATCATTTATGACAGTTGTCACGCAAATGTAATAAATGTAAAGATATATAGTATAAATACACTGCCAATCAAAATTAAAAAATATTATTAAAAAATAAGCACACTGGACATTTGCCCTGTGTAGACAAAGGTATTGTAAGCCACACATGGCTGTCACAGATCACAAGTCAGTGAAATATAGTGATGCTGTCCAAGCAGGTACTGGTCTTACTGAGTATATGTAAGAAGGCTGGATGTCATTAAGCATCCCTAAAGACTTTGTCATGGTGCCCCTTTACTAGCTAAACCCCCACAATGCTCTATCTATCTTTGCCAACACAGAAATGCCCATTCCTACGGTCACTGCAGAACTAAACAGTAAGTTCCTCCTGGTGGTTCAACCAAATACAACAGCTAATCTCTGCTATTTAAGGTGGGTACTATCAAGGAAAACGGTACTGAATTTGAACTCAGTATCAGCAGAGCACTAAATATAAAATGACTCTGAATTAATAGGGGGGAAAAAACTTGGTTGAGACATCTCTGGTCACAGTGGCTAAGGATCAGTCTGCATCACAAGTTCCCGGCTGTTTTATGTCTCTTCATGAGTCCGTAGATCTTCTACTGCTGACTCTCTCTGGCAACCCAAAATTGCAGAAAACTGGAGATGAAAAGTAGGGATGCAGCTTCTTGCACTTATCTTACGAAGACATTAGGGAAAACTTTTAAAAAGCACTTATAAACATGTCCTTTACACCTTGCACCACCTCCTTTGGTATGTCATTTCTCATTCATTTTTATATCTGCTTGCTTTTTAATGTTATTTGTATTTACCGCTTGTATTTTTGCACTTTATTTTTAAAATTATTTTCACTTTCATTTTAATGTTCAGGTACTTTGAGCTGCATCTAATGCATGCAAAATGCTATATAAATTCATTATTATCAGTTGGTTGTAAAATATAATGTACTGTTACAGATTAAACTACAGCTTCCTAAACACTAAGACCCCTTACAATGAAGGCAGTCACAGAGAAAGTAAATGTGTTCAAATTTTCACTTAACCAAAGAACGTGACTAATTCCTCCACCACGTATCCACCCATATCTTTAAGTAAACAAAGAGCAAATCCCTCTTGTTATTCTTGGCTCCTGACCTGTGGTGGTCCTGCATAGATGGCAGGCTATTGTACATAAATTGAGAATATTACTAATGTGTAGCCAGTAATATACTATACATGCCTGGCCAGTGTTATCTAAAAATAACAATAATAGTGTATGTTCCTGTTCACCTCTACCCAACATCTCTTGGGACAAGGCATTTGCTTTCCGTTACGCCCCTACACTGCTTAACATGCACAATGGTCCATTGATCTATAAATATGCCAACAAAGGAGTTTAAAATAAACCTAAATAGAACCACTATGGGTCTTTTCTTTTTTGTACCAGTCCACTTTATTCCATTTTCCATTGCATCCAAGTCTTAGCCACATGTTTCACTCTTCGTTCAACAAAGTGCATTGTTTAGACAGCAGTATTGGCAGAAGCAGTTGTAGTGGTGGTGGAGTAGTTTGCAATTTTGCAGTATGTGCATATTTCCTGTCTGACGTGGCTGTTAAAAGCCTCGGTTTGCATCGATACATTCAGCTGATAGGAGTCGGTAAGGCATGACACTGGAATAAAAGAACAAAAGGTGAATTATGATCCTCTGAATCTGAAAGTCAGGAGTCAAGTTTGCCAAGGTTAGATCTTTTTTGAAAAGGTCACTGCCGCCTTGTGTTAGAAAACTAGGATTTCTAAAAGTAAAACATGAGAAATATGCTTGAGTTTAACAAAACAACAGCGCATTTTACAAAAGCTACTCATGACAAATAAACCAACACCACAAGCCTACTCTGCACATTTTCATTACAGTAAGTCTCTACACAGAAAATATAAAAATTAAGTCAACATTGCAGTCAAAAGGGAAGGGAGCGAGGGCAAATGTGGGTTAGGACTTTTCAGCTCAGATGGCGCCTTCAAGGACATGACCGGCGGCTTCCAGTACGGTCCAGTGCGGCCTTTGGGGTAGAGGTCTGACGAGGGCTGAGGGGGTCAAGCGTCAGGTGTCAGGGGGAGATGGATCGCGGGGCTCCTTCAGGCTGGAACACAAGACAAACGCATGGAAAAAGAAAAAAGAAACGAGGTCACACATTTCCTAGCTGTCTGCGGTGGCTGAGACTGCCACCACCACCACTCCGCCTGTGCCACCCAGCGTGCCCACTCCTCCGGAGGCACATCTGAAGATCACTTAGCAGCTTCCTCTAACAAGCCGTGACAGAGGCTTGCAGGGGCTGGGAGACAGCAAAAAGGGAGGAGGGAGACTAGTATTGGCATTCCTTCAGAGCCTGCACTGTGGGCTCTTCCTCCAGTGGCTCGTGGATGCCTGACACGCAGAGGGGGAACTAAAAGACAGGCTTTGAAGATTAGGATTATTATCATCACAGCCATCATCATCACTGCCACCGCCTCAGAGGAAAGAAAAAGATGGGGGGAGGGAATTGTGAGATGTTGTTGTTGTGGCTCCAGATGATCCCCAGGCACTCTGAGTGCTCACTGAGGCTGTTTGCAGATGGAGCCATAGTGGCGGTCCCTTGTAAATAGGCTGCTAGATTTTGTTGTTGTTGTTTCCGCTGTGTGAACACCTCAAAGCGCAGGTCAACAAAAAAACAAAAGATAACTCCATCCAACTACTACAGTGAAGCAAGCAGAGTCTCAGTGTTTGTATGTGAAATTTACACATTTTTTAAGCAAAGGCAAGGACATCTTCTGGGCCACTGCTTAAATTTGTACAATACGTGATATAAAGCTGACAGGGTGAGTAATTGTGTTATTTTGCATTCACCTTTGATTTGATAGCGAGGTCAAAGAGGCATGCAAAAAAGCAAAACACTGTTCTGAATACAGGTTTATCTTCGTAATTAATCTGGTTACATAAACGCCAAGTTTAAAAGCAGCACCATGAAGTCCTATTCGTTCATCTGCCAATCCACATAATGCTGTACTGCCCCCCAGTGGTTAAGCAGAAGCGCTGAAACAAAGCAGTGGAGGAATTGAAGTGTTTTACCTGGACAGCAGTAAGTCAACATCATCAGCATCGCCTGGTTTTAGCTACTCAGCCTCTTCCTCCTGTTAAAACAAATAATAGATCATTAGAAATACATCGAGCAAAAGCAGTGAAAGATCAAAATATATGTTTTTAAGGTGACTGTGTGTTGTGTTGCACAATTATGACACATTTCACATGTTTGTAATGGTACATGTTTTTATATGTGGAAACATAATACAATCCCAGAGCAACCAGAAGCTGCTTATGTCATTTTCTGATTGTTCATGTCAGTGACCCAAGCTCTCCAGTACAGCAGGGATTATTGAGTTTAAAGTGGAAAGATTACAGTCAGATATGCCTAGTTTGTTGCATAAATAAAAGCAACAATGATTCATCCCACAAAGCTGGTATAAAAAAAAAAGCCGAGAGCTTTTCTTCTTTTTTCACAATCAATTGTGTCTTAGTGCTGGTAATTCCAGTAAACCCAGTCATTACTGGGAGCGGGTTATCAGGGCGTTGAACTCATCTGTGTTTGTGTCCAACACAGACATTCTCTCTTAACCGGAACTCGACTTTTTGCAGGCATTTCAAGCACACAGGCAGAATTTCAGACGTGACAAACTGCTGTAATACTACCTGTGTTTCTTCCAAGTCTTCTTCTTCCTCCTTTGACACATTACAAAAAAAGAGAGAAAGAAGGGGGTTGTTTGAAGTCATGGTCCACATTTGCAGGAAGGTGAGAGGACTTCACATGTTAGTGGTTACAGTGAGGGTGGGTTAAAAATGGAGGAGTAATCCGAGAGAAGCGCGGTGGTAGCAATGACAGCTGGGCCGAGAGAAACTGAGGACACTAATGACTAACAGGTTTCTGTGAGATGACCTAAGCAAGACGGTGATGCATCATGTAAGATGAGGTTTGAGACTACACATCATGTACTTTCTTTAGGTCTTATCACTCAAACTGTGGCGGTTGTTGCCTGTTAGTGCAGTTTGCTGACTGTCTTCTTGAAGTAAACAACACTCTCATCGAGGGACAAAGGGAGTTGACTTCATTATTTATAATTAGATGCAACGATTACTTGATTCCAACCAGTCGTGCAACGTAAGATATTGCTTACCAATACGCTATCATACAAACAGATCTACTCGACCTGGAGACAAACTAGGCAGCAGATCATAACCCAGCAGATCATTTCATATAAAATAAGGGTTTTTCTGTGCATTGTTTTCGTCCAAGTATTGCACAACAACAAGATATGCTCCATTTCCTCCATCCTCTCTTAAAACTTGTCACATCCACTGTGTTTAAAGTGCTCTTGTTGGCAACAAGAAACCAAAGCCATGACTTCTCACAAAAGAGAAAAAGACATGTCACCCTGTCAACTCCGTGCTCCTCCCCACCCACCTTCAGTTCGTGCAACACAAACAAACTGAAAACATGTAATGCTCATGTGCACACAGGCAGAGTGGAAGAACACAACTTTCCACCTGTTCCACAGACATCAAATCAAAGAAGCACAATTGTCTTGGCGGACTCCGAGAAAGTGCCTCTTTGAATATGGTTTAAAATTCACTGCAACACCAAACAAATATTATACTTGAAGTAATGCCCATGACCAAAAATCCGAGCGGTGACACATTCCCACGTGGTGCACTGGGCTGCATGGAGAAGGGTTCACAAAAACGTACACATACAGTCTTTTGTTTGCGATTGGATCATGCTGAAAAATCCCACTTCCAGTATGATTCACACCGTGCAAAACAAAGAAAAGAAATACACTTCACAATCATAATATACCTCTTGTACTTCAGCCTCGTCTTCTTCCTATGAATGAAATCAGGTGGTATTGAGTTTGTGAAAGAGAAGGAAAGAAGACCAACGTAATGGTCTCTGAATGGTATTTCTGTTACCACACTAAATCCACCTTTCGGTAAAATAATATATCTCTCATGCTGCACACCATCAGGCATCTCTATGGAAAAGAATCTAAACTTCCATGCAGCACATAGAATCAGAAAGAGGAAAAGAGAAAGGAAGTACAGTGGAAGTCTACGAAGCCTTAAAGAAATACAAGACGCCACAAACCACAAGAAAACTACCTCACTGCCTTCATCGTCTTGCTCCTGCAAGAAAGGTAGGACAATGACAGAACAGATGGAGAGGAAGAGAGGGAAGAAAGGGCAAAGCAAAGCAAAGCAGTGAAGCATAAGTGCCACAAGCTCAGGCGGAGGCTGGAATGTCTCAGAGAAGCAGAGCTCTTTTCACACAGCGCTTTGAACAGGGATACGTTTGTGACCCGTAGACTAACTGAGGCCTCGACGTGTTGGAGAATATTCGGATTTGAGATCTGGTTAAGTTTGAACTCTGCAGGGACGCTACTCCTAAGTAAAGCAATGCTGTGTGAAAAGTGGCTGAAGTGATCACAGGCTGACTGAAAACAATGAAAGAGTGGGTCTCTCTGCATGTACCCTAACTGGCAAAACAAAGCACTCTTTGTTGTTCTTAAAGCTCACTGCAGTCGGCCCACAGTAGTAACTGACGGCTACACAAATGAGCCAACCAATATTCTCTTAAATGGGAGGTGGTAGAGGGTCATAAACACATACTGCACATTTACTACACTGCATTGTTAAATTTGTGTGAGAAAAGTAAGAAATAAAATAGTGATGAATTATTAATTAAAATCCATTCGTACTTTATAAGAATGAGTCTTATATTGGCAGTTCTGCTGATAATAATATGAGGTTTTATAGTTTCATTGTCACTGCATATGTGAGTGCATTAAAAGGCCAACCTTTTGGTATTGCCAAAAGTGTTACTGCTGCTATTGTAACTTGCACTTAGATCTCACTCTTAGCTTTCTAAACGCTGCAAATAGTGTGTGACTTCCTGGAATATCCTCAATAAGATAAGATGTACTAACAACCAGCATATAAGACAACTGAAGTAATGCTTGATATACTAGGAGGTAGCAAAGAAAGCAATAAAATGGCCACAAGAGTGACTGAAAAGAGACAGGACGAACTCAGAAAGGCTAGGGCCAGGTATAAAGTATCACGTGAATCTACCTCAAGCTGTCGTAGCTCTTCTTCCTCCTAAAAGAAATAACAGATAGCAGGTCAGCGGGCTGTGTGGGGAGCAAAAAAGCACCACAGGCATGCACTAAAGGAAAGTCTTCCGATTTAAAATGGAAAATATGGGGATAGTTGAGGTTGTCGGGAAGCAGCTACAGGACTGGGAAGAAATGATGAGCAGGATGTTAGCAGAGAAAAGGAAAGAAAAGTGGTAAAATAACAGAGATGATAGAGGAGGAGGAAAAGGTGAAGTCTTGAGGGGAGCAAATTAAAGAGTATACAGCTGAATGGAAACAGCAGACCAAGACCTCCTCCCACCCCAATGTGACAACAACAGGACTCCCTGATCTCTGCACCATCGAGCCCACACTGCTGATGACTATACGGAGGAACCGCAGAAAGAGACGATCACTCAAGCACAGTTACCTCTGACTGCAAATCCTCTTCCTCCTGGAGGGAGCAAACCAAGAGGAGATGGACAAAAGAGCAAAGAAGGAGTCATACAATGTGTGTGTGTGTGTGTGTGTGTGTGTGTGTGTGTGTGTGTGTGTGTGTGTGTGTGTGTGTGTGTGTGTGTGTGTGTGTGTGCATGAGGAACAGGACTGGTGTGAACACCAGCAGATAGTCCTCTGAAATTGATGCATATCAGTCAGTTGATGGATGGACTGGAACATGAACTGAGGAAAGATGTCAGTTCTGAAGTGCTAAATGAAATGAGATTAGTTACTCTGTGTTACTCTGCGCTGCTCGCAACCTATTAAAATTGATGTTTGACAACAAGAATGGAAGACAACCCACATGAGCACGGTGTAGAGGATGTTCAACAGTAAAACTCAAGTTAAACGTGGAATTCAGAAGAGAAATGTTCACTATCTGATGATTATAAAATGCATTTCTACCATAAGAGTCAGGCAAACAGTGATCTACCTAAAGATATTAGTTTTTAGAAAACATAAAATTAAAAATTCTGAACAGTCAAATTTATCTTTGACAGAAACAGAGAGTGGGAAAGGTTCTATGTATTTATTTTATAGCAGCAGAGACTTGACTGGGTCAGCCTCTAAAGTCACATGTTTAATGAGAAACTCTCACCAAACCTTTTTTTACTCTACCTTTACCGTTTAAAATTAATGGTAAAGTACGATTTTTGTGATCAAATACCATCTTGAGAGAAGAGTTTCTCTGCTTTTTAATCCATCTCTCAGGTAAGGATTTAGTTAGCAGCTAACAAACATGTTCAGTTTAACAATAAGTGGCAGACATGGATGGTCATTGGTGAGAATCAGTCAGAACACTGGCTCGAAACCAGTAATAACTGCTAAGAAAAGAAAGAGTTAATAAACATCCATTTAATGTATTTTGTATGCATTCCATGATATGTGAGAATAATGAGTTCTACTGAATATTAGCAGCAATCACTGAAAATGGAACACACATGATGTCGAATGAGTGCAGCCGCCTCTTACTACCAGCAAAGTTGACAATGAAATGATAAATAAAACTCTTTAAGTGTTAACTGTAGTGTGCTATGAGGATTTTTGAGAGACTCACCTGTTCTTCCTCTTCTGCTTGGGCCTGCTAACAGAGGAGATGAGACAGCATTAGAGAGATTAGAGACTAAAGTTCATCCTACACACTGTACATCCAGTAAATCCATACTGTACTGAGACAACAGATCAGGCTCACTGAATCAGACAAAGTGGGTTTTTCAGGGATCCTACTGACACAACTTGACCAGGACGGTTAATGGTGCATAAATATGCAGTGCCATGTGTGGTGCATCATCAAAGACAAGTGGGAACAGTGCCATCATCCAAAAAACAAAGATGAGAAACTTATAAAGAGTAACAGAAACACAAGAATAAGGAGGTTAAACATCCACTGGGACTGAAGGGGCGTATAAGAACAATAAACAGGAATGTTGTACATTAGAGGTTGGTAAATGACCAGATCCAGAGAGAGACTGGAGGAGGAGATGCAATACAAGGATGAGAGGAACTTGAAAAGGAGGCAAACCTTAAATATGAAAGAAAAGGACGACGTTAAAGGGAAGGTGGAACACTAGAGGGAAAACAGATCATTCCAGGAATGACGGAGAAAATGTGGGAAGAAGAAATGAATTCAAAACATTCAAGGGGCGGAGGAGAAGAGGCAAGATGACGACAGGAGGTTAGGTTCGAGTTAAGTGGCAATTACTGTGTCCTCAGTGACCTCGTCTGTTTCTTCCACGGCCTCCTCCTCTGCCTCTGCAGGGGCCTCGTCTCCTGCCGTTTCTTCGTCTGCGGCTTCACCATCGGCAGCCTCTTCCTCTGCCTCCTCCTCCTCGCCACCCTCACCTCCCTCCTCATCAGCTTCCTCTGCCTGCTCCTCCTCTACGTGTGCATCGCCGTTACGCTCCTCCTCTGGAACCTCCTTATTGGGAGGTGAAAACAACAATGTGTGATCGAGGAAAATAAAAAATGTTATAGAAAGTAAAACTGAACATTTACTCAGGCACAGCACTCATCAGCTGGAGGGGTTTAGATGCGTTAGTCTAGTAGGTAGACATCCAGTGAAAAATGAGAAGGAGGAAAAATTCAAAGGGTGAAGTTAAGGTTTCAGAACTGTGGAAAAAATATGAAGTTTAAAATGATGCATTGTGAGCTGAAAACAGGCTATTGTGAGATGAGAAGATCAGTGCTATTCTCTGATGTACATGATAAATAGGAGTCAGCTAGCTTCGCTTAGCACAAACACTGGAAGCAAAGGGAAATGGTTAGCGTAGCACTGTCCTAAAATAAACACTTTTGCCTCAGGCCTATTATATCTTATGGTGTTATAAACCAAAATAAACACACCAGCATGGCTACATGGAGTTTGCTGCCATTGGTTATTTCCACTTTGTTTCCTGCATGTCTATGTAGCTTCTCAGTTGATCCAGATCATGATAATATCAACTGGACTTTACTTTTTTGGTTCTTGAACACATTTTCACTTCTTCTCCAACAGGCTATTTCAGTTCTAACTCACTGATATGGAGAAAATTGTTGTGAAACTTCCAGGTCAGGGAGGATTCAGGATGTTACATGTGGTAAACCGTCCTTGGGAGAAATCTCAAGACTGCATTGTAAGTACCTGTAAGTGGTGCTCCAGTTTAATATAGATAGCTCTCCCAAACCGTCTGTCATCTCTGTCTAGAATATGAACATTGCTGTGTCCAAATGAGTGTCTGTTCTCTTTAAAATGCAGGTTGACTGCTGAGTCTTGTCTCCCTGTGTTCAGCCATGCACTTGTGGACCCTATATTTATTATAGTTCTGTGCACTCCTCACTACATTTAACTGCATATATACTGTAGCTCTGATCAGCTTGGTCATGCATGTGTTATCCTTGCAGTGAACTAGTTTTTGACTCAGAGTGATTAAATTCTTTAATTCTCCAGTATTTTTTATTTGGAGTGAAGCACGTTTCTCAGATACACCATCTACATAGTGAATGGTAATGTTGTCGTGGTTGTTCTTTTCATCAGTGTTTAAAATTGTGCTTGTTTTTACAGATTCCTTTTTTTTTTTTAAAAAGTAGACATTGGTTGAAGAACCAAAAACGAGAGGTCCAGCTGTCTTCTACTGAAGCTCTTAGATCAACTATTTCCACCCTTTATTGTAAGCTGTGGCTTCCTCATGTGACGCATTCAGTCATGAGAGAAATATGGATGTTTTAACCTAACACTCTGTCAGACAGAGAAAAAAAACATATTTTCCAATTATTATGCTAATCAGTCTACTAAACCATATTTACTAAGTAAGCAGTAAAAGCAGAAGGGTAGCTCAACTCCTCCTGGAAACAAAATCCAGCTAAAATGAGCACAGTTTACGCTTTGTTTGTGCAGCTCTGCATCGCACCCTGTAGGATAAAAAAGGGCAGATCATACAGTAGGTTCAGCTAAGCAAAAGTTTTTTTCATCTTGCAAAAATCTATATAATCCATTTCATGCTTTTCTCAGTTCATTTAAGTCCTGAGGCAGAAACTCAGCTGAGATCAAACAGGTCCTCATACTTTTGCAGCTGTCAATATCCTGCAATTCAGTTTCATCAGTGGGGTAAAATTCTCCTCATGAGGAAATGTTTGCTCAAATCCTCAGCTTCTGTTTTAAAGATGGTTTGTGCTGAGGTTGAAGGAGAAAGGGAATTTTAAAGTGTTTAGGATTTTTTTTTGTGGGAGGAAGATTGTTAGAAAGTTACCAGTAAAATACACAAGAAATCACTGAAATACACACAAAACACTTTCTAAAATACGTACTGAATACAAATATAACAAATAAGCTACTACAATGAACAGAAAAACATAACATTTCACAATTAAAACCAAGCATACTAAACATTTTAAAGTATTAATTGCAGATAAAGGAGAAACATGATGCTTCACAACTCTTTGACAGTGTGAACACGGTGATGCAATTTCACAGTGTTATCATGGGAACTCACAATACTATGTTATTGTGAGCTGAAATCTCTCACTCATGCAACACAAAGATTAGTCAATGTGATGACTGGGACAGAGCGGCGATGAAGAATCTGTTCAAGTCAACAATGGTGGATGTTATTAAGTTATACTGGATGGAAAGGATAAGATGAAAAGAAGCAAAACATGAGGGGGAAATGGGAAAAGGTAACGACGACATTACTATTGAGTCGTCAAGGTTTTCATCGGCATGGTTCCCATTCTCCACAATGTGGGCCTTGTCAGCCTGCTCTGCCTCCTGTGTCAAGGAAACGATCTGGTTTAACACAAACACTTCACACAAAATCAGGGCAGGGAGTTCCTCAATTGCTGATGCGTCCTTTACATTAAACATCAAACAACCACTCAAAAGGGTTTTCTTGACATAAAGGTTCATTGTTTCAGTCTAATCACATTTAATAGAAAAATAAAAGGATGTTTTTGTAATTACTGTGAATTTATGGTGAAATGACGACAAAAAGCCTAAAATATTCAGGTAAACAGATGACAGACAGATGATGTAGGCATGAACGTTTGGCAACATGACTATATAAGTGAAGAAAATGAGTCTTCTTTATAGTTATTTGTTGTTGTCTCGTAAGCCTTGTTGACTTTCTACATGAGACAACAACAAAAACTTCATCATTATTCGCACATTGGCCGGCCCTCTGCAGGGCTCTGAAATCTTTTAATACCCAAGCCCCAGTTGGTCAGCAGTAATCTGATCGGATTTCAGCTATTGGATTGGATCAAATCTGGAAAATGGGATGTTCAACAGAGAAGAAAGGGTTCTTAACTCGAATTACAGCCAGTAATCTTGGTTTTGCTCTGGATTAAAACTTAAATAAGTGTTGCTGAAAACTTTTTAGTAAAGAATTGGGATATCTGTGATCCACAAATTGAATTATCCTGAGGCTAGTAGAGGGCTGGATTCAGGATGGATATCAGGAACAATGTGTGATGAAAGTTAAAAACTGGTCAAATAATACAATGTTTGTTTCATGTAGTATATATAAACACCAGTTTCATTTTTGAAGTTGATTTTTGTTTAACTGTTACACTAATAAAGCAGACAAGATAGAGAATAAGACTACTAGTACAGCAGAGATAACAGAGATGTATCACTGAAAAAGTTTGAACTGACAACTTTTTATAACTTAAAACAAGTGTGCAATATATATTTATAATCTATTTGGAATTCTAATTATTCTACCATGGGTCAGATGGGAAAAGTTTAAATGGTATTGGAGTTTGTATTGCTGTATTGTGTTGTTTTCTCTCTCCACATAAATTGACTTCATGATGGCGGGTCCCCTCATTGTTCCTTATATAGCTTGGAGTTGATGTTGGGATTTACAGTGTTTACAGTCTCACTGGAATTGGTAATCTTAAAAAGTTTGCGTCTGGATCAGGGTGCTCCAATCCTACATTGCTTTGAAAAAGCAGAATATAAGTGAGGAGGATTATCTGATCCTGGATAGCAAAAGCTAGGATTTCCAAATCCTGGAACTTTTGAAAGAAGTGGGTCCAAAATAATTAGTTGATATGATTATTTCAGTTACAGACACAGATTGTGGTCATTCTGCCGAGATTTTTGCCAAACTTGTAGATACTGATTTAATTGTACTTTTCTATTACGGTACTTGAAATCCTAAAGAGATAGCTTAGCAGGCAAAATAATCCATTAATAATGTATAAAAAGTCAACGAATATTCCCTGCAAAAAGCTATCAACAAGAATATGATGCATCGCAGAAAGTCATATCAGAATTTGCTCAACTGAGTTTAATGATCCAGATGGACTTATAGCATCAAAAGAAGTTATACTCATTTGTTTAAACATGCTTTCTATGATTAAAAAAAACAGAAAAGAGTTCCAACCTTTGAGCCAGGAGGAGGAGGCAGCCCCAGGAAGGCATACACTGAGTTGTCCTCCTTGGCATCGAAGAATGTGTCATAGTCCTGCATAAAGATATGAGGTCAGATGTTTTTAATAGTGCATGACATCTTCAGTTCTGCTGGTGAAGCCTACTTTACTAAATTAAATTACCAAGACAAAATACAAACACTCTCCTCTGTTTGCTTCAACCTCATGGGTACACTTGCCCACATATCCCCATGACCCACATTAAAGATCCCTCATTCTGGAGCCAACCATGAGTGAACGAACACAGGTCTATAGCTTTGTGAGTCCTCATTATGAATGCGGGGAAACTCACCCCGCAGTAGCCCTCCTCATTGAAGATCTGCGGGGGGAGGGGGATGCCGTTGGCGGGTTTCTTCTCCTCTGGGACGTTCTGCCTCATCCACATGCGGTTCTCCTCGTTGCAGGCGATGTCCAGCTGAGTGTAGTCCACTTTGAGAGCCTCCAGGAAGCCGACCACATCTTGCTGCTTCTTCTTGATCTGGAGGGCAGAAAACGAGCAGCACAGCCATCACTGATTGCACAGCATGTGGGAAGAAGGCTGTAAAACGTAACTTCAGAGGAAAAATATGGTACAATCTGGTGCTCAGGATAGAAAGTGTGCACTATAAAAATGACAACATGGGTTTACATTGGATACATGATGCTTCTCTCCTTTCCTGTCCTCCTGATGAATAAAGTGATTCTGATTCTGATTCTGATCTATATCAAATAAACAGAAACAGTTAATTGATAAACAGGCTAGTTAACACATAAATTGATAAACAGTTAATTGATGAACAGAAAATGAGCCGTGAAATCATCATTTGGTCATTCAAGTCACTCATTTTTTGTCATTTTTAAAAAACATTTTGACTTCTATTTTGTCCTTTATTTATCTAGCATATTAATTTATCCATTTTTAAATTCATCTATAGATCTTATATCACATTTTCTATTTTTGTTTTGCTTTATCTGGTGTTTTCTCATTGCATGCATTATGTATGCTAGAGTTCTCTCAGTTCCTTAATCCTTGTGGTTTGGAGTTCTTAATTTTTAACATAATGTTGGGACTGGGGGGTATAGTTTGTATTGTTTTATTGCATTTTTAAAAATCTGTTTGCATAAATCTATTTCATTTGTATGAAAACTGCTACGTAAATAACGTCTGATTCTGTTTGATCGAGTACAAATATCACATATTTGCTTCTTCTTGGTTCTCCAATGTGAGCAGATACTGCTTTTCTCTTAGTTAGAAATAAAGACAATAAAAAGGGGTCTGATGATCTACTTTCAGTATTTCTGACAAATTATAAACAATCTTTTGATTGAAATCATCAGACAGAAATGAAAATAATTGTTAACAAAGCAGATAAACCAGATGAAGAGCATAAATGCTTGATTCTCCAAGACTCATTGTACATCGCATTCAGTCATAAAGTGTGATCTGATCATTTGGGCACAAAACAAAGTTCTAATATGTAATCAAGTCCACTCAGAGGATTAAAAACAAGTTGGAAGACAACACTGTTAACTAAGTAGGCCACCATGGCACCACTGCACTGGTTCAAACTGCTTATTTAGCTTTGCCAAAAGTAGATCTAGGGGATGAATCCACCCTGCCCTCTGCAGTTATCACCCCACCTAGTACACAGATTCTGACTTTAAGATGCATCTGATCACAAACAGTATTAAAAAAAGTTCTTTCTTGAGGGCAGAATCTCTAAGAGCAGCTGTGTAGTCCAAAGCGCTTCTATATTGGGGTCTGTGACATGAAAAAAGTTTGGGAGCCCCTGTTCTAGAAAGCTCTGCATGTGAATCACATCGGCTTGATGATAATGAAACAAAGACATAAAGCGCAGCTGAAGCATAAATCTCAGATCGAGCCACATGATTGTCAGCAGTCTTTAGGTTTGTCAAAATCACAGGCAAGTGACATTAATTTCGAGGCTTCGGAGTCGGTGCGAGAAAAGACACCGTCCTGATCGGTAAAAGGAGCACAAAGCAGGAAAGTTTCGAGTTTAAAGAGAAATCAAGTGAGTTGGGTTGAAAGCTTACCGCTGTGGATCCCGATGAAGAGGCGAGGAAGACTTTGATAACCATTTTGTTACAATAGATTTGGTGGAGTATGCAACAAGTAGGCTCTTAAAGGAGCAGCCAGTCTCCTCTATTATTAGAGCGCACCCGGGACCGAGACATAGCACTGGGATCACACACACACACGCGCACACACACACACACACACTGAGATCACACACACGCACACTGAGGTTATTTTTGCCTCCATTAGTGACGGATTGGTGGGTTGTCCCATGTCCCCATGGAGGCGCAGCTCCACACACACTGATTGGCAACTTCAGCTGTCTGTCCGTTCAGGGGACAGAGAAGTCGATGTCCTGCTCTTAGCTCAGTTCATATATGGACAGAAATAGCACTGACCAGCACTATAGGCTGTCACTGCTCTCCAGTCCAGGGGCAGGAGATGTTGAGCAACTTCCAGGTGCTGTGTGTGTACCTGGAAGTTATTAGATCCCCTCCTGGTTCGACCTCATACGACCACAGTCTTATCAAATTTCGTCAACTTATTGCTCCAACTGTAAATTACGAAGATGTTTCTCTGTCTTCTGCATACAACAACAACAACAACAACAAAAGTTGTGGAAAAATCATTCCTTTGTTGCGTATTCTGAGGTTTCCTTTATTTTTAAAGGAGTTTCTTTAAGTTTCTGTATGATTGAATATTGTTTTACACTATGCAGACGGTAAACTATTCGAAAATGTGTGATGTTGGGCTTGACGGTCTCAGACAGAAAATGGATTTTTTCCCCCTAATATTCTGAAGTTTCGTTAGGCCTACATAAATGCATTGAGAATGCTGAAATCAAATATTAAATGTCTCTGACACAAAAAAACAGTTAAAATTAATATATCAACATTGACACGCATATTTCCTCATTGCGCCGCTGGTTGCCATGGCAACGACGGGAGTGTCTTTATGAAAAGGTCCCTGGCAACCGTTAGTAAAATGATTTGGTTCCGTTTAGGTTCAACTAAATGTCACATTTAATAAATGCATCCGTGGCGTACAACAGGACTGAAAACAGAGATCCTCAGAAAATCTATTCAGGTTGGTTTATTAATCTCAAACTGATCTCCTAATTTACTTTTACTTCACATTCATGCCAAGCGTTTCTCTAAAATGTCGATCTTTCCTCAGAATGGATAAAGAAGCTACATGTGAGAAGCAGCAGGTCCCTGGTCACATGGTGGGTGATGGGGATGATGTGAGCTGCAGCACTGACAACTCCAGGCGGTCCTCCAGCCATGGCTCTGAGAGTCCACAATACTCATCCAACGGTGAAGATAAAGCTAGTTCACTAATTAACAGGACTCCAGATGCCCTGCCATCAGTCAGGTGGAAAGGATCGAAGCAGTCTATGGAGAGATCTCGAGAAAAAGGCATGTAAAATATAATAATGTGTTAATAATGTAAACATTTTCCACATTGCGCTGTGAGGAGTAAACTGACTTATTTTTTCCTTTTCTGTAGATAAGAAAGCCAGAGGGGTCTACAAGCAGAACTACTGGGCATATCATCCAATCTTGAAGTTGCCTCCAATCAAGCCAAAGCCAAAGCATCAGCCTGACAGTTTGAACTCCATCAGGGAGCTGAAGAACCAGGTGTGGGATCTGCAGCAGCAGCTGAAAGAGGCCAGGACTGAGAACAAACTGCTGAAGAGGCTCCAGCATTGCCAGAGGGTGGCACTAGAGGGCTTCCAAGATTCAGAGGACAGCATCTCACAGGTTGGTTGGCTCAGATTTCTGTCACTCTTAGACAAAATACTGATGTTTATTTTTTTAAATTCACAATTAATCCTCACATGATATTGGTTACACATGTCCACAGATTGAAAAAAAGCACAACAATGAGGTCCGAGGTCTTCAGAGGCTCCTCAGCGAGACCCACAGAAGTCGTGATAACCTGGCAAGGCAGCTACAGGCCACAGAGAACAGGTTACTGAACACAAAAGCCTCTCTCCAGCATCTGCAGCTGCTCAGCCAGAACCACAGCCTGCTGCAGAGGGAGGATCTCACCCTGAGGCTGGCTGAGGCCACTGCTCAGCTGGAGATGAAGGACGAGAGGATACTGGTATGAAGGGACAGGGCAGCAGGATGATAGCAGGATGAGAGTAGAAATTATAAAACGAATACATTTAATTTATACCTTCATTTTCTCTTTCCATTGTATTCCAGTACTTGGAGAAGAATTTAGAGCTGCGCCAAACTTCATTCAAACGCCAAATAGTTGCTGAAAAGAGAAAGATCACTGAGGAAAGAAAGCTGACCTGCCATCTGCAAGAGCAAATATATCAGTTAAACATAAAAAATCAGGTTAGTTGAAAAGAATTTGAAGGGTCTTCTATATTGTAATTCTAAATTTACAAGCACTTGACAGCCTATTAAGATGAATTAATATTATATATAAAATGACATGAGGCACATAATTCTGGAACCAGTGTTGATGTTATTTGCAGGTTTAAGTGTCTGATGTTTCAGCTGAATCCAGTAAACTGGGTAAGAATGTATGTATTTATGTATGGATGTACGTATGTGGCTATGTCCGGTCCGATATCTCTGCAACCACTGAAGTCAGGATAATCAAACTTGGCACTGAAGATCAGTCTAAGGTCCCCTGCTCAGTTGTGGAGTTACAGGTCAGCAGATCAAGTAGGGAGGGAGATACGTACGATGATCAAAATTGATACATATTGCATCAGTTGTATAGGGAGGACAGGGTTTTCGCCAGCAGAGGGCGTGGTTCTGCCCTCTACTGAGGGCTCATCTAGTTTTTGTCTGTCTTTAAACTTATTTCTGATTTCTAGGCTGGAAAAACAAGATGGTTCAAACAGATGGTTTAGTTGATTTTGCAAGACTTCTGGAGATTGAACATACTGAGACTGAGGAGAGGCTGGAACAGCAGGAGAGCTCTGTCGAAAGCATGGATAGTTCAAATATTGTATGTATTGTGTGCGTTTTCACAGATTTTGCACTCTGTTTACTCCTTTGCCTTTTCACTTTGTTGATTTATGCTGAATGTTGGGACAAGAACACACCTCAAGACATTTCTCAATTAGTTTTATCACTGCAATAAATTCAAATTTGAAGTTAATACTGATAACATTTTTTGCATCATTTCAGGGTTGTTTCGCTCCAGTGCAGACAGATTCTTTGATTATAAAAAATCCTGGAAGAAGGGTTTCTACAAAAGTCACATTAGAAGAAAATCACCAAAAGGAGACTGTGGTACATGCACGCCCATTTTTCAGATGCTATGCAACAGAAGTATCCCACAAATCAAGGCGCGTACACTGTGTTTGTAAGTAAAAATAGTACAGTGGTACAAATCCACCACTGCAAATACTGCAAGGAAAAACAACAAAGCAAACACATTTTGTTGTGGAGTATTTCAGTATTTTAAATAACAATAATTTACTTTCAGACACCCGTGAGGATAGCAGCTGTTCAGAAGAGAGTCCAGAACACCAAAATCGCAGAGACTGTGCTAAAGAAAAGGAGGCATCAAAAGCCCTACAGGTGTTTGAAGAAAAACAGGAAACACATCATGAAAGCAAGGTGGCCTGCATTTTGGAAGAGTCTCGGGATCCAGCTGAACCCAATGAAAAAGGATACAGTCCCCAAAATCAGACACAAATATACCACACAGAGAAGGTGGAGATCCACAGCAGTGGGATTCATGACCTTCATCTATCAGGAGAGAAATCCAGGAGAGCTGGTGTAGATAGCTCTCAGTGGGAGTTAACAGCAGCCCAGCAGAAAGCTGAAGAGGATAGTTCAAGTGAAGTCACTGAACTGGTTACTTATTCCTCATAGCAGCTACACAAGAAAATCTTTGAGTGAACCAGTGGATAAAGTGTTAAAAAAAATTAAAAAAGGAATAAAAATAAGCTGTGATTCTCTCAAGCATTTCAGTATTCAGAGATCTCTGAATAAATACTTTTTAACCTAATCACTATACAAAATCCATTGTGGTTTATCTACTTTGCTCTAATCCTTTTTTATTTAGAAAAAAAAATGCTTGACTTGTTTTTGTTGTATAAATCCCAATTTGCAAAGTTATAAAAATACTAGCTTTAATTATGTTTCTTTTAATTAAAAGGGAATTAAGACATTTCAAAACTTGGACAATATCATCTTAACAATAATAGCACATTTCCACACAAAGGTACATTCTGACCTGGGATCAGCTGACAGAAACATGATAAAACCACAACTGCAGCTTTTTATCATCTAGAAAATGTAAAGGGAAAAGTTAGAAAACCCACATATTCAACATGAAAAGTCATTATGGAGTTTCTAGCTGACATTAAGACCCTGTCTAACTTCTTTGTGGTAAACATACAGATAGTGCAGAGGGTGCACTGTAAATCAGTTCTTTTTAAATAGCTTATGACAATCATTATTGACATTTGACGAGACCAAGAGCAAAATTAGTCAGAGATGAGGCGAAGAGACTGTTATTTATTTATTTAATTTTTCTCTGTTTTTTTGTCTCATTTATTCTCATTGTTTAACTCCACGGAAGGGGTGTCAACACTTTATGAGATTAATGCATAGTTTGGTCTTTCAGCCAAATACTTTATTATTTAGTGCACGCGTGTGGCCATCACCAGCCCTCGAAGAGAGTGTTAAATGGAAGGCCTATAGCAAACATGACTCAGAAATCCAGGTGTTCCCAGTAGCTGCTGTCACCATTACGAAACGTGCCGTAAACAGCCTCAAATATAGCTTTAATCCTGACAAATTAGAGAATAAAAACGTTTAATTTCCTGGAGGATTGTCTGGCGTCTGGTTTACTTTTTACCGCAGTGAGGGATGGAGTAACCCTGATGTACGGAATGACTGAGGGGGTTATAGCGAGGGGCGGGGCTTATGGAGCAGTCCATGTTGATGTGTGTGATGTCACAGATAACCACTGTGAGTTCCAGAACCCAGTAATTTACAGCAGGCCTTTCACACACTCACTATTCATTAAACCTACAGTCCCATGAGGGCTAAAAACTAAGTCAACCAAAAATCAAACCTGAACTTTAAAACTTCATCTAACCATATAGCGAGGAAAAGCTCACTGCAGTCAACATGGATGCAGTCCTGCCGCTAACTGATGGATTTCTGCTAAAATCAAAAGGCAAACTTTCACTCAAAACGAGGATAAGTCAGTTCTTTAGAAAACGTTTTTTATCAGTGCCGCATGATGTTGTCCCAGTAGCACCAGCTGAGTCACTGGATGTTCGAGGTCACCACTGGACCCGAAGAAGAGCCTCTGAAGCAACCAATGGAGGACACAGCTGCAGAGACCAGCCTGACGATCACCATGGACTTGGTCCGCCCAGTAATTGAAACATTTTTTGATGAAATTCATTTCAAACAGTGGTCGTCTCTCATTTTAGGTAGACTTGATGATGCCACCAGACATATGCTAAAACAGCTGCTACTGGACATAACAGTACTCATCGCTAAGTCAATCAAGGCAATGCTTGACAAGATGAACCACAAAACCCTAATCACTGTGGAGGCCGTATTCAAATGTCTAGGAGATGGACTTTGTCAAATTTTTGTTCAAGTTCTGGACAAAACCATGGCAGTTGACTCTGAGAGCATGGTTTGATTGTCAAAGATGTCACAGAGAGAGTAAATTCAGCCTTGATTGCTTCAGAGATCAGGCCTGAGATCACAATTGAGCAGCATGTCTCTCCTAAGCATAGAGTTGACGCTCTGCTTGAGCAGGCAACTGAAATGTTCTGCGAATTAGTAGTAAACATGAGGGAAATATGGATAGATCGGACCTCCACAAATACTGGCAAACTCTCACTTGGAATGAGGATTAAAAGATTTTTTAAAACACAGTTTTCCTCAGTGCAATGTGATATAGTCCCAGTGGCACCAATGGAGTCACCTGATGTCAAAGAGGTCACCACTGCACCAAATGAGGACTCCCTGGAGCAACTGATGGAGGACACCTCTGCAGAGACCAGTATGCTTCAGCAGCAGTTCACCTCACCAATGGAAATGATCCATTTAGAAGAAAGGGTTCCTCAAAGCACAAGTTCTGTAGAAGAAATAATAGCAGATCGGACACAGACAAGAATACAGTGGACTCCGTTCGCCGTGTAATTTTATTTTCTCTCATTCTCTCTCACTGTCATGAAGGTGTTTCAAACTAAAATAAAACTGCCATGAAATACCCTTTAAATATCATTGGTATTCGGCTTGGGAGTATTCTCCAGTTCTCTTAATGGTCAGTAGTGTGATCTAAAACTGACTTTAGAAACTAAAGCTAAAGGATGTTTAAGCCTGCAGTGGTAAACTGGAGCACTTTTAATTTCCTAATTTTATTCTTCAGTAAATCTTTTCTGTTGCATTTATTGTAGTTTAGGATGCAGCTTATCATTGCCACTGGTCAGGATTTATGTTTTGTGTTTCAAAAAAATGTAAAATCTCTTTTTCCAGCTTCTTTATGGGGATATTTCTATTTCTATTATTTTTATTTTAAATTCCTGACTGATTTTCTTTGGATTTTGTACAAAATAAGACATCTGAGGACATTGTCGTAGGCTTTCGGAAACATTGATAAACATTCTTCACCATTTTGTGACATTAAATGGACCAAACAACTGATCGGTTAATCCAGGAAGTACAAGTAATAGCAATACCATCAAAACTAAATTTAACACATTTCTGCTTTTTCAGCTGGAAATAACTCTAAAACCATGTGATGGTAATGACAGAATTTTATCTAATGTTTTATTTTCATCAAATCAGTAACTCAAAATAGATGATAGATTAATGGTAGCCTACTTTAAAGTGCAATTATTGTTATTGTTATTACTATTGCTTGGGTTAAAAGGTGAGACATAGCAGCAGTGCGATAGTGGAAGTATTTTACAATAATTTTCAAATTGATTTGTTTTTTTCAAGTTGACTTTCAAATCTTTTCTTATATGTTAAAATCATTATGAAACAGCATCTATTTTCTTTGTTCACCAAATTGAAAAACACTGACAAATTCTGAACTAATTTTATTTGATACATTTTTTAATCTCTTGAAATATACCACTATATACCCGAAAAGGATATTGTTGTGTTTTTTTTTTTAATTTAAAGAGAAAAAGCTGCTGTGAAACAAGCTGAAAATCATCACACGTACTAGGGTGCCCATTTAACAAGAATAAGGTGAAGTTTGCTGATAATGATTTATTTATGGAAATCTGCATGTATGGTTTTATATACCGTACATGCTTATTGGGTATGACTTAAGTGTAAAATTATTTTAAAATGTTGCAGTCAAAAACTAAGGAAAAATACAACTTTCCCTTTTTCAACACCCTTTGAGGCCATTCCAGTATAGATTTCTCAGTTTACGAGATGTACCTGAATGCACGCTTTTCCCTACAAAACCAACTACACAAGCAATCGATTTTTCAGTGTCAGTGCTGTTTTTATACCTGGAAGTTATTAGATGCCCCCCTTTCTCTTACTGAAATGTTCACTCTCCACTAAAATTGATCAGCTTGGTATTTCATTAGGGCTACATAAATTCATTCACAAAATTAGTTTTCGGAGCACTCTGAAAATTCCTTTTAAATGTCACTGACACAGATATATTGTTCATGCTTTATTTTTGTATTGCTTATTATTTTAATACATTTACTTTATCGTGCATATTTTCCCATTTTACTGCTGCCAGCTTTGTGAGACGGTAGGCTCTTGATCTCATGAAGGGTGATGATGCTGCTGTGAGCTGCAGCATTCACACCTCCAGGTGGTCCGCATCCTCCAGACTCAGCTGTGGCTCCAAGAATCTACAATATTCATCTGACTGTAAAGACAAAGCTAGCTCACTTACAGGCAAGATTCTAAATGTCCTGCCAGCAATCTGGAAGGGGGAAAAAAACATTGTAAAAATATATATACTTTAATATGTTTATAATGTAGATTAGATAGACAAGAAAACCTGAGGAGCCCAGAAGAGGAACTACATTTCAGATCATCAGATCCTGAAGCTGCCTCCAGTCAAAGCCAAAGATCCAGTCTGCCAGTTTGAACTCCACTGAGGAGCTGAAGAACCAGGTGTGGGATCTGCAGCAGCTGCTGTGGCTGAAAAAGGCCAGGACTGAGAACAAACTGCTGAAGCATCCACCATCGCCACACGGTGGCATTGCAGTTCTTCCAAGATTCAGAGGACAGCTTCTCACAGGTTGACTCTGGTAGTTATCATCATATAGCTATCATTATCAACTCATTGTGTGCACAGGACACCCTGAGACAAAATACAAGTGTCTCATATAATACATGAAAATAAATATTTTTGGAAAATGTTCAGTATTTTTCATCAGACATTGCTTGAACAGAGCATTGTATGTATTCTAGACTCATTACACACAAACTGAAATATTTCAAACCTTCATTTGTTTTAACTTTGATGATAACGGCTTACCGCTCATGAAACCTCTTCAAAATCCCTCTCAAAATATTAGAATATTTTACAGGATCTACAGAGATCAATTTTAAAAAATTGTTTGTATTGCAGAAATATCCAAACTCTGACAAATGTGTTTATGTACGCTCTTGGTTGGAGCTCCTGTTGCTTGAATTACTGCAGCAATGGGACGTGACATTGAGGCAGTCAGCCAAAGGCACTGCTGAGGGTTATGGATGTCCAGGTAATGGTCTTCAACTCTTCCTTATTATTGGGTTTGCTTCGTCCCATTCCCCTCTTGACAACATGTCACAGGTTTTCTATGGAGTTCACATCTGGTGAGTTGGCTGTAGAGCCCGTGTCTTCCGATTCCACTGCAACTAATAAGTTTCAATTGGCTAATCAGATTATTCATTTTCCTGCAGCTGTGTCTACTGATGTTACCCTGTCCTTACTATCATTTTTGCCTGAGTTTGACATCAGTTTGGTTAGAAGCAGCTTATAGCAGCGCAGACGTAAAATTTTTCCTTAGCTAAATCCATTGTACCATTGTTCCTGTTGTTTAAACAGATAATTAGCTTACCTAATGCCTCATAACAATGCTTTGTCTGGTCACTTGGGGACAATTAAGTACAGCCGTATATTGAAACAGTTGTTCTAGCTGGACTTGAAAAGCAATATTTTAAAGTATTGTCAGTCTTTTCGTGTACGTCAAATGGTTGGGAAACTAAAACCAGTGATTCCTCAGATTTCCACTTCATTCTGTACTTTTTTCAAAGTTTGATGACCAGTATCATCTGACTTGTTCTGAGACTTGTCTCCCTGTCGCAATTCCTCTCTGCCTTCTCAAAGTTAAGGCGGTGAGGAAGGAGTTGGCAAAATTCTGCACCATCTTTGGCTTGCCAAAACTCATTCAAAGCAACCAGAGTACTAATGTCAAAGTGTTTGCTCAGGCCTTGAAAGAGTGAGCTTGAACCATCAGATCCATAGTGCCAATCATCCAAAAAGCCAAGGGGCACTGGAGTGCTTCCACCAAACCCTCAAGTCAATGCTGCAAACCTATTGTCTGGAGAGTGGTGAGGAATGGAATGAGGACATACCTCTCCTGCTCTTTGGTATCAGATAAACAGTTTAGGACTCACTTGGTTTCAGTCCTGCAGCACTGGTGTTTGGTCAGTCTTGCATAAGCAGTGTGTGGGAGATTCTTAGTTTGCAGCTCCATAACATGGTTGAGAAAGAACTTATTGAAACAGATTCGGTTTTTGATATTCAAGTCAACAGAAGTGTGGCCTGTATCTTTGATCAGTGTTGCCTTTACAATTCTTTCAAGACAATGACTTGACCTTTGGAGAGGCTTCTGTTTTAAGTGTCCCATTGCAAAACTCAAAAATCTTAAGTGAGTGAGAAAACAGTGTCTTATCTCTCCAGGTTCAACAAAAGTGACATTATTGGGTTGATTTAAAAACACCATGAATGGTATTCAGATGTTTCCATCTAAGCCACTGTTTTATACCACAACACTGATGTGTGCTATTCTCCCCCTACCAAGCGGCACACCAACTGCCTAAACTCCCCCCAAAAAGTTCAAAAGCAGAAAGAGGTTGAGGTTTTGCAAAAACATGGTCTTGCATTTCCAAGTTCCAGCTGCTTTGCTGATGCCAAAGCCAGGTGGGACACCAGGCTTTTTTACAGACTTCAGCAAGGTAAACAGTGTAACCATGCCTGGTGTATTTCCTCTTGTTTGGATGATTGCATAAATAGGGTTGGAGCTGCTTGCCATTTTACAATGTTAAACTTGCTGAAGGGGTATTGGCAGGTGCCCCTGACAAGCTGTGCCTCTGAAATCTCTGCATTTGTCATCCCAGACAGGTTCGTCCAGTATACTGTCATATAATTTGGCATGTGCAATGCTCCAGTTACCTTCCAACATCTAATGTGGAGGATGCTGTCTTAAGTCGCAATCTGTCAAGGCATACCTTGATGATATGGCAGTCTACACTACTGATTGGCAATCCCATACACAGACCTTGTATACTATGTTTAAGCGTTTGAGAGGAGCATCTTTCACCTGGGTCCTTGTAAAATTCGAGTTTGTTAAGGCTACTGTCAGCAATCTAGAAAAGAAGTTTGGCAAAGTGCATTCAGTAGATACTAATGTGACAATCATCACCAGTTTCCCTGTTCTGACTGCTGAGAAAGAATTGCATCACTTCCTCTGCTTTGCTGGCTATTACAGAGGGTTTTGCTGTAACTTTGCTTCCGTTGTGGCCCTTTCGACAGTGCTCCTGAGCCCCAATAAGAGTTTTTTTTGGAAATAAAATTGCAAGGAGATCTTTCAGACTGTAAAAATGTTCCTTTGTAAGTCCCCAGTGTCAGTAGTTTTAACCTTTCAGTGACATTCATGCTGACTCAACTGGTACTGGAGGTTCTGCCGTATGTAACAGGAATATCACCTGCTCTGTTACTTTCCTAAGAAATTCTCTGCAGCTCAGTGAAAATACATGACAATCCAACAGGAAGCACTGCCAATGCTTTTGGCTGGTCAGTACCTTGAGGCTTAGGTTGGTTCAACTTCACAGCCAGTGATTGTTTTTACAGATCACAACTATATAGTGCTTTTGTCTCAAATGCATAACAGTAACCACTGACTCAAGCATTGGGCCCTGATTGTCCAAAACTACCACATAAAGAATGGTCACTAAGATTGACAATCTAGCTAGGTTGTCATCTTAAGGGAAGGGGTTTTAACATTGTACTTTGTGTCCTTTGTTGGTTTGCCTGCATCTGTTCTGTTTGTTTTTGTTCTTGGTGCAGCTTCTGAGTGTGTGGAACATTAATGCCCGAGTAAAGAGGGGTAAGGTCTATTTAAGGAGTTCCTCACACTGTCTACGCTCTCTCTGGCTCCCTTTTTCCAAGCAATACCCCTCCTTTGTTTGTCCCTATGTATTGTTTTATCATTGTTGGTCATTAAATGTAATTATTGCTTGCATTGAAACTGGTGTGTCTCAAATCAGATTGCCACCTTTGAGCCAGTCATAACACACTGTAATGAATAAATGCACATGAGATTGGAATATTATACATGACAATCAAATAACAATATTGCACAAACTATAAAGAAAAATGATATTACAAATTTATTCTTCTGTTTTAAGTATATGGAGTTTTAGTTGCATCCAATAATAACAATATTAGGAACATCCTAATTTAAGTCAGACTGAGCATTTATGGGAGAAGTAAAGACATCTGGATAAGTGTTTTTCACAGAAGATTGTCCATTTGTGAGCTGCTGATACAGAGCGCTTAATGTTCAAATGTGTATTTCATGGTCATTGATGGTTACCACTGACACTGAGTTCTAATTTTGAAGGGACAGTCTTTAAAATATGTTAAAATTATCATGGTAATGGTTCCATACTATCTTATCTGATCTAATGTCAGGTCTTAAAGACCGACAACACCTTCTGTTTCTTCTAGTACAGGATAGAGAGAGGAAACTGGAGATCATCTAAAGGACTACTGAAGGTAATTTTTTCAGATGCTGTATAATAGCAAACCATTGTTAATCAATGCATTATGCTATGCTTGTGGGAAAAAATACTCTAGTGGCACTAATCCACGACAGCAAATGCTGGAAACAAAAAGAACAAACTGAATGGGTTTTGTTTTGGAGTCTTTCAGTTTTGAAAAAAATAAGGATTTACTTTCAGACATGGGCTGCACAGTAGATCAGTGGTTAGCACCATTGCCTGGTTTGTGTCCCGGCCTGGGCCTGGGATCTTTCTGCATGGAGTTTGCATGTTCTCCCGGTGCACACGTGGATTTTTACTCTGGCTTCCTCCCACAGTCCGAAAACATGCTGATGTTAACTGATAATTCTAAACTGTCCGTAGGTGTGAATGTAAAAGTGCTTGTTTGTCTCTCTCTCTATATAGAATAGAATAGAATAGAATAGAATCACTTTATTCATCCCCGAAGAGAAATTCAATTGTCAGGGTTCTTATCCGTTTAATTTTGAATTGAATAGCCTGACTGCTGATGGTATGAAAGATTTTCTAAATCTTTCTGTCCTGCAGTGCAGGGATAGGAGCTGTCCACTGATGTTACGTTGTTCATTGAGGCAGATGTGAAGTGGATGATCCATGTTTGTAAGAATGGCCTCCATCTTGCTCAGTGCCCGTCTCTCCACCTCATCCTCCAATGTGTTCAATGTGATTCCAACCACGGAGCCAGCTTTTTTAATCAGTTTGTTCAGACGCCTTACATCCTTGTTTTTTATACTGCCTCCCCAGCAGACTGCAGCATAAAACAGGACACTTGCTACCACAGACTGATAAAACATCTGCAGCATCTTACTGCAGATGTCTAGTGATCGAAGTCTTCTGAGGCAATAAAGTCAGCTCTAGCCCTTTTTGTAGATGAAGTCTACGTTTGTAGACCAGTCCAACTTATCATCAAGGTGGACACCTAATTATTTATATGATGTCACCATCTCAATGTCCACGCCACAAGTGTTCACTGGCTGAAGAGGGGGTTTGGATCTGCGGAAATCTATGATCATTTCCTTTGTCTTTGAGGCAGTTTTTGTGACTCCAGTCACTGAAGGCACTTATCAGATCTCTGTATTCAGCTTCATGTCCATTTCTCATACATGCCACAATAGCAGTGTCATCAGAGTATTTCTGAATGTGGCAGGACTCAGTGCTGTATTTGAAGTCAGATGTATACAGAGTGAACAGGAATGGAGCCAGGACTGTTCCTTGTGGAGCCCCAGTACTACTCATTAACGTCCCAGAAACACAGTTCCCCAGCCTGACAAACTGTGGCCTTCCTGTTAGGTAATCTGTGATCCATGAAACACAGGAAGGATCCACTCCCATCTCTGGGAGCTTGTCTATGAGGATGGTGGGTTGGATGGAGTTGAATGCATTTGAAAAATCAAAGAACATGATTCTCACATAAACTCCAGGTTCATGTGAGAATCATGTTCTTTGATTTTTCAAATGCATTCAATTCAGTCCTGTGATAGACTGGTGACACATCCAAGGTGTCCTCTGCCTTCTCCCAAAGTCAGCTGGGATAGACTCCAGCCCCCTGTGACCCTAATGAGGATTAAGCAATGGATGGATGGATGGACTTTCAGACACCAGTGAGGATAGCAGCTGTTCGGAAGAGAGTCCAGAACACCAAAATCACAGAGACTGTGCCAAACAAAAAGAGGCATCAAAAAAAAACATAGGTGTTTGAAGCAGGAAACACAACATGAAAGCTCAGTGACCTACATTTTGCAAAATCACAAAATTCAGCTGAACCCAATGAAAAAGGATACAGTCCCCAAAATCAGACACAAATATACCACACAGAGAAGGCAAGGATCCTCAGCAGTGGGATTCATGACCTTCATCTGTCAGGAGAGAAATCCAGGAGAGCTGGTGTAGATAGCTCTCAGTGGGAGTTAACAGCAGCCCAGCAGAAAGCTGAAGAGGATAGTTTAAGTGAAGTCACTGAACTGGTTACTCATTCCTCATACACACGTGGACAGAATTGTTGGTACCCCTCAGTTAAAGAAGGAAAAACCCACAATTCTCACTGAAATCACTTGAAACTCACAAAAGTAACAATAAATAAAAATTGATTGAAAATTAAATAATCAAAAACAGCCATTACTTTTGAATTGTTGATTAACATAATTATTTAAAAAAACAAACTAATGAAACAGGCCTGGACAAAAATGATGGTACCTCTATAAAAGATTGAAAACTATTTGACCAGAGTGACATGATTAACTCAGGTGTGTCATTTAATTGACATCACAGGTGTTTCCAAACTCATAATCAGTCAGTCTGCCTATTTAAAGGGAGACAAGTAGTCACCCTGCTGTTTGGTGAAAAGGTGTGTACCACACTGAACATGGACAACAGAAAGCGAAGGAGAGAATTGTCCCAGGACATCCGAAAAAAAATTATAGACAAACATCTTAAAGGTAAAGGCTATAAGACCATCTCTAAACAGCTTGAAGTTCCTGTGACAACAGTGGCTCATATTATTCAGAAGTTCAAGACCCACGGGACAGTAGCCAACCTCCCTGGACGTGGCCGCAAGAGGAAAATTGATGACAAATTGAAGAGACGGATCGTTGGAATTGTATCCAAAGAGCCCAGAGCAACCTCCAAAGAAATTAAAGGTGAACTCCAAGGCCAAGGTACATCAGTGTCAGATCGCACCATTCGTCGTTGTTTGAGCCAAAGTGGACTTCATGGGAGACGACCAAGGAGGACACCACTGCTGAAAAAAACTCATAAAAAAGCCAGACTGGAATTTGCAAAAATGCATGTTGACAAGCCACAAAGCTTCTGGGAGAATGTCCTTTGGACAGATGAGACCAAACTGGAGCTTTTTGGTAAGGCACATCAACTCTATGTTCATAGACTCAAAAACCAAGCATACGAAGAAAAGAACACTGTCCCTACGGTGAAACATGGAGGAGGCTCAGTAATGTTTTGGGGCTGCTTTGCTGCATCTGGCACAGGGTGTCTTGAAAGTGTGCAAGGTACGATGAAATCTGAAGACTATCAAGGCATTCTGGAGAGAAATGTGCTGCCTAGTGTCAGAAAGCTTGGTCTCAGTCGCAGGTCATGGGTCTTCCAACAGGACAACGATCCAAAACACACAGCCAAAAACACCCAAGAATGGCTGAGAGAAAAGCGTTGGACTATTCTAAAGTGGCCTTCTATGAGCCCAGATCTGAATCCCATTGAACATATGTGGAAGGAGCTGAAACATGCCATTTGGAGAAGACACCCATCAAACCTGAGACAACTGGAGCTGTTTGCTCATGAGGAGTGGGCCAAAATACCTGTTGACAGCTGCAGAACGCTCATTGACAAATACAGAAATCGTTTAATTGCAGTGATTGCCTCAAAAGGTTGTGCAACAAAATATTAAGTTATGGGTACCATCATTTTTGTCCAGCCCTATTTCATTAGTTTGTTTTTTTAAATAATTATGTTAATCAACAATTCAAAAGTGATGGCTGATTTTGATTATTTAATTTTCAATAAATTTTTATTTATTGTTACTTTTGTGAGTTTCAAGTGATTTCAGTGAGAATTGTGGGTTTTTCCTTCTTTAACTGAGGGGTACCAACAATTTTGTCCACGTGTGTAGCAGCTACACAAGAAAATCTTTGAGTGAACCAGTGGATAAAGGTTTAAAAAGTAGAAAAAAATAAAAGCAGACTAGGATTTTCTCAAACATTTCATTATTAACATAAATTTCTGAACAAATGTTATTAACCTTAGAAACTACACAAAATAATCTGTTGTCTACTTTCTTTTAATGCTAGTTTACTTTGACAAAATTACCTGACTTGGTTTTGATGTATAATTCCCAGTTTACAAGTTAAAATCAATACAAAGCTTTCCTGTGTTATCTTTTATTTAAAGGGAATAACAGCATTTCAAAACCTGTATGTTTTGAAATAATACACAATCAGAATATACACAGAAATATCTTAAAACAAATTAATCTTAAAAAAAATAACACATTTCGACAAAAAGTTACTATATAATAAATTACTGTTGCATTTGAAAAATCAACAAAATGCACTGCATTTTTACATTCTGACCCGGGATCAGCTGACAGAAAAATTATGGAACAAAACTGTAGCTTTCATCATTAAAAAAATGTTGAGGGGGAAAAAGTAGAACACCGACAATTTTAACTTGTAAAGTCATTATCTGGAGTCTTTAGCTGACAGCACTAAGACCCAATGTAACTACTTTGTTGCAGACCACCAACCAGCATGTGATTCCCACTCCACCTGAAAGGAAAGAGCAGCTCTGTCAATGAGTTATATATATATGTATATACTATGTGTAGTATGTTTCTATCAATGAGTTGTTCTGCATGTAGTGCTTATAAATTAATCCTAATAAATTCAGAGGGATTGATTACCTGCCACTCCTGTTGGGAAAGCCACAAGGCGCTCCACAGGGGCAATCCATCTACTGGGGACCACAGTCACTGGATCAGAGTAATACTTCCATATCAATGAGATCATCAGAGCAGCCTGACAAATAACAGAGAGAAACAATTAATTAATGAGAAATCCCTACTTAATTAGCGTACCATTATGGTGACAATTTAATTTATATCTAAGATAATTAGAATAAACTACTCAAACAGCATTAAGTGGAGGTCTTGTGTGTATGTGACAGATGGTCCATGCTTACATTTTATGGTACAGACGAATCGATGGTTTCATATTTACATTAAAATTTACTACTAAATGCATGTATGCTTTGGTTTACAATCTCCACTTACCTGGAGTATATAAAAGACGATGTTCACAACCCATTTCATTTTAGCTTGTTGAGCTGTCCGTGATTTCACTGCAAAGAAAAAGAAACGCACAGCTGCTATAGTGGATATGCTGATTTCTGTGGTGACATGGCTTTCTTTAACTGTAGCCCAGAGGCTATTAGCCTTTAATCAGATTGAAATGCCATTTCGTTTTACTTCATTACTTGAATCACTGAAAGCATCTGTAATGTGGGCAGTGATCTGAAAACAGGCTACGAGTCTTTTTTTTTTGTACATTCCCAATTAACGTGATACACTCTGTCATACAACAATGCATTCTTTGTAAGATCTTAAGTAAGACTGAGTGCATTTTAAAAATGCACATAATGAATACACCCCTGTAAATGCGGAGTAGTAATTCATTTTGGACAGTTCATAAAAATACTTCCAACATCAAACGGTTCCCCTTCATGAATACAATGACTGAGGCTGGATTCAGCAGTTTGAGATAAGCCATTGAAACAAACAGAAAATAATGATTTGTTGAAGTTATATACCATACAATATGGGCTGTATAGGTTGGAAACATGAGATTTTATTTACATTGTACTTAAACACATCCTATTTGTTCACAATGTGGGGATGAAGGACAGCAACAGGCAACTACAGGCAGCAGCTGTTCTCAACGAACACTCAAGTATCCAAAACCTCCAACCATTTCCTATGGGTTGGCGGTTTATATGCGTGAATCTCCTGTAGCGGGCATGCACAGGTGTGGAACATACAATGTGTGCTTTTGACTGTCAAAGCTATAGTGTATCACCCTATGGCTCTCCGTAGTTCTTCAAGGCACCATAACCAACTGAAGTACCTCCGTATATAGGGGGCAGTTCTTCACGTACTTGAAAGGTTTGTCATTTTATTGCAGTTATGAAGATTGGTGGCAGGTGCAAGCAAATAGAGCTCCAACCAACAATTATCTTCAGTAACAATTAATAAATTTGGTCTAGAAAACATCACAAAACAGTGGGAAAAGACCATTACAAGTTCCCAGACCCTAAGCTGATATCTTTTCTTGCCAAAAATAATAAGAAAAAGACCTAGAAATGCTGCAATTCTTACATTTGACTGTTTTGCTTAAAAAACAGAGAATCTTTTGCTAAAACAGTCAAAGTGGAACTAAAAATGGTTCCTTTATGGCATACCTGAGAAGAACCAATATTGAATCCAGTTAGTCTTTATTTTTCTTTGTATACAGCTCACCATGTGTTTTCAGTTTGTCTGTTGTCTTGTTGATTTTGCGCTCCAGTCTGGCATATCTAGCAAACTCATCCATCATGCTAATAGACGACTGCTCCTTCTTCATCTCCTGGATTTCAGCCCTCATCTCGCTCTCCTGCTCAGCATCTTTCTGCACCATCTTTGAGAGCTGGAAAGAAGCGAGATTATTATTAAAGAATGCGTGATGTAGACAACTGAAGCTGTATCACGGAGTTTCTAAATGTCCCTGCTAGACAAAGAGGTGACATGACTTCAGAGTGTCACTGAGTAAAGATCTTCATTATAGCGAGCTGTCTTTTAGCAGTAGAGCTAAGTTGTAAATACAGCTATTCAAACAACACCCTGACGTTACAGAGGTTTCATTAGCTTTAAACAATGAGGGAGGACAAAATATTTCCCAGTTTTGTGTAGCAACTCAACCGGGTTCTCTGGAAAACCCCACCCTCTGGCCGAACAGCTTCGTTTTTTCGAGCTAGCTAACTAGCCATATAGCATTATCCACTAAGTTAGCTTCACAGACGCTAAGCTAGTACACAACAACCGGGGCTACACATTTCACTCTCATATTTACAGCACGTAGCTGAAGCCGTTTCAAAGCGCATCACGTGTGCCAACAAAAACCACAACTTACGAAAGATGATATGCTCGGCAGGAGAGTCTTCATGAGGTTGCACAGGAAAACCGAGCCGAGCACCAAGAACCACGCATAGCCGGTCGCCATGTTTGTTCTCGTACAGTCAGCCTCCTCCCTGTTGCAGCTGCACTCACAAAGTGACTCAGGCCATTTTTAAAAACACCTTGGGTTAAAACTCTAATAAAATAGGTAGTACGTGTATTAGATAGCATATTAAAATTGTGGTTTTAAAATTTCTGTTTTTTTTCACTGTATCTGCAGGTTTATCGGTGTAATTTGACTGAATTTAAGGGATTTGAAATGGAAAATTGAGAAAGTGCAGTGCTCTGAGGCTTTGTTGTTGTTTCATGTTTGTGCCACATACATTCTTTAATCAACGCCATGACTGTTTGGCATTCACCAAGTCAAGCTGCTGCACACACCCCGTCGATCAGAAAGTAAGAGTTGGCTGGACTGACTGATTGGCATACTGTCCTGCCCACACAGGTAAGATGTTATGGTTCAAAAATATGCTGCCTCGACCTGAAAGCCAATCACTGGGAGCAGGGGGCGGGGGTTTTACTCTTCCTGCTGGGTTGGTAGGATAAGGGATAAAATATAGCGAGAGGGAGATCCAATCCGGTTTGAGCTAGTTCTGGTACTGGTCGGACGTTTATGTTAAGTTACAGACTGCTCCAGAGGTGTATAAGACAGAGGTGGTAAGGCTGGTCCGCGTTACGCTGATTGTCCTAAAAAGCTGTGCTGTTGTGTAAAATCTGTGCAACCTAAGCAACGATGGGAAAGAAACAAGTAAGTCGAATATGTATATTATGTGAAAAGTGATACATATGGCGTGTTTAACATTTTATCGATGTAACATTTCCGAATGCACACGCTGTTCTTTCTATGTTAGTGTGTTTTTACGCACAGTAAATGAGCTGTAATGTTAGAAACGTTCCAGTGCGTCCGTGTGCATTCATAGGAGTCCACCTTTGCTGCTCTCAGGTCTGTCGTGTCTGTGCTGTTGATACAGGGAAGTGGCGCCTTTTTACTTAGCGCAACACGCTTTTTCGTCGAACAAGTTTGCGCGTCACGTTGTGTTTTCCATTCCAACTACTTTACATTTCGGCTGCTAGATATATATCCATACGCATCTGGCTGCGTTTGGTGATATTTCACCAGGATCAAACAAAGGGGTGTCACCGTCGTCGATGCACAGGTTGCCATTTCAAGGAAATTTTTTTGCGTAATTGCCTCTGGAGATTTGACCTGCTTAACTGTTCAGGTAGCTATTTGGATTCGTGGACTTGTTACATCATGTCCTTGCGGTGCGCACTGCTCAGATTGCGACCTCTGTGCGCACCGTCACTCCTAAAGGTGTTCAGTCTTTTCTGATCCATGGCAGCTCACCTACCCTTAAGACAGCGTGACTACTGAGGCAGCTAATGGCGGATACGGTTTTTTTCTTTTATGCAACAATCGTCATGTTTGGTCACGTTGGGGACATAAACAGACACTGATGTTTGGAGCGCATGTGGAGGTGGAGCAACCGTTCCCTCTTCCCAAAGTAGCTGCAGCACCACGCTCACTTAAAGAGGACATGTTTGATCATGAGTGATGAGAAAATTAGCAGCAAGTGGCCAAACCTTTCCAGTTCCGAAAGGCGTCGGACCCCTCCCCATGTACAGATTGCATAATTTTTCTTTGTGACTTAAGGGGAGGGAGAGGTGCCCATCCCCCTTTACATTACACACCCACTTTAGCGCACTCACGAATGGTTGTTGCTCCTGGCTTATTATTATTATTATTTCTCCCTCTCTCTATCCTTTACAGGCTAGCGCTTATGCAGACCCAAATGCTGAGGTTGGTATCCAAGTCTGAATATTCAAACTGATCCAAACTTATACCAGTGGCCCAACTGACACCAAAATGGACATTTTGTTCTACTTTCTGCCCCGACAAAGATAAAGTCTTAATTGGTACAAGATGGCCTTTAATATAGTTAATTCTAACCCAGTTATAAGCCTGCACATGAGAAACTGAGGTTTTATTGATGACTGTGTCTGTTCAGTTGCTTTAATTTGCAGATCATCGTCCAGTTTGTTGGGTTTGAGGAGCTGTGCAGCCTGTAGGGGGCGCACGTTTGCAATTTCTACTGTGATGCCCTCAAACATTCTAACAATAAACTTTGAGTCTGTGGCATGAATGTAGCCAACACAATCTCATAGTGCAAATTTTTCGTCTTTGCTCACAAGAGGCCTGGATAAAACATTAACAGTAAAATTGTTCATACTTCCCTAGAGTGTGCATTGTGCAGAGATGTCAAAAAAATGACATTTTGTTTGTTTCTGTAATTGAAGAATCTGAAATGTCACAAACGGAATGGGTTTGACACTTCTGATGAGCTGAAAAATAAGCAGTTTAATATAACTCTTTTTTTATAGTCAATACTTCCTACTTTATGTGACAAACTAAATTCCACATATGTTATAGATTAAACAAGGCAGAAGTATAATTCTGAGTCAGACATTTAACTGTAGCTTTGGTACTTGTAAAACTAACACTCTGGTATGCACCAGTGTTGAAAACCATGTGTAGAGGCATTCATTACTTCCCTTTTGTGCTCATTATATGACCCCCACATGGAATATGTAATTTGTTTGATCACAAATTTTATGGCAAAGAGTGAGTTACGAAATCTTTGTGACTTCAATGATTCTGTATTCATCAGGAACTAACATCTTATTCCATGTTTTTCTTTAGCCAAAGAGAAAATCTGCAAGATTGATAAAAATGGTAAGTTCTGCAAATAAAATTGTGTGTATATTCTTCTTTAACTATGCATTTTTTTTTGTTGTTGTTGTTTCTGTGACATGGCTCATAATTGTGTGGTTTGTGTTACAGAAACAGATGGAGTCAAAGCCAGAAAAAACAGAAAAGAAAAAGGTAAAAAGAGAAATCTCCCTCGTGCAAAATTTCACTGCATGCATTCAGAATACACATTTTATTTTCTGTTGCATGTGTTTGACTTGCTGCTTGGTTTGTTGCTTACGTGTTAGGCACCTGCCAAGAAAGATGTGAAAAAAACAGCAAAGGCTAAGCCAGAGGAGAAGAAAGAAGAACCTCAGGCAGAGGCTCCTGCAGAAAACGGGGAGGCCAAAGCTGAGGAGGTATGAAAAGCTCTGTTCTTTTTTGTTTTGTTTTTTTCCTTCACCAATGCTGCGTAGAATTTGCGTTGTGGCAAAGAGAACAAAATGCTGAATGCCGTCTTCTCCATCTCCAGACCACGGCTGCAGAGGAACAGCCAAATGACGAAGAGGAACAGCCGAATGGTGAAGAGGAAAAAGAAGCCAAGTAGAAGCGATACCTCTGAACTCATTTGCCAATGCTCCCTGTACCTCCTTTGTTGTAAAATGCAGAGAATATTTTTATCTACTATTTTCTTAAGACAACAATGTTTTTAGGGATGTGATTTCTTTTTTTTTTTCTAAATACTACAACTTCCATTCACTCTCATGGCTTGTGTGAAGAGAAAGTCTGTCATTATGTTCTTTTGGTCATTTTGTTGTTAGATTGTAGGTTTTTTTTCTGCATGACATGCAATAATGCCATTCATCAGGAATGGGAGAGTATACCTGAAACATTCCCGAGGAATCTTAAGAGATTTTGTAACCTGTACTGTGTTGGAATACACATCAAAATACTGTTTGTTTGATAATGGAATGATTTCAAAGTTTGAAGCTTGTATTCTGTGCTTTAAAAAAAACACCTTGTTCACAGTGTTCACTTTCACCATTTTCACAAGGAGTCTGGGGTTTGGTTTTCACTTTAAGGTACAATTGAGAACGGTTAAATTAATCAATCTTCTACGTAAGCTATACTCAAAACAAATGCATTACAAAGTTAGTCATATTTGATATGGTTTTGGGATTTATCTACCAATGTACAGTTTCCTCCTTTAAAAAATGTTTTCTTTGTTTTTGGATGGTATGAAATGCCAATTAAAGTGGGGAATTTCTTTTAAGTGTTTGTCTTTCATTAGCTATATTGTATTCAAGCCTGCCTGAATTGATCAGTTTACCAGGACAGATTTCAGATGTTTCTTTTCTGTTGCCTGGAATGATGTACTGCTGCTCTCTTTGAGTCACTTCAGTGAGATCTGGATAATATGAAAAGAATCCTTTATGCCCATTAAACTGAATCTTGCAGTTCCATTTCTCAGTTCGCTTGATAAGAGAACTACTGGAGATTACTGCATATTAGGTCGATGCATTTTTTTTTTTTTTTTTTAAACAGGTTGTTACATATTCTTGTTATCTGGCTTCCTCCCACAGTCCAAAAATATGCTGAGGTTAACTGGTTACTCTAAATTGCCCATAGGTGTGAGTGTGATTGTTTGTCTGTATATGTAGCAGACAGACTGGCGACCTGTCCATGGTGTCCCCTGCCTTCGCCCGAGTCAGCTGAGATAGGCTCCAACACACACACACACACACACACACACACACCCCGCGACCCTAGTGAGGATAAAGTGGTGTATAGAGAATGGATGGATATTCTTGTTAAACTTTGCTAAAAGAGCATAGCCAGATTGTTGTGCTTAGATCAAGACTGTGCAAAACAAATGCCACTCAGCATTTATTGTCCTCTCTGGATATTATGCACAAGAATGCTATATGGCTCTACATTTTCTGTGCATTTAAAACTGATCAGGAACATGCATCATGTAAGAATTGTATGAGCTGATTTAATGAAAGCCTTGAAATGAGACAGTCATGAAGAAAAATCCATTCATAATCTCTATGGTCAGTGGATTATTTAGTATAAACCATTTTCCCATATTACAAAAGTTGTCAATTATGACAAATGTTTGTCATGTAAAGAAACTTTTGGGCTCTTAGGGGCCCCCAATGTGGTTGTCTGCTTGGCCCAGATGATAATTCAGGCTCCAATCCGAGATGTTTCTATATAACTTTGAGTCTACTATTTCGGACTGTCCCTTTACTTTTACTTTATGTAATAACAGACAAATAAAATAGAAACCAGAAGAATATAGATTTAACATACTGAGGATACAAAGGCATATCTTTCCATTAGAACCTTATCTACCTATACATGTCAGAATGCTGTTATTGTCTGTAGGCAATATCTGTACTCAGTGACTCCAGCTTTGTGACCACTCATTAGCCTTTAATGTGGACACGCACAACCAATAGATTAATTTTTTTTAGGAACTCAACCAAAGAGACATTTCTCTTCACAAGACTGAATTATTAACCATTTTAAGGGTTTAAACACACAAAATTAGGCAGTTGTAAGAACATAAAAAAATTAGAATGTACACTACAATTCCAAAGTTTGGGGTTGTGTGTGTGTGTGTGTGTGTGTGTGTGGGGGGGGGGGGGGGGCAGTTGCCCCACTATGTAAGATCTATGTTTAACCTGATCACTCTATGTATTAACAACTGTGATTTAATTCTAAGTTCTAGGTCTGAAAATATCTAAGTCTCACCATAGAATCATCAAAGGAGTCCAGGAGTCAAGTCTTCAGATGCCAAAAGTGTTTATTCTGTTTAATACAGGTCAAAACACTGAGAGAGGTTCCGGAAGCCCTCTGAACTTACTGTCTGACAACTAAACCCTTTAAACCCTCTGAGCAGAGGTCAGTTCACACCCTTAACCCATCCCTCTTTTTGCCACTGCCAGCTGCCAGTATTGCATAATTTAAGGAAAGAGCGAATCTTTACTCCCTAATAATTTTAATTGGAAACTCGTGGGCGGCCGGCACTTTTCCCCATGGGAGGCAGCCTCCCCCAAATTTTCTCACACGAACACCTGCACCCTTATCTCCAAACAATACTTTTGTTGATACTGGCAGTTATCCTAGAGGAAACAACCTACAGGCTATCTGTAAACCATTTCAGTCAGAGGGCAAAGGGCCTGCTCTCAGATACACACACAGCAGTGGATTAATTTTTCCACAACAGGGTCACCCAGGAAATGTCACCATCCATCCATCCATCTATTACACAGGGGAACACTTTTTCAGTAACTTTGAGTTGCATTGGATATCTTCACTGATTCTGAAGGAGTTTTAGGCGCCGATTTCAAATCTGAAATTAGTTTTTCTCTACAAGCTCTAGTTTGTATGCAATTTGAGGTTAATGAAATTGTACAAATGTGAACTTGTGTAAACCTCTTCCCCAGGCTGAACTGAATGGTTTAGTGCGGGATATAGGTCTTTCAAAGAAAGCAGCAGAGCTTTTGGCATCAAGATTACAAGGCAGAAATCGTGTTGATCACTCTGTTAAAGTATCATATTTCAGAAAGCGTGACCAGCTTTTTTTGACCTTCTTTTCAGAAGACAGAAAGTTTGTTTACTGCCATGACATCCCAGGGCTTCTCAAAGAACTGGGTGTACCTTACTATAGTCCTGCTGAATGGAGACTCTTTTCAGACAGTTCAAAACACCGTCTAAAGTGTGTTCTTTTACATTAAAAAATAAATAAAAATGTCAAATTGCATAAAATCTGTAGCTTGCAGACAAAAACCGACTTCAGACTTGAAATCAGCACACTCAAATTGACTATAGAAAAGTCTTTTTTTAAATGCAACAAAATTAGTGTTCCCCAGTGTTATGTATACACCACTTTATCCTCATTAGGGTTGTGGGAGGCTGGAGCCTATCACAGCTGGCGAAGGCGAAGGCAGCGCACACCCTGGACAGGTCGCCAGTCTGTCGCAGGGCTACATATAGAGACAAACAATCACTCTTGCATTCACACCTACGGGCAATTTAGAGTCATCAATTAACCTCAGCATATTTTTGGACTGTGGGAGGAAGCTGGAGTGCCTGGAGGAAACCCACGCATGCACAGGGAGAACATGCAAACTCCATGCAGAAAGATCCCAGGCCCAGACCGGGATTTGAACTGGGGATCTTCTTGCTGCAAGGCAAAAGTGCTAACCACTACCCCACTGAGAAAATTTCACATTTTCTATAAAAACTCACACTTTTATTCATGTGCTAACATAATTGCACAAGGGTTTTCTAAGCATCAATTAGCCTTTCAACACCATTAGCTAACACAATGTAGCATTAGAACACAGGAGGGATGGTTGCTGGAAATGTTTCTCTGCACCCCTACGTAGATATTCCATTAAAAATCACTCAATTGTAGTTAAAATACTCATTTACCACATTAACAATGTCTAGACTGTAGTTATGATTAATTTAATGTAGTCGTCACTGAAAAAAAGATTCACTTTCAAAAATGAGGACAAATTTTTGAACACAAGTGTACATATTATTGTTTTATTTTATTTATTTATTTTAAATAAACTATGCAAAAGTCAAAGTGCAAGCAATGGAATATTTGGTTCCTTGACAAAATCTGGCAATTTCAGTTTAATGGTTAACTAGAGTAGGATTCATTCATTTAATCAGGTCTTCTCTTGGATGATAGTGTCCTTGCTAATCTTGATATAGCATGGACATTTTTCTGTTGTTTTAGGGTGATGTCATTCTGACAAAGCAAAATAAATCTAATTAAAAAGTAGAATATGCATCCAAACTTGTTCGTACTGTCTAAATGAGAGTGATATGGAGGATTGACCATTAGTTTGAACAAACATTAACAAGTGCATTTTTGTGATATATAAAAATGTAACACTTGAATAAATTCCTCTCTACTGTAGGCTAAGCAACCCTGGTGATTTGAAATTATTTTCATATAAGGAATTTAAATATTAGTGACCAACAAAAAGTTATAGTAAAGTTATAACTTTTGTCATAAGCCCACCAGTTAACTGGCAATAATCAAACCATTATGGGAATTTCTATGTGCTATTTAAAATCTAGGTTGCAAATTCAAGTAAAAGCAACATAAAAGAGTATTTATTTGTATGCATAAATAGCCCAAATAAGTTTGGGAAAGATTATTTATAAACTGTACAGTTATATTTAGCTATATTAACAAACTGCATTCCGTTGATTTATTTACCTTCCAAATTTGCACACTTAAGCATACTTCTTGCATACATATATATTAATATTTGATAAACGTATATATTTTAAAAGAAAATAGAAAGTGCTCTTAAGGGAGTCGTCTTAGCACCGTCTAAAACTGTAGACTAAGTGATACAGCAAATTAACAGTCAATAGACTGATAAAGCAAACTGGCAACCATTATCTATGACGTCATTTGTAGAACTCACGACCTTGGTGATTAAGGGGGGGGGCGGTGGATTATTGCATTGTTAGTTTTTTTTTTTTTAAAGAATTGGGTAATTATTGTTTACGCGTGAATTGAAACGCGTGACAAAACGTGACGTTGCGCTCAAATAAAGTGAGCGTTACTAGCTCACAGGCTAACGTGTACTTTCTGCCTTTTGTTGAGAGAGCTCCTCCCCACCCCCTTTTTCCTGTGCTGCTCCGCTGTGGCGGAAGTAAGCCGTATCGCCGAGGCCTCATCCTTCCAATGGCGACTGCGAACAGGCTGAACAGAAAGCGGGAGCAACCGTGGAGGGGGTCAGAGCTGTGCGACTGAAATTAAATAAATATATCCTATTCTCCGTAGCCATAAAGTTAGCCTTAAATTTGTTCCACCTCTCCAAATCACGGCCGATTCAATGGCCAAAAATCGGAACATTTCGCTCCTTGAGTCGGGTAAGCCGCAGAAGTAAACCCAATTGATAGCTTCATTTACAACGATATCGCTCGTTGCTAATTGATATCCCAGCTGCTTTTCTGACGACTAATGTCCTCACTGTTCAATTTCAGAGCTCTATTACTTGATTTCTCGTTTTCTAACAACGGGTCCATGTCGGAGAGCGGCTGAGGTGAGCTGGCGTGCTTTGACTGGCACACTGTGTTGTATTTCTAAATAGTTGACTAGCTAGTTGATAATAGAGTTAATAGAAGCATTCTAATCTGAAACGCCTTTTAATCCTCTGCAGGTCCTGGCGAGCGAACTAGAGGAATATCAGGTGTGTATCTCCGCTGTGTCTGTCTGCTTGTTAACTGCTAACTAGCTGCTATCCGTCGGTCTTGACTGAGTCTGGGCTTAGAACTTGTTTCACTCAGTGGACTTTCTAATACTCCTAGTTTGACATCACCCGGTTTTTTACTAGCCTAATGTGTGCCTGCTGGCATTTTCTATGGTGGCTCCGCTTAACCGAACTCTGTTTTCGACAGCTCTTACCCGGGAGATTGGACTGGCTGGGAAACGAGCACCCGAGAACATATGAAGATGTGGTGAGCTTTAACTTCATATCTGTCGGTGCTTGTTATTGTCTTATGACAGGGGGACTCTGTGTCCATGCTCTGTGCTTGTTTACGGTCTTTGTTCTTTCTCCTGCTGGCCTGCTGTTGGAAATCTTTGAGTTGAGGTGTTTGACAAGGTCACAACTCGCTCCCACTGACTGGATTTTTCAGATCGAACAGTTGTATGGCGTTTAAAAAACGGTATTTGGACAGGGAGTTTATATTATTTAGCCCCGACTGTTGTACTGCAGATAGGGTGGGTAGTTCGGCTTTGGCTTTGTCGAGACGGCTCCTCTGGCCAATCAGAGGCCGAGATGCACTGTCGCTGCGTTATTTTGCATGTGACCTGCGCTGTGATTGGTCCATAAAAAGAACACTTTGCATAAGAAGCCACACCTCTCGGAATAGGAGTTTAGAGAAGCACATGAAACAACAATGTCAGACATTTGTGGCCTAACTGCTGCAAATCTTTGAAAGCAAATTCCAGACATTTAATAGGGTTGTCTAGTAGTAGAACGGAGTGTACTTTTTTTTTGATAGGGACAGTGCAGTTTAACATATTTAAGAAACAAAGCATGGACCTGGTGTCCTGCACAGAGTTTGCAGCTATTACTCATTTGGAACTCTTGTCCTAGTTGGGCTTTTACATACAGTCCAATTACAAAAATATACAGCTTTAATTCTCATAAAACCACCAATAATTCTACAGTCATGATAGTACAATGACAAAACCCCTTCATTGTGACACATAAGGGAAAATAAACAACTACAAATAGTGAAAATGGTGACAGCTCTGGTTTGCCTTAAGCCACTCTTTAACCTTTTCAGCAAGTGGTTTTATAAATCATTAATTTGACTTCAAATGTAAGTATGTTCCATGGTTGATACTCTTGTGAAGAAAACTGATTTTCAAAATGTTAGTTTCATAACTTATTATCAGAATTGCTTTTGATTTTTGTGTCAGTCAGTTGACCAGTCTATTCAGCAGTGGTCTGTGTTCAGCATCATCATGCCACTTCTGTGTTTTTGTTTTGCCTGACAGGTTGCAGCCAACAGACATATTGCACCAGACCATTTGCTACAGATATGTAAGCAGATTGGACCAATTCTTGACAAAGAGGTGCCATCATGTGTCCCAGGAGTACATTCTCTCCTGGGGTCAGGAAGGCAGTCAATGCTTCGAACTGCAAAAGGTACACAGCCTTCACCTCTGTTGATTTCTCATGATGTGCTATTTTGTCCATGCAGTCTGTGCAGTGAAAATCATATGTCCTTCTCTATTTAGTTTACATAATGTTAAGGTTTAAACCTGACTTGCCACCAGTCAGTTAGAATTGAAGAAATGTCTTGGATGAGAGAAAATATGTTTTCAAGAACCAAAAAGCTGAGCCCAGTTGCCTTTTACTGAAGCACTTAGGATTTTTGTTTTTCCATTTGCAAGAACTGATGCTATCTGTTTCCCTCATAGTGCTGGCAGTCAGCTGTATTGTCCTATGTGCTTTTTGTTTAAATGTTCAGACTGCGACAGTGTGCGGTGTAAAGCTTCATCATATGCAGCCCTTCACCGGGGCAGACCACCAGAGAGGCCTTTGAACTGCAAGAATCCTCCACAAATAGGTAGGTCCGGCCCCACTCAAAGATTCTCTGTTTTGTGTTGTAAGAGATGATGTTCTTGTTGCATATACTTGCTGAGTTGTTGCCCATCTTCACTAATAATTCATTTTATATGTTTGCTAAGTCATTGAGTAACTGGGTGATGTGCACATTTCAGTGTACTTCACTGTTCAGTTCAAATTCAGCTGAGTGTTTTTGACAAATATCAGATTGGTGTCTTGTCAGTACTTAGCTATATACTTAGCCTTGATGCAGTCAGCTACAGCTAAGTGAAAATAATAAGTCATTCATCTAGAGGTTTGTGCAGAATTATTGTAATACTTTGGATACTGTAGGATTCACTGTTTGGTGTTGCAGTTAAGGCATCCATCTACTTCACACTGCTGTAAAGATTCTTGAAGTTGTTACACTTGTTTGCTAGTGTTTTGAATTTGGAGGCTGTTATTTTTGAGGGAAACTAATACACAGGCCTTTAGGGTGTTTTTTTTTTTTAATTTTACAAAAATGTTATTGAAGTTACTTAGCTGTTTAGTAAGCTACTTTTTATAAGGAATAAACTAAAAATCAGTCTCATTAAATACTCAAAAACAACTGCAGCTTGAGGGTGTAAGAATGTAAAACAAAAAAAATCTCATTGATGGTGGTCTTGTTTCTGTGATATTTTGTTGTTTCCCATAGCAACAGATACAAACCAGATGTGGCAGATTTTAGACCAGCAGTGATATTGTTATTGTTTACGGCTCAAATATGAATTAAGGATGTCCGTTTCATTTAGTGCTCTTGTTTAAATCAAACCAGTTTGTCTGTCATATCTGGTATTAAAGGAACGGTAAAGCAAGTTAATGAGAGAGGCAAACTACTCTGGAACTTAACTTTTATTGCTGTATTTAGATGCATAAGCTTGAATGGGACACAATACGTTTACATGCTTGGTTAAGCCCAAGAGTAGAAACCTCTCACTTTTAATTTCATCTTGTGATGACAATGCCCCTCCACTCCTGCCCACATTAGAGTAAATATATCTCACGCCCACTGTATTTGTGTTGATTCCTGTCTTGTTGCAGCTCTGTAAATTTATCGCTCTTTTCTGATGGTTTGCATCCTGTTATCAACAGTGAAGGTGCATCGAGGAAGGGAGCTGACGGGAGTGCAGCGCTTCAGCTCCATCAGTCCTGTCAGCAACTATGAGCACATGCGTCTGCATAGGCGGATCCTGGGGCATTTGTCTGCAGTGTACTGTATCGCATTTGATCGCACTGGTCTCAGGATCTTCACAGTAAGATGGATTTTATCAATGTATCCCCCTACGGAGAATTACATCTATCCTTTATGCGCTGTGATTGCATTTTTGATTCAGCTTTTATTATTTATGAATTGGACACTTGGCTGACTGTGACTGCACATACATTGTTAATGTTGTTAGGATTTAATTCAGGTGGATTATACCAACCAAGCTTGAGGCTACTGTCTTAACTTTGTGCCCCAAACTTGCCTTATAATGTACACTAAAGTGGAAGTTACCACTTTTTCTTTGCAGGGCTCAGATGACTGTTTGGTGAAGATTTGGTCTTCATTTGATGGAAGACTTCATTCGACGTTGCGAGGACACTCAGCAGAGATCACAGACTTGGCGGTCAACTATGAAAACACACTAATTGCTGCAGGAAGCTGTGACAAGACCATCCGTGTATGGTGCCTTCGTACCTGTGCCCCTGTGGCTGTGCTGCAGGGACACAGTGGATCCATTACCTCCCTTCAGGTAAAGTCATGTCTGTCGTTAATATATACCGTTATTTTCAGTTTGTGTAAAGACAAAGAAGGGAAGGTTCCTTTTTCCGTGCCATACTATACAAAGATAATTTATCATCCTATGAATGAGACAGTTGGCATCCTCTTACTCTGGACATAGGGGTGTAACGGTGCCTTCCGCTTTGGTATGAAATTTCCTCAGTTCAGTACATCCTGTGATTCAAAGTATTGCTGTGAGAATAGCCTATTTTAGTGTATGTACTCGCCTCGTGGAACAGAAAATGTAGAACATGAGTTCCACCTTGAACAATTTGGCAGTGCACCAGTAGTTGTCTACCAGCTATAGCATGCCAGCAGGGTTAGCCTTGAAAGCTGGCCACACACTGTATGAGTTTTATTAATCTTGCAAGATGTGTTAAGTCACACTTAATGATTTTAACTGCCTTCCTGCACAGCCCGAATCTAACTTAAGCACACCTGCCTGGTTAGTTTGGTCCTCGGTCAGTCCCAGTAGAGTTTAATCAGACTAGATGGCAGTGTCCTCAGTGTTTACAAAAGGAGAAAAAGTCAGCAATACTTTGAGCAGTTCTAAAACTAACATGGCACTGCAGTTGTAACAAATAATTGAAGTAAAATTTTAATATGTTGCCCTTCTGTTCATTGTGACATTTAAGACATTTTTAACCTTATGGGTGTACAGGTCAGTCTCTTACAATAGAGCATTGTTGACATTAGCGTTATTTGTTCTTTCTTATTTACAAAATGTCAGAATTTGACTGCATTAACTACCTCAGTAACCACTTTTTGATGGTGTTTTATGCATTCCATTTGCTTTCTCGACCTCACTGTGATTTTTATGTAGTGTTGCATCCCCTAAAATCAGGCAGGTGCAGATGCAGTATACAGCAGAAGTGATTAAGCTCCTGTACAATGAAATGATTCAACATTGTATCGCCTTACAATAACTGCATTCCTTCAGAGTTGAACAGTTCAGTATGTGCTTTCATGTGAAATTAAAAGCTGATTAGATTCACTATTTTAAAAATTCCGGCCCAGCTGTAGGAAATCGTTGCCAAAAAAGTCATTGTGCTTTTCATTACTAAGATTCAAATCTTTTATTTTTTTCATCGTCCGCCTTTTATTGTTGATGATCAAACTAGTCCTCCTTGGTATTGAGGATACCACTGCTGCACAGATTTCTGGAGCGATGTTTTGTCAGTGACTTTTGTACTTGTTTTCTTTGTTGGAGGGGTTGTGTTACTCTACCTGGCTCTTATAAAATACCCCAAAGGTGTTTGCTTAGATTCGAGTCAGGCGACATATTTGGCCAGGTGGTTATCATCACTTTTCTTTCTTTAGAAACTCTGGTATGATTTTTTGGCAGTGTGCTGTGGATTATAATTATGCTGCAGTATTCCTGGGTGTCATCTTGTCAGTCAGTATTTGGTATATCCACAGGCATTCATGGTGCCATCTATAAATGTCATCTCCCCAACAGCTCATGCAGCCTCACATCATCACACTCCCACCTCCTTGCTGCCCTGTCGGTAGTGTGCTTTCACTGTTGTAGTCCTGTTGAGGCTTGTGCTTGACTTTCTGGGCCCCATATGAGCCGAACAAATTTATCTGGTCTCATCTGACCAAAGAATGTGCTCTCAGTACTCATGAGACTTATTTTCATGTTCTGTAGCAAAGTTTAACCTTTCAGATTTGTGCCGAAGGGCAAGCAAGTTTTCTTTTCTTGGATGCCGTCCATAGATGTTGACATTATGCAGTGTCCTTTACGCTGTCTGAGCTGTCACAGAAAATCTGATTTCCATTGACAATCCCTGTGCCAAGTCTGAAGTACTTGCCCATCTCACAGCTAGCAAGCACTACAATGTCCGTGGCTTCATGTTTGGAGGACACCACTGCGACTGCGAGCGACGCTGTGGTTCGGTCTTTACCTCCTGATTAGTACTTAAGCTGTGTTTTGGTTGATTTTTAGTGTATCCTTTTCCATCTTTGTGAAGTCTCACGTCATGATAAGGTTTACTGACTTGAGTGTCAGTGGTTACAGTATTCATTTTTGGTGCAGTGAGTTTCTGTTTAGTGTTTTCAGTAGAGGCTGTCTAAGGTATTTGTTTTTGTCAGATACTTTTAAAGAAACTGCATAATTTTGAGCATCTGTAACATTGGCGTATTTGCATGTCTGTCTGCTTTCCACCTGTGAAGGCTTTTGTTATTTCCACAAGTTCAAGCACTATACCATTTTTAATGCAGGGGCTGCCTGATATGTAGCTTAAAATAAAACAGCTGATCTGACAAGGTGTTGCTTTTTTTGAAAAACGGGTTTCCTCCGCCTTCATTGCATCTTCTCTTTATCACTATGACAACACCCTCCTTGCACATGAGCGTGGGTTGATAGAAATAGACTTTCTGTTGCAGTTCTTGTTAAAGCTCTATCATTTGTTTGCCATTTGAATTTCATTTAGCCCTATTCTAAAGATGAATTAATGTCCTGAAGTCAGTCTGTTAGTTGGTGCTATTTTCATGCCTTCACTTGAATCGGTGAATGCTTTTTGGAACACCAGAATATAAAACTTAACCTGCTCTTTTGCATGTTGGCTCAAGATCAGGCCTGACTGGAACAGACAGGGACTGAAATGTTAATATTTAATCTGCCATGCAGCAGGAATTTCTCAATATGTATACAAGTGTGTGAGTACTTGAGTTGTCTGATCTGTGAATGTCTGTTTTCAGTTTTCACCTTTTGCCAAGGGCTCCAAGCGTTACATGCTGTCCACTGGAACTGATGCTACTGTTTGCTTCTGGCAGTGGGACGTCCACAACATCAACTTCAGGTGAGCTCTGCTTGTTTGACAAATGGTGAGATTTGACATTTGGTCAAATAATTAATCCATTACATGCATTTGAAGGTTGTTGTTTACTACAGACGAAGTGTGTTTTATTGTGATTTTTAAGTTCTGACAAAAAAAAAAAACAACCAAACTGACGATATTGTATTAAGGTATTGAAGGAAATACAAAATACGGTTTTGGTCTGTGTGTCAGTTTAACTGTGAGCTGAAAGTTCACTTCAAATGGTTCTCCTAATTGAAATCAGCAACAGGCCTGAGGCGTAACTAGAAAACAAGCCAAACTGGGTTGAAAGTATTCTCTGTCCCAACACTGGTTACTGTGTCTAACGCTGAACTTTTCATGTCGGGGTATGGAATTATCTGATGAAAATTGAAATAGAAAGCATAGAGTTCTACAATGAACCACCAGGGAAAAGTATATAGTTACACCAATAAGATGTTAAGAGAGACAAAATGGGTATTAAAAGATATGCAAGTATGTGGATGATTCTTAGCTGACAAAAGAATGTTATCGAGACATGTGGCCTGGCTGTAATCACATCTGCAGTCTTGAAGCTGAAATGCTGGTGAGTTTGTTTGAAACAATAATTGACAGTTTTGTTGGAAGAATGAGCGAACAGGTAAACCCGAGATTCAAAGGTTAGTGGTGGTGTTACGCTGCATTTCATTACGCGTTGCCAAAGGGGCACATGGAGGCAAATGAGGTTGAGTGTGCAAATCTCACAAATACCAGATGTTATAAAACAGTCTGCTCCTATGTGATGCATGTCACAGATAATAATCCTGCTTCAACTGAAAACGTAACATTTTTTTTTTTGCTCTTCTTCAAGTGATCGGCCACACAAGTTTACAGAGCGGCCGAGGCCAGGAGTTCAGACTGTGTGCTCCTCATTCAGTCCAGGTAATCCGTCAATTTTAGGTAGACTGGTGGGTCAGTCCTAGCCTAGCCACGCTAGACAACCCACGGCAACGAATTTAATTCTCTGCCAGGGTGGGTCTAGTTACCCTCCATAAGGCTCGAGGCTGAATTCTCCTAAAACTGGCCGGACGAATCACCATGAAGTGTAGAGTCAGAAGGCGGGCGTAACTAAGTGACGACAGAGGCACGACGATTCTGACAGAAACAACCGGCGCACAATAAACAGTTATCTTTCGACTCGGCTTTGGCCACAACCCTTAAAGATTTGAAGCTAAAATTCTACTTGAAAGATAAACAAAGGACGGCACTGAAGTGTTTCATTGAGAAGAAAGACGTATTTGGACTTACGCCGACGGGATATGGCAAATCCTTAATATACCAGTTGGCTCCGCTGATTGGGAAGCTAATGGGACTTAGCCACAATCCGCCGGCGCTCTAGGAGCTACGTCAGCCTATTCGTTGCACTGATTGGTTGTATACCTACCCAATTGCTGCAGAGTGATTTGAAAGACAACCTTTTAGCCCGCCTCCCTCCCTGTCAAGCGTTCCTAGACCCTTGTGTCTTAAGAGCTGGGTCTAGCGCGGCTAGGCTAGGTCAGTCCATCAAACCAACCAAATCTGAAAACAATTCCCATTGGGTCAGTTTGATGCCTATGCTATAAAGTAATAGAAAGAGACAAATGTGACTATATTAGTAAATTATTTTGGAATCAGGAGGCATCATGGCTGGAAGTTGAGCCTGGTATTAGTATGTAGGTAAAATGACTTTTCAGATGTAATCACTTGTTTTTAACAATCATAAGGTGAGTTCACCCTTACAGCACTTTTTAAAGTTTTCTCTGGTGAATTATCTGAAAACAGAAAACAGATCCTGATTGAGTTTTCATAGAATAATAATCCATATTGTGTATGCAGTCCTGTTGGTGAACAAACCTGTATATACACAGTTCTCAGTACGACTAGCTTTTCAGCAGATAATTCTTATAGACGTGTTTCTTTGAAGGTTGGGTTAAAAACTTAAAGCTTGTTTTCTGATTAACTTTTGTTTTTCAGGTGGTATGTTCTTAGCAACTGGAAGTACTGATGATGTCATCAGAATATATTACGTGGGAAGCGGGAGTCCAGAAAAGATATCAGAGCTCCATGAGCACACCGTAAGAACAGCATGCTACATACAGTGCCTCGTGAAAGTATTCGGCCCCCTTGAACTTTTCAACCTTTCGCCACATTTCAGGCTTCAGACATAAAGATATAAAATTTTAATTTTTTGTCAAGAATCAACAACAAGTGGGACACAATCATGAAGTGGAACGAAATTTATTGGATGTTTTAAACTTTTTTAACAAATAAAAACCTGAAAATTGGGGCGTGCAATATTATTCGGCCCCTTTACTTTCAGTGCAGCAAACTCACTCCAGAAGTTCAGTGAGGATCTCTGAATGATCCAATGTTGTCCTAAATGACTGATGATGATAAATAGAATCCACCTGTGTGTAATCAAGTCTCCCTATAAATGCACCTGCTCTGTGATAGTCTCAGGGTTCTGTTTAAAGTGCAGAGAGCATCATGAAGACCAAGGAACACACCAGGCAGGTCCGAGATACTGTTGTGGAGAAGTTTAAAGCCGGATTTGGATACAAAAAGATTTCCCAAGCTTTAAACATCTCAAGGAGCACTGTGCAAGCAGTCATATTGAAATGGAAGGAGTATCAGACCTCTGCAAATCTACCAAGACCCAGCCGTCCCTCTAGACTTTCACCTCGAACAAGGAGAAGACTGATCAGAGATGCAGCCAAGAGGCCCATGATCACTCTGGATGAACTGCGGAGATCTACAGCTGAGGTGGGAGAGTCTGTCCATAGGACAACAATCAGTCGTACACTGCACAAATCTGACCTTTATGGAAGAGTGACAAGAAGAAAGCCATTTCTCAAAGATATCCATAAAAAGTCTTGTTTGAAGTTTGCCACAAGCCACCTGGGAGACACACCAAACATGTGGAAGAAGGTGCTCTGGTCAGATGAAACCAAAATCAAAGTTTTTGGCCACAATGCAAAATGATATGTTTGGTGTAAAAGCAACACAGCTCATCACCCTGAACACACCATCCCCACTGTCAAACATGGTGGTGGCAGCCTCATGGTTTGGGCCTGCTTTTCTTCAGCAGGGACAGGGAAGATGGTTAAAATTGATGGGAAGATGAATGGAGCCAAATACAGGAGCATTCTGGAAGAAAACCTGTTGGAGTCTGCAAAAGACCTGAGACTGGGACGGAGATTTATCTTCCAACAGGACAATGATCCAAAACATAAAGCCAAATCTACAATGGAATGGTTCACAAATAAACGTATCCAGGTGTTAGAATGGCCAAGTCAAAGTCCAGACCTGAATCCAATGGAGAATCTGTGGGCAGAGCTGAAGACTGTTCACAAACGCTCTCCATCCAACCTCACTGAGCTGGAGCTGTTTTGCAAGGAAGAATGGGCAAGAATTTCAGTCTCTCGATGTGCAAAACTGATAGACATACCCCAAGCGACTTGCAGCTGTAATTGCAGCAAAAGGTGGCGCTACAAAGTATTAATGCAAGGGGGCCGAATAATATTGCACGCCCCACTTTTCAGGTTTTTATTTGTTAAAAAAGTTTAAAATATCCAATAAATTTCGTTCCACTTCACGATTGTGTCCCACTTGTTGATTTTTGACAAAAAATTAAAATTTTATATCTTTTATGTTTGAAGCCTGAAATGTGGGGAAAGGTTGAAAAGTTCAAGGAGGCCGAATACTTTCACAGGGCACTGTATGTAAAGAGTAGACTGCCATGAACGGTTAGCTGCAAATCTACTTTTCAACATGAGAAGTGTGTGCTGTTGTTACTTATCATTCTCCGTATATCTACTCTTTTTCAGGACAAAGTTGATAGCATCCAATTTTGCCACTCAGGTGAAAGGTATAAAAGCGTTTTATATATAATTGAATATTGCACAATGCACGTATTTCACGAGGTAAAACTAAATGAAATGTAGCAGTGTTTCAAGTGATGGTGAAAGGTTTTTGTCGGTGTCCCATTTTAGGTTTGTGAGTGGAAGTCGAGATGGAACAGCGCGGATCTGGAAGCTCCATCAGCGGCAGCAGTGGAGGTGCATCTTGCTCAACATGTCCGCCACTCTTCCAGGGTAAGGACTCACTTTGTGGTTTTATTCCAGTTTGAAAGAAAACCGTCTTATCTTGGTGTGAATGCCTCGAGTTCGCCCTCAGTAATCGTGCACTGGTACGAGGATGTACACTGAGTAAGCAGTCGGATTTGCAAGAGCAAGAATCCCATTTGGAATAAAAATGCATCTGATTTGCTGAATGAAGAGCAACCATTTGCTGTGTAAGCTGCCTCAAAGAGCTGCCGGAGCACGTCCAAGTAAACCAGGTGCTGATGTGAGCTGAGGAATCCATTTGCTCGAATGTATTATTTGCTCAGTTGTCAGATTGTATAAGTCTTGGCTCTGTCATCTGCTTAAAAAACTGTGACTAACAGGTTGTGAAAATTTTGCATCACTTCCAGCTAAGGCTTGACTGACTGAATTTGTCACTGCAATGAAATTATATGAAAAGATTTTTGAAAACCTTTGTTTGCAGATATACTACAGTTTTTAAAATACAGCTTTTTTCTGTTATTTACACTTACACATTTGTTACCTGGTTTAATATTCAGTCTTGCAGCACATCCGTACCTGCATTAACCTTAAAACTTAGCTGTAGGCTAAAGCTAAGTATTTGTTCCTGGAGACTAACAAAAGGGAAAGCTCAGACATTTCCAAATGTTTCAGTATTAATCCTCTAGCTAAGCTGACTGATAAGACAGATTCTGTGTTCTCTGTGTTGTAGCTTTCCAACAGAGCATACTTCTGGACAGTTTGTTCAGTTTCAAATTAGTCGTGCTTCCAAACAACAATGGCCTTCTTTCACTGTTCAGTTTCTACAGAATTTTACATACGAAATGAATGTGCTGATGCAGCAATTCGCTAAAGTATATCAGAGCTTCAACTCATTCCATGTTTTTTTTGGAGTGCACCCAGACTTAATGTCTTGGGAAGAACTAAAAAGGAGCCTCACTGTCAGTTTCTAAAATTGGCTCATCTGCCAAAGGTTGTAAACCAAAGTTGAAATTGCCTTTCAGAAGTCATTTTTATTATGAAAAATAATTTACATTTTTCCTAGCAGTATGCTATCTCCGTGCTTGAGTTAAAAGGAAATCACTCTAATTAATGGATTCCTCGTGAGGTGGGAATTTTTCCAGCGTAAAGAGGGTTTTGTGTATGAACTTTCATCCTCTGGAGCAGCGTGAAAGCCACAATTGGCAAAGACACAATATGAGAATAATCTCGACCGCAGAGCTTCAGTTATTCGTTTAGCTGAGGAAGCCACTGGTACATCACATGTAATGCATCCAGTCTGTTCCGTATTACAGATATGTGATGAATTATTACGGCATGAAATGGTGAGAGTGACACTGTTTTTTCACACAAGCGAAACCACCAACTTGGTAGTAATCTTCAAAGTGAAAGACAAAGCATGAGTACGCAGAATAATCCTGTCGAAGGGGAACGGGGAGAAACTGCATATTGTAATAACTTGTGAAAAACATGGGTCTGCTTTCTAGAAATAGCGTCTGTCAGATATTTTATTGTCATTTATGTATGTAGTGAATATTGTCTGATGAGGTGTTTCTTTTTCTCTCAGTGCTGAACCAATGAGTGAAGAGGAGAGCTACTTCAAACCCAAAGTCACCATGGTAGCGTGGGATCGCCATGACAATACAGTCATCACGGCTGTGAACAACCATCTCCTCAAAGTGTGGAACTCCTACACAGGACAGCTGCTACATATCCTTAAAGTAATTGTGCATAGTGTTCTGTCTCTCTTAAAAAGAAATAAAGAAAAATAGTTTTACCTCTGAAACTGGTTCATTTTAAACCAGACAGTAATCTGGGTGTTGTTTTCAGGGCCATGAGGCTGAGGTGTTTGTCCTTGAGCCACACCCTTTCGACCCCAGGATCATCCTGTCTGCCGGCCATGATGGGAATGTGTTCATATGGGATCTGCTGCGAGGGACAAACACACAGCATTACTTCAACATGGTACAGTGACACGCAGCGCCGCCACAACCTCACATTTACCGAATAGTACACGTACCAATATGCAGCATGATGAGCACTCATTTAGAGACAAGCCATGATGAATTAACTCATATGACAATATGCAGAAACATAGCTTTAAAACTGAGTTAGTTTAATGTATTATTTGTCTGAATGGCAGGAGAGGTCTACCGCCAGTGTCACACAGTGTGCTCTCAAGTGTTTTTGAATGTGCAACTTTTCCCCTAGTTTCTCCTGAATCTGCTGCTTTATTGTCTCCAGTCCTTTCAGGCGGTTTTCTTTTCACCTCCTCTTATTTTTTGGAATCTTGGCAGATAGTGGATAAGAGAAGGAAACAGAACATTTACTCTGAGGGCCTGCAGAATCTGAAAGGAGAGAAATCAGACAGAGACACATTGTGAACAGATATTACAAACCTAAGATAAAAAAACACAGGTGCTGCTTTTAATAATCCTGCTTTTGTGCCGGGTTTGTCACCTTGCTAATGAGTTTTGTTACCTGGGGTGTTTTTTGTGTTTTCCATCCAGATTGAAGGCCAGGGTCACGGAGCTGTTTTCGACTGCAAATTCACTCCTGATGGCCAACGTTTTGCCTGCACAGACTCCCATGGCCATCTGCTCATCTTTGGGTTTGGTAGTTCCAAGCCCTATGAAAAGGCAAGAATAATTGGAATATTTTACAGATTGAGAAAATGTTATATGCCTTGAATTGTAGCTCTTTACATGCTCACTGTATTGTATAAATGTGCAGCATTGGCATCCAAAAAAAGGAGCACTTCCTTATCTAACATACAAATATAGCAGCTGTAAAGTGAAGTCATTTCCTAAACTGCTCTTTCTTCTGGCCTCCACGCAGCTTCCAGACCAGGTGTTCTTCCACACAGACTACAGACCACTGATCCGGGACGCTAACGGCTTCGTGCTTGATGAACAGACGCAGCAGGCGCCTCATCTCATGCCCCCACCGTTCTTGGTGGATGTAGATGGCAACCCTCATCCTCCAAGGTAGAGATCTCTTTGTTTTATACAGCTGCAGTGCAGTCTTCAGTTGTTCACTGTGGGTTCAGCTGTGTGAATGTTAAGTCGGGGTTCTTGATGTCTAAACTGAGCCGAGTAATGCAATTAAATTCTTTGATTTTGTCGTATTGTCCTTGAATGTCTCATTTTTGTGTAGGTAATTCACAGCAGCAGCAGTCATAATTTTACTACTAGTAACAACTACTCAGCTTTGGTTTCTTTAAATCTTGATTCATTCTCCAATGCTTTTGAGTTAAAATTTTCATTTGATGTTTAGGTACCAGCGTCTTGTCCCGGGGCGGGAAAACATTGCTTCTGAGCACCTGGTTCCTCAGCTGGGATACGTAGCCACCAGTAAGGCCATGTTTTCACCATCACTAGCCCTAGTAAAGTTAATGGAGGACACATGTATTTTGTACTATATAAATTACAAATCCACTTTCACTGCTTTATCAGCTTGCTAAATGTAGGAACAGTTGAACTCTACATTTCCCTCTTAAAGCTGCTTGCGGTGATGTGATAAAACCTCTCTGACAGCCCGACTCCTCTCGTGATCCCTCTGTCTTGCATCTTCAGGTGATGGTGAGGTGGTGGAGCAGGTGATCAGCCAGCAGACTGCAGAACACGAGGAGGTTACGATAAGACGCAGCAGCCTTCTGGATGAGGCCATCCGACAGCTTCAGGAGCAACAGGACCGACACAACCAGCCCGAGACAGAGGAAGCGCCGGGTTCTGGAGCAGATGGGCAGGCCGAGCCACACGGTCCAGTGCTGCCACCAGCACCAAGCACACCACGCAGAGGTATTGTTTTAGTCGACATATCGCCTATTTATAAGGCCCTTGTTGTTTATTTTTAGCACACTTGCATTACTTCAGTACTTTGCATTAACGCAGGTCATACATGCTCAAATAATTGGGTTACACTGCAGGTGCCGGCTGTTTTTCACTGAGATTGGAAAATCCAGTTTTACTCACTGTGTGCTTATGACCTGGAATAACCTGCAGAATAATTTAAAGCTTGACACATTCTAACCTTAGGGCAGCTCAGGCTTTTGATTTTGTCTTATTTTACTTCTTCTTGCTGCTCTAGTTTAATTAATTCATTTGGTTTTAAATCTTAAATGCTCTAATTACATTTTTTTTAATACCGTATTTTCACGACCAAAAGGCGCACTGTACCAAAAGGCGCAGTCTCAGTTATGTGTGCCATTACTGTATTTAACACACACAAGGCGCACCTGATTATATAGCGAGGGTTTTATATACAATCCACGCCCACACTTCCCCCTTTAACGTTCTCATGGTGTCCTCTACTACGTCGGCCTTACAACAACAACACACACACAAGCATACAAGTGTGCGTATTTAAAAATAGAGCGGGAGCAAAACTGAGTTTGGTTGTGCTTTATTTAAGTATTGATTACAAAGTACTAACATTTTTTTAATCATCAATAGGCGCGGGCATGGTAAAACACACGGATAAAACAAGCACACAAGTGTGCGTATTTAAAAATAGAGCGGGAGCAAAACTGAGTTTGGTATTCACATTTTATTTACCGGTAATCGTCATCAATCAAACCCATGGAAGTCCTCATCCTCTGTTTCTGAATTGAACAGCTGCGCTAAATCTCCATCAAACATGCCAGGTTCACTTTCTTCACTGTCAGAGTCACTTTCCGTGCCGTGTGGCGCCTCGGAAATGATGCCGGCTTTTGCGAAAGCTCGAACAACAGTGCCAGCAGACACGTTAGCCCAAGCATCTACAATCCATTGGCAAATTGTGGCGTAACTCGCCCGGCGCTGCCTTCCACTCTTAGTGAAACTGTGGTCTCCATCGGTCATCCATCGCTCCCACGCCGCTCGCAGCCTTACTTTGAACGGCCGGTTCACACCGATGTCCAGCGGTTGGAGTTCCTTTGTCAGGCCTCCCGGAATGACAGCAAGCTCAGAGTTCATTTGCTTCACTTGTTTTTTCACATCGGCTGTGAGATGGGCACGCATAGAGTCACAGATCAACAGCGATGGTGATGCGTGGAAAAAACCACCTGGTCTACGTCCGCCTTACAACAACACACACAGGACGCCCTGCACCATAGGGCGCGCCGCACAATTTGAAGAAAATCTAAGACTTCTATGTGCGCCTTATAGTCGTGAAAATACGGTACTTAACTAACTTCGTTTTTAATATTTTTTGTCGTTTTTGTTGACTTTGTGCCTCCTGTGCCTACATCTTTTCTCAGCTACATTATAAATGAGGCCTCGACGCCTCAGTATCCTCTGAATTTAAATAAAGGTTCAATGTTGATGGAATGAGCTGTTGGACGTAAACTGTGTGGATTTTATGTATGTACAAAGAGTGATTTATGTTTCATTTTTCTGTGACTGCAGTGTCCGTGAACGACCGAGCAGATGTGCAGTCGCCCCCTAACGTGGGTCTGCGTCGCAGTGGACAGGTGGAGGGCGTTCGGCAGATGCACCAGAATGCTCCTCGCAGCCAGATGGCCACCGAGAGAGACCTGCAGGCCTGGAGGAGGAGGGTGGTGGTACCTGAACTGCCACCCAGCAGCTATAGGTAGAGTCTTACCTTAATCAGCCAAAAATATGAGATGTGTGAGATTTTTTTTTTTCTCGACACATTATTTACCCAAAGCACAGCGTGTTATACAACTGTTTTATAGTGTCACATTTTAATAAGACCTGCATGGAAATGGATCCTACTTACATTTTTGATCTGATCAGTATCTATTGTAACCACTCACAGAAGACATGAGTACTGTTGATTATCTTGGAACTATTGCACACGTCCAGGTTTGGGATATAATAGATGGTAAGTGAACAGTCAGTCCTTGTAGTGATGTGAGAGAAGTAGGCAGGTGTAAAGACATGAATACTTAGACAAGAGCCAAATTGTTTTGGGTCAGAGAATCTGTGAAATGGCGGGATGCTCACCATCAGCAGGGATGAGTACCAACCAACAGTGGTCGGAGGAGGAACAAACCAGCGACAGACTGTAGGTGGATGTGTTGGAGCAAATCTGGCATGAGGCAGCGCAACTTGGCGCTAAGGTCCTGTTGCCAGACACCACGGGGTATCTTCAGAGGTCTTGCACAGCCCATGCCTTGGAGGGTCATGGCTGTTTTGGCGGGATACTATTCAGGAGTAGTAATAATGTTTGACTTTTAAATCTGTAAATATCCAACAGAGTTCACCATTTTCAAGAAATACTTTTATTAATTTGTGAGAGTTGGTCTTAAGAAAGTCAGACAAAAAGTCTTTTCGCAATCCTTTAAGAAAGATTAAAGATGTGTTGTGAATGCAGCCTGGTTGACATTAACAAAAAAATGTTATTTAAAAAAGTTATTTATGACTAAGCCCATTAAGAAGTGGTGACTTTCATACTTTTGGAGATTTTATGTTCTTTCTTTGTTTTGTTACTGTTCCTCATAAATTTTAAACGATGTGGAAATAATTTTCCAGGGACCAAGAGGACACTCGAATAGCCAAAGGAGACGAGGAGGTGTTGCAGTACAATGCAAAGAAGAGACGCATTATCTCCAGCAGCTGTCGAGTAGGTTTCTCTTTTCATAATTAGAAGTTTGAAAAATGTTTCCGTTTAAAGCTGTGAACAGTTTTTTGACTTATGTGTGAAACTTGAAGCAGTCTGCAAAGTGAACGCTACAGCATCATCGTAACAAGTAAATGATGGATTTGATAACATGCAGGCTCAAAGGACAAAATGCACTCTATATTCACAGTCTCCTCTGAAATGAATCATTGTTCATTTTCAGAAATCAAAACAGGTGTTTTCAGGTTGCTTTCTTTGTTCTTCACAACTATTTCAATACATGTTCCCCACTGATGCTGAGTCAGTCCCATTTGTCCCTCCAGGACGATTCAGACGATGAGCCATCCTCTGCAAAGCGAACACATGGCCGCAGCGATACGCTGGAATTCATCGATTTGTCGTGCGAAGAGGGAGAAGAGACGGCAAGTTCAGAAGTACACAGCGAGGTATCATATTTTCTACTCTCCCATGGCATGGTAATCAAGCATCTGTGGCATTTTTTCATGTAGTTTTCTGTAAAAAAAAAAAAAAAAGTTTATTTAAAAGTAATTTAAAGTATTTAAAGTATTTTTTATTTCTCTTCAGGACAATGAACTGGACGGCACTGATCTGGATTCCTCCAATGATGAAGATGAGTGGAACAGTGACAGCTCAAGGTATGAAGCTCTCTAGATGAGTCACCGCAAATTGTTCTTTGATTTTTTTTGAACTCGTCCAAAGTACCTGAAAAAAACGTTTTCCTGAATCAAACATGGTTTGCATAGACCAAAAAAGTAGTCACTTAAATGTTAAGACTTTGTGTTATCTTAGGCGTCAATTCAACAAGATAGTCTGTTGTGTTTTCTGTTGTCATCTGCTGCATGTCGCTTAAAGTATAATCCTAACTGCTTTTGATTGGACAGCCATACTTCCAGCGAGTACTCCGACTGGACTGCAGACGCCGGCATAAACCTGCAGCCCTCCACCCCGCTGTCGTCACGGAAACGAGTGAGGCGCAGACTGAGCAGCTCTGAAGAGGAAGAGGAGGAGAATGAAGAGGAGGAGGAAAAGCAGCAAAGTGACGAGGAGGAAAAACCTGGGAAGAAAAGCAAAGAGAAGACCAAGAAAGCAAAGAATAAGTCACCCAGGGTGAGTTGACCGATCCTACTGCTTAGTTATTGCCAAGATACAGCTTTACGCTCTGTCACTGACAAAGTATAACAGGAAATATTGTGACAAATATTTCAGTATTAAACATTTTACATCATGGTTTTCCAAACAGCGTCCAAAGGCCAGACCATCCATTAACAGGGAAGTGTCCAATGAGTTCAGACCGTCGCCCTGGATCACCGATGTCATTCCCAGAAAGTCTCCTTTTGTTCCCCAGATGGGCGATGAGGTATGCAGCGTTGGTTGAGGCTTTTACGGGCCTGTGAGATCGGCTTAGGTCTGTTTTATTTCTTACTGCCTTCCAAACAGTTCACGGGAGTACATGGGAAATTGCAGTGTATGTGTGTTTTGTTTTTGTTTTTTGTTTTTTTAATGAAACATTTTTAAAGTAGAAATCAGGTTTGGCAGAAGTATGGCATTGCAAAGCTTTCTGGGATTAAATACATTTGACCCAGCAGCCAGTTTTTCAGTTGGCCTTTTTTCATCACTAAATGAGTATTTGAATCTTCTGCGTTTTATTGCTTTATTGCTGATTGGCATTCACAAATTTGAATCCCAAAAAGATAAACCAAAAACAGTAGTGGAACCACCTTTATGAGCAACAATACTGGGACAGCATGGGTAGTTGAAGGTAGTCTTTTGAGTCTTGGCTGAACAAGATTAAAAAAAAGACCTACACAGCAAATACATTATTAAAAAGCTGAATAATGTAGTTTTTTATCTTCAGATACTCAGTAAGCCAGTTAAAAAGTAGTGGATCATCTTTTGGTTTTGCAAATGTGACCTAATTGCTCAGTTTTTTGCCAAAAGGTGAAGTATATTTACTTTGCCTGGTTTGATTTGGGAGCAAAGTGCTCATGGTCAACGTCACACTTTCACTGGGACAGCAAGAAATGGTGCTCTTTATGCCAAGTTAGAGAACTGCAATCACATAGCAGAGAAGCAAATGTGGATGAATTTGCCATGACAAATGAAGATAAAGTGTTTAAAGAAACTAAATTAAGAAAATGGAAAATTTGGAATTTGCTTACACAGATATGGATGTAGTTTATTACTTTTGGCAAATGTTTTATTGGCTCAGCAGGACTCTAGAATCACCAGGTCTTCTACAAAAGTTCCTTTCTAAGCTTTAAATCTTGTGTCTGTCAGGTGATCTACTTTCGGCAGGGACACGAGGCCTATGTGGAGGCCGTGAGCCGGAGTGAGCTCTACCCCATCAACTTAGAAAAACAGCCCTGGAGGAAAATGGAGCTGCGGGTAAGACTAAGGCAACAAAAAAGAAGATAATAAAATGTGTCCAGTAGATAAATTTAAAGCAAAAGATATCAAGTTTTAAAAGCTGCTTGAGTCTTCACCGAGAACACAAACGCTAACGGTAATGTAGATTTTCAGTTTGACTCAAAATATTGGGGTTACAGACTAAATGAAAAACCTTGTTTGTTTCCTAGGACCAAGAGTTTGTGAAAATCACTGGAATCAAATATGAAGTCTGCCCTCCGACACTTTGCTGTCTGAAGCTGACTCTTATTGACCACGGCACCGGCAAAATCACAGACAAGTCGTTTTCTGTCAAGTAAGCAGCTCAGCTTCATTAAACATCTCTTTACTGAAAAACACATAAAAAATGTTGCTTTTCTTCATGTCATAAGCAGCCGGCTTTTCCCGAGGTCATGTCTAAATTTAGTGCATGTATATTAAGTATATAATTAAGAAAATTAGGTCATTATAGCATAGAAATGATAATGCCTACAGTATTTTGATCATAAGCTGTGTTTATTTTATTTTGATTATGCTGTTTTTGCCGGCTAGATTTCACCTACTGTTACTGTGTATTGGTAAGAATCAGTTTTATAGACACAAAGTCTTTTTTTTTTTTTTTTTTTTTGTATTTTGCCATCAAATTAACTCATATTTTTTTCTACAGGTATCATGACATGCCAGATGTGATAGACTTCCTGGTGTTGAGGCAAAGTTATGATGAGGCGCTTCGAAGAAACTGGCAGCCGAGTAAGTGAGCCTGATTCTCCCTGTTAGAAATGCGTTCTCCTTCTTTCACTGCCAAGTAGCATCTCTGCATTTCTATATTCAGCTCCTGTTTGGATAAACCAGACTTATTTTACAACTTTGTAAACATCTTAGTCTAAAAGCTACTCTGTTAGAAAGGATTATTTATTTCACATTGAGAGTTCTTTATTATTTCCACTTTGTGATTTCTCAGTCAAGGATAAATAAAGTTTTGTTGTTGTTCGCATAGATTCTGCTTCTAGTGATGAATCAGTGCAGTCGCCTGCATAAACAGAACCAGGCGTTTATTCTCCATCACCTGGATTTGGCGTTATTTTCTTTCTTGCAGATGACCGGTTCCGCTCGGTGATAGACGATGCCTGGTGGTTTGGGACCATCGTTTGTCAGGAGCCCTACCAGCCGGAGTATCCCGACAGTCTCTTCCAGTGCTTCAAAGTCAGGTGGGAAAACACCCGAACTGTTGGAACAGAGTCACTGTGGAAACACTGTGATGATGACACCAGCACTAATACCGGTCTATTCAGGTTTCCAACACTTACTGCTTTTGTGCTTTTGATGTCTTTACTGTATAAATCAAAGCTTTAGCCAGACAGCAGGCTGATTGGCTGAAATTCTTTAGGTTCACTGAGACTGCAGTAGTGGCATCATAGCGTACATAGGAATACAAATTTCTAAATGATAGACAATCTGTGTTTTTTTTTTTTATATTTAGAGACCAGCTGGGCTTTGTCTCTGTCCTCTAGTGGTTGTTAAGAAGCATAACAGCGTCATGTCTGTCCTTGCAATGGCAGTAATATTTCTATTATCAGCTTTTTAAATGAGACCAAATAAGAAATGGCAGTGTCCTATTAGTTTGTATGATAATTGTCAAGTCATATTAGTTTATAAAACACTTTAAAACAACCAGAGTTGACCATGTTGCTGTACAGAAGGATAAAAACATGATCAGAAGATAAAAATAATAGAACTGAAGACAAAATACATAATAAAACATAAACAATAAATAGACTAAACAGACTGGGCTGCCATTCCAGATACAATATACATGCACATGAAAACAACAAACCGACTTGGGCGGTATCCAAATTTTGATACCGTCAAACTTCCTTCACATTTTACCGGTATACAGTATTACCGTGACTATTACTGTTACTGGCTTGTGCCTTCACGTTCGGAAATTGAATACTCGCAGCAGTGAGTGGGTGGTTGATTCGGAGATGCGTCCTCAGGTTAGAGGTGTTTCCATCTCTCGCAATCACCTTTTGATTGCAGAATTTACAAATTGCTTCATCAATGTTTACCGGCTCTTCTCTCTCGTTTGCCTGGAACCCGAAATACTCCCAAACTGCAGAAGTTGTTCTTTTTTGACACCAATTCACACCGTGCGGGATCTGCCATCCCCCCCCCTTGGAGACTTTCCATAAACTTTATGGAAAGTCTCCAAAAGTAGGCTAAAACATAACTCTTTAAGTAAAACTGAAAATTCAACCACACATAAGTGCTACTAGACAGAGAATCAATTTTAGGCATTAAATGACTTTTATTTAATCCTTATGTTAACCTTTCCTGGTCGGCTCCGGACCGTGGTCAGGAAGCCTAGGGGAGGACAGTTCTCCAGGGTCGAAGTTATTGTTGTTGCTTCAGGGTTAACCCCCTTCACTTCCTCAGCAGTCGTAGAAGGCAAAGACACAGGAGCCCGGCCTTATTGAAGAATACTGCAGCCTTTATTGCAAATTAACAGCGGCTGAACCATACAGTTTTTGCACTTTTACATTTTTTAGTAACAACAACATGGCCAAGAAAACCCTGTTGCCACCCGTGGGGACCTCATTTTAGGTCCCCACTGTGAGATGAGTCCCCACCTATATAGCAGTAGTCAGGTTGAAGTCCCCACCGGTATAAATAAACACACACACACACACGCTGCTCGCTCTCCCTCTCTCATAACGGAGCCACACACTCTCATAACACTTATCTCCTGTATAAGAGCATTGCGTTTTTTTCATGATGGTATTGGAACTGATACCGCTGCTATTTTTAAACACCGGCAGTATACGGTATTACCGTAATACTGCCCAAGCCTAACGTGACGCGAAAGCCAAAGAAAAGAGGTTGGTTATAAGAAACGTTTTGACATTATACAGTGAGGATGCCTGTCTGATGTGCATCAGCAGTTAATTCCAAAATTTTGGAGCTGCAACAGAAAACGTTCGGTCCCCTCTGAGCTTCAGCTTTGTTTTGGGCACGCTGAGGAGCAGCTGACCTGAGGGATCGGCTCGGTGTATAGGGGTGTAGAAGCTTTCAGAGGTACGGTGGGGCAACACCATTTAGGGATTTCAAAACAAATAAAAGAATTTTAAAATGAATTCTAAAGTGGACGGGCAGCCAGTGGAGTGAAGCTAGAATCGGTGAAATGTGCTCAAACTTTCTTGTGCCAGTTAACAGACGTGCAGCGGCGTTTTGAACCAAGTGGAGATGAACAATAGAGAACCCATTAGCCCCCATATAAAGTGCTTTACAGTAATCCAGCCGAGTGGTCACAAAGGCGTGGATCACTGTTTCAAAGTGCTGTCTCTGGAGAAAAGGTTTTATTTTTGCCAGCTGCCTTAACTGGAAGAAGCTTTATTTCACTAACTATTAGTAATTATAGGATAACTGAAGAAAAAGTTACTGTAAACTCTTCTTTTTGTTTGTTTTTACCAGATGGGACAACGGGGAAACTGAGAAACTGAGTCCTTGGGATGTGGAACCTATTCAAGATGACGGTAATAAAGTTGTCTCCCCAGCTTACTGCTGTCACAAACACATCATACTGGAGTCTGTTTACAAAGTCTGGGTCGTAATGGGATTGATGTCATATTGAAAAAGTCTGTCTCCGCTGTGCAGACCCGCAGCCAGAGACAGAAGGAGGGGGTATCCCTGTGACAGCAGATGAGATGAAGGAGCTGATGTACAAGCCTCTGCCAGGGGAGTGGGGTGAGAGGAGCAGGGATGAGGAGTGTGAGCGCATCATCGCTGGCATCGATCATCTCATCACTGTCGGTGCGTACACATGAGTAGACATCCTTTAACTACCTTTGGTTCACTTTCACGTTTCTGGTCAGTCTTTTTTTCACACATCAGGGTTTCTTTAATTGTAGAACAGATTCTCGCCAGTTATTCTGACCCAGCGTCTTGTACGTTTTTGCTACAGAGATTGCAGCTCCGTTCTCTGGTCCTGTGGACTTGATCCAGTATCCCACCTACTGCACCGTGATCGCCTATCCCACAGATCTGGGCACCATCAGACTTCGACTCATTAACAGATTCTACAGGTCAGTTCCTCCTTCTGCCTTGCTGATAATCCAAACAGGTTTACCGCTGATGGAACTCTGTGCTTTCCAAAACACTAATGTTTTGTACAGTTTTTGAAGGCACTGTATATTTACTCACCTCTGGTGGTCTGCAGGCGCCTCTCAGCATTAATTTGGGATGCCAGGTATATTGCACACAACGCCCGCACTTTCAATGAGCCAAGGAGCAAGATAGCCCACTCTGCAAAAATCATCACAAATGTCCTGCAGAAATTTGTCAAGTACGTGTTACTGAATGTTTTTCTAAAAAATAATCTGCTGTAGATCATGTGATGATACTCTAAGCACATTATCATTCAAATATATAGTGTTGTATGCTAATAATTTGTCACCTTTTCTTACTTCCTCAGTAATCCAAGCTGCACCGATATCATGGAGATCTACAGTGCTGTGGAAGATATGGATGAAGATGATGAGGTAAGTCTAGATAAATTAACAAACTTTATGTTATTAATGTGTTTGTAGATTTTTTTTTTTCCATGTGCTGCTGTCAAAATATGAGTTTGATTCAAAAATCCAGTACCATACATAAGTTGTTGACGGTAAATGTAAAGAAAAGATTTTTAAAAATCAATAAATATCAGTATTTGGTGTGAGATTGTTTTCCGGCACCGATCCTCTTCAGGATGTTGGTGCTCATTCTTAGAGCATTTTGCAGTTGATTTGGCTCCTCATGGCTCTTCATATATTTCCAGCCTCACTCGATGATGTTTCGTTCAGTGCTCTGTGGGGGTCATACCATCTGTTGCAGATGGTTCTGGCTGGATATTTACGGCTGTTGTCAGAATAAATTTAGGACTAATCGGCTGTCTCCCTGATGATACTGCACTATGAGTTAGACTCTAAACTTCTAAAGTTAGCTTTGCACAGTTCTGTATGAGCAAATACCAAGTGGATCATTGAGAGAAGAGACTAGGTAAACTTGAAGTGCATGTAAGCAGTTGTGGCTGATTATAAAGAAGGCGGTTTTCCAGTTTAAGGTCCTAATCTGTGATCGTATCATTTGAAAATGCAATTATCACAAATTAATAATCCAAATTTGTTTGGTGCCTACAGGAAGAAGATACAGAAGCACCAGGAACATCATCTGGACACAGACTGCGTCAGGTAAATGCATTTATAGAACTGATACATCCAAGGATCTATTTATGGAGCTCAAAGCTGTACTACAGGCCATCAGTACTGTCACTGTCAAACATATGATTGTTTTACATTAGATTTTGGTTGCAAATGTTTCTTGTTAATGATTTCCGCTCCTTCTCCTTGACATGTGCAGCGCTCTGTAGAGGTGCTACCAGACAGAGATGCCTGGAAGGAACAATGCAAGAGTCTGCTCAACTACATATTTACCTGTGAGGACTCAGAACCGTTCAGGCAGCCTGTGAATCCTCAGAACTATCCAGTAAGTAAACACCGTACACTTGAGACTAAAGTATAACTGAAGAAACAGCAGCAGATTATGTTTTTAGTTCTGTGTCCAGTGCTTTGGAAATCGAAATGCTGTTTGGTTTGTGTCCAGGACTACCACGACATCATTGATACACCAATGGACTTCGGCACAGTGAAAAGGACGCTGGAGGAAGACCACTATGAAAACCCTGTTGAGCTGTGCAAAGACACCCGGCTGATATTTGCCAATGCTAAAGCCTACACACCCAACAAACGCTCCAAGGTATAATGTAATTAGCTGTGTGGAGGAATGTTCATGTATTGAAACCACTTAGGTTTGCCTTTATTCTCCATATTTTAGCTCGTCTGCTGAACTTTCTCTTTTTTTTTGCTTTTAGATTTACAGTATGACCTTGCGGCTCTCTGCCTTCTTTGAGGAGCGAATCAGAACAATCATATCTGAGTACAAAACTGCTGTTAAAAGCAATGACAGGCTCCGCCGCAGTCAGAGGTTTCGTAAGAAGATGCAGCAGCAGGATCAGCCCTCTGCCACAACAAGGTCTGTGTGAGTTCTGCTTATCAAAAGTCATCATTTGAAAATGTTTTGTACTCTGAAGGCGACACATTAGAACCTTACCTAAATGCTTTCTTGTTGCTGCTTGTTTCTTTCTTCATTGACAGCTCGCTAACACAATTCAAGTGTTCCAGTAATTACATTTAATTTGGAACCATTAACGTGTCACTAGTCCGTTTCCAGCTTAAATGTTGGATTTTTCTTTCCTCAAGTCAAAAGAGGGCTGCACTGAAAACTCAGGAAAAAGTGGAGTCGACGTCAGTGACCAAATCTACCTCAGCCAAAGTGTCTGTTCCAGAGAGGGCCGGGAGGAGTCGAAGCAGCAGCTCAGGTCACAGCTCCTCAGACGACGACTCCGGCTCCAAAGGTGCTTCATCAACACCAGGTACGAAAGAAACTGTCATGCTTTAGTAGGTTTGTTTGAGTAACTTTATCATGACTTTGCTAACAGCAGAGTTGAACAATCATAGTTAAGATATCAGAACTACTGTTGAAATGGTTTGATAACTCAAAGCTGTCTCAAGGCAGTTTGAACAATCTTTGCTTCTGAAAATGGTTCCTTGACATGCAATAGCTTGTGAAATTTAATACTGTAGCTCACAGAGACACATGAAGGGCTTTTGTTTGGGGCTGTGTTTAACTTTTGTTACTTGCTGAATGCCATTTAATTGTGTTGGGATAAAAAGGACCTGTAATTCCACTGCAAGAACCAGTTTAGGTCCTCATGTGTTTTCATTAATGTGTTTTTTTTCCTGCCCTGCTCTCTGCTCTTTTATGTCAGAATCTGAGAGTGAGCTGAGCGTGTCGGAGGAGGAGAAACGTCCAGGTTCCTCAAGGCACCATCAACGCAGACATAAAGCAAGAGTTACAAGAAGCCACCGTGCCAAGCCAAGGAAAAAAGGTCAGGAATGAAGTATTTCCACAGATACAGTAGAAAATAAATGTGCCTTTTAAGTTGTATATTGAGTAAATTCTCCTTGGGAAATATATTGTTACTAGTTGCTGAAAGCGACAGTGAAGACGAGGAAGAAGAAGAAGACGATGAAGAAGAAGAATTTGACAGTGAAGGGGAAGAGGGAGAGGATGGAGAGGTGTCCTCCCAGTCTTCAGATCGTCGCTATCCCAGCAGGAATAAGAGCAGCAGGAGTACGCGGCTGACCAGAAACAGCGCTGCTGGAGACAGAAAATGGACAGGTAAGCGCTACTGACTGTCTACAGCAGGGGTGTCAAACTTACTTTGGTTCAAGGGCCACAATCAGCCCAATTTGATCTTAAGTAGGCCGGACTAGTTACATTACAGCATATTAACCCATAAAACTCCAATTTTTTCCTTTGTTTTCATGCAAAAAAGTATATTCTTCAAACGTTAGCGTTTAATGAAGAAAACATTATGAACAACCTGAAGTTTCTTTAGAAAAATAAACTCAATTTCAGCAATATTATGCCTCAGTTTATCATTTACACATGACAACTTACAGATCAGAGTGTCTACAAAGGAACAAAACATTTAGTCATGATCGAAACAAGAAAAGACAAAAAACAAGACAAAACATTACAAAAATGAGGCAGAAATGACAACATTGAGAACAAAACGACAAAAAGAGACAAAACAAAACAGAAAAGAGGCAAAAAGTTACAAAGCGCCAAAAAAAATGGACAAACGACAAAAACGAGACACAAAATTACACGAGCAAGACAAAAACACAAAACGATACACAAACGATGAATGAAGTGAAATACAAAATGAGAAAAGTAAGGCCAAAAATACAAGTGTGACAAAAAAGAAACAAAACGACAAAAACATGAGACAAACGACAAAAATCGGACAAAAAAACAAGACAAAATGTTACAAAAAAGAGACACAGCGACAAAAAAACAATGAGCAATGTATTATTTTACTTTATAATCAAAACAACTTTTCCAGAATTTATTTAAAATTTATAGTTTTACAAATTTAAACTTTGCAGTTAATGTCTTCTCTGTAACTTTTACACTTTGAGAGCCGGTTTTGGCCTGCGGGCCGCATTTTTGACACCTCTAGTCTACAGCCTCAAATCGAGTAAACCGCAAAACCCACCATTAAATGTGCTTCATCATTGTTCTGGCTGGCTTGTTTTCAGAGGGCAGAGCTGAAATGAACGGCCACAGCAGCAGGTCGTCTCGCAGGGAGAGGCGTCACCGCCGAGACTCTGACAGAGCCACGTCTCAGGGCTCTGACAGGGAAGGGGAAGTCACGAGGCGCAGGTCACTCAAGAGAAAGACGGCAAGGGCAGCTGTTAACAAGATGAAACTCCTCGAAGTGTCAGATGAAGACTATGAGGAGGAGAAGGACAAGAAGCCAACGAGGAGCAGCAGCCGTCTCCGCCACACATCCTGGGCCGTCAAACGCACTGCAGTGATCCAAAGCAGCTCCGATTCAGATGGAGAGTCATCAGCGAGGGGTAGGCGAACGCTTTTCAGTCAGAAATAGTACAGCACCAGAAAGTACACGTTTTTGAGTGTTTTCATTTTTTTCAGCTCCTTAGGGGATAGATTTTTACTCTGGTCTGCCTGTATTTTCTAGCCTCTCAGAATACGAAGGAATCAGGTGGTGAGTCCAAGGATGAGGAGGATGGGAATGACAGCGATTCTTCATCCTCCTCCCAGAATAAGCAGAATGGAGACACAAAGTCCATCAAACAGAGAACATCAAGACAAGCTGCCAAGACAAAGGGAAACTGTGAGAAATGTCCTCATCAATCGTGTTTCCTTTTTTTGCTAGTGGTGATTTGAAAGTTGCTCTAATCAGGTGCTTTTTTTTTTCCCCGTTTCTTCCTGTGCAGATGCTTTGTCCCACGTGAACGGACACAGTGCGAAACATCACAAGTCTAAGAGCAACTCTGAGCAAGAGGAAACTGCAGAGGAGAGCTCTGGCGAAGTTGAGGATGAAGAGGAGGAGGTGCAGGCACCAAAGTCTCAGAAATCCTCTAAAAGAGCCGCAGCCGCTCCAGCCAGGAAGAGTAGGATTACAAGTGAGGAGGACGAGGACACTGAACGCCAGACCACCAGACATAAACCTCCTGAAAGCTCAGATGACGAGGACAAAGACCACAGTTCCCACAAACACCCACACCAAAATGGAAGAAATGTGGAGGAGGTAATCCACAGGGACTCCAAGAAAAAAAGTAAAGTTTTACCGTCAAAAAGCCAAGACAAACAAAAGTCTGCCTCAGCTAGTAAACTGGATGGTGCAGAATCAGATGAAAATAGTGATTCTCCAAAGAGATCCAGCCCACGCAAGAAAAAACTGAAAAAAGAAGAGCAGGAAGTAGAAAGCAATCACTCCAGTGAGGAATATGAGGTTGAAACGAAGACGAAGAGGTCAACGAGAAACAAGAGCAAATGTAAACGACCGCGTGGCGACACCTCGGCTTCAGAGACTTCTGAGCAGGAGTACAAACCCAAGAGGAAGTCGAGGAGGAAACGCTCCACTGGCTCATCAGACGAGGAATCGGATAATTCTGACAACACATCGAGCAGGCGGCTGAACCTCCGAGTCCTGCCAAAAAAGAAATACATCAGTGACAACTCTCTTTCCGAGGAGGACTCTGCTTCTGCGAACCAGGATAGACAGAGAAATGGTAACAAAACAGCAGTGGAGTCGAGGGAAGACAGGTCAAATGCAAGAGTGTCTACCAGAACTTCTCCCAGTGAAACCAAGAATCAGCTGTCTTCCAAGAGAAAACGGATTTACACTTCAGATTCTGAAGACGGCGAGGAAGAGCCAGCGCCCAAGAACAATAAAAATAGCAGGTCAGGCTCCTCGAAGCACTCCAAAAGGGAATCCAAACAAGAGGATGGTAACAGCAACGAGAAGGAGACTTCTTCCCACTCTGATTCCAGTGAGGAGGAGGAGGAAGATATTGGTCGCTCAAGGAGGGGGAAGAAAACCGCGAGGCAGCCAAAACACAAACGAAAGGAAAGCTACAGCAGCAGCAAACACAGCTCAGACTCAGAAAGCGAGCAGTCGTCTTCAGCCTCTGAAAACTCATTTGCCAGCTCAGGGTCCCACAGCAGTCCAAAGAGGAGAAGTTACGTACGGTCTGGGATCGGTGAAAGGACCGCCAGCCGCCAGCTACGGCAGCGTCGCCGACAGGCTGCCTCAGAGGAAGACGACAGTGACGAGTCGTACGGCCAGCCGCGGCGAAAGACGCGTGTGAACACCCGGAACCGGGGGAAGCGGACGGTAAATTATCAAGACAGTGAATGAAGGACGTAGCGGCTGGAAGTACAGGCTTTAGGAGGAAGACGGACATTAACTGGAGACCTTAGACACTTGATGGCCACGTTATGGTAGTAGCACTGGAGTCCTCGAGAGAAAATGCTGTGAATCTGTTTCATTCAGGGATATTTATATTTTCTATGAAAAACATGTTTATAGATGTAATACAAATTCAAGCATTTGAACTGCTGGTTTTCACAAGGATACAGAGCAAAACACCACCTCCCATACTGCTTGTTGTGCTTGTTGGCCAGCAGAGTAACCATTCTGGGGAGTCTTGTCAGCTTGGGTGCTATCTAATATACCTCTGTTTAATCAAGCATATTGCTGGCTTGCACTAAGATACACTGTAATGAGGTATTTCATACACTAGTTTTGCATTAGAAACTCAGGGGTCAACTAAGTTTACTGTAGTCTCAGACATGCAGTTGTGTTTTGAGCTAAGGTAAGGACAAGAAACTATTCCAGGTCGGCAGATGTCCAAGCACATTCACTGGGACAAAACAAATCCATGTTCAGACTTTTGACTACAGCACTCCTTTGTAAATCCACACACTTAAAGCTTGACTGTATTGTGAGTTTATATGAGCCAAATGAACGAAAATGATTTTTTTCCCCCATACATTTCATTTTTTTCATGAGATTTGTGTTGTATTCTAGTGAATAGATGTAAATATGTGATTAAGAACAAAATTGTCTGAACGGCTTGGCGATCAGTTTGTAGCAAAGCGTTTATTTAAATTTGAGCTTTTGTTTTCATTTTTTTTTTTAATTTTGGGGTTTTTTACATGTAACTGCATTGTCTTGCCATATGTCACAAATTGGTACCTTTTTGCCGAGTACAAATAACCAAAAGTACTTAATGCAAAATGCTGTCATTTCTCATATTGGGAAGACCTTTTATTGTTGTCCTGTGTTACCTACTTTCAGTATTAAATTCTTTTTCAGAGTTGACTTAAAGACGTTTTGCCAGTCACATGGTTTCATTTTGTTTATTGGGAGGTTTCTAAATGCAGTCGCTTTATGACATTTTGCTTAATGTTTTTCGTACTACACCTTTAATAAACAGATTTCACAGGAAAACTATTAACGCAATGTGGTCGTGGAGTGCGAGGAGTTGTTCTTCCTGTTAATAAAGACATAATTTCAAGGTGCATTCTGTGTTTAATTTAATCATATTCACTGACATCATGAGGATAGTACCCCTGTTTATATTTATTAAACATAGCAAATTATTTTCTGTCTACTTTATCTCTTGCTGGGCAAGCATTAGTGTGGTGTTATTTAACTGAATATAATGTGAACCAAATGCTTTTACTGCGACAACACAGTTACCTAAAAAATATCCCTATTGTACAGCCATAGCATCGTCATTACCTTACACAGGTTTTTGTTTTTCAGGAAAATACAACTAAGCAAGCAAGGTTATTTGTCCAGCACTTTATCACAGTTATTTAAAAGTGCTGTATAGGCAAAGCTAAAAAAGAGAAAAAAAACGACAAGTAGAATAAAGTGCACACAAATTCTACACGGTAATTAAAACTGATATACTAAAAGAAAAATGATGTAAAAGATAATGTAGAATAAAACAAACAATTGAAAAAAAACGGAAACTGGCAGTATAGATGAGACTGTAAAAATAAATATTTAAAATTGAATACCTATTAAATGGGATGGGCTTAATAGGGAGACAAGAAAAGAGTGTATTCCCTCAGTTTGGCTGTGTTTTCAGATGCTAGAATCTGAAAGGGCCAAGAGTTACAATTAGTATGTTTTTTGTTGGTTTTTTTTATGTGTGTGAGCAATTTATTTTAAATGCATTTATTTCTATTTTCAAGTCTCCTATGACACTTCTTTATCTTAATTGTAATATATTTAAGTCAGAAGTGATGATAAAATAAAGACAGTCATATTGCATTACGTTTTTCCACTCCATTTCTAAATGGACCATGGCCAGATACCCATGAAAAATATTTTGAAGCCTTTCCAGAGAACAAAACTATTTTTTTTCGTTATAATTTGCCTGCATCCATCAGTTTCCAGATAAAATAATAAAGAAACCATATTGCCTTTATTCTTTTTGATGTCTTAATTTGTATGTTATTTCTTAGCATTTTTTTCATCGGCTTATTATTCTCTTTTTCCCCAGACAACATATAAACAAGCTGTTTTTATTATGAAGAGGTTTTTTTGTTTTGTTTACTTTTTAAAAGCGTCGCTTCCGGCCATAGTTTACGGTTTCTAGTCGCACTTTCGACAGATTAGAATTGTAAAGTCAATTTTTTATTGGAAGTAATATTTTCAAAGGCTTCATTGTTCCTAATACTATAGCTACATGCTTTTACCTTTTTTGCTATGATTTAGAATTTTTTAATCTGTATTTTATGCGTTCTTGTTTTTTCGCGAAAGTACCAGCAGCTACAGTTGGGTAGATTTACTTTGACAGACAGCCAGTGAGTGAGCTAACATGTGAGCAGCTATGTTTACTACAACTACGCTTCATACATGACAAAAAATACTTTATGCGTTCAGTTTTCCCGAACAGAGAACTTTAAATACATAAACGTTATTTAGGTACGTTGTTTTTATTTCCGGCTTTTGAAAACGGGCTAACGTCAGAGCTGAAATCTAGCATGTCCTCTGTGTTTAGCTACTGTCAGCTCTGTTAGCCTTTGTGGACAAAAACTGACTGAACTTAACGCAGGTTTCATACAAAATGTCTGCGTGTAAAAGATTGCTTTACCTGGTAAAGCACAGGAGCCTTTGGGCACAGGTCCGGAGAAATGTGACAACATGGTCGCCTGTTGGAGCTGCTTTCAATGCCAAACCTCACAGGAGACTGGATGTGTTTGAGAAGAACGTGGTGTGTATTTGTCTTTAATGTATTATGTGTTGTATGTTTTTTGGTTAGTATAAGTTTTGTATATGTATGTTATTTGTCTTGTATACGTGTATTTTTGCATGTATTGTTTATGTATTTTGTAATTTGATTTATATACATGTTGTTTTTTGGTGTTGTCACAAATGAAATTATGAAGACCCCAGGAAGAATAGCTGCTGCTTTGCAAAAGCTAATAGGGGATCTTAATAAAAACAAACAAACAAACAAATTGCTAGACTAATGCCTCCATGTAATAACACTGTGCTGCATTGGTTAGAGGTGATGTTTTGTCATGACATTCCCAGTCTGTGTGTGTTTGACCTGTGCCTGCAGGGCTTGTTTGGAGTCCCAGAGCTCAGCTGTCCTGCAGGCTTCCAGGCAGCAGCAAAGACCGCTCTGAAGAACACACAGCGGCTGGTGGAAAAAGCTTGTTCTTGTCCTCCAGGAGCTGAGACAGTCGAGTGTTTTGACCAGCTGTCAGATGGTTTGTGTAAAGTGGCCGATCTGGTGAGTTCAACATTCCATATGGACCTAGTCTTTGCAATATATCTGGGCAAATGTTTAAATGGACTGTTAGTGTTATTTACATACAATAAACCCCAAGTTAACAGGCTGATAAATATCCAGTTTTCATACAAGAAAAGCAATAATCTGCTTTTGTTTGCTGGAGCTTTATAATCAAATGGGCAGGACTTATATTAAAGGATGTCTGTGATGCAAAATAGTTTTTATTACCCACATCACCAATCAACCTTCACCAGTATATCCACAGGTACTTGGTTATTTTAGATGTAGTGGTGTCTATGCTTAATGGCCAATAACCAGCAAGAAACTGACGTACAGAAACAGTAAAGCCAAGGCAGTTTAGAAATAGTCACGCTATTACTTAGGTTGTCCCCCAGGCACCACTCTTGCGTTGATTTTTAAAATGTCCTCTTCAGTACCTAATTGTTCAGTAATGTTTCCAATACTAAATGTTTGTCAGGGTTCAATTACTATCTGTTCATTTAAAATATTAATGTTTGCATCTAAAACCCAATATCAGCTGGACTAATTTATGTGCATTTTCAACCAAACTAGTTTGTAGTCATAAGCTCTTGCAATGCGGATCTGTAACAAAAAGGCCTTCAAAAGTAATTCAAACATTGTATGCTGCTCATTTCTCTTGTAATGTATGTGGTTTATATTTCAACCATTAAATGTCCTGCTTACCTGCTTCCTTTGTCGTTGTTAATTTAATTATTCTTCCCTTTTCCAGGCAGACTTCATAAAAGTAGCTCATCCAGATCCAGCGTTTCGAGAGGCTGCAGAGAAGACCTGCGTAGATATTGGCACGGTTGTGGAGAAGTAAGAAGCAAAGTAGACTGATCTCACCTTTACAAATGTCTTTTCAAAGCTGCACAACAACGTGCGAAAATGTGTTGTAATATACAGCTTACAACATCGAGATAATGCAGGTTGTTGAAGGGATTTTTCAGCCTGCTTAAGTTTTTGAGACACTCTTGACAGATGCTCAGGTTTGGTGACTGTTTGTTTCAGATTGAACACCAACGTTGAGCTGTGCAAGAGCCTAAAGAATCTGCTGGACAACCCGAACATTGTAGCCCAGCTGGACCCTGATACGAGGTAACTTTACTCTTGACTTCTTTAGTCTGTAGCTCTACTGTAGACATCGTAGAAAGTGTTGAGAACATTGCAAATAAAGGATTCATTGTTTATCTTGTTCCACAATTTTATCCATATCTAACAATGATATGTCCAGCGTGGTAAGTTTAAACATTCATTTATGCTTTTTTCTTCGCAGGCGAGTGGCAGAATTGTTCATGTTTGACTTTGAAATCAGTGGAATTCATCTGGATGACAAACGGGTGAGCTAGTCAGAAATATATGGCCATTCCCATTTCACAATAGCTTAATAGCACATAAATGTTAAAATGCTGAGTGACACAAAGTAAAGACAGCATTGATAATCCACTCTGCTCTTTTCCCTGCAGAGGAAAGAGGCTGTCGGGCTCCATGTGAAGCTGTTGGATCTAAATAATGAGTTCCTGGTTGGCTCACACATGCCGAACAGAATCGCAAGGTCTGCCATTCCTGAGCATCTGCACCTGCAGTTTGCCAGTGAAGGAAGCTTCATTCAAGTTGCGGGGTTGCATGCAGACTCCCCAGATGACTTGGTATGTGTTTAGTGTGGGTCACTGCAGTATTTCTCCCTGTGGCCAGCAGGTGGCGCCTTTGCCACGTCTTAAATCAATAGACTGGATGTAAAGGCTGGCCTAAGTTATTAGTTGCCGTTTCTGTCCTCTTTGATGATCAAATTTTATGTCAAGACATTGAAATAACTTAGAACTTTGTTTAAATTGCTAGATATATAAATCAGTTCAGCAGTACTTTGAAGTCACAACCTTTAATTTATTCATTTAAATGGAACTTTCTGACTCTTTTGTAAAGCCATTACACAATTTGAATTCATTTAAGTTCACTTTAAGCTTGATTTGAGCGATAGATATCCGTCCATTCATTATCTATACATCGATTTTTCCTCATGAGGGTCACAGGGGGTCTAGAGTCTATCCCAACTTACTTAGGGTGAAATCAAGGTTTACCATGGACAGGTCTCCAGGCTATCGCAGGATGAGAGATAGATATAATAGATAGGAACAGTTCAGACAAAATTAGAAAGCGATAAGATATTGCAAAGTCAGAGTGTAGTTTAATTCAAATTAAAGATGAGAACTTAAAAATGCAGCTAAGATGTAATAAATGATTGTCAGAATATGATCATCCTACCGTCTCTGAACTTGTTGCCTGTAATGGTTTCTTGTTGTTATGAAATCTTATATCATATCATGGATTTCAATCTATCCTTGCTTCCTTCTGCAGGTGCGAGAGATTGCCTACAGGATTTACCTCTATCCCAATGCAGATCTTATGGACTGTCTGGAAGAGCTGCTAAAATGCCGACACAAACTGGCCAAGCTGGTGGGCTACGAGTCCTATGGACACAGAGCCCTGAAGGGAACGATGGCCAAAACACCAGGTTAATGCTTCTCTTTATTTACAGATTCAGAATAGTCATGTTTAGTTAGTGCTTTAGGAGTATGACCAGAAGTAGCATTAAAAAATCAGTTTGAATCACATTTCATTTTTGGCTGAATAACATTTGTTATTAATTTTAACAGACAGCAACTAAGTTTCCTTTAAGAGGGTGAATAAAAGCTCTAGAAGTTCTAAGCTGCTGTTTCTGTGACTGTCTCAACTATTCTCAGAAAGTTTTCACACTGAAAATGTCTTCTTTTACCTCTTTGCAGAGACAGTGATGAACTTTCTTCAGCTGTTAACAGACAAGCTGTCAGATAAGTAAGGTCTTCTCTTAACTGTTTTTGTCACAAGATACACAGATCTAATATTCAATTTTACAGTCGAAGATGTTATCATGGCCTGATTTAGATTTTTAGTGACTTTAAAGGCTCACTTAAACCAATGTTTCACTTATTCTTAGGTGTGATAGTGATTTGATCGGTTCTTGTCACGTCTCCACCTCTGGGTTTTTATTCCTGTTTTCATGCAAATATGTTGCGTGTTCTTGGAATTCCTCGAACAGTTCAAAAATATCCAACTCAGGTGGACCAGGAGACTCTAAATTACCTGCAAGTATGAATGTGAGCCTGTTAGCATGGCAGCCTGTCCAGGGTGTTTCCCTGCCTTCAGCCAAATGCATGCTGGGATAGGCTCTGGCCCCCGTTGACCCTGAGCAGAGATAGGTGGGTGAAGCCAGGAATGATTGCCTCCAGTCACTTAGCTCATAACTTGTTTGGTGTTTTTCTTTTAACCTTTCAGAACAGCAAAAGACTTTAAGATGATGAGAGACATGAAGAAGAAACTCAACCCCCGTAATGCTGTGAGTGATTTTTTTACACAACATTTTCTTTACATACATATTTTCCTCAACATACAACATTCCTGTCAGCGTATCCTGATCCATTTTCTTCCATCACTAAGTAATCAGTCCTAATTCCTTCAAGGTATAAAGTGATTTATTTTAATGTAATTTACTTTCATTGTGCTTTAGATTCACAATAATTTATTTCGATCTGTTTTAAATGGTCTCTTCCAAATAAAGCACTCTCTGTGTTATCTTATAGGAACTGATGCCTTGGGATCATCCATTCCTCAGTGGTGTGTTGCGTGCTGAAAGGTGAATATTTAGATCTTTATTTTTCTGCCTGTTGTCATTTGATAAAGTCATCTTAATGTGTATCTTAGTGCTGCTTATAGGTGTTTGTAATTCTATATTGCACTATGGTGCAGGTTGTTATTGCACACCAGCACTTCCTCAGGTGTCAGTTGTTACAAAAAAGCGTTAAAAGAGAAGCATGGGAGTTGTTGAAATGTTTTTTCTAACTCCTTCTCTAATTCAGAACACTGTAATATGATTAAACCAATCTCTGCTGGTTAAATTTGTGGTTCTTCTCTTTTGTGTTTGTAGCATTTGGTATTTATATCTAAAATTGTCTCTCAGTGTGTTGCAGGCCCTGCGTTTCCACTGAGTTCTTGTGCATTTTACAGCTAAAACGTGTGACTGCAGCATTTACTATGCAATTACTTGTGAGATGTGTTGTTTTGAAAGCATTTTTACTCTTTTCATTATTGAAATCGATAACAGCCCAGGCTCAGGCTGTTTATTTGATGTCATGTAGTTCTTTTAATCTTAGCATTTGTGCTTGTAATAGTTTCATGTATGTTTGCACTTAGTGGCCACTTTATTGGGTACACCTTTACAATTTATTGCAATTATGCAACAACAAGCTCCCAAAACTTTTCCTTTACAAAGTTTGGTGAGTTTTTCCTGACTGACCACACGTTTTTTTTTTTTTTTATCCTGTCAGTTTACATGCAGGAATGTTCAAAATACCCCTCTGAATATAACACAGTTTGATACATAACATCTTACAGTGACAATACAACATTATGACATTACATTACATTAAAACAGTGCTAAAATCTCCATTTTGGTTGTAATTTAATTGTTCTGTCTATGATAGTGTCAAACAGAACATCTGAAAAGCTGACTTTCAGGCAGAACAGTTGCATTAAATTACATTAAATTGTACAAGGGACACAGTTAGTCACTGGGGTAATTGATCTACAGAAACTTTTGATCAACTAGTTATTTAACATTGCAGAAATGCCAAACGTTTACTGCATCATCCTTTTTTTTTAAACAAGAATTGTTGTTTTTCCAAGACTTGTATATTCCTTTACTAGCTCGTGAAATAAAAATAATCAAACTTTGGAATCCATATTTTAATATTTATACTTTTTTTGGCATTTTTGCCTTTATTGGTCAGTTACTGTGCAGTAAAGGTTCTGGCAGGCTGAGAATTAAACTAGGAAGTCATTGCTCAAAGGCACTGGCGCCCATGTATTATGTGTAGTAACCACTTGACTGTCAGGTTCCCCTTTCAATACATATATTAAAGAATTTTCTTACATCTACTGAACAGAGCAGTAAATTAAAATGTATTCAACAGATTATTCAATAGAAATGGTTCCCAACAGCAGTTTTAGTATGGTATGTAGTGATTCATATTCTTGCCGACACTAATTTGAACGGTGAACATTTTTGATTTAGCAACTCAGTCAAAGGAATTCAAGCTGTCATATTCATGTCGAGTGTCTCCAAATTTTACAGTTATGTTCTTAATGAAGTGCACTTTTCCTTCCCATCATTCACCAGAGGCTAATAACGTTCTGGAGAAGTTCTAACTAAATCTTTATTGCAGACGTTATAGATCCCTCAGGTCTCCCTGAAAAATTTGGGATGCAGTGTGATTGCAGTGAAAAGCTGCTTCCTCTGAGCTGCTTCTGTTTTCTGCTGCACACAAAGATGCACACATCTTGTTGAATTTCCACTGATATTAAACATCCTCTGTACCTTACACCTAATGTTAACCTTATCTCTGAAGCCAAGTGTTAACCCTCAAACTGCCCCTTGAATGTGTGCAGGACACTTGTGTCCACACTTTCCCAAAATGTCCTCTCTCCCAAGGTCTAAAAAGTAAATGGTTTCTCACATATATAGCTATACAAATACACTAACACACCTACAGACCCACAAGCTATGAATTACTCTGACTGACTTTCCCCTTTGGTTACAGTCTCATGCTTTTTGTCTCAGTCACTCACATGTTTTCTTTTCATCTTTGCTTTTCCATCAGAAACCATTTGAATTGGAGAGTGTTCAAACCATATTGAAAGGAGGTCAAGATTGTGTGTGTGTGTGTGTGTGTGTGTGTGTGTGTGTGTGCGTGTGTCTTTTCGGTAAGCGGAGCTGGTAGTCGTGTTCAGCAGCAGTCTGTTATTCGTCACTGATAATACATAGATGTGGTGTTGGAGCTAAACAACCATTTTGGTTTGGTGGTCTTTATCTACAATACCTTATAAGCAGCATGAATGGATCCATTTTAACCCTGGGTGGTCCCAGGAGAGAAACAATCCCACCAGCTCTGATCCCTGGCGGTCTTGTGCCTTTGTCCTGCCAGTGAGATTACATGTATGTGACAGTCGGGGGATTTTTAGCCAGACTGCTGAGCAATGTGAGGCCAGCATTTACAAAACAGGGTGGACATTGTCATTCTTGCTTTCTCTGGTCTTCAGAATAAGTTGTGTGCCTTGATTCTGCAACAAACAGGAATATTGATCTATATATAGATATTAGAAAACATATTGATGTTAACATTTTAGAAGACAATACAGAAAAGAAAAAGCAATATTTGTATGTACAAGTTACTGCAGATTCAGAGTGTCTGCTTTATTTATTTCCATGTTCTCATTTGTCTTCTGCTCATTACAGGTACAACATAGAGCCCAGTCTGTACAGTCCCTACCTGTCTCTTGGTGCCTGTATGGAGGGTTTGAACAACCTCTTCTCTCAGCTGTATGGTGTCTCCCTCATGTCTGAACATCCCAGCGCCGGAGAGGTGTGGAGCGAGGACGTCCGCAAACTGGTAAGTTTTACTAATTGGACAAAAGTGTTTTCACTTTTTCTCTGTCCTAATGAGGTTAGTCGGAGCCTTTTTTTTAGAAAAGCCAAAGTCTGTTTTATGCCCCTTTTAAAACCAAAGACAGTTTTCAAAGGTCTTTAATTAGTGCACTTGTGTTTAATGTTCGGTTATGTTTGTGTGTCTCTAGGCTGTGGTACATGAAACAGAGGGATTACTGGGATACATCTACTGTGACTTTTTCCACCGGTCAGATAAACCTCATCAGGTATGTAAACAAACACACACACTCAGCTACATACTGTAGTTTTCACACACTCTGGTTCATTCCCTCTTTAAAAGTTTAGAGATCTAATGTTCTTTATTAGGATAGTAAAATGAACGCTAAGTTGTTAATGCACAATAATACCATTAATTAGTCATATTTTTGTAATTTAATGATCATAAGAGGTTAAAACACAAGCAGAACGGTCAGGGAATGTTCTTTTCCTAATTTTTGGACATCTTTTTTTGTGATCAACCGTTTATTGATTTTTTTCCACAGACAACAAATAAGAAAAAAGATGAAAAAAACATTGGTAGGGGTAGCATAATAAACCGTTGCCAGAGTTGTCTTTGTTATCACCCCATTAACTTGCTTCCCCCCACCCTTTTTCTGGTTAGCATACTGCATTCACAAAATCGTTCAAACAAAAAACAGACAAACGAAGAAACAAAACAAAACAGAAACAATAACAGTCCAAAAAACTCACTCATTCATCATTCATTCATTCACTCAATCACAGAATCATTTTGTATCTATTTCATCCCTCTCTGGTCTCACCGCCTCTTCTTCTTCTTCATGTCCTCCCAGGACTGTCACTTCACTATCCGCGGCGGCCGTTGGTGTCAGGAAACGAGTCAGTACCAGCTGCCGGTTGTGGTGCTGATGCTGAGCCTGCCACACCCCAGTAAGAGCGCCCCCACCCTGCTCACGCCTGGTATGATGGAGAACCTCTTCCATGAGATGGGACACGCCATGCACTCCATGCTGGGACGCACTCGCTACCAGCATGTGACAGGTGCAGTCTGAGCACACACCCACTGAACATAATGGAAGGCTTAAAGGCCTTACTTGAATTCAAGTCTGCTTCTAAAATTAAGACGTTGCGCTGGAGCCAAGACGGCTTGACAAAAGATTTAGGGAAGTAATAACAATCCGCCGATGTAGGACGGGATCGATGTTTGACATTTTATGAGCTCTGTATCCTAAAATAACGGCTATCCAGTTCCAAATGTCACAAGCTGGAATAATGCTGTTTGGTACAGAGCTATACGTGATTCATTGCAGTGTGGTGAATTGAAAATGGGAGGTAAATCCGATTAAGTGTAAGCCCTGAGGATAGGGCTTACACTTTAAATGATACTTGGCTACTAAAGCTGTCATTTGACACTGTTTGACTTGTCAGATAACGTTGATGGATACCTTCACTAGTAATTCAAGATCCTAAAAGTATTTATTTTAGGCTAATAACAGTATCCATTCACTCAACTGGAGGCTGTTTCTTTAGTGGACACGGTGTTTACACCTGTTTGGACATGCTAGTTAAATTTAAGTTGTGTATGAAAGCTCATGGCAATTGCCTTATCGGTAACTTAATATTATCTATTTCATCTCTATAAATACCACATATAGCACATAGGATTTACTGACTGTGCTTTGGGCTGAAGACCTGATTTTCTCATTTCAACTCACTTTTTGCTCTCATGTGAAGTTCGGAAGTGGCAGCTGTGTGTTGGCCCACAAAGGAAGAATAAAGTCAGTCATACCTTCTGTTATTTTAAGGCCTGTTGTCTCTCCTCTAGGAACCAGATGTTCAACGGATTTTGCTGAAGTTCCCTCTATCCTCATGGAGTACTTTGCCACTGACTATCGAGTCATCAGCCAGTTTGCACGCCATTATGAAACTGGACAGGTAGACCTAAACTCTCAGAATAAGAACCAGTATGAAGACAGATTTGTACTAATAAAGCATTTTTTAACCCTCTAAACCCCAAGCGTTTATTGGGCATTTTCCTACTCCTATCACTTTTTTTTTTTTTTTTTTTACTGTGTTGTTGTTTTTACTGCAATAAAAAGTCCGGCACCTCCATATGGAAACAGCACAACCATGGGTAGAAATAGAGAACTCAAAAATGTCTTTCATGCAATGGGACAAATTTAGAATTCCATAAACATTTAAAAAGAGAAAAAACAAAAGTAACAAACTGAAGTGTCCACAGAAGTTTCCAATGCTTGAAAAAACTTTGATTTTACATACTATATGCAAATGATTATGTACAATATTTCACTGCTTAGATTTTAAATTTGTTTTCATACTTGTTTCCTGTCTGCTCTGTGTTAAATACAGCCGGCAGTTCAGCTGAAAATCCTTGACATTTCGTAAAGTGACTGTTGGATCCAGTGGAGTCAGTCATGGCTTCATTGTTGCACAATGGAGTTCTGATTTTTTTATTTTAGTTAATTTTTTTTACAGTGTCTAGTTCTTGGAAGTTTATTTTGGTGAATTCCTAAATGTGATGTGCAGAATAAAGCGACTATTTCAAGCATAGATTTTCAGCGTAGAAATTTCCCAACAAAAATATCATGTTCAAGGATGTCGGAAAGTTCACAACTCAACAACTCTCTCTGTTTTTACAGTTTCTTCAGATACACATGACTTAAAGTGTTTCAAGCTCACCACTAGGTCTTGGAGTTCAGAGGGTTAACGCTTTGGAGAGATAGTTTCTCGTACATCATAATTATAGTAATATTAACTTAATTTTTCATTTTAGTTGCGATTTTATATATTAAGGCTGAGGACAGCAGAAATTAGATTTTAACCATAACTTCGAAAGGTGAAACTGGTGAAACGCTGAAATGAAGCTGATGTTCAAATGACTGCTTTCCTCTGTCTGATCAGCCTCTACCTGAGAGTATGGTGGCTCGCCTGTGTGAGTCAAAGAAGGTGTGTGGAGCCGCAGACACCCAGCTGCAGGTAAACTCAAGCTTTTCCGATGTAGTTTGTGATGCCTGTTTGTGTGTTCATCCGGCAGATGAAGCAGTTTTTGTTTAGAATTATTTCACTGTTGCTTCCTGCAATGAAAAGCTGGGGAAATTTCATGTAAATAAGATAAGATAAACACATAAAGGGGAAGAAGTCTTGAGGGAAGCTGAAGATGTTGGAAAACTTTCAGTCCTTTAAGGATGAGGGATGCAGAAATGTTACAAACAATAGCATCTGTCAGGTGATTGGGCTACAGAGGTCTTGAATTTGGTGTTTGGTAAACCACTACTGAATTTGTTGGATATTGCTAAATTATAAAACCATACTAACCTAATTACATGTTGAAGGGTTCTTGTTTATGTCTCCTTGTGTATCTGTCTGATTAAGTTCTCACTCAATTAAAATGACACTTCTACAAAACATCTGGAAGAGTAGCCTCAAGAATGTCTGCTTTTAGCTTTCTAATGTTGTAAAATATCAGCACAAGATGAGGTTATTTGTTTTGCTCAACCCTACTCTGTTTTTTTGATTCTTCCTGGACAGATTTTCTATGCAGTCTTGGACCAGATCTACCACAGTAAACCTCAGAACCGCTCCACCACAGACATCCTGAAGGACATGCAGCAGAAATTCTACGGCTTGCCATACACACCCAATACGGTAGATCCAAACTACATTTGTGCTATTTCCCACAGTATTTATGATTTTTCAGGAGCTGGTCTCTTTATTACTGTGTCTTTATATCAGTTACAGTGTTGCAGGTTTATCATAATCTATGCAACAATCCCCAAAAGAATCTGCTCTCATTGCCTAGTTTATCACAGCACAGAAACATCACAACTTTAGTCATTTTAGCCTGTGTTCACTTTTGTCTTTCTCCTCTTTCCATCCTCTCTTTTTGTCTGGTTTTATATCTTTTGCCCAGGCACAGCAGCATTTAAAGGATTAAAGCCTTTTCTGAAGCCCTGCTAAAATAACAAAGCAGAGGGATACTTTTAAATGAGCTCTCCCAGCGGGAAATATTTGAAACTCTTCGTCCCAGCCCTTTAATGAAAAAAGAGCTCTATTTCCCCCACTTTTGCAGCTGCGGGCGAGGGGATGAGGCCAGGAGGCAGAGGAGAATCAAAAATACAGTCATAATTTAGCCAGGAATGGCCTTCATGCAGCAGCTACTCTGGGTTATAATTATGTGGGGGTGCCATCAGGAATAGAGATTACAGAACTGTGCACCATATTCTCCTAAACGTCAGTGTCCCGGCCAGCGTTCCTTCTCACACAAGTCCTCCCACTCTTCTGCTTGTGCCTCGCTTTGTAGCTCCCTCTCCAGAGGTTGTGGTTTATGTTATATAGTTTCCCACTGTCGGAGTCATTTCTCTTCAACTTTACAAACCACACTGAAAGCTCTAACAGACACTTTGCCTCCGTGTGCACAGCCACCCACAGCAGGATCGTTTTCCCCATCTGAACTGAGGGTGATTGCGGTGCCTGAGCATTCGGTATTGGATCATCACCGGATCAGAGCAAGTGAAACCAGATTTGTTTAGATCCTTCAATGACAGACTTAAACTTTTTTTAGATTCGTCCTCCGAATCTGTCTCTCTCTCTCTTGACTGTCCTCATGGAAACACAGCTCAGGAAAAGTTTCCACAGTAAAGTGAACATTTGAGTGGCTAATAGGTTACGGAGAACCACAGATTATAAACATTAGGGTGATGCTGACATGTGTATAGTTTATAGAGCGGGGCTATCAGTTCCTGCTGTGTACAGAGAGAGAGGATCAGCTGTGAGAAACATAGACCACATGCTCACCCTTGAGCCGAAGATAATATTTGGAAATAAATGGCAGAAAGCGAGATGCTCTGCCTCGTTGTGTTGACATTTTTGTAATCGGTAATTCTTGGCTTTAATGCCTGCGTGTTTGTTCCTCTTTTCAGCGATGATCCTCTGTTTAAAATATGTTTAAGACACCACAGATCACGTTGTTCCACATTCTCCTGTAAAAATGTGGAGTTGCACCATTAACAAAAAACTAGTTGAGTTTAAAGAAAAGAAAAAATGTCTTTTATCTCACGTACAAGAGGAACAGAGTAAAAAGCCTGTGCTTACTTTGTCTCCTTTGTATGTAAGGATCAAAAGGATATCTTGCTGACATGTGACCCACTTGCACTCTCTTAGAAAAGTCGACATTAATCATCGGATGTGAAGCAAAGGGATTGAAAACAAAGAGAAGCTTGGAAGTCTAAAAATCATTTTCATGGCATGTTGCGATGAGGGCTTAAAGCATCTTGTCAAAGACTGAGACGCTGTGCCAAAGAGTCCTTCAATAGCTGCTTATTTGTTACCAAAATATCAGTGGGCATAAACCACATAAGAAATACAGTAAAATCAAAGAGCCTTCAAATGAAAGGATGGCTTTTACATAGGTTTAAAACTTGAATCAAAACCAACCTTTATGCTTTTTTTTTTATCACAGTTTTCAATATATCAATGAATTGTATTTGTGTGGACTTACTATTGTGTTCTGCCCTTTCAAATTAATTCGACACTGAACAGTTCAAACTATTTTCTAACCTACAACCTGAGCCTGCATCACGTCTGAGTTGCTGCTGACGGAGCAAACTCAGACAACGTTCTCTTGCCCAAACTTTAGTGAGCTATGACTCCTCTCAGGAGTGCTTTTCACTCTTATTAGAGTTGCTACAGCCCAGAAGAGTCTTGTCAAGTCGACACTTTGGAGCTTAAGTATTTTTAACGCTGTTGGACGGCCCGGACTAAATGAGGTCATGCAGTTCTTCTACCAGTGGTGGAGATTTTAAACTCTCAAACAGCTGTTTCAAATTTCATAACACTGTGTCATCCACTAATGTAATTTTGTTTTTATTTATCATGAAAGTTTATACATATGCTTTTTTCAACAAGGCTAATATTTTTTTAAAAGCAAAGAATTAAGCCATAATAATGACAAGCATCCGTTGTGAATAACTTGTAAACAATTTCTGTTCAGGTAATGTTAATTGTCTCATAAAGTACACAGTCTGATTTCCCTTGAGATTCAAGACCTTTATTGATCACAAACACAACTATAAATAGTATAATGTGCAGTGAAATTATCTCATTTTCCATGGAACTACTTAACCAAACCTGCTGTAGTTAATGTTTTTATGTTAACCATGCATTTTTCTGATGTTAAAGAGTGATTTGTATTATTGAATGCTTTGTAGTTGAGTGGGTCAAACTTGAGTGAACTAAACCCAGGCTTTTTGTCGATGTAAACCGATTACCACGTTATTCCTGATATAATATGCCAAAACTTCTGTAATTTCTTCCACCAGAGCCTTGTCTTGTCATAAGGGTGACACTGGAAAATAAGGCCGCAAACAGTAGCTGCTTTTTAGTTGTGGTTTCTAAACTTGGAAGAGAGTTTGCACCTGAATGTGAAAGAGAGACACTTTGCTCCCATTCCACTGCATGCACAAATTGTGTTTTTACTGGCAAAACTCACACGTGTGGGCATCTCCAAGGAAACGGTGACAGCTTGCATTAATGTCATGACTCCAGAGAATTATTTTTCAGTGCTAGTGCTGGCGCTCAGATCTCCTTTTAATGGTTTAAGTGTTTTTCACATCGGGCATTAACAATAATTCTCATGAGCTGAATAAGTTTGATATACTTACAGTGCTGCTGTATACGGTATTCTCATCATTTAAAGGTGGAACCTCTGTTTCCAAAAATGAAAATCACTGTAATCACAGAGGTCAGTAAAAATATGTCAAGATTAGCTCTGGTACTTTCAGAGAGGAAGGCTGAGCTGCATGACAACCTTCTCTCTGAACAAGATCCATACTAGCTGTTGTTGTGAATCAAGAGAAATCCTAGAAACTATAGTAATGCAAGACGACAAAAAGTAGCTAAAAAAAGGCCCCCTGTGACCTTCGAGGGCTCTTTGGGCACTGCTACAGAAACACGTTGGTCATCTGTGAGGAAACTAAGTGCACATGTTATCTGCATCCTTCAATTAAGATGATTATTTTACTTTGAGTTGGAGAATAAATCATTACCATGTTTAAAGTTAACCTTTTTATGTGGAGGTGTAGGAAGGTGTCTGCAGTCTGTTATGGTTTAGTTAGCTACAGCAGCTGCTGTCTTTTCTAACAGGCTGAATGTTTGAGTGTTTGCCAGCTGAATTCCCCAGAGTCCCCGTTTGCAGAGATCATAAAAGAACTTGTCTTTATAGATATGGAGAGGGGCCCCCTCAGGCAACGACAGGGGAGAGAAGAGAGGAGAACGGGGCTTTCTACCATTTAGGAATTTCCATGTTTTGTCCTTAATAGAAGGACATGGCAGGTTGTGATTTAATGTTTTGTTATAAAGCTTTGTCAGAGGAAAGCTGTATTTATTTCACCGATATAACGATATCAGTGGAGAAAGCGGATGCAGCTTCAGAGATTAGGAGTGTTTGGTATTTTCTCGAAAGACCTCTGATAGTTTTTCCAATATTATCCAGTTCCATTGCAGTGCCAAAAAATAAACAGCGGTTTTGAGGCGTATAACATGGATACTGTTTTTGTTCAGTTTTGTTTTTCATTTTTAGTTTCTGGAGATACTTTCAGTCCTTGCTGCAGGTTTAGTCCCAGTTGTTTTTGCTTTTCTTTCTGTCTTTTACAAGCATAGTTAGCAGCAGTCATAGAACAGCTTCTCTTAACAGGTTTTACAAAGCAGAAGCATTTAAACCTTTTAAGGCTGTGATGTGAATCTGCCACGCACCACACTCAGTGTATCCAACAAACCCATTACATTTGGTCACAACTAATTCAAAGTATTCCAGTTATATAATTAGTTTTTCTTTATTTGGGAACCAGAATTTTGGTGTCACAGCAAATCTATTCTGTTACTTTAAGAGTGAAGTAAAGCTGATTCATTTCGGCTGTCTGTCTTTTCACTCAGTTGAAAGTGATAATAAAGTGGCTTCATTTTTGATTTCTTATTTAGGCTTGGCAGCTGAGATTCAGCCACCTGATTGGCTACGGAGCCAAGTACTACTCCTACCTCATGTCACGAGCCGTGGCCTCCATGGTGTGGAAGCAGTGCTTCATTCAGGATCCCTTAAACAGGTGAGACACAAGCTCGACGTTAAAAGTTAGATAACATACGATCAAGCTTAATTTTTATATATGCCATGAATTAAGGCTGATCCTTCTTTTCACAGCAAGAAATATAGATTTATTTGAATTCTTTATAAATCTTCAGCTGTGACATAAAGAATGTGTTCCGTTAGAAAGGCAGCAGAGTTATGGTTGTGTGTTATGGAGCCTCTGATAAATCACACACTCAGTGGTCTGATCCTAAAGGAAAGAGGTACATTAGAACCTCTCTGTAAAACATGTCACAAGTGTCTTTGCTTTTATACAAACAATATAAAAATACTTGACTAATTACACGAGTGTAGTACATGTTTGATTTTTTTACTTCGTAAGGGCTCCTCCAAGAAAACAGGGCTTTAATAATGAACTCCTCCAAACACTGAGTACAGGATAAATACCGGATTTTTGATATTATGCTAATATAAATAATTAGGAAGAAAATAATGTATATATACAGTATATATACAGTGGGTACGGAAAGTGTTCAGACCCCTTGAAATTTTTCACTCTGTGTCATTGCAGCCATTTGCCAAAATCAAAAAAGTTCATTTTATTTTTCATTAATGTACACTCAGCACCCCATCTTGACAGAAAAAAACAGAAATGTAGAAATTTTTGCAAATTTATTAAAAAGAAAAACTAAATTTTATTGGACATGTTTAATGAGTCATTGTTGCAGGGCTCACTCCCCAAAACATTGACTGAAGCATCCATTATTCTCCTACTTAAACCAGGTAAAGATAGCTCAGAGTGTGCCTCATATCGACCTATTTCTTTATTGAATAACGATGTGAAGATTTTGGCCAAAGCCCTCGCTTTGAGATTAGAAACCACAATGGATGATGTGATTTCTGCTGAACAAACAGGTTTTATTGCAAAAAGACATTTGTTTACAAATATTCGTCGGCTTTTAAATATAATATATTCTCCTGCGTCCAGTGAGTCTCCAGAAGTGGTTATCTCGCTGGACGCAGAGAAAGCCTTTGATAGAGTGGAGTGGGAGTTTTTATTTACATGTTTAAAGAAATTTGGTTATGGTCCTAATTTCATTTCCTGGATAAAACTTTTATATACTTCTCCAAAAGCCTCCGTAGTCACAGATAATAAACGATCCTGTCTCTTCCAGCTTTTTAGGGGGACCCGTCAGGGGTGTCCAATCAGCCCGCTCTTGTTCGCTTTAGCCATAGAGCCCTTATCTATTGCACTTAGGTCATTAACATCAATCAGTGGAATTCAAAGAGGAGGGGTAGAGCACCGTTTATCTTTATACGCAGATGATTTGTTACTTTATGTAACTGATCCTATCAGAAGTGTTCCTTGTATTATTGACTTGCTGAAGAGATTTGGTATATTCTCTGGCTATAAGATAAACTTTAGTAAAAGCGTGTACTTTCCTGTTAACGACCTGGCTCTCCATATAGAGGAAGATAATTTCCCCTTCCAAATATCTAAAGTCGGCTTTAAATATTTAGGTATTAAAATTACCAGAGATTTTCAGACTCTGTATCATGAAAATTTGTTGTCACTGTATGAAAAAGTTAAAGAAGATTTAAAGAAATGGAAAACACTTAATCTGACTTTGGCAGGAAAAATTAATTGTATTAAAATGAACGTGCTTCCAAAATTTCTGTATGTGTTTCAGTGTGTCCCTCTATACTTGCCCAAATCTTTTTTCAAATTGATTGATAGGGCTTTCGTCTCCTTTTTATGGAACGGTAAAAACTCGAGAGTTAGGTTAGAATTATTGCAGAGGCCAAGAACTCAGGGTGGTTTGGCCTTGCCAAGTCTTTGTCATTATTACTGGGCTGCAAATATCCAAAAGATTCTGTATTGGCTGTACACTCCAGATATGGATTGGTGTCAGCTAGAAGCCACATCTTGTATCTCAACATCACTTTCAGCACTGGTTACCTCCAGCCTTCCCCTTTCATTTTCACAACTGACGAAAAACCCAGTTGTTTATAATACCCTCCGAATATGGATCCAATGTAGGAAACATTTTGGGTTCCATCAGTTTCTTAAAATAAGTCCTATTTGCAATAACCATCTCTTTCCCCCTGCTGTATCAGATTCCGCATTTTTAATGTGGCAAAGACATGGTATTTCTAAATTTAAAGACATGTACATTAATGGTGTATTTGCTAGTTTTGAGGATCTCTCACGTAAATTTAGTCTCCCCCAATCCAGTTTATTCCGCTATTTTCAAATTCGGCATTTTTTTCAGCACCATGACCCCAACTTTCCAAACATCCCATCTACCCCAGGTCTTGATATCATACTGCAACTCTCTGCTACTTCAAAATGTCTGATTTCTAAGATATGCTCTTATATTGCTTCCATTAAAAATGTGTCCCTTCAAAAAATTAAGGCAGACTGGGAGAGGGAATTAGGAGAGGTCATAGAAGAAGATATCTGGAGGTGTGCTCTACAAAGAGTAAATGACAGTACTTCTTGTGCCAGACTGAATATCATACAGTTTAAGGTTCTCCATCGGGTTCATTTCTCCAAAGAAAAACTTGCTAAAATATACCCCCAACTAAGTAATAGATGTGACAGATGTAGTTATGGTCCTGCCAATTTAACTCATATGTTTTGGTCTTGCCCTGCTCTGGTAACCTTTTGGACAGGAATTTTTAAAATGCTGTCAGGGGCACTTGGAGTTAACCTGTTGACTGATGCCACAGTAGCTTTATTTGGTATTATAGAAAAACAACATTCTGACCTAAGGAAGAGACACAAAAACATTATTGCCTTTACAACACTGCTTGCACGCAGAAGAATATTACTACACTGGAAATCACCAAATCCACCCAAATTATCCACATGGTTGAGCGACTTGATGAATTTTATTCAACTAGAAAAGATAAAATATTCACTAAAAGGAAATAAGAGTAAATTTAATTTAATATGGGACCCAATTCTATCATATGTAGGGGGACTAGATGTCTTACCTGACAGCATTTAGCTGGCTCCTTTTGTTAGGGGTACCTGTCTTACCCCAATCCCAGTCCATCTCAACATTCTATCTATATCTGTTTCTTGTATGTACATGTCTTGTTTTATAACCTTATTCTTTATTATTTGTGTATACTTGGCATATTTAACAGTTATATCCCACACATATTTGTATATATAAAATAAGGTATAGTGTATCCTCCCCTGAAAACGCTTAGTTATTGTTATCTCTGTCATGCCAACCTTTATACATTGAATTATGTGTCCTGGGTTTTTTTTTTTTTTTTTTTTTTTTTTTTGTGTTTTTTTTTTTTTTGGGGGGGGGGGTTCCTTGTTTCATTATAAAAAAAGTGGAAATATGTATTGTAAGCATCTTGTCATTATGAGCGTGTACATTTCCAAATAAAAATAAAGGGGAAAAAAAAAAAAAGAAAAACTGAAATATCACATGGGCATAAGTACTCAGACCCTCTGCTCAGTATTGAGTAGAAGGACCCTTTTCATATATATATATATATATATATATATATATATATATATATATATATATTGAAATAATTACATTGGAAAGGGTTAAATGATGGGGTCACTGTTTAATTTACGTTCCAACAATGTATTTTACAAAGTACCTGGCAGCTTACCTTGAAAGCGCCAGTTGACCAGCTGTGAGATCTGCTCTGCAACATGCACACAGTCTGTTGCCTTTTTCATTAAACTTCCTCCTTAATACTGACTTTAACCTCTAAAAAGCTCCTGCCGAGTCTTGGTTGTAGATTATTACACTAAGCAAGCAAGGAATCTAATCTGTAACTATCAAGTCTGACTTCATAGGTTTGTTTTCTGTTTCTGCTCTTGGAGAAGTTGTGGCTCACTGAGGCCTTTGCACAGTTTAGAAAATCACTCATTCAGCCCCTTTACTTAAGCCTTCACAGAGGTATGAGAGAAGTTTCCGCTAACTCACAGTCATCACTCCTTTCAGTCTGTGTGTTTGTGGTGAAGGAGTTACACAAAGCATAAACCTGTTCTACGTTCAGAACACTGAGACAGATGCCTCCTGACAGGCCGCCCTCCCTGGACACTGTTTAAGTCTCTGCTGCCTGACATTGAACATGACATAAATATGAAACTCCCGCCAACTTGGCAGGTGTCTGCTGTGATTCACAGGCGTATACCGGCAGTCACATTACCCGACCCTCCCTTATCACAAGTGTTTGCCCCTGGACAAAGTGCAAAAGCTTTGTTTTGGAAAGCTAACCCTCTACCGTATCTCCATGGAGTCGAGCCCAGTAGCATCTTCCCTCTGCCTCCTGTTTCTTCCCTTTTCTTTTCCTTTGCTCTGTGTCTGACTGTCTTCCTGTATTCTCTTTCCCTCTGAGATTGTTTGAGTTCCACCTGCAGTTGTCAGATCTCCGTTTCCTGTCACCTGTCTGCTGTGAATAGGTGGCTTAGGAGACTTCGCCCTGGGCTCTAAGTGGCAGCAACAGTGGTGGAGAGACTGACAGAGAGCTGACAGGGGAGAATACAGGTGTCTGTAACCTTATCTCTTTCTCTTCTGTGTCTGTCTTTCCCTCTGTCTCTTTGTCAGGGACATGGGTGAGCGTTACCGCCGGGAGATGTTGGCCCACGGAGGAGCCAAGGAGCCCATGCTGATGGTGGAAGGTAGATTCAACCTTTTTGTTGTTAATATTAAAATAATCTTTTCATCTTTACCACTGAAAGTCCATGAAGCACTTCAGATTTACACCTTAAAGCCTCATTTATTTAAACTGCCTGACTCTACAGCCTTTAGGCAACAGGCATTCCATCTCTCACAGGACCCCCTATGGGCAGATTTCATTGATCTGTACCATAGTTAAAGAGTTTTATTATAGGTTTAAGAGTTTTAGGATTCCTTTAGATTACAATGTGTCAATCCTTTACTTACTGTAGCATGAGTAAAACAAGGTGTGTCTAATTACTGCAGCGTAATGCCACTGAAATTATTTTGATGTGCTGGACAGCCTAGAGGGTCAAATGCTCTTGGAGTTATCTTGTCTCCTCTCTCATATAAAGCAGAAACATATTAAAAATGCATAGATAGAAGCAGCCAGTCCAGCTGCTGTTTTTTCATGTAGTTCGTAGGTGCCACTGTTGTGGTTGAGCTTCCACAATGGCACCTATTCACCAGTTTAACACACCTCCTAAGGTTTCTTATCTTTGTTTACAGGAGCTTTGTCAAACCAGAAACAAAGCCAATCCTGCTGTGGTATAAAATGTCAAGTTTGCTCGTTCTGCAGCAAGCACACAAGTTCATGCTAGTCCAGCCTTTATTTGATCAGCCTAAAAAGTATAGCTAAAAAAAGATCATTTTAAAGGACTGACATTATGGATCGTGCTGCTTTTTTGTGCACAGACAAATCAGGAAGGAGGGAAGGACTGAAGTGGTTGATTATAGGTTTGAGCGCTCAGCACTGCTGACTCTGCAGGACTGAAAACTCAGACGGTACATTCCACTGTGTGTTTAACCGCTTCAGATCAGCTATATTTGAGTCTTGCTAGCTGAAGTCCTGCATCTCTATGGAAACAGCACAACCACGGCTGGAAGTTGAGTGAATTCAAAAAGGTCTTTTGGCCAGTATGACAAAGTTATAATTCCATAAATCCATGAGTCTACACGTGCAACATTTTTTTCAAGTGCCCACAAGTGTCACCAATTATGGGGAAAAAGAAGATGACTCTTCATACTTTACATATTTGAATACTTTCTGTTTTAATGTATTTTTTTACACTACTCTGTGTAAACACACTCTGCAGATCGGCCAAGTTCAGCCAAAAAATCCCCACATTTTTGTCACGTGACTTAGGGTCACAGCTGTGTCACTCGTCGCTTAAGTTTTGGCTGAGGAACAAAGAGTGTTTTGTTTTTTTTTAAAGAAAATCTGGTTAGTTCAGATGGTCTATTTTTAAAATCATCGAATGAAACATGTAGAAAAAGTGATTTGGATGAAATGCCATGACTTTAAGCTTAGATTTGGATGATTTTCCTGTTGGAGCAGCATGTCACATATTAGTAGCTCAAGGGTTATCGAAACAATAATCTGACAACTCTTCGTGTTTTTCAGTTTCTGCTCTGATAAAAGGTTACATTTTGCTTCCTCCACCATTGCCCATCTTTGTCTAACTGAACAAATATCTAATAATCACATGAATTAATATAACTTCTGTTTTTTTTAACAATGCACCCACTGCCTTACTGTACATTCACTGTAAGGAAGGAACAGACTAGTAGGTTCATTATGTGAAGCAAGACTCTCCTATGTGTGAGAACAACCTGCATGTTGCTGCACTCACAGCTAGGTTTCCTTTAAGTGTAGTAAAGTTACTTTAGTCAGCTGGAACGTGCCTCCATAAGCACGATTGTTACTGACAGTCAGTGCGTTGTGTTTGCTGTCATGGAAGAGGAAAAATAAAACTCCTTGTTCATGTTACTACTTCATCCCATGTGTGAAGCACGACTTGCCATGGCTAAGTATTAGCAGCAGAAACACAAAGCTAGATAAAGTAATTACAACTGTGGCTACTTAGTCTCTTCCTTGTTTATATTTTCATGTTTTCTTTGATGACTTTACTGTAATCATTGTGGAGTCTAGTTCCATCTGTGTACAGCATTTTGTAGCAGCATTTGCTACATTTTGGTAGTTGTTATGAGAGAATCACACAATTTATGTTGTTAATTCAACTCCTCAATAGCTAATGGGATAATTTCACACTCAACAAATGCATTAGGAGACAGGAAGACACACCTGCGTTCAGTTTACATGAGTAACGGTGGCGACTGATAACGGTTGATTTATGGAAATGTTTGCAGTCTGCCTTTAATTAACTAGCTTCAGTGATATTTGTTTGTTGACTGATAAGCAGAATCTAAGCCAAAATTTTCCAGATAACCCCTTTAAAGAGCCATGGCACATAGCTCTTCATCGTATTTAACAGTATTCTGGTGTGTCTTTCATTTTTTTCTTTAAGTTTGTAACGATCAATCTACAGTTCAGTTCAAGCTCCGTCATTTTAGCAGAACTTGCGTCCTCCTGTTCTCCTCCTCCATCCTCACCTCCTCCTCTCCTTGAGCAGTCGCTGTGCCATGTCTGGACAAGACAACAGGAGAGAAGGCGAGAGGAGACAGACACAGGGAGTTGGTAGTGATATCAGGTAGCATTTGGGAGTTTACAGTAAATCTCTCCCTCAGGGTCACCCCCTCCCTCCTGCATCGGATTGTCCCCTCTGACAGCTCCAACCAGGACTGCACCCAGCCTCTGAAATTACAACCACCAGCAGATCAGATCCTTGTTAGAAGATCTACTGTCCAATTAACTGTTGTTGAACTGACAGTATTTTCTTTTATAGCCCTCTTTGAAGTGAATGCTCCTCTAATTATAGGCCAAAGCCCTGTGTGCAGAATAGTTATCAGGGTCATATACATCCCTCTGGCTACATTTCCGTGCCATAAGTCATTGGAGAAGCAAGTGGCTACAAATGTCTGCACTGGGAATAATGCTCAGCCAAAATAAGTAAAGCCAGATCAAATTAAAATACCCTTTATATGGATGGATGGTAGATCCGGTCTCATACTTTTAGCAGTGTCTCGTTAAAGAGTTTAGTTCTGTGCGTCTGCATTTGTAATGCTCATCTAAGAACCATTTCTTTCTTTTCTCATAAAAGTTTTTGGATGTCTGGTGAAATGTTTAAAATAAAGCAAAAACTCCTCACATTTGTAAAGACGCCTTATTCAGCCATCTCACCATTTTGATGGCTACATAAATCTTCATAATTTACCTTAACATTATGAAAGCTGATGTCAGAGTTAGGAAACTGCATCAGTGCATGTGCTGAAACATTTAGGTTTTCACTGTTGTTCACTGATGGGCTGGGAGGTTCATAGCAGCCATCCTGAATTCCTTTTGGAGAATGGAAAATGATTTAAAGTGAATTAGAAGAGCCTTTTTCTATCTAGAGCCATATTTAGGCCAGCAGAAGACTGAAGGAAGGACATAGACTCCAGATCCAACCCATTACACATAATCCTTTCAAACAAAGACCCTTGTAAATGGAGGTGTGTAACATTTCCCTGCTGTTCCCCTTCACTGAGGTGGTGGAAGGGCCACAAGGCCACATGGGGAACCGGAGCAGACCTGGCAAGGCCAATCAGAGGCCGGGCTTTATCTGGATGCCTCTCTGCCCAGCTACTTGATGTTTCCCAGGAAAGACGGTGTTGAAATGTAAACCCAGGTATTAAATCCGGTGCAGCAGCATTAGGACAGAGTGAACGAATGAGAGGGAGAGATGGAGAGGGTAGAAAAATGAGAGAACGGGAAGGAAGGAATGAAAGGTGATCGACTGGCTGAACTGGACCTTACATCCTGCTACAGAGAAGGCTTTCATGGCCCAGACTGTTCCCATAGTCTCGACCACACAGCACAGAAAATGGATCCACTCCGACTCGGTAGCTGAGTCCCTGGACCCCAGTCGGTTTTTGTCCTTAGGCAGCTAGACTGAATAGCACTTCTGACTGTTTGCATGGTCACTCATAAACCCCAAGAGCACAGTATTCTGTACAGTCCCAGAGCAAAACTGATGTACATTTCTGTGTGAACTTGAGAGGATTAGACTTCACTGCTACGAGGTAAAGCTGGAAAATACATACTTTACAGCCAGAACTTATGATCCGTGTCTCATTGACTTACCAGTATAGTTCTGAATCCCATGCATCTAGCACTTTACGTCTAAATTTTATTACTCCGCCAAGGAACACGGCAGAGTTATGTGACAATTGGTGTACGTCTGTATGTCTGCAACATTACTCAAAAACAGACAAATGTATTTGGATGAAATTTTCAGGGAAGGTCAGAAATGACACAAGGACCACCTGATTAGATTTTGGCAGTGCTGCAGCTTATAGTCTGGATCCACGGATTTGTTAAGGATTTCTGTAGATAGCAGCATGGCGTCATTATAACTATAACAACAAGGGAACACTACATCATCTGTCTGCTGCCGATTACGTGATTACGATCCCACTACAAATTCATCGCTGTGAACTTATGGGGACTTATCCGTCGGAAATGAATGACTGAGCAGCGTTGGCGGAGTGCTGCGCTCTCTGACTGTTTTCTTGTTTAGTGCTTTATTTTTTAGTTCTTTTAAAGTGACATCTAATGCAGCGTATTTTAGTGTTATTCTTGTAATGTTTGATGTATCTGGTGTTGGTGGTTGTGCAAACTAAAGACACAGTTTTATGCTCGATTACTTGTAGTAATCATCCTTAGTTTTTGTCACATTCCTACTTTTGATCTATATTGTTTAGATTGTTTATTGTGATCCCACTATTTAGAAATAGTTCTATATATTCCAGCTGCACAGGTGAAATTGCGTGTGTAATCCGGTTTGTCTCAGTAGTCGATGTGTTTTTAGCAAACAGCCTACAGGTTGTGCGATTTTGTAGTGTTTTATGCACTCATGTAACTAGTCATAGTTACATTTATGAATGTAGATTTATTTTTCTGTGTTATCATATTTTAGATTAATCTGACTTCTGACTGCTGACTTCCTGTGACTCTATCATGGCCCTTCTGGAGGGTCCTGACCAACAGGTTAGATGTAGATAAATCAGTGCTGGACAAACTGATGTTTTGGTCTACAGATTGTGATGATTTATCATAGTTATAGCAACTTGAGACAGACATGAGTATCTTCACCAAAATTCATGGTAATCCGTCCAAAGGTTGTAGACTACAGTATCTTGGAAACATAATTGTCTGTATCATCCATCACATGGCTAATAAGGTACTTTACAGCATCAGTGAAAATTTTTACTTGCAGCTAAAACTAAGGCAAAGTCAGAGAATTCATCTTCTGCTAAACATTAATGTCTTCACGACCATCCATGCAGTAGTTGTTGAGATATTTCAGTCTGGATTAAAGAAGTAAAAGAATCAACAACAGACCAACATCGTTTGGTGACTAAATATCATCTATTTACAGAAACTTTCATAAAATACAGTTCAATCCATTTTTTGCAATATATTAAGTTGAAGCAATCTGATTTACACGTTAATAAAAATTATTTTACTTTTTCCTAAATTAAGAGGCAGCTTTGCTTAATTTAGAAAGGTTTATCCTAAATAACATTACAAGTTGTTCTTTTTTAATTCTTTTGTGAAGGCGCTTACTCAACAAAGAGCCTCCCAGTCTAATGTTTGTCATCACCCTTGTCTTGCTTGCTTTCTGGGCCTGTCTTAAGTGTGGTTTGTAGAAGAAGCTTCCTGAACTTCAAAGGTGTAATTACAGAGGCAGTGAGCCCCTGGTTTGCCTCCAGGTCTGGCGGAGGTTGCTGCTCTTAACACCTTGACATGTTTCGAATAGTTATACACAGCTACTGAAGCAGCCTGAGATGTGTTTTGAAATGCGGCATCATAAACTTTTCCTCTGATTTAAGTAACTTACAATATATCAACATTTTGTCACACACACACACACACACACACACACACACACACACACACACACATATATATATATATATATATATATATATATATATATATATGTACAGAGAATATGACACCAGAAAGGAGATGAGTTACTGCTTGCTGCAGTTTTACTCACATTTTAAGTGTACAAATGTGGCTCACTGCTGCTCCCTCCAAGCTGCAAGTGGGTGTAATTGTCCTATAAAAGCAACCAATTAAATCATGAGGGAACAGAGCACAGCCGAGCCTGTGGGCCTACGATCAATAGCTCTTATGAAACAGCCAGTTTCAGCTATGCTTTTGGATTGGTTTAAAACACTTCCAACAATGCTGATTAGTGCTGTAATTGCAGAACACAGGTAAAAATAGAAGTGCTTGCTACACATACTTTCAGAGAACCAAGAAAGCAATATATGGGGCTTTTTAGGGTCTTTATATTGCGCCAGCGTTCAAAGTGGAGCTCGTTAAACATGTTATTTTGTTATAGAAAAATGGGAGCACTGTTTTATTTAGCAGTTTGTAGAAATATGTAGGTCACTGGGTAGTTTACTCCTAATTTCTTTGTCCGTAGCCGCAAAACTCTTTCTAGGCGTAACTCAGATGTTTCTGCAGGCTTGACTGCAATTTTATAGCAGTTCTGTTGAATTCTTGTCCCCAGAGTTATTATTACCAAGACTCAGAGCTGCTAGTCAGCCACAAAGGTCTTCATTTGACTGATACCCATCGTCCACCACCCTTTGAGTAAATAAACAAGTTTCTCTGTGCATGCTGTGTATATACCGTACTTATGTGAGAGGTAAAGCTGTGTTTATTGGAAAGATCTTTTTGTAAGACTGAACACAAGCACAACAATAAAAATGTCACTAGTGCAGGTTTTTAGGTGTAAAATTGAAACTCGTTTCACGTGGTTAAACGCACTAAAGGATTTTACTCTTCATTTGGATTTACATGTTTAGTAGCTTTGTTATTAGATTGGATGACAAGTGAAAAAGCCGAGAGGCTTGATACTCCATTAATAATGTGTCTCTGTTTCTCAGTATGAACCACTGTTCTGTTTAGAGAAAGGAAGTGTTGCAGACAAAAAGAGGCAGTGGAGGTGAGTTAAAGAAGAGGGTCTGTAATTTGAATGTTCCCACACCAGCTTGGACAAACTGGGCAGGGAAAGAGACCGAGTGGTTCACTTCCCTCACACAAGTGCTCCTGAAGTACCCTTGAGCAAAGTCCTCAACCACCAGTTGCTCCAATGAGGCTCCAGCTCATTATATGTCTTTTAACACCTCCTGTTTTACCCAAACTGTGTTGGCCGAGTTGGCTGCCGATGCAGGCCCTGAGATGACTGTAACGGCTAGAAGCCCTGTTCCTCAATGGCCGTGTCAGAGCCATTATGAATGGAAATGGAAACTCTTAAATACGAGATGACTAACACGGCAAAGCCTCTATCCTAAGGCTCTCTGAACAATGGACACAAAGCACTGCCTATGTTTAGTTTGGCTCTGGTTCTTCCTCTGTGCTTAGCCAAGAGTGAGTGTACAGTTCTGCCCACTGTGACGCTATGCAGAGCCACTCAGACAGTATCTGTGCTGCTGCCGGCTGGATGGTGAATCTGTACAGTAGATTTCAGCTGAGTTGATGTGGTTCGCCCAGAATACAAAATAAGAATATAAAGAAAGTCCCCACTAACAATGCAAGGATTAAGTTTTTTATTGATGAGTGAATCTGACACTATACTCAACAAAAATAATATCGCAACACTTTTGTTTTTGCTCCCATTTTTTATGAGATGAACTCAGTGATCTAAAACTTTGTCCACATACACAATATCACCATTTCTCTCAAATATTTTTCACAAGTCTGTCTAAATCTGTGATAGTGAGCACTTCTCCTTTGCTGAGATAATCCATCCCACCTCACAGGTGTTCCGTATCAAGATGCTGATTAGACACCATGATTAGTGCACAGGTGTGCCTTAGAATGCCCACAATAAAAGGCCACTCTGAAAGGTGCAGTTTTATCACACAGCACAATGCCACAGATGTGGTAAGATTTGAGGGAGCATGCAATTGGCATGCTGACAGCAGGAATGTCAACCAGAGCTGTTGCTCATGTATTGAATGTTCATTTCTCTACCGTAAGCCGTCTCCAAAGGCGTTTCAGAGAATTTGGCAGTACATCCAACCAGCCTCACAACCGCAGACCACGTGTAACCACACCAGCCCAGGACCTTCACATCCAGCATGTTCACCTCCAAGATCATCTGAGACCAGCCAGTCGGACAGCTGCTGAAACAATCGGTTTGCATATCCAAAGAATTTCTGCACAAACTGTCAGAAACCGTCTCAGGGAAGCTCATCTGCATGCTCGTCGTCCTCATCAGGGTCTCGACCTGACTCCAGTTTGTCGTCGTAACCAACTTGAGTGGGCAAATGCTCACATTGGATGGCGTCTGGCACGTTGGAGAGGTGTTCTCTTCACGGATGAATCCCGGTTTACACTGTTCAGGGCAGATGGCAGACAGTGTGTGTGGCGTCGTGTGGGTGAGCGGTTTTCTGATGTCAATGTTGTGGATGGAGTGGCCCATGGTGGTGGTGGGGTTATGGTATGGGCAGGCATCTGTTATGGACGAAGAACACAGGTGCATTTTATTGATGGCATTTTGAATGCACAGAGATACCGTGACGAGATCCTGAGGCCCATTGTTGTGCCATACATCCAAGAACATCACCTCATGTTGCAGCAGGATAATGCACGGCCCCATGTTGCAAGGATCTGTACACAATTCTTGGAAGCTGAAAACGTCCCAGTTCTTGCATGGCCTGCATACTCACCGGACATGTCACCCATTGAGCATGTTTGGGATGCTCTGGATCGGCGTATACGACAGCGTGTACCAGTTCCCACCAGTATCCAGCAACTTCGCACAGCTATTGAAGAGGAGTGGACCCCACTCCCATAAAACAAAACTGCACCTTTCAGAGTGGCCTTTTATTGTGGGCAGTCTAAGACACACCTGTGCACTAATCATGGTGTCTAATCAGCATCTTGATATGGCACACCTGTGAGGTGGGATGGATTATCTCAGCAAAGGAGAAGTGCTCACTATCACAGATTTAGACAGATTTTTGAACAATATTTGAGAGAAATGGTGATATTGTGTTTGTGGAAAAAGTTTTAGATCTTTGAGTTCATCTCATAAAAAATGGGAGCAAAAACAAAAATGTTGTGTTTATATTTTTGTTGAGTTTATTTTGAAAGTCAGTGATTTATTTTAGTCATTTTTCAAGCAAAAATCTGAAATTTTCTATAATTTCAGCCTTACTTTTAGATTTTCTTTGTCTTATATGACAATAAATTGAATATGAGCAGCATTTGGGCTTCTGGTCAGACAAAATCAGAAAGATAAATGGTGGAATACATTTTTTTCATTGTCTTTAATATTTCGAATTAATGAAGAAAATAACTGGCATATTAAACAAATATGGAAATAATCTTGAATTGAAGCCCTCCTGTTAATGTCACTAGATAAAGTTGAAATGAAAAATATTTCTAGCAAAGTCTATGGATTATTCTGAGTTACTGGAATACTGTTTATTGTTATAAAGAATCATTATAGTTGAATTTTTCTGTCATTTGTCTATGATAAGAGCACCTCATATTAAATTATATTATATAAAAATGGCGATAAACACTCATTCACAAACTACAGACCTATTTCCCTATTGTCCCAATTCTCTAAAATCCTCGAGAAATTATTTGTTAATAGGATGGATAAATTTGTTGAAAAATACTGTCTTCTCAGTGATCATCAATTTGGATTTCGATCTAATAGGTCAACCCTAATGGCAGTCATGGCTCTTGTTGAAGACATTGCAACCGCAATTGACAACAAAGAATACACTGTAGGTGTTTTTATTGATTTAAGTAAAGCTTTCGACACTATCGATCATGTATTACTCATGGAAAAGCTTCAAAGATACGGTATTAGGGGCACAGCTGCCACATGGTTGAATAGTTATCTCAGCAATAGAGAACAATATGTACATTATAACAACGTTAACTCTATAAAACAACTTATGACACATGGAGTTCCGCAAGGTTCTTTATTGGGACCCAAATTGTTTAATATGTACATAAATGATGTGCCTGACGTATTAAATAATGTTAAGTGCTTATTGTATGCTGATGACACTAGTCTCTATTGCTCAGGTAATGACCTGCACAGGCTCATGGCCACAATGGAACATGAGCTCACACTCCTTAAAGAATGTTTTGACAATAATAAGTTGTCCATGAATCTGAGTAAAACCAAATACATTATTTTTGGAAATAAGACAATAAAGAACCACATCAATCTAAAAATCAATGAATCAACAATCGAGCGTGTGCAAGCCAGTAATTTTCTGGGAATTACAATTGATGAAAACCTCTGCTGGAAACAGCATATAAATGTTATGAAGTCAAAATTAGCAAAAAATGTTGGGGTAATAGGAAAAATGAAATCTGTATTAAATAAAAAGTCACTTATGTTATTATACAATTCACTTGTCCTTCCGTATCTTAGTTATGGAGCGGAAATATGTGGAAATAATTATAGCGTCAATATTGACCCTATATTTTTACTTCAAAAAAAGGCAGTTAGAATTGTTAGTCATGCTGATTTTTATGCACCATCCAATCCCATTTTTGTTGCGCTAAAAACATTAAAAATATATGACATTATTGATCTCAACACATTAGCTGTCATGTATAAAGCATATTATAATAATCTTCCTAATTGTATTCAAAATATGTTTGAACACAGAAAAAGCTGTTTTAATCTTAGGGGTTCTTGTATTTTAAAAAAACAAAATAGGGTAAGAACAAATAAAAAACGTAAATGTATCTCAGTACTAGGAGTTACCAAGTGGAATAAACTTGATGAGGGAATAAAAACATGCAAGACTTTGAAAACATTCAAAAAGCAGTTGAAAAGATTAACTCTTGAAAAATATCAATCCCTGGAACAATTAACTAAAAGTAACTAAAATGATTTTGTATGGACTCCTCTTATCTTGTTAATGATAACTGTGAATATTAGTTGTTGGTTTTTTTTTCCTTTTTTCTTCTACGAAATGTAGAAACTTTTCGTTTTGGTTGAAAAAGGTTAGGCAAAATAAGTTTCGACTTCAGCCTAAACCCTTCGGTCACTGGATGATGATGTTGATGTTGATCTTGTTGATGATGTTGACGATGATGGCAATGATCTTATTGACAACGACAATTTATGTGTACAACGATGATGATGATGATGATGGTGATGCTATCATAAGTACACAATTGTTACAATCTTTACTTTTTTCCTTGCTGACCGAATAAACTACTACCACTACCACTACTACTACTACTACTACTACTACCTTTCATTGACCAATATCTCAAACCTAAAGTCAGTGCCTCTGATTTTCTGGTAATGAAGTCTTTAACACCGTACATAACAACCATAATAACTGAATTCAGTTCTAATTCATTATTGTGTAGTTGGCAAATAAAATCCTGTATAGCACTTACCCATTTCCTACTTCAAAACCTTAACAGTAATTCCTTTCACTTGAATATGTATCGCATGAAAGTAACATCATGAGGTAGGTAAGAAAATACATTCTGGGTGAACAAATGAAAATCCAAATGAAAAGTGTGTTTGATACAAGTATTCATAGTTGTACATTTCTGCACTTTACCTCTGCTTTGCACTAATTTAAAAAGTGTTTTCTCTTCTGGTCTCTCAGCCTCAGTGCTTATCTTTCTACAGTGTGCAGATTTGACCCTGACGGTTGCTCGTCTCTGACTCGGCCCCTCCTCTTTGTGTGTATCTATAAAAGCAGCTTCTGGGATCAGATACTCCTCCACAGTGTTGTTATGACTCTGAGGTTATCTGTGCATTCCTCTCAAACTCTCCCAGGGATCAGGGCTGAGGAAAGACTCACTCCTCGCCGCTTATTGTTCCACCTCTCGTCATCTACCGTCAGCACCGTGTGAGCTCCCAGTGCTGATACCACCGACTGCTGGTGGTGAGAAGCCGACGAGGGAGCTTTACTTACCTCTTTCATGATCACGCCTCCCTTTCCAATCGCTTCTCTCCCTGTCTCCTCCTTCTTCTGCATCTCTCATCACTCCTGAGATGGTAACGTTGCCTGTTTAAAGGGGAACTTCGGTTTTTTTCAACCTGGGGTCTGTTTTCATATCGTTAGCCTAATAGCATAATTGCCTAAATAATTTTTTGGCCTTCATGACTTAGGCAACTATGCTATTAGGCTAACGATATGTCATTTCATACATGTGAGTGATGGAGAAATGAATTTTTGACATAGCTCCAGTATTTAGCCAGGCAGGCAGCTTTGCAGGCAGCTTCGCAGCTCAGCTAGCGAAAAGTATGGGGCAACTTGCCCCCCCCCCCCACCACCACGTCAAAGTCCGCCCTAACGTGCTTTTTTCCCACACTGACCGGCTCGGATAGTCTCAACGAGTGTCCCACAACATACGAGAGATGAGAAGTGAACGAAAACCTCCACATTACTTGGCGATCGCTATTTGTTGTGATCTGTATCCAAAGCTCAGGACGCTAGAAAGCAAATCTCATTCCAAAATCGCATGATAGCTCGCCCCAAAACAGCGCAAGCTATCGCACGATTTCGTATGTTGTGGGACACTCGTTGAGACTATCCGAGCCGGTCAGTGTGGCAAAAAGCACGTTAGGGCGGACTTTGACGCGGGGGGGCAAGTTGCCCCATACTTTTTGCTAGCTGAGCTGCGAAGCTGCCTGCCTGGCTAAATACTGGAGCTATGTCGAAAATTCATTTCTCCATCACTCACATGTATGAAATGACATATGAAAACAGACCCCAGGTTGAAAAAAACCGAAGTTCCCCTTTAACACACTAACCTGTGGCTCCTGACGTCAGGTCCTCCTGCGAACACACAGTCAGGAAATTACACCCTTTAGAGAAAGTGCTGGTGATGCAGCAGACAGTGTACAGAGAGTTCAGATCAGCAGCCCACAGCTCCGTCTGCACATTTACTGTAAAAATCAACCAAGTAAACAAGTGTCATGTCGGGACATGAGTACTAGTGCGCCCGTTTCTTTGTTGTCCTGTGCTGCATATTTGAGCAGTGAGGGGGCGATGACTGTCCTTTAGTCATTGGAGCTTAATAACATTTGCATTTAAGTTAATGCATCATTATATTTTATCGTTTTTCCATGTCTAGAAGCTAGTTGTTAATGAGAACAGTATGTAGCTGACAGCTTCTGTGCCTTAAAGAGCAACAAGTATGACTGGCGGTAATTGTTTCTTTAATCTTCTAGCCTGGGGTTATTATTTTAAACTTACACACTAAAAACATCCCCAAATTTAGTTGGATACAGACTGTCAGGCCAAAATGAACAACTTTTCTGCTCTATGGATAAGAAACACTTGTGAGATTTCAGTAAGTCTCGTAATCCTTATCACCAGACCACCTCTACATCTACACAAAACTCTTGGAAAAATGGAAAAAAAGAGTAAAACCTTATCATAAAGGCTCAGTAGAGGCTGATTTTATGGAACCAAATCTACCAAATTTAATGCAGAACAAATGTAGCACAACAAATGCTACTTCCATTTTAGTGATAACAGTAATATGGCCTCTTTATTGATTGTGTCTCACTTAAAAATTTTGGAAAAGGGTCTTGCTTTGTGTTTTAATAACAGATGATGCAAGTGCAGGTTCCTCCAGTGTGTTAGAGGTCCCATGCTGGAATATGGGACTAAATTCAGCCCTTTTCCCCTCAGATACCATGATGCTTATTGGGATGAAATTCATGATTTAAATTACATTACTCAAGCACTTTTCTAATACTAATCTGATTGGAGGTGTAATTTGAAGCGTGCTTTAATATCCTCTGTATGAACATCTCCTAATGCAGCTTGAGCTGTTCAGAGCATTTCGGTCTCCACTTTAAAGCGGTCATCAGATGCCATCGGCGTCGATTAGGGGCTATCATTTCTGGTTGGGAATCGTTGCTTTCATGTTGCTGCCTGGTTCCCATGGATCCAGGGGCCTTGCGGTTTGCGATGTGCTCAGGACCCCCGTGTTTTGGTGTCATCTTGTAGCCGAGGGCCGGGGTGTGACCGGTGGGTAAGAGGAGATGATAATCCCTTCTCCCATGCGAGGCGATTCACTCCAGGCCCAACCTGCGCTCAGTTTCTACCTGCTGAGTCAGTTTCAGGGTGGCACCAGCAGACTCCCCCACTCCCTGCTGTCTGTACCTCGATGTGCGTCTGTACATTCAGGATTGCTGTGTGAAACTCTTTGCGCCTGCAGCCATGCGTGCCTGTGCAGACATGCTGGTGTGTGTGTGTGTGTGTGTGTGTGTGTGTGTGTGTGTGTGTGTGTGTGTGTGTGTGTGTGTGTGTGTGTGTGTGTGTGTGTGTGTGTGTGTGTGTGTGTGTGTGTGTGTGTGTGTGTGTGTGTGTGTGTGTGTGTGTGTGTGTGTGTGTTCAGTGGAGGTGACCCATGCAGGAAAGAGGGGGAGGCTGCCTATTTACATTGGCAGCTACACAAGGGGAAATGAACTGACTTCAAAGCGGGCGTGCAGCTGAATTGTAAAGCGAGCAAGGGAGTCCTCTACGCATGAGCTGGCAGACAGGCTCTCAAAACACACAGACATTCCCAGGGCCGGCTCTCGGCTGCACAGTCACATTTGCTCCACGACACTAGTCACATATAGCGTAAAATATGTGTGTGTGGGTTCAGAATAGAATAGAATCACTTTATTCATCCCCGAAGGGAAATTCAGTTGTCAGGGTTCTTATCTGTTTAATTTTGAACTGAATAGCCTGACTGCTGATGGCAAGAAAGATTTCCTAAATCTTTCAGTCCTGCAGCGCAGGGATAGGAGCCATCCACTGATGTTTTGTTGTTCTCTGAGGCAGGTATGAAGTGGATGATCCATGTTTGTCAGAATGGCCTCCATCTTGCTCAGTGCCCGTCTCTCCTCCTCATCCTCCAATGTGTTCAATGTGATTCCAACCACAGAGCCAACTGTTTTAATCAGTCTTTTTTTATCTGTCATCTCCGTAGATAGATGGATAGATAGATAGACAGATAAACTTTGTCTGTCCCAAACGGTGACAGAAATTCTTCTATGATAGGCTCCACAATAAAAAAACAACACATGAAAAACACAAGTTTGAAAGTAGATGTTAAAAAGAAGCAGCAGCTGATAAAAACACATAAATAAATAAATATATAGTGCTCAGTGTCTTATTTTATTTTGTTCAGGGTGCTTATTGCAGTGGGAATAAAGGATTTTTTGTAGACGTTTTTGCGGGCCAGTGGGACTTTGTAACATCTTCCTGACATTACAGACGACTACCAAATGTACAAGGCACATTTTCATTTTGCTAGAGGCGGAAACAGAAGATTTTGAGAACTTTATAGCTGTGTTTTACTGCATTCAGTGTGGTGGTCTGTTAAAGGTGTCCATAGAGTGTATTTCTGTGCCTGCTTTCTCTTTCCAGTCACTTGTTTTTAGTCTAGAGAGAATGTGTGAGGGTGTGTTTTGGATAACATAAAGTGTATATAGTCTTTAATAGCTGAGTGTAATAAATGAATCACTTTAAAATGTAGGAAATTCATTCTCCTTTTACTTTAAAATGCACAAATTAGAGGTCAATTCTACACTAGTTATACACAAGTGTTAAAAATAAAACATAAAAATGTATTATGGTTTTTCCTTATGCCTGAATTCTTGCTTATGTTGTATGTCGCTTTGGACAAAATTGTAGAATGTGGAATAGGGAAGGACATCATACATCTCAAAGGCAGCAGCTGTATCCATTAACTTAATGGGATTTTAGCTTCATTTGGAGTAAAAATAGCTTTTGCTCTAAAGGATTTCTCCAGAAAATAACTTTTTTTTTACCCCAGAATGCTCTTGTGTTGTTTTTTTTTAAACCAGTTCAGTGACTTCAGGTTTAAAATATTTAAATGCTCAGAAAAGCTGTACTTTTCCTATTAGAACGATGTGCAATTGAGGGATGGAAAATAGGAAATCATTTCATCCCTCATCCTCGCCAGAGGTTTTTCCTTGACGCCGTCTAACGCTCTAATGCCAACTGTGTTTTTTGCGTGACAGGCATGCTGCAGAGACGGCCCACAATGGAGGACTTCGTGGAGGCGCTGGTGTCTGAGCTCAACCCGAACTTCGAGACCTTCATCATGGACTCTGAAAGTTGAAAGATGCTTTTTGGCTGCATGGAAACGGACTTTACAAGGCAGAGAATGAGGACTCACACAAAGATGCTGGGCTGAGAGGTGAAACACTTCACATTCTCAGCTTCTTCATTTTGTCTGTGAATGAATTGTCAGCATTTTTATATATGTAGTCTCCTTTAAAGTCACATTGACTTATTTAATATTCTGTATATTCCCCTGTCAGCATAAGTTAACACGAACAGAATTAAAGAGTTGCTCTGAATCCTGATGATCTCTACATATTGGTTGTTGCAGATTGTTCTTCATTCTGTCCCATTCTCAGACACTTTTCTAATCCTCTACACTGCTTTGTGCCACTATTAATTATATTTCAACAGATTTACCTCCAGCAAACTTTTCTCAGCACTAAACATTAAAACCAAACATTAAAATAACATCTCCCTACAAAAGTTCATTAATTTATCTTACACAGCTGATATCCCCTCATTAAAGATCCATTTTCTGCTTACATAACCGCAGCACATTGTTTTTTCCTGATTAAATCAGCATATGGAAGAATACTTAATCTGCTCTTCCTGTCATGTGCTCATTGTTTAGGCTTTCAATTAATACCGCTCCATCTGTTTTGTCTGTCAGGAGTTTCACAGAGAGGAGGGAGGTAGGAGACTGAAATCTAAAACTCAGGGTTGTGAAGTTTCACTCTATATGCCCTAAACAGTGGGAGAATTCTCATCAATTAAAGCTATCAGTTGTTGCAAAATGCAGAAAATTGCTTGCGTTATTGTGGGAAGTTGGTGTTTTTTTAAAGTGCGTTTTACCACATTGTTAAAGCTGTTCAGCGTAAAGCAGAAATTCGTCACATTTAGACAGACAGACAGAGAGGCTGTTTGCAACTGTTTCGGATGATGATCATCAGCTGAGTCGAGGCTGCAGCTAGCCTAGCCATGCTAGACCCATGTTCTGAAGGCACAAGGGTCTAGGCACGCTTGACAGGGAGGGAGGTGGGCTGAAAGGTTGTCTATCAAATCCCTCTGCAGCAATTGGGTAGGTATACAACCAATCAACGCAACGAATAGGCTGACGTAGTTCTTAGAGCACCGGCGGATTGTGGCTAAGTCCCATTAGCTTCCCAACCAGCGGAGCCGCGGAGCCAACTGGTATATTAAGGATTTGCCATATCCCGTCGGCATAAGTCCAAATACGTCTTTCTTCTCAATGAAACACTTCAGTGCCGTCTTTTGTTTATCGTTCAAGTTGAATTTTAGCTTCAAATCTTTAAGGGCTGTGGCCAAAGCCGAGTCGAAAGATAACTGTTTATTGTGCGCCGGTTGTTTCTGTCAGAATCGTCGCTCCTCTGCCGTCACTTTGTTACGCCCGCTTTCTGACTCTACACTTCATGGTGATTGGTCCGGCCAGTTTTAGGAGAATCCAGCCTCGAGCCTTATGGAGGGTAACTAGACCCACCCTGGCAGAGAATTAAATTCGTTGCCGTGGGTTGTCTAGCGTGGCTAGGCTAGGCTGCAGCTGCTCTCTGCAACGATGTCCTTGCTCAAGACTCGAGGCTGTCGTTGAGGAGCGGCTTCATGTGGCTGTCCAAGGTGTGAACGCCATCAGAGAGCTGAGCGAGCTGGGTGGCTCCAACCACACAGAAGCTGCAGAGCCTCACTTTGACTGATTGCGTGGATATGATGTCTCTCCGACACGACTTTGCTCTCAGATGCGTTTTCCACCTGAGTGATCTATTTCCAGTTAAACCTGAGGCAAATTATATCAGAAGAGATTCTGTTTCTAAATTCAACTGAAGTGCAGCCACGATCTAAATGTTAGTAATTGTTGGTGTAATTTAGAACATCAAAACCAGTTTGCATGTCATGGGGAGTTCTGCACATTGTGTGAAAACAGCAGTAAAAATGGTTTTGATGGGAGCTTGTGAACATAAAAAAAGAATGTCACAGACGGCACGATAGCCAAGTGGTTTGGTACATACCACTTGGTTGCAAAGCCTTCAAGCAGTGAGTTCTTGGTTAGATTACAACCAGCTGAATCGAACCTGTGCTGCATGTGCTTTCCCCACTTTCATTCCCCAAATTTCCAGTTTCTCTGCTCTATCTTTGTTCCTATTAATTAGGTGGAAATTGCTTAAGAAAAACTAAAAAGTAAACAGGATATCATGACTGATATCTCAGGTAAAGGATGGACTTTTAAATGAAAGACTACATTACAAACTCATGGTTTCAGCCTAAAATTAGTGTTTAATAGTGAGGGAATGTCAAAGCTGAGTTGCAGCTTATGATTATTTTCATGAGGAATGTCTTTTTGAAGAATAATAAATTGCTTTGTCAATAAACTATTGAGAAAAATTACCACCAGAGTTTGACTTCTACTAAGCAATTGCTTCCATAAGTGGTGCAAATGAAAATCCCTTTCCTCAAACAAGATGCAACTACGCAACTTTAATGTGCACAGTCCAGTGTTTAACTTCCTAGAAAATAAGCTAATACTGTGATTAAACATATAAAATACTCCTCCAAAATTTCTATCAAGTTTTATTTTGAAATTGGGTCATTAAAGGAGAATTCGACTTGTTTCAACATAGCATGTTTCCTCTTTAAAGAGTTTGGGTCATAAAATGCGAGTACAATAGCTTCAACTCTGGAGCTGCACTGCAGGGAGTGTTAAGCTAAAACCGGAGAAGAGACAAATCCCATCCGAACTTCTATCTGAATTTTTCAAATCTGCCTTGTGACTCCTCCAGCTTGGTGAAAGTGCACCACTAAATCACTTCTACTGATGAATTCGTAAAAGAATTGAAAGAGAACTGAGTGTAAATTTGTTCGAGTGGTTTATTTACAACAATGATACATGGAAGTGACCATTCACAACCTTCAACACTATAACTGGGGGGAGAAAAGCAGACATGGCGTCACTCACGTCTATGTTACAAAAATATTGACCTATTTACTATTTTACAGTATCTACAACACATTTATCACTTCGACATTCCTCGTCTTTTCTTGTTCCGTATTATCAAGATTGTCTTCAATGTGCAACATAACACTTTTGACACTTTTTTCTTCTTCACACTTCAAACTTTACAACTGTCACCTTTAACACACAAAAGCTTCATAACACCAGCTGCTAGATGAGTGGTACAGTTTATGTTCTCCTACATGTGAAGATGCGAGACATTCTCGAGGCAGAGCAGAGGCTCACTTTGATTCACTTTGTTCCACGGTAATAAGTCAGCACTCCTCGACGTTTGAACTTCATATGATTTTACCTTCTGGGCCAATGGGTTCACATTCTGTATGTGTGTGTATGTATGTGGGCCTTTCCTGTTCCTCAGTAGTGCTTCTGTTTGCATGCATGTACAAATTCTGTTTGGACCATCAGACGAAGGGCTGTGAGGTCAGCGGGAGGCATTTCAAAGAGGCAGCGCGACCACACTTGTGAGTGGCTGCTGCTGGTCTGTGTGTGTGTGTGTGTGTGTGTGTGTGTGTGTGTGGGGGGGGGGGGGGGGGGGGGGACTGGTGAGTAATCTGAAACGGGATCTGTTGTTGAGTCCACGGTGGTTCAAGGGTGGAACACAAGCCAAAGAAATCCATGTCATCCTGGGAAGAGAGCAGGAAGAGGAACACAGACATGCAGTGATTAGTAACGTATCTACCCAGAGCCGGCCAAGAGCCGACTTAAAACAGGATAGTCTTGTCTACATCAAATAACTTGTGGTGTCTCTTGTTTCTTTTACCAGCTGCTCCTCATGGACACACACAGAGGAGTGTCCCGGTCTATAAAAAGGCAACTCAGGAGTTACAGAGCAGTTGATGAACAACTTTAGCTCTCGAAAAGGCTTTAGAGTATATTCACACATTCTCTGTGTTTTCTGGAGGGACTCTTTCCACTTCACGTAAACAGTCAAGGTATTAAGAGTCATTAAGCAGTTTGCTTTGAGGTAACTAATCTGAAATGCCGTTTGAGTGCCTTAATGCACCGATAAAACCTTTATGACGAATATGATTTATATCCAGACAAGTGAGAAGCAAAAAGAAGCATATCAGTCAAACTTTTTTCAGAAATACCATCCTTAACCTTTACCTATAAACTTTCTGTCATTCCTGATGTAGACATGTCACTTCACCTTCCTGAGTCGGTTTGTGCAGTTTAGGAAGAAGTGCTTCTGTCACAGCTTCACTGCAGTTCCCTTGGCTCCTCTCAGGTGAACTCTCCTTTGACCTGCACCCTTCATCCTCCTCATCTTCCTCTTCTCCCTCCACTTCCAGTCTTTCTGCAGGTTCAGCACTGAGCTGAGATCGCCCGAAAGACTCAGCGGGCTCTGAGCCTCCTCTCACCCCACCTGCCCCCTCGCAGACGGACTCTGGACGTCCTTCCAGCTGCATCGGTGCTCCGTCCTCGTTCAGGTTTGTGTTTCTGGGGGAGCAGAGGAAAGGAATCTGTGGTTATTACCACCACCAGTCTCTGTTCGCGGCCGCACCCTGTGGCCTCTGTCTGTTGTCGGCACTTCAAAGGAGTGAATTAACCACATTAAATTATGTCTACAGCACCCTGAAGAAACAACAGAAATTAGAGCGCTGCCTCGAGGCGGTGGAGCAGCAGTTTAGTGTTTACGTGGCAGCTGTTCCTCCTCTGACTGTTGGCTCACCAAACACAAGTGGCTGGGGAATGACTCTGTCAAGTTCTTTCATCTTTCTACTTTCCTACATGTGGAAGCACCAGTATGTTCCTTCCTACAGGTGTTTAATTGTACACAGTGTAACATTACATGCAGTTTGTACTCGGCTTCTATATGCTGAGCCGTATGCAAACTTATTTACATTGCAGAGGCATGTAACTGTGTGACTGCAGTTTTATTTTGTTTGTTGGAAGCTTAATGTTGAGTTTAGCCATCAGCCAGCTGGAAAGCTTCAGCTCAGTCAGCAGAGCATGGTGCAAACATTGCAGGTTTTTATAGTCATTTCCCTCTGGGCCGAGAAATGTTTGCAGTCATGGTGCCAGGCCGTTTGGATAAAGGTGTTCGCCAAACAGCGTGTTATGCTCAGCATCCATGTAGCACATGTAATACGGGGTGTGGCAGCAGCAGCAGCTTCTCGGCCGCAGTCACCGATTATGTTGTCGGAGTTTGGTTTAAAATTCCTGTCACATTTGGCGCCTGTTGGTCCTTGTGAGCATAAAGTTTCCTCACCCCTCACTCAGACTCATCTGGGACTGGAATGGGCTGATGTCCTGGCTGCGGCCCAGACTGCAGCTCTCATCGCAGCACAGAGACGGGATCAGGTGGACTGGACCTAAACATCACACGTTTACAAGTTTACACAAATGGGAATTCACTCAAGTGCCATTACCTCTTAGACAAAAAAAAAAAGATCTGGGGCTGCAGAAATTATAAACGCGATACTTTCCTCGTAGTCATCGTGGTATAAAATGTCTTTAGCGTGTAATACAACTTACCGCAGGTGTGTCCGGGGCCCAGGTGACACTGACAGCAGGGTCTCTGGGGAAAGTCGTGGAGCCAGCGGGCGTCCAGACAGGAGAGCTCGGCTCCACTGTAGGGACAGTCCTGAGACCTGAGAGAGGCTGCTGAGGAGACATGATGGAGACAGTCAACCACTACATTCACCCTTTGTTGTCCTACAGGTCAAAATTGACTTGTTTTAAAGCTTGAAAATGTGGAAAAATCATTTTTTTCACAGTGAAACTTCTGATGTCCACATTTTTGGGAAATCTCTGAACATTTTTGGTGGAAAAAAAAGAAATGCTGAAAATGTTTCTTAAGAACATTCACATAAAAATCAACCAAAATCCAGCGAATTTCGCTGGATTTTGGTTGATTTTTATGTGAATGTTCTTAAAGAAAATATTAAAAGCTTTACTGATGTATATGTAATCATTTTAGATATTTTTAGGAATTTTTTGGAAGATTTTTACTAATTTTTTGAAAATATTTACAAGAATTTTCTTGCCATTTTTTTTCATAAAACTTATAAGAGAAACTTCTAAGAATTATTGGAATTTTCTTCCTGAAGGTTTTGCAAATTTTCAGAAACTTGAGGAATTTTTTGCTGAATTTTTGGATTTTTTTCAGACAAGGAAACAATATTCTTTGATGCCTGTAAATGAGGACATCAGGAGGGTTAAAGGATCTGTGGTCAGGCATATTGTAACCAAGGAACATTCACAAAGGTATTTATTAGTGGTTAACAAAAGCAAAATTTTATAGATTGAAGCGGTTACAAAGAACAAATTCACCAGCATTTATCTTGTAGAACGAAATGCAATAATCAGCAACTTTGCAACCATGATTATAGCATTACTGCCTAATAAGGGATAACTACATGGCAACCCAAAATTTGTTTTTATTAATTGCTTATAAAAGCGAATGAATCCATCAAGCATTTAGAAATCTTTTAACTAACCCACTGTTGTGTAAACCCGTAATTAAGGTTAAAATCCTTCCAACTCCAGTGTTTATCTGACTCCGCTTAGACGCTCTTATTCACTGGAAATGACTTACAACCCTCGGGTCCGTGAGGCCGATTAAAATTCCTTTGTATAATTTTAAAAAACAACTGTTCATGTTTCGCGGCGGTGAAGGGTGGGGTTAATGTTCCCACTGAGCGAAACTCCTCATAGAATATTTAACACAAGCGTTCGCTTTTACACCAGTAAAAACAAAACAGCACGTAACCGGTAACGCCTTGGTAACTTCTACCACACTCTTTGTTTCAGTTTACCAGGGAAACATGATGTCATGACTTCTTTGCCCCGGGACGTTTCACATACTCAGACACTTTGGGCCTCAAGAACGCTGCTCATTATACAGCCTGCCGCAAATATGCACCATCAGGGTTTAATGAAGTTTAATACTGCACCTTGTTTGTGCACGTAACAAAGCAGCAATGCACGCTCTTCTTCAGCTGCATCATGAAGAATCTTTTCACATATTCACATTTTGCTGCATTAACCCTCGTGTTGTCAGCATATTTAGCGCTGACAAAGTTGAAAAAAAAAAAAAAAAAGGGGGGGGGGGGGTTGGCAATTATTCTGCGACTTGATGGTAACACCTTTGACCAATCGCACTTGAAGCACTTTTGCACTTACTACAGGTTTTTCCTTATGTCTGAATTCTTGCTTGTGTTGTGCGTCGCTTTGGACAAAAGCGTCTGCTACATGAAATTGTAGAATTGTAGGTCAAAATTGACCCATTTTGAAAATGTGGGAAAAGATATATTTTTTCACAGTGAAAACTTGTGATGTCCACATTTTCAACATTTTTGGGAAATCTTTGAATATTTTTTGGTGGAAAAAAGAAATGTTAAAAATGTTTCTTCAGAACATTCACAAAAAAAATCTACCAAAATCCAGCTAAATTCGCTAGATTTTGGTTGATTTTTCTGTGACTATTCTTAAAGAAAATATTAGAGGTTTTACTGATATATGTAATCACTTGAGATATTTTTAGGATTTTTTTGAAAATATTTACTAGAATTTTCTTACCAAATTTGGGGGATTTTTTTTTTTTAAATCAAACTTTTAAGGGAAACTTTTAAAGAATTATTGGAATTTTCTTCCTAAAGGTTTTGCAAAGTTTCAGAAATTTGGTAAAAAATTTTGCTGAATTTTTGGATAATTTTCAGACGAGGAAACAATGTTTTTGGTGCCTGTAAATTGGTGGTTAACAAGACATTTAAAGGCATTGAAACCTCTGCAAAGGAGAAAAAAAAGCTCTTCAAACTGTGTCTTTGACGGAACAGCCTGCTCAGCACCTCTCAAAGCACACATCTGAGATAACTTATCACCGTCTTATCTCTGTTGTTTGAAGTAAGTTTTGGAACATATATAAACTTTCCTTTATTTTGGAAATCTTGACTAAAGTACATATTGTGCCAGAAACTCATTGATTATTGATTGAAATGCCGACACCTGATGAGAGAGGTTCAAAGTTCAGCACTCGCTGCATAGAACCTGCCACAGCGATGCACTAAAGGTCTTTCTAGCACCACAATGTAAACCTGTCTTAATGCCTCCAGCTCTTGGCGTGATGCTCTTGAACTAAAACTCTACTTTTTGCACACTAGAAAATGTGAAGAGCTTTATGACTGACCACTGGGCTTCTTCTCCAGCAGCTGTCTCTTGCAGTAGATGACACACAAGACGAGCAGAGCCAGCAGGACGGTGGCGAGAGCGCTGCAGATGACCGCCGCTAGGGCCATGTCCCTCGGACTGGTCACTACGGAGGGCAGCGGCACCAGGTTCACACGTCCACTGCCTGCAAAGGAGAAGGAGATGAAGTGTGAAGTGCAGGGCCTGAAATATCGACTCATGACAGCTTTTTCAAAGGTGATGACTGCCGTTAATATTAGACCATCCATCCATTATCTATACACCGCTTAATCCTCATTAGGGGCTGAAGCCTATCCCAGATGACTTAGAGTGAAGGCAGGAGACACCCTGAACAGGTCACCAGTCTAACACAGGGATACATATAGAGACAAACAATCACACTCACATTCACGCCTAAGGACAGTTTAGAGTTACCACTTAACCTCAGCATGTTTCTGGACTGTGGGAGGCAGAATTTGCAAACTCCACACAGAAAGATCCCAGGCCCCGGCTGTGACGCAAACTGGGATCTAGCTGTGAGGCCACAGTGCTAACCACCATCAAGCCACTAATATTAGACCAGAATAGCTTAATTTGATAGTAACAACAAGGGGAGCAAAACAAAGAATACAAGATGATGCATTTTCCTTCATATTATTTAACGTTTCTCAGCCAATCAGAGTTTGGTAACATGAGACAAATTATTCCCTTTCGCCTCAAGTCAGTCATCTCTTTGCTGCAGTCTAATGAAATACAGCCGAGGAGTTCAAAGAGAAAACGCCCGTGGTGGATTCCCTCTTTATTTGCTTCTGTCTCATTCTGTGCAGAAGATGATTTACAGACGTGCCCCCCCCTCCTCTCCAACCTCCAACCTCCTGCCACCCCCAGGCTACCTCACATGCTACAGCGCTGAAATCAAGACGTGCTGGTCAGGCTGGTCAGATACGAGTGAGTGGAGAAAACACGCAGCAGCACTGACGCCGAGTGTGTTTTTACACCTCCATCTGTCACTGAGCATCAGGATTGAGCTGCCGTTACCGTTCCCATCCCGCCTGAGGGGAAACGTGATGTCAGTGCTCGCCCCCGCCTTCAGGACCATCTACACACACTCACATTAAGCCTTTTGGCCTCAGGAATGCAGCTCATTTTACAAGTTCCCACAAATACAGAACGTCAGAGTTTAATGTGGCTTATCACTAAGTATCAAAGACAGATGAACTGGCAACGCTGTTCGAAAAAATTGGCTTCTGCCGCATATAATTATTCTTTCAAACGCTCCTCTGAGATAAAGGCACAATACGTAATCCATGTGTAAGCTAAAAGCAGCAAAATGAAAAACTTTTATCAGTATCAGACTGAACAACATATTTAATACAGAGATGGATGCAGAACAATTAATTATTATCGTTTTGATGCTTTTCAAAGCTGCATTCCATGATTTCTGTGGCCAGTTTGTGCAAACAGCTGCCTCTTTAAACATCCAGCAGACATGGAGCAACGTTAGAAGAATTCATTTGGAGTCATGTTTTAATGTTCACTCTCCTCTGGGCTTTGTTTTTAGCGTTTGCCAAGTAAAATCTCTGGCTCCTCAACTGCGAAATGCTCCCCTATGTTCACCAACTACTTGCCAACTTTGTGTTTCTGACATTTGGTTCCGAGCTACAGGGGAGCCTGTGGGACCTCAGATCCTCTTAACAAAACATGATTTGGGAAATTTTTGGAGATCCAAAAATAGGATGTTTTTTTATTTTGTCGAGTATTTCTGTCTTTTTGCATCTTCATCATCATGGATCATCCGTAAAATGAGACTATTCTGGATCACTTTAATGAAGATGCCAGCATGAATGCTGTCTTTGCATTAAGTGTGGTAACACAATATGTTAATCCTAACTCACTTTAACTAAAACATGAGGAAAAAAAATCTAATTTTCTTGATCTCAAACAATGTAAACTAAAGGACAAGCGCTATACTAAAAGCAGGCAGCAGCTGCTATTTTTAATCTGCTTTCTTTTTCTTATGATTCATATTCTTACGTATTCTAATATAGAGAAACAAAAGCTAAATCAAGTGTTTGTTTTGTGTCTGTTGTTTCTGAACACGAAAGGGTGAAAAAAGTTGCACACAGAAGTAGCAATAAGTTTGTTTTTAGAGCATTTTGTAGAAAACAGCTGCTTGTTGCAATAAGTCATAGTCAAATAGAGCAGTGAGGGTCAACCAAAAATAAAAGTAAAATCAAAACAATGAGCTAAAAGACACTAAAACGCTGTAGAGCTTGGTTCTGCAGAATTGGCAAACAATTATCGGTGGTTTAGTCACTCTGCACAGCTCCTTTCATGTTGCACATAATTACTTCCATCATCGTTAACAGGAAAAAAATGATTAGTGCAATTAAACACTGTGTTCAACAGGCTGAGAACAGCATATGGCCACAAAAGACCAGTTTGTTCAAATTACAAATCATTTTCGATAGAAATTTAGCTGTTATGTGTCTAAATTTAGATCACAGTTATATAGTCAAAAAAATGAAGCCTCCAGCCTCCAACACATTTGTAAGGAAATCTCAGTAATCCACCTCAAAATCACTACTAGAGGAAAATCACTGTTGTGTCTTGCAGTTACATAATTTCAAAGTAAAAGTCTCTGCTGTACATTCTAAGGTTTAGGATTGTAGGAATAAGATGGACTCGTCACATTATCAAATTGTTGAGGCTTTCAGGATTTACATGGACAAATTTGTTACAAAAATCCTAAAGCAGCAAGGGTTAATAACAGAAATACAAGGAAATAGTGACTGTTCAGGGTGATATGTGTTATATCAGAAATGTTGCATCAGTTTGCAGCTTTTAGAAGGAGCTGGTGGGAAAACAGTAGCCTGAATTCTTAAATCAAGTGACATTTCCCGCTGAACCTGACAAATCCAGTCTGAATTTCCTTATCAGTGTATACGTGATAGTGAGGGTGTGGGCTGATAAAAAAGTAAACAATGAAAGTAAGTCTATATGGCCAACAATCATAGCAAATACAACGAATGACTTTTTATTTGGTAAAATCTTTTCCAGTTAGCTTGGCTGTTTGCTTTTCAGCATATTAATCATAAAGGCAACTGGTTTCAGCCTTTTCACATCCAATAGCTCTTTGTTACGCAATGTAAACACTGCCTTAGCTTTGGGCAGTTGGTTTATTCAGACAGATAGGGGATAAGGGTATTTTAACATTCTTTCTCAGAAAGAGAGACAGAGAAAAGAAAAGACAAAGTCAAAGCAGAGCTCCAAACACTGTTCGACCCAGAGGGCACGATAAAGGATGAGCTCCATGTGAGCAGTGAGCTTTGTCAGAAGCATGACTTATTAGGTGGTATGAAAAATTATTGGCACATTCAGGTGCCAGAGCTTAAAAACTGGTGCAGGAACAGACAGCATGGCTCAGTATACATCAGTCTGCTCTAAATAATCTACAGTTTATATAATCTTATTTATATTTAATGGCTCTGTGTGCAGTGAAGCTGATAAGTTTTTATATTTTGTCAGTCCTGTTGGTCATGACCAACAAACCAACAAGCCAAAGCAAACCAACCGCCAACAAAATCATATGAACCCCAGAGGCACGTTTGAAAGGCATGTTATCTTTAAAGAATTCATACGACAGCATTTATCAGATATACAAACCGTAAAACAGAGAGAATCATTGGGATTTCTACTTTCTGACTGTCCTCATCATGTGCTGTTCCAACAGAAAATTAATCAAGTTTAAACTTCAGATAGATATTTCATCAAAAATCACTTTATTCTACATGGCTCATTTTAAAATAAGCTGTTTGTGCGAATCAGATTCTGTCAAAGTGTGAAACCATTCGTGATCCGGCTGGAACCAACACGAATGTGACCAAAACTCAGGGACTATTTGACTGAACTGCAGGCTGAGTTTACACAGAGCAGATAAAAGACAGAATCTAATTCAAAATGTGAATAAAACATCTGGAATATGTAGAGGCACTATTTTTTTGGTAACTTTTTGAACTCATTTTTTGTAATATAAATAATCAAATAAATTCAACTTTAGTTTTTTCTTTTTTATGATTTCTGGCGTTTTCACTTACGTCTTATGTCTCATGCTACAAAAAAGATTTCTTTGAACTCTCTGATTCTAGCCATGATTGTGTAGTTTCCATAGAGATGCAGGACTTTATACTGCAGTGAAAATGAGCCCACAGTGAGGGAAAATACAAAAAAACACACAGAAAGGCTCAGGGCTCAGAAGTTTAAACCACGGCAGAACAACAGTCCAAAACTCTGTTTTTTACTAGTAAAAAAAACAATTTGAGGCTCATTATGGCTAATATCTGGGATCACCGTGTTGTATTTGTCCTTTTGTTTTAACTTGGTCTTCACTGTCAAGGTCAAATCCGGCTCCTCTGAGGTGAGCATCATCTGCCCGGCAGCACAAAGGCAGCCTGTTATCAGAGAGCCAGCAGCTGCAGCAAACACAGATAAACAGCGGCCCATTGAAGAGAGCTCACCTGCTGATATTATCTCCACACAAACCAGACCAATAAACCACAGCCTTTCATAGACTCCCTGCCTGTTGACTTTATGGAATGCCACATAGTCCAAATAAAAGAAGCACTTCTTTGCACCTTTGAGGGATCTTTGCCTTTTGTCTGTTCAAACTCTTTTAAGAGCCTCTTTAGGAGACCTGAGGACTGTTTTACTCTGACTAACTGAAAAGAAAAACACCTCTTTGCTGCTTATAGTTAGGAGTTGTGAGCACAGGGTTTTCTGTTTTTATCTAAAGAACACATACAGCTCTAAATCTAAACTTTTATGTGATATAAAAATATAAATATTTGTATTAGAAATCAGGTTATTTCACTAAAGCACTGTGTTGAAATCCATGTGATGAAAAAGTTACAATAAACTGTGCAGGAGTTTCTGAACATGTTCAAAAATGGAATTCAGTGAATAACTAACTAAAGGAATTAGTAATTGCTTGCTTTGCTCTGGCTTTCAAAGATTTAGAAATAGAACAGCTTTAATGTCGTTTTTTGATTTGTCGCCATTTCAGACAGAATATGAAATGTATGAGTTCAGTTCAAAGAGACGCACATCTTATCATCTGTTATTCCCTTATAGTTTTGATAAAGAATTCAGTTCCTTCCACCAATTTCAGAGTGTTCACATGGAATTCTTCTGGTGCAGACGCACATATATTCCACACACTTCCAACGCTTTCTCTGGAACTCTTTTTGAACTTTTAAAACCTGTGACATTCAGGTATTAAAGCAGCTGTAGGGAACATATTAAATCAGCATTCTGCATCCTGTAGAAATGAAACTGGATATGTCTGCAGGAAAGATTCGTAATATCCAACACTGAACACCCAAGATGTGTGTTTGTGGTACAACATTTTACAATCATCACTTCTTGTAATGTGGCAGCACCAAACATCGTAATTGCAGTGAGGTTGTGGTTTGATAATTGCATGATAGCTTGATTAAGGCAGCAGCGAGGACACGCTGTTCTGCAATCAGCAGACATCACTGTTCCTGACGTCTGAGTGACTCTGATGAAGGAGCTTTTGAATACTGGAGGCTTTCTTATGGATTGCTGGGAGGCAGGAATGTTTCCTCACCAGCCAGTTATGTTTTGTGCCATTTGCAGTGAGAACTGACAGCATGATGTCTGTCAGCCGGCTGCAGCAGCAACAAAACGCATTACTTTTTACAAGACGGAGTGCTGAGGTTATCAGAAAGGGAAGGAGGTTTGTTGAATCATGCTTCCTTTGGTTATTCCCTGTCACAAGCTGTTTCTGAAACCTTTACAATAGCAAGTAAAAGCGATAAGTGGCAGCAGAAGGAAGTGTTAACAGTAGCTGCCGCTCTCCAGAACCGACCCCATTTTTTCACATACGACTAATAATATAAGTGGCGTTTTCTGGCTGCTTTTCAAACCCTTGACTGAACAAAACTAAAATTAAATTCCTGTCTGACTTCTGTGTAAATCCAGATGGATGCTGCAGTAATGACAATACACACGTGGACAAAATTGTTGGTACCCCTCAGTTAAAGAAGGAAAAACCCACAATTCTCACTGAAATCACTTGAAACTCACAAAAGTAACAATAAATAAAAATTTATTGAAAATTAAATAATCAAAATCAGCCATTACTTTTGAATTGTTGATTAACATAATTATTTAAAAAAACAAACTAATGAAACAGGCCTGGACAAAAATGATGGTACCTCTATAAAAGATTGAAAACTATTTGACCAGAGTGACATGATTAACTCAGGTGTGTCATTTAATTGACATCACAGGTGTTTCCAAACTCATAATCAGTCAGTCTGCCTATTTAAAGGGAGACAAGTAGTCACCTTGTTGTTTGGTGAAAAGGTGTGTACCACACTGAACATGGACAACAGAAAGCGAAGGAGAGAATTGTCCCAGGACATCCGAAAAAAAATTATAGACAAACATCTTAAAGGTAAAGGCTATAAGACCATCTCTAAACAGCTTGAAGTTCCTGTGACAACAGTGGCTCATATTATTCAGAAGTTCAAGACCCACGGGACAGTAGCCAACCTCCCTGGACGTGGCCGCAAGAGGAAAATTGATGACAAATTGAAGAGACGGATCGTTCGAATTGTATCCAAAGAGTCCAGAGCAACCTCCAAAGAAATTAAAGGTGAACACCAAGGCCAAGGTACATCAGTGTCAGATCGCACCATTCGTCGTCGTTTGAGCCAAAGTGGACTTCATGGGAGACGACCAAGGGGGACACCAATGCTGAAAAAAACTCATAAAAAGCGAGACTGGAATTTGCAAAAATGCATGTTGACAAGCCACAAAGCTTCTGGGAGAATGTCCTTTGGACAGATGAGACCAAACTGGAGCTTTTTGGTAAGGCACATCAACTCTATGTTCATAGACTCAAAAACCAAGCATACGAAGAAAAGAACACTATCCCTACGGTGAAACATGGAGGAGGCTCAGTAATGTTTTGGGGCTGCTTTGCTGCATCTGCCACAGGGTGTCTTGAAAGTGTGCAAGGTACGATGAAATCTGAAGACTATCAAGGCATTCTGGAGAGAAATGTGCTGCCTAGTGTCAGAAAGCTTGGTCTCAGTCGCAGGTCATGGGTCTTCCAACAGGACAACGATCCAAAACACACAGCCAAAAACACCCAAGAATGGCTGAGAGAAAAGCGTTGGACTATTCTAAAGTGGCCTTCTATGAGCCCAGATCTGAATCCCATTGAACATATGTGGAAGGAGCTGAAACATGCCATTTGGAGAAGACACCCATCAAACCTGAGACAACTGGAGCTGTTTGCTCATGAGGAGTGGGCCAAAATACCTGTTGACAGCTGCAGAACGCTCATTGACAAATACAGAAATCGTTTAATTGCAGTGATTGCCTCAAAAGGTTGTGCAACAAAATATTAAGTTATGGGTACCATCATTTTTGTCCAGCCCTATTTCATTAGTTTGTTTTTTTAAATAATTATGTTAATCAACAATTCAAAAGTGATGGCTGATTTTGATTATTTAATTTTCAATAAATTTTTATTTATTGTTCCTTTTGTGAGTTTCAAGTGATTTCAGTGAGAATTGTGGGTTTTTCCTTCTTTAACTGAGGGGTACCAACAATTTTGTCCACGTGTGTACAAGATCAGAAAAAGCAGGTAGGAATCTTTTGACTTTTGTCTGCACGCCTGTATATGTGTGTTAGTACGGGCTCGTCAAGCCCTCTAAGATCTACCGTGACAGTGAAAACCTTCAGCAGATGAAACACATTAAAGAGGCTGCGGGAATCCATAAAACACAACCTCATTTTTACTCTGCTCCAAAAAGCCACTGGGGGAAAAGGAGGAGAAGAAAGGAGAGGTGGGAGGGAGGGGGAGGTGGTTTAAGATTTACAGTCCACCCCAGACGGCGACTGCCTCCCCTGCACAGCTGCACCGTTGCCCCTCCGGGCCAGTGTGGCCTATTAGAATGATCTGCCCTTTAAGTTTTCACCACCCTCCTCAAGATAACACTGGAGGGAGGGGGCAAGACTTTCAAACGTTTGGAAATGCTCCACTGAGAGTCCCCGTAGGAGCAAACTACCAGCTATGTTCTCCAACACAATGGCCATTTTGTTTCACAGGCCTCCTCCAGTATCAAAACGGGAAGCTGCACAGATGGACAAATGAGCAGAGAGCAGTCGTCTCAAGGCCAGCGTTCGTTACACATACAGTGGGGCTGCTGCAAAAGGGCATTTTTTATAAAAGCACAAAATTAAAAACAAGACAAAGCGTGAACAGCCTGGTGAAGCCACACTTGTTGTTTGTTTTTAAGAGTCGTCTGATATCCCAGAGCTGTCTCCTTTTATTCATCACTGAGGTGCTAACCCTGGCCGGGACAGCACTGATGCTAGTGTTGCCAAAAGCCTCCTCTGAAACAGCTGCAGTATCCTCTGCCATCAGGAAGTCACACTCTATTACCAAACGTATAAGTTCGTTCGCCTGTTGGTTTTATGTGGAAACCTGAAATCGTAAGGTTGCACTTAACTACTTATAAAGGCCAGAAGAAAGCAGTTAATTGGATCTGTAGCCTGCTGGAATGTGAGCTTTGTGAACAAACTGTAACACACTTCCTGCCTCCTTTTTGCATAAAAGCCATAAATTACGCCTCTTGAACTCTCTGATGTGTTGGTGTTGAAACAAAAGCTTTTTTTTTAAAAATGCTATTGAGATATGTTTTGTCTAGAAATATCAATGGAGGTTTTGTTCGAGGAAGTTTGCTCATTTAATCCAAATTGAGTGCTGAAACTGAATGACATGTTCTGAGCTAATATAATCCAGTGTTGGCAAATCCACTATTATGTTAGTGGTATCCATTTCAGCTTTTCAACTGCTCAGCTTGTAAATCCAAGCATTTATTTGCACATATAGCATAGCTGGCTGGCTCAGTGAGACTTAGTGAATGAAATATGGCTCGCTCCACCCTTTAAAGGCTGTGGTTCTGGTTACTCCAACGGCCTTGTGCTGGCTTGTTGTGTGTGTGCAGGCTTTGTTGTGGCACTGCAGCCTGTGTTTTGGTTCTAGTAGCGCTTGGCTAGGAGTTCAATGGTGTTTTGGGGATGGCGATGTTTGCTTTTAGACTATTGTATCCCTGTTGTTTCATGTTAAAACATCGGCTATTGTGAATTAGGGATGAATAGCCTGTATTCATGAGAGCATTTAACAAAACTGGTGTATGGCCAGCTGTTTGAGGAGGTCAAAGAAAGGAAAGGTGCTTACAGTTGGGCTCATAGGACGGTGGAGGGTCCCCACAAGGTATACACTCCATGTCTTGGAAACCACTTAGTTTTGTCTTCCTGTAAAATCTGTTGGAGAAAAAAAAATTGCAGGTTTGTTAGCCAACAAAGTTCTCATGAACATAAAGTAACTTCATTATTTTTCAGCACTATTATTGCAAAAAAACCAAAAACAAAACGTTTCATAAAAGTGTGTGATGGAGCTGTGTCTGTCCTCTGACCCTGGCAGACAGTCGCCACACACGGCGTTGCTGGTGGTGGAGCAGTTGCCCTTCTGGAAACGGTTGATGAGGCCACAGTCCAGGCAGGGTTTGCACTTCTGCAGGCTCCGGTCCTCTTTGAAGCGACTGCTCCGACAGGGCACGCACCGGGCATCCTCTCCATAACCAAAGCCACATTCCTGGAGGGATTAACGGGAGAAATACACCGAGTAAGAGGTGGGGTTGGTGGTTTGGGGTGATGTGCAGCTGGAGAAAAGAGGGCTTGAATGTGGACTACCGGGGGTCTGGAATTAAAGAATGATCTTGGCTCACGGGATCAGAGGAGAACAATGGCCAGCCTCTTTTGAGAGTCCATCTTACACTGGCAATAATCTCCCTGACTCTGTCAGTATGAATGAGTGGCCTTCCGCTGCAAGACCCAGAAAGGCCATGCATTTGAATAATAAAGGCTCTAGGGGACACCCACTGTTGTATTATTGCAAGTTTATTGCTGCGTTTTTGTGTGACTCCCTCTTCAAGCAGACTCAGTGAGTGTCCCGTTGATTGAGAGGCCAGCAAGCAAAGGAAACGCTTGAGGAAGGATTATGGAGAGGTATACGGAGAAAACAAGATGAATACTCTTTTTGTGTTCAACAACTGAAAGTGCACTTAAAAAGCACAGCTTCCTACAACTGTGTGAATGATCTAATGCTAAACCACCTTTTCAATTTGTCCACCTGAGCCAAGCAAAATCTAATTTATAAAAGATAAGAATTTGAACCACATGAATAAGTTCCATTGCTTCAGTTAAATCAAATATGTATCTTGTTTATGCATATTTCAGATTTAACACCACTTTCCTGCTCTTTAATGGCAATCTTGGAAGTTTGTCAAAGTATAAACGTAAAAATGTGAAGTTTTGGTTGAAGAAACCCAACCTCAACACTGAATTAACCCCAAATGTATAGATTTGAATCACTTGTTATATCCACCTGCCACTGTTCGTCTAGTTTCATCTTATTCCTGACTGGTTCCCATGACTAAAAGTTATGTTGAAAGACTGGTGACTTCAATGACAAACTGACATTTACATGACAGCTAATATTACTGTACACCACACAGGGTGAATACATCCCGCGGGGATGACATCATGCATTGATCATTCATTATCAGCTCTGTAGCAGCTGCCCTCCTGTTATCCAGCTTTGCCACACTGCAATCCATATCCACGAGGATAGACGGGGAGGGGGGTGGAGTGCTCATATATCATTAAAGTGAAGGTCAGCTTCAAACGGGGCTTCTCTCTACTCTTCTCTCTTCACTCGTGTCCCATTTCACTGCCTGGGCATGCAGTCCTGCTGGAATGTGGGCAGAAGATTCTGATATGGGGGTTGGGTTTGGGGAAGCAGGCTGGCAAGAAAATAAAAACGGAGCCTGGAGGCAAAGATGTGATCTTGTGATGGCACCGCAAAGTCGGGATAGAAGATGAGGAATTCGGTCCCTCCAGCCAAACACATGTGAGCCTGACACTGAACCCTTGAGCCAGGCCTGGCCGAGGAGGACCAGCTAGTCCTGGACTACTGCAGCTGTTGCTATGAGCTCTCCATATAAGGCCTCCAGCAGGGCAGAGCAGGAGCCCAGGGAGGGAGTGGATGGGGGCGACTGATGAGTGATAAAGAGGGAAAAGACGGCATAAAGGAAGACTTGGCTGCCTGTGAGCTTGCCTTTCTCAAGAGAGAGAGTGAGGCAGGAAGACTTGAAACTGGTCTTTAAGTAAGCACTCCTGTCACTGCAGGGTACCTCACAGTGGCTCTGTGACCCACTTCCACATGAAGGAAAAAGGGGCCCCGGAATGATTCATCCCCAATCAACCCAGCACTGGCACAAGCTCTGTCCATGGGGCACCGCATGGCAGGAAGGGCTGATTCTATGTAAACACAAGCAGGTCAGAGCACTGAAACAAAAGGAAAATGGAGCCAACTCCTGCCCCTCTGGTCCAGGCAGCACAGACCATCAAGGAGCGATCTCTTTCTTCTTTTATCCTGGCTAACAAAGCTCAACAGAGCTGACACCCTTCACTGACAGAGACTTGTTTAGCAGCTACAAGAAAGACTATACTCTGTGGGAATCTGTGAAGTTGGAGTTATTATTCACATGAAAAGGGAAACGCACTGTGTGTAAAGCCAATGTGTAACACATAATTACCATGAGGCAGCCACCAGTATCGACAAAGACATACATATTGATTATGTTGAACCTTCCTGAAAAACATTTTCAGGCTCAGTGCACGATGTCATCCTGACAAAAACACACACAAACAGATTCAAACCTCTGTTTGATCTGGATGATATTCTGTGTAACAAATCATTTGGGGAGACTAGTGTCCAGTGAAGAGCAAAAACTGAAAGAAAAGAATGTCAAAATTAAATTCAAATCTGGTGATCCCTCAGGTTTCATCTAAAAAAACATAAAGGAAATTCAGATTCTCAACAATCCGTTCCCCTGTCATATCTCCTGATCTGGCAGTGGGACTGCCAAGCATAACAGCAGTGTGTGGAGCAGAGAGGGGGCAGCGCTGGCTGAGACCTGAAGCATGTTCAGATGCACAGATATTTCTGAGATTAGAAGGGAATCACAAGGGCAGGGCAGCTCAGTCATCTGACCTGGTGGGGAAACAATACTGAAAACAAGTCAGTTAAAGCCTTTGTTCAGGATAGAACTCGCTCTTTCATCCTTTGTTTTTGTCACTCTAGCACTCTTTTACTTCTGTCAGGCTTCTTTAGACAACAAGAATCCTGCAGTAAACATGTAATCACTGTGATTTTGACCCGTCTGCTGCTTATGTGCCTCTCTTTCTCTTCAGCCAGACGTCCTTTGTCCTGGAAATGTGGCTGGAAGAAATGTTACACTCTTGCCACATACTACAAGATGTTGACACATCAAAGTTGTGTTCCTGCCTCTTTTTTTTGTCACTGGCAGTTTTCCAGCGTGCACTGAAAAAGCGAGTCGTCCCTTCTCCTTCATGCTTGACACAACAGACTGACTTCCTCTGAATGAAACCTAGAGTGAAATATGTCAAGGACAAAAAAGAATAACTGCTTTTAATGGACGTTCGCTGTGTGCGGGTGGTTCTTTTAGCTACAGTTAGCGCGGAGGGGCTAATTGATGTTTGTCTGCCTGCCTCAAAGCAGCTTCCAGAGGCAAACTTCCAGATCAAACTGGGCCACATTCCTCTGGGATATCTATGGCAGCTGCACAGAGGGAATCCGAAAGTCTGCTTCCCTCCCAATAGTCAGTCCTGCCTTTTCAGAATATGCACAGATTGTCTTGGTTACCCAGAGCTCAGATCACAAGTTGTTTCTCTGGGAAATGTTCTCTGAGTGCAGGCCCAGGTCTCCACTTTGAGCCGGCATCCCGCTACCTTCAGAGAAAGAATGAGGCAGCCAATTATTAACCAGGACCCCAGGGTGGCGAGCAGCATTCATGCCTGTTGAGCTGGCAGAGGAACACGAGGACTACTGAAGCGTATTACCAACCACAGAGTGCATGTCTGTGTGCACCGAGATTAAAGGCCACTGGGTTTAAATGCATGTGTGCAGCAGATGTCAAGGGGTGATACAGACTTTTTTCATCAGTACTCAAAGATGTAGTGGAGTGTAAAGTCCATTTACCAGACGTTTTATTAGCAGAATACACTTTACTTAAGACTGCCATTTATTTTGAAGTCATAAACATTTTCCTTAGTATGTAATAAAAGAGCTGAAATTAGATTATGAGGGCAAAAACTTCCTTTTTAAACTATTTTACCCTGCAATAAATCCTATAGTGGGTTCAATTTTTGCTTTCTAAGAGATGGTTTGGTGCATCATAGGTTTTTAATTAAGGAATAAAATTATCTCAGCATTTATTCACTAACAGCAACAGTCTAAGCTGCATTTAATAAAAAGAAGAGTACCACTAGTTACGACTAAATCAGTTTCTGATAGTAACATTGTTGTTTGCCACAGAACGATCACACGCTGTGCTTTACCCACCTTTACATCACCGCCTACACTCGCAAAAGTAGGTAGGTCCGTATCGGCTGCCAGAGAGGAAAGCCTTTGCTTACCAACCTTAACTGACACTACAGAGACCTGTTTGTACAAAGCACACAAAAACCTGTGGCTAAGGTGGTGGAAAAAACTGTATTCCCAGTCGAGAGAGCAGCAAGCTTAGGCATGGCTTGCTTCAAACAGTGAAGACAATAAGTTGGACGGGGTGCAATGGGGAAAAACAATGGAAGCCATTCAGCTGCAGAAGGTCAGAAGTATGGGTGTGACTGATTAAAGAAGGGTCGGTGTTTTACAAAAGCTAATAACGGCTTGGCTGTTCCCAGCATGAAAGAGAGGAAGTAATAAATAATGTTGGTTCCCTGGATAAGATACACTCTTCTAAACACTGATGTTCATTCTTTTCATAAACTCGCAGTGTTTTTTTTTCCAGCTTGGGAAAGTTGATTCAACTGATCTGTTGTGGATCTACGCTCTCTGTTTCCTAAATAAACAGGTGACAGTGCTTTTTCCTCTCAGAGGCTCTATGGAAAATGGTCACAGTGCTTTAGTGAAATCTGCTTAAAACCAAAATTTCAGTTTGCACAGGTGAAGTGATAAAAAAAAAATTAAACAAAACACATAAAAATCCAACCTTTGAAAGCTCCTGTCCTGCATCACACTGTTTGCAGGGTTTACAGTTCCCAAAGCGGTCCTTGTACTCCTGCTCCCTGCATTCTCTGGTCTCCTCCTCGGCTCTCACATGAATCTGAGAAGGGGGACAGTGATTTGGTGAAAGTTAGAGATTCCTACATTTCATCACCACTTTTTTATCCAAAACAAGACGAAGCATTCCAGAGTTATGCATCACAACGTCTCATATTAATTCAATCGGGTCTACCCCCCTCCATTCCTTCTTGAAAATAAATCTGATACTGCTGGGATGAGATAAGATCAAACTTTAATGAGCCCTGTGGGAAAACCGTATAGCAGCTGCAGCAGAATCTGAGTCGAAGGCAACAATACAGGGACCACCAAAACCAGAGACTAGAGTCTAGATAGCAACACAATCAGGACGGCGCAGTGGATAAAGGTAAAACAATACGTAGCACTGACAGTGTCTACAGCTAGGGTTTCACAGATCCCACAGTGTGAGCGGCCGCCTCTGCAACGCCGGCGTGAAGTGCACTTTAAGTGGACATGTGCAGTTTGTGTAAACATTTCAAATTTGTAGCCTTTGCAGAAGTTTCAAAGCAGCAGATCACTACTTCTTTGTGCACATTTCCTTGTAAATGTTTACAGGATTGCAGGACGTGCACACAGCAATGACAGATTTTAACAAAAGGTTGTGAGCAAAGTAAACAACACATACAATGCAGAAAGCACTTACCAGAGCTGAATATATGACATGCACAGTTAGCAGCAGAGAGAAGGTGTGTTGAAGCATCCAGACCATTTTGATGAGCCACTTGTTCGCAGCTGAAAGAAGAGGAGAATCAAACTCTAAAGTATGCTATTTTATTGTTTGTTCTCTATAATATACACTTTTATGTGCAGTTTATGAAAAAGAAAAAAAACATATTTGCTTGGGTCAACATTTCTGGGGCTTGACAATAAAATGTGACTTTGATTGTCACCATCAAATATGTGAAAGTTTGGGTTCGTTGAACCACTTAAACTCCACTGATTCCATGCTTTATCAGTGCTTTAATTTATACTACAAGATTTTGTAGAAATATCTGTTATGTCAAGGTAAATTTTAGATAAATGTGTAAAATCTAAGATATATTTCCCTCAGAAGATCCTTCAGAACATGGAGTTCACTGGTTTTGGTGTTCCACTCAAATTCAAATTACCCCTTAAAATTCTTAGTTATAACTTTTACTATATAGTGCATAACATAGGTGCTAAGAGTTTTCGATAAGAAGATATACAAAAAATGAAAGACGTTCAAAAGTGATGCAAACATGTTTAAAAACACCTTTGACTATAATCTTGGGCAATTTAACATCAGATCTGTGCGTAAAACGCGTCAAATACACAATATTTACACCATGTGCGCAACATTTCTACGTAACACACACATGAAATAAAGACAGTAAAGGTGTCAGTTTACTAACTCGCCTGCTTGTGTCATGTATATGCAATAAATACATCATGCCTCAATGATCGCTTTCAAGACTGGACGTTTGTTCCTGCTGAGATCTGAAACAACCCGAAGTGTGGATCGTTTGTTTTAAGCGTTTCAATGTTAAAAAGTGACTCAAATCTGTTCTTACCTGCTAGACGGAGCCTGTTGATCAAAGTGTGGCTGTTAGAAGTCGAAGGCAGACCGGTGAGAGGTGTGGTGGTGGCGTGTTTCCCGCACCGGTCCGCACACCATGTCAGCGCTGCTCCTCCAGTCCTGCACGACTCAACACAACACCAGAACACAACAGCACAGCACAGCTTAACGCTGGAGCACACACACAGGAACACACACTACCACACACACACACACACACACACACACACACACACACATAGATCAAAGGCGGAGAGAGAGGGGGGCTGGCTTTATGGATCTGAAAGCGTGTATCTGATCTGTGATCAGCCAGACTCACATCAAAGACCAGTCACACAGACACACACACACACACACACAGAGAGACACACACACACACCCTCGGTATTCACGGTGATCGATCGCAGCTTTCATTCAGTTTCTAACCACAATTGATGAAGTTTAACATGTCAAAACTTAAATGGAAGTTTTTCTTCCTCTCTCTTCAGTGTGTCTGTGTGCTTTTGCTGTTTCACGGCAGCACAAGCCAGGTGGTCCCCAAACTGTGGTTGGTGGACCACTAACGGTCCCTCCACAGAGTCTCCTCGGTCCTATCTGACTGGCTCCAGAAAACTGCCAGGAGTTGCAGTAGGCAGAGCATAATAGGAGTTCCTGAAACTTATAGCCGGATTACGTTAACTGTACATTGTTGCACATGAAAGTGGTGCTTCTTTATCTCATTTCCTCCATTTACACTTTGATGCACGGTGTGGGTCAACAGATACCCATTTTCCATTGGATTTGGGTCACTTTTGACCCACGTTGTGCATCAAAGGGTTAAGAAACTGTAGGTCTATAGAGATATTGAGGAAAACCCCTACCTACAACAAGCTACCTGACTGTTAGTTTGCCTAAGCCAGCCCATTCAGTAGTAGAGAATGGTCTGACTGCACCTCATTATCATTCTGCTATAAGGGGAAACTAAAGCTCTGGTTTGTTTGTATTACTTTTAACCAATCACAGTTGTCCCGGCCGAGATAAGACAAGGGTGTAACTTTAATGATTCCTCAAAATAGGGTGGAGACAAGCACTGTGATTGAGAACCGATAATCCACCAAAAACAAAACTAGCAGAGCTGCCACCGGCACAATCCAAATCCTCTGCTAAATATGATTTTTTTCATGTGGGGCAGGTTGCTGTCCAGAGGTTGTTGTTGTCGCTTCCTGTAGTAAATAAAAATTTGAAAATGATCACACACAGATTGCTGACGAAGACCAGAAAGCCTTCTAACATGATCACTAATACCCTCAGTCTACATCTGATGAGTCAGACTTCCTCTCTATTGAAACGACTGATTATTTAAAGTGGTTTAAACATGTTTTCAAAATCGTAATTTCTTCAAAGATCTTGCAACAAACGCAAACTTGTATCGAATCAGTTCAGGCAAACAGCATCACCGTATGTGTTGTTTAGTCGTGCGTGCCTGGCTCGATGCCTCCTTTCTTTTGGCTGTGTGGGAATTTGTCACAGTAAGTTGTGGTCAAAGTTCACCTAATTTGAACTCTGACAGCTTTACGTGTGAAAGTTTGCCAGGTGCCACACTGTGCTTTGTGTGATGTAGCACCAAATTGTCACAGTGCCATTAGAAATAATGTGTTTTAATGTGCAGCGGTGCATTATTGCGTTCTGTCTGAAGAAATTATTACAAGGTTAATGTCATATTGATCATAATGACTGCAATTTAGCCCAGTCATCTACTAGACAATAGAAAACATTTGTAGTTTACTGCTTCTCTTGTGTGACATAATGAGATTATTTGGGAAACTTCCATCTCCATGAACAGCAGATATCAGGACTTCAGTGTGCGGCTCCTAGATTAGCCCAGCACAGGCGGACTATAAACTATCCAACGTAAAGTTTTAGAGTAGATTCCACCTGGGAAACACTACATCATAGATAGAAATCATTCAGAGTAAATATTAGGACTTCCTTCTGATGGCAGCCACTTACGAACTATGCAAAAAATGTGCCTTTCTGGTTGTTTATGCAAGTTACATTCTGTGAAAATCAAAACACAACATAAGCCATGGTTCCATAATGTATTTTCATGCTCATTTTTAAATTTTACATCAGAAGAGGTCAACTGGAAAGGCAAAATTAGAAATAAAAAAAAAATACGGTTTTGCTAGACAAAATAAAATAAAAATGGCATTAGTTTGAGGTATTTTTTGGCTTTTTCCAAAACACAAGTTAATGCTCTTCATTTGAGATGAAAAAAACCTTTTTCAAATAAGTTCTAATTTGGCAAAAAATGTAACTCACATGACTGATTAGCCGCATCTACTCCTTCAGACAGCATGAAACATGTCCAATACCAGCTGATATAAAAGAATAATTAAAACTTTCCCTTTAGACTTTTCTCAATTTTTCTTTTTGGATTGCCAAAGTTTGTTCCATTCTGTGTGAGGATTTTAGCAGCTGGCAATCAGCCAGTTTTGTTTCCAGTTTCTTCGACTCTGGTTATTGCAGTCATGTGTTTGGTCGCCTACAGCGCCACCTACAGAACACCACAGCCTGGTTTTGTCATTCCCTAACAGCTAATGAAAGAAGCCTCATTCAGGTTTTCTTTTATTAGACTTTTTGATTCATTGTTATTTGCTACATTTTCATTTCAAAAGTAATTTTTGAAAATGCAACTATAGATACAAATATTTCAGGGTAAATATTCTCTCTATAGTCTTTCTGACCACTTTCAACCTGCCCTCAAATTTGTTCTGTGCAAATTAGATTTTGTAAAATCAAAACACAGCGTGAGAAAGAAACTGAAACCATCTATGTAGAATAACCCTTTTTTTTTGGAAAATGTATGAACAGTGAAGACTCCAGTGAAGAATGACATGCATTAGTCCTGGTCCATTTAAATCTAAATGCTTAATTGAATTTCACTGTAAATATGCCATCAATGGAGAGATGGGTTGAAGTCTTTCCACAAACATTCTCTTCCCTAACAAAACCTGATAAGTTACTGTCTTCATTTTCCAAAAAAGCTTGTTGTTATGACTGTCAGTTTGTGATGATCATGGCAATAACTGAGGCAAGTGATTTGACAAAAACCACACTGACACAAAGTGTACAAATTCATACCCACCTCTGGCGAAGAAAAAAAAAAACTTGAGCCGTGTGCATTGCTGGTGTGTGTCAGAACCAAGGCAAAGACACAGAGGACAAAAGTTCAGCACTGCAGTAAAAGTAGCCAATTACTGTACAAGTCTGGACATGTCGCATATCAGTTCTAGGAAATCTGTGTCTGTTTTGCAAATGTAATTAGCTGCAACTCAGCTCACTAGGTGATAATAATTGCACTTTCTCAATGTCTTTAACGCAGCATTTAATCACTATGTCACTCTGGTTGCTTTGTCTGAGATAAAGTCTGATCATGATGCCTTCATCACTTCTTTGAGTTTTGCTCTTTCTCATAAAACTACATGCATCAATAGTACAGTCTGACATGAAATACTCCAGTTTCTCCGGCTAATATTTTTATGCATTCATTTATGGAGGTCAAACCTACAGACTGGAGACCTGCAAAGTGTAAGATGAGTCCTCTAGCTGTGGGAGGAAGGTACTGCATCAGACTGCTGCCTCACACTGAGGACTTTCAAGCTTTGCTGCTGTCTCCATCTACTGGTGTCAGAGTTCAATAGTGTCTCTGGGCTGCTGCTCAACTCATAATGTGTTTAATGTAGGCTGCTATTAAACATCTGTAGAGCTGTCGTCATTGCGAAGTTCTGTTCTCCAGTATATCTCAGTTTTCTGCGCATGTGCTCTATAATATCCGGTGGAAAATGGATTTTATTCTGTCCAGTTCTCCTGTGTTCTAGTCTGTTCTACAGTATTGAAACATTTTTAGTGAACATTATGTATTTATAATGACCCATCTGAAGTGTACTCATTCTTTTCTATTATCATGTTTACTGTAACATTATTATAACAGTGCATATTTATTCCAGCCCATGTAAAATGGACGTTATCTACTGTTTTTAATGGCATTCTGTTTGATTTTATATGTGCTTATTATACATTCCATATTCATTATGTCCATGAATTGCATTATTTTGTATTGTATTTTATTGAATTCTATTCTATTCTATTCTATTCTATTCTATTCTATTCTATTCTATTCTATTCTGTACTAATGTGTGTATAATATAACATGAAATCTGTATAATTGCCATGTGTTTATTTATATATCTATATAACAGCCTATGTAAAATTGACAGATTTTCTTTCCTATTTTAATCTGCTCTTTTTCAGAGTGTTCTATTGGACTTTATTCTACTTACATATATACTATTCTGTGATATTCTCCCCCCTACACAGTATTATATGTTTATTACACACTCAGTATTTATAAAGACCCTGATCTGTTGTCTTGTCTTGTCTTGTCTTGACTCGTCTCTTCTCTTCTCTTCTCTTCTCTTCTCTTCTCTTCTCTTCTCTTCTCTTCTCTTCTCTTCTCTTCTCTTCTCTTCTCTTCTCTTCTCTACAGTATTAAGTCTTCATAGTTTTTGCTTGGCTATATAATATATATATAATGGGGAAAGCAATTACATGCCAGTTATTGCATTAAATTAATATTCAATCTACTCTGTCTTCTATCTGATTTAATCTTGATATTTTTGCAAGCTTCATGCATGTAATGTTCTACTGTTAGTGGACACTCAAGCTGATCCATTTAATTTTATTCTATATAACACTCTATAGCACACACTTGCAAGTGAGATCTTTGCGTTTCTATTCGCCCATCCCATAATTTGCTGGTGCACTGTGTCCCACACGTTGAGTTTTCCACAGCAGCTGTCTCTTTAAGAGACCTGCACTAAAACCTGCAGTATGAAACTGTCCAGAGGAGTCCACGGTTGGTAGAGATCGCATCTTAAGGCTGGTCCCATTTAAACTTCCATCTCTGAGGTGTCCAGGTCAGGTCCTGTTCTCTTCATCTGGAGGAACTTGTTCTGTCCACTGCGGTGCAGAGGCAGGACAGGGATGCTGCGCTGATGCTGATGTGAGTATCCTCCTCTCTCTCCAATGCGGCATTAGATGTGGTCTGCTGGGGCGACAGGGCACTGGGAAATACACATCGTTTCCGCTCAAAGGGTATTTTAAGATCACACAACAACGCATACATATAAACAGAAGTAAGTCTGGATGGATGGGTGGGATCTCTAATGCAGCTCTTGGCGACTGGAATCATTGTACTCTGGTAAGTTTGACGCATTTTGCTTTAAATGCAATTTGGGTTGTTTGTCGGTGTTTCCAGGAGTGGAAATACTGTGATGTTGTTTTTCTGCAGAGGGTGGTGCTCAGATGATTGGCTGCGTGTCCTCGGGAATCCCGACATAATGCCTCACTGAGAGCAGCTTTTTATTTTAAGGTGCTGGGAGTCCTTGACTTTCAAGTGATGATGTCACTTTTCTACGTAGTCCTGCTGATTTTATCAAATCTGTTTTCAAAACAGTACAGATGCTGTATTATCTGTGTCAAAGGTAATCAGGTACAAATATAAGAACTGCTTCTATATAATTAGACAAATCCAGCCCAAAGAGAAATACATGATATTGCGCAAAAGCCTACATTGTATAGAACAATATCGCCGTCTAGGTTTCAATCTGATGTGATCTGAGGCCTTAATAATGAAGTGATCAGCAGGATGAGGACAGGCCCTTGTCTCTGCCTCTGATTCTCGTCTACAAAGTTGATGTGCGCATCTTTCACTGCAGTGAGCTGGCTGTGAGCTCTGTGGTGCTACAACTACAACTCCCAGAATTCAACAGCACTAGCCATTTAGACTAGTTAAAGTAATGGCAGTATGACATTTGTGTGCTTATATGTCACTAATATCACAAAACTACTCACCTTAACCCACTTAACAGGAAGGATGTGCCGGACTGTGTTAACCTTATGTCTGGTGCTGTAGCAGCTGATTGCAACAGGATGCTGATCTTTGTTATTAGCCTGTTTACAGTAAAAATGAAACTGGGCACCATGACAACTATCAGTAAAAAAGTGTGGAAATCATGATTACACCAGTGAATGTCTATAGATAAACTTTTCATATGAATAAATCTTAAAAAAGCCATATTTGCTATTAAATGAGAGGTCCACAACTGACTTAAAGGTCCTTTGAAAATCAATTTGTTGAAAAAATAAGCTAAAAAATGCATAATGTGTATTGAGTCAGCACCACTACACTGCAGTGTAACAGTGACAGTTTGAGAAAACATGGATCCAGATTTCCAGGGTTTCATTTTGAACAATGTAACGGACCATCACAGTCAACTTCCAGGGTTGAACTTTCACCATCATTATTCTTCTTCAGAATCAGTGTCTGGTTTTAACATGGCTGAGTTATTCCAATGTTACAACTTGCCATTGTGTAGCAAACAGCAGTTTTACAGTGTGTGAGCAGAGTTGTAGGTGAGCTGGTGTGCTGGAGCTGCAGTGATTTGGGTAGATGGAGAGAGGTGGAGACTTCTTAAATCTGGCATTAAGTTACATCTAAGCCATTCTATTGCAGGGCAGAATTATTAATTTTGATTTAAAAAAGATATTCGATTTTTAGCAGAGATTAGCATTTAATAGCCCTTGAATGTCCATAATGCAGCCATTAGTAAGAAACTATTTCACAACTCTGGAGGTCCAACAATGTGATCCTGTCCCCCAAAATGTCCACTAACTTTGCCAAACCTTTTAGGGAGAGTAGTACATCATTTCACCAGCCAGCATTGACAACCTCAATAACTCTATGCATTGATTCTTGATCTGCTTGTTATTATTTCCATTACAGTGAGAACTTGTTTGTTTCATGATGTCTGTTCTAGAGATGGCCTGTGCTGGAACAACAAAAACTTTTTCCCTGGATAGGAATGGGGAGAATTTATTAGAATATTACAAGCTGCATTTTTTTTAAATTACATATATATTTCACAGTTCCCAGCTTGGCGTTCATTTACCATCAAGTGGCCAAAAAATCCATTAATGCAGCTTTGGATGCTACCAGTGAACCTGACCCTTGCAGCACAGATGGTCATAGTTTTAAATAATGGTTTCCTGCCTCATCCAAGCCTTGAAAGTACTGCAGCTGTCTGTCATCCAATTATCATTATCAATGCAAAATATCAATAGGTTACTTCTGGTGTGGTCATCTACCAAAAACTGACAGCACTTTTTGTTAAAGCTGCATTATATGTCTAATGCTCTGGCTCAAACAGTCAGAACATGCAAAACATAAAATTGTTTGGGAAACTTCAAGGTTTCTTGAAACAGAATAATCAAGACCAAACAAAAACAAAGACAATGTCTGCAGTTTATAGCATAATCACACATGACATTTAAGATGATTATGTTTAGGCTGTATGTATTTGATATGTCTGATATCCTTGTTGAGAGTAATTAAGATGATTTAATAGTGAGTTTTAAATGTAAAGAAACTAATCTATTTTACAGTTATTATATTGGCTATAATCTTGACTTTACAACCATAGTGAATAACTGCAAGTGATTTTGATGCATAAATAACATTTCAGTCACAGTGTGATATCACTTTTTGGCACGTAGGAAAACACTTTTGTTCCAATTGAGTTGATCATTTAAAGCTATTTCAAGCAGTAACAACAGCTGGATTGATTATAATTTAGGGAACAGAGCAAGTAAAATAATGCAAATATAATGATAAGGATGGTTCACAATAAATTTTTGGCAAAAGATCACCTTTTGTCACAACACTTAAACAGAGTGAGAGCTCTTGGTTTATATTAGTCTCTGTTGAATGTGTGACTTTAACAGATCTACAGATAATATGGTGTACATTATTGTGTCGATTTACACTAATAAAATAAAATTAGCAGGGCAGGAAGCTAAAGTATGTAACACTTAATACTTAGAAGAATCCTGTTAAGAGATTCCTTGAAGAGTCTGCCGCGCATGCGCAAACAAAAAATCGCTCATCTTGTGTCTCCACGTTTTTTTTAATGGAACAGGAGCAGCAGAAGCTTATTTAAGTAAACTAAGCTTGAATAATTAAGTATATAAATTGAGTATTTCAATGAAACGTCATGACCGACTTAAACCCAGATGCCAAGAGGTAGTAAACACTGTTTAGAGATGTAAGACGACACGGAACTAACGGGGAAGGAAAACTCTCGATGCGGCTCCGCAGTTGTTGCTCTCTCTCTCTTGGTGTAATTCATTATTATTAGAACATCGCCATTGAAGGAGCCAGTGTGTAGATGGAGGGAAAAAACGATGTCACATGCCATTGTTGTTGTCATTGTTTCTAGGAACACCGGCTGCCGTGAAATGTATCAGCTTTTCAAGAGGGCCGTTAACGGCGGGACACATACAAGTGAGTGTCGGTCGGGATAAAGAGGCTCAAAAACACTGGCACCGGCTGGGAGGACGCCTCACAGCATCAGTCCCAGCTAAATACTGGTTTAATGTGTCTTTCTGTGTCGAATACATCACCAGAAATGACTGGTATGATCTGAAAACACTGTTAGGTTGAACGGAGCAGGTGTTTGGAGGAAAATAACGGTTGTGTTGTTTCTGCGACAGCCGTTTTCCGGGCGGAGTATCCCTGCGCTCGGTGGAGAAGATAGTCCGATGAATGTGTGTGTGCTGGGACACAAAGCAGCAGCGACATGGCAAACTGGTAAGTTCATTTTGTGCTCCTAAGTATTACTTTTATCATGTAGAAAGCTGAACTAGTATTTTTCCTTTAACACTTCACTGGTTAAGAAGTTCAGGTTTTCCCCAGCTGAGCATAAACAACTGTATTTGTCAGGTTCTTTGCTGCAGAGCTTCAGTCATGTATATGCTCTCCCCATGATTTGTTTCCTTGCTCCAGAGCAATTTAATAAGGGCTGAGGAGCTTTTCAATCATCCTCTGCTGGAGCTTGCTGCCACACCCACCCAGCTCCTGCACCAGTAACTGCATGTGTCCAGTAGCCTGCTGCTGAATAAGCAACAATATTTTGCTTTATAGCTGTCCGCAGACTAGCCTATCGGTTGGCCTTACATAGGAGGAACATAGATGTCCATCCCTTGAGCAGCAACACATTTCTAGACTGAGTTATTCAGTGTAGCAGTCATTGAAGCAGACTGGACCAGCAGCAAAAATGATGGGATATTGACGGGAAACAACACGAATCTCAAGAGTTTTTGGAGAAATCCATGACTATGATTGCACTTGTTCTATGTGATCAAAATGTAAAACTTCATACAGACATAAAATGGCACTAATGGACCATTATGGACCTGATGAGATGGCCAATCTCATGTTTCTTCCAAACTTAAACCTAAATCAATAATGACTGCGGGCAACAGCTCTATGTCCTCTACAGTAGTGATCAAATTTGGCAACGTGTTTTCTTTGCTGTAGCATTACAGTTAGGACTCCTTCGTTGGGTGTAGTCTTGTCAGTGCATGAGTTAACAAGGGTTTTTCAAAGGTTGCAAAGTCTGATACATCCATGGGAAAGGCTGCCTGGTACTTCTCTGACTAAAATTAATATAATGTTTATCGTACTTCATTTTACAACAGAACCAAAAACTTCAGTGTCTACTGAGTTGCAGTTCTACTGAGTATGCAGTTGTTAATTACTCTAACTTAGAGTTTTGATTAGGCAGAAGTACAAATGGAAATTTTTGCTTTAGTTTCTCCAATCTCACTCTGGGCTGATGATGAAGACAAGGAGACGTATTGTATTCTCTTTCTGTGTTTCTAATCCGTAGAGCCTGAGGTTGTTTGTTTGTGTTTTCCAGTGTTGCAGCTGTTACTGACTAAATTTTATGTATTTTTTCAGGTGACAGTTAAAGAAATAGCCTAGTGCTTGAAAGAATTAATTAATGCTAAAGTAGTTTACTATATAAGATATATTTAGTTACTATTATGCTAAATAGTGTGAATTTGCATTTGTTTGTTGTGGAACTTCAAATACATTTTTTGTCCATGTTTTTCAGGTTGCCATGGGTGACAGTTCGTCATGAGTGCATTGGCCTCAGGTCCTACCAGGTCTCTCCCTGCACATCTGTTCAAGATGTCAAACAGTTGCTGTATGAGGAGACAAACCTCCCAATCAAAGAGCAACGACTGACTCACAATGGGAGAATGGTGAGTGTTGTTTGTCATTTGTGCAATGTGCAACGTGAACATCTTATAGGTGTCACATCAGTGGTAAAGAATTGTTGTACGTGGTTATCCCGTATCGAATGAGGTCCGAGCAATACCCAGTACACAATCATTATCACTGTGTTTATTACTGCCACATTCTTTGCATTCTTCCTCACAAATGAACATTTGTTGTTTGCCTGATGTTCTGAGGCTCTGTCACGTTTTGCTAATCCCAGTACACAAAAACAAGCGGAGCAATAATCAGTGGTGTTGTTTTAAAGACCCCGTGCCATAACTGCAGGTTAATGCTGTGATCTCATCTAAACTTGTAACAGTACTCTCATTGTGCTGTGAGTCTTCCTTGAGGAGTAATTTGTTATTTCTGTTAGCAATCAATGGATTGATTTTAGTGTTATTGATCTTATGACTGACGTAAGCAGAGTTCATCTATCTATCTATCTGTCTATCTGTCTATCTATCTATCTACAGTCAAGCCCAAAATTATTGAGAATATTGAGCAAATTTTGACTTAAACTTACTTTTATTCAACCAGCAGGTTTTTTTTAATTAGAAATGACACTGGTGTTTCCCAAAAGATAATAAGATAATAAGATGATATACAAGAGGCATCATTGTAGAAAAAATAATTTGTCTGCTATTTACATTAAAAAGTATCTTGAAGTCACAATTAGCTGAATAATTTTGGGCTTGACTCTATCTATCTATCTATCTATCTATCTATCTATCTATCTATCTATCTATCTATCTATCTATCTATCTATCTATCTATCTGTTGAATTCGTACAGAGTAATGCAGTGTAATCCTGACCACGGTATGAGTCAGATCATTTGCTGCTGCTGGGAAACATGACTGGGCATCTCTTTATCATAGTGCATTAACACTGGAGTAGTTTATTTACTTACTGTATTCTTAGCTTATGAAAAAGAGATCAATTCTATTTTACACAAAAGATTATTATGCCACTAACTCCAATGAAATATTGCACAATATTGTTTTACACATACATTACACATTGTATATATCTATATTTTATATATTTATATTATGACCTTGTGATTTGTAGTTTTCTTTAATGCTATAAAAGAAATCTTATTTCAAAACAAACAAATGTAAACTTTGTTGATTTGATCAGTTTTGTCACTTTCTGGCAGATAATTATACAGTTTGTCTGTTGGGGGGGTTGTTTGTGATAGTTCACTCAGTAAATAGCCTAAAATGACTGCACTTGACCCTGTGCCTTGGGGCTCAGCTGATGGAAGGCACCAGGTGGTGGTCAGAGCTCGGCAGCCCCCCCTGATGTCATACGCAGAAATTAACTGCAAGCCCCACCCACAAAGTAATAGCACATACACTGCAAGGTCAGTTTAAATGAAAGTAATATTTAAGTTATCCTTACAGGTTCTGTAAAATGACGTGTTTCTAAGAACAAATAAAATAGTTTCCACTGTGCCCTCTAGATGCAGGTCTGTGTATCAAGTTGCATTGGTGTTCTGCCTGATGCAATTAAAACTGTGCAGCAGTCTGATGGAGGAGGTGCTGTGCCAAACACTCTACTTATCTGAAGAGTGGTGTGCTTTTCAGGAGAAACTGAAAGGCAAGCATAGCTGAGTCTTTGCGAGTTTTAAAATGCATTCTTCATGGTAAATGACTGTCTGTGGATGCTCTCAGATTAAATAAAACATTCAGTCCTGTAGCCAGAGGCTGAAAAACACTATTATACGAGTACATATGCACTGGAAACACTTTACTTTAGGTTGCTCTATTTGCAGTACGTAAATATTTTGTACTACATTAATAAAAACTGTCTGCATAAAATTCAATAATAGTGTCCTAGAAACCACTCATTAAGTGTTTATATACTGCATATAAATACAAAATAGTGAGACTTGGCAAAGAAAATGTTTTAGCATTTTTTTTGTCTAGATGAGTGTTAATCGCAAATGATGCAATGTATGTATTAATAACAACATGTAAGCCTTTTTTATTTGTTTTGTCAAAATTTTATTTAATACAACCCCCATGCCTCACAACCTTCAATGTGATAAGCTTCTTTTTTTTTTTTTTTTACAGTGTATGCACTATATATTACCCCCATATTAAATTTTAATATGACATCAATGACTTGAAATCCCTCATCCTGAATTGTGTGATGATTATTGACGGTGCAGTGACCATGATGAGGATGATGACTGAGGGTTTTTCGTATGCACGGCTCAGTTTGCCAGACAGCATGTTGATGTGCAAAGACTGCTGAGTGCAGTAGGCCGCAGTGTCACCTTGAAAAGCCCCAACGAGCAGCAGAGTCAGGCATGGTGCCGACTCTGGCTCCCTGCTGCATTGATTCTGAAACATGCACCCATACGAGATTGTCTGTCAACTAATGTGCCATAATCTACCCCAAAGGACTTAACAATAGCTATGATGGTGCAGGAATGTTGATGTGAAGACAACTGTTAATAGTTTTAATAAAAAAAATAACAGTTATAGGAGGCTTTCAAGCTGTTTTATGAATGCAGTGAATAATAAAACTGTTTACTGTGGATATTATTTTAATCTTTTACAATACTCATAGAGTTATATGATTCCATTGTCATTTTTATTGTGTTTTATGTAGTTGGAGAACTTATTTTTGCTATTGATGTTATTTCACATTCTATATGTAATAACCCAGACCACACACCAGATAGATTTTTATTTACTGTCTATTAATTGTTGCTCTGTCATTGTATCATTCTACCACAGCTGGAAGACAGCGTGCAGATTGGCAGCTTGGTGCCTGCAGGAAGCCCAGAAGTGTCTGTTACTCTGGAGGGAAGGGGTCTAAAAGGAGGAGGTAAAATTAAAACCGCCTCATCTCTGCAATAAACCAGTTATTATGACAGTGTAATTTACCCAGCGTGTCTTTCACAGGGAGGTTCGGACAGACGACACCTCCACTGGTCGAGTTTTTAAAAGACATTCTGAGGAGGTACCCCGAAGGAGGACAGATTCTCAAAGTACGTGCAATGCTTCATCATTTGTTTACTTTTATTGACTGGAATACATGTTTTTATTTTATTTGACAAGTCAGGACAAAATCTGCGAAATAAGTAAAGTCTGCATTCCTGCATTTGTCAATTTCAGTTCATCACTATCACGTCAGTGGTTGTGAGAATTTAAGGGGCACTTTTATGATGAAGAGGCTATGTCTTACATTCTCAGCAGTATATTTCCTTATTAAACATACATTCTGATTAATACTATTCTTTCTGTATGTTGCCTTTACCAAGAGCCAGATTCTGTTCAGACATTCTCCATGTCTCTTTGTAGTTGTTGGATAACTGATCTTTGTTTCAATTCACTGAAAGAATGAAAAACTGACTTAGTTTTCAGTTACTGCACACTTGCCTCCCTAATTCCTCTATTTATTTACATTTTCTCAATAGACCATAATTAATAAAGCATCTATGGTACAGATTTTTTCCAGGGACGGATGTGTGCCAGCAATAAAGATGAAATATTCTGGGATTTGGAAGAAGAAAATATGTCAAGCTTGCACAAAAACAAAGGGCATAGTTTTGGCTGGCGTCAGCTATATTACTGTATACTGTATAGTGGCACTATTGCCAGTGTAAAAGGTCCCAAATGGGGCCATCCACTCTAGTAAGGCTCTCGATTTACTGCAAGGCTTTTTGGATAAAAACATCCACCAGATAAATTAATGTCATTGTGTACTTTCACTGTAAAGGTCCGACATTAATGAATGTATAACTTTTAAATTTTGTTTTGAAGGAGTTGATTCAAAATGCAGAAGACGCTGGAGCAAAAGAAGTCAAGTTCATGTACGATGAGACGGAGTATGGAGTGGAGTCGCTGTGGTCGCCTGACATGGCTCAGCATCAAGGTTAGCATTTAGTAGCTAGTTAAGTACAGCAGGATCACCCAGTGATCAGTGGCACTGCTCTTTAATCGGAGGGCATTAGTTCAAGCTCTCATGTTGGCTAGAATCCGTCCTACTTACATTTTGTTTAGCAGCTGTTCTATAGCTGTTCTTCTTCCTCTAAACTCCCTGTGAAGAGGAAAACGAAAAGACAGTTTTGTTACAGGGATTATTAAAACCGTACAATATTACCTTTAGCCTTTCATTGTACATTTACTGCATATGTGTCCTGGGATTTTCTTACCTTGTTTATGTATTTACCTGCAGGAACAGCATTGTATGTCTACAATGACGCTGTGTTCACTGTGGAAGACTGGAATGGGATTCAGGAGATTGCAAGGAGCAGAAAGAGAGAAGATCCATTGAAAGTTGGACGATTTGGTATTGGCTTCAATTCTGTGTACCATATTACAGGTGAGAAATGTTACATAAAATGTTAACTTATGTCCTGTTTTATCATGTGCAATCAGTCTTTAAGAACTAGGAGTACAAGCTTGTTGAACGATTATTTTCATAAATTTTTATATAAGCCATTTATATGACAACCTAACTCTAGATAGTGATAGATTGAGATACTTAAAGAAATGCTTCCAGTGATGCTAAAGCCTGCTAGACAATTTCAGTAAATTCATTACTAAAGTGTTTAAGCTTGTGAAGCGTTTAACTGCAAATAATGCATATAAATAGACACTTTCTATGTTTATATAATATTGTTAAATAAAAATCCAATGTAAATCTATCTATAGATATGTCTTATGTTCTGATTGTAATAGTGTTGTTTGTATTCATATTTCAGATGTTCCCAGTATATTCAGTGGAGATCAGATTGCCATGCTGGACCCTCATCAGACCTTGTTTGGAGTGAATGAGTCTGGGCAGTGTTGGAACTTGAAGACAGAAATTAAGGAGATCACAGAACTGGCTGATCAGTTTGCTCCCTACTTCGGGATGTTTGGGAGTTCTGAGAAAACCATGAAGGACGGCAGCTTTCCTGGAACTCTGTTCCGCTTCCCGCTTCGCATGAAACCCTCCCAGCTCAGTGGCAACATTTACAACAAGGAAAAAGTTTTGGAGCTCTTTGAGTCTTTCAAAGCTGATGCAGACACAGTGCTCCTTTTCCTCAAGAGTGTTCAGAAGATCTCTCTGCATGTGCGCGAGTCTGATGGGACAGAGCGCATGTTGTTTCAGGTTACAGCAACAGAGAATACCGACGATAAGCTAGAAAGGCCAAACGCACTGAAGACGCTGGGTCAGGCTATAGACAGCTACAGCAATGGAGTTCCTAGCTCTACCATCACATGCGTCACTTACCAGGTCAACATAGAGACTCAGGATGAAACAGCTAAAGAGACTCAGAGGATGACATGGCTGGTTTGCAATGGAGTTGGAGGTAGAGGGATGTGTGCTGAGTTGGACTCTCTGGCAGATGATTTAAAGTTCATGCCTACGATTGGCATTGCCCTGCCTCTTACTCTGATCAACAAAGAGGACAAAGGTGCCACATCTGGTTTCTCAGGAAGAGCTTTTTGTTTCCTGCCTCTTCCACCCGGGGAGGAGAGTGAAACAGGACTTCCAGTTCATGTCAGCGGCTTCTTTGGCCTCACAGACAACCGTCGGAGTATCAAGTGGCGGGAGGTGGACCAGTGGAGGGATCCGGCTGCCTTGTGGAATGAGCTGCTTATAATCACTGTCATCCCTAGGGCTTATTTTACTCTCATAATTGAGGCCATCAAAAGGGTACAGACAAAAAAGGACCAAGATTTTCCATTGTCCCCTACTGGGACCTACAGGGCCTGGCCAGACCCTAAGCAGGTCAAGTCCCGATGGAAACCCATTCTACAGCCACTGTTCAATGAGTTGCTGCAAGAGCAAGTAATCTATTCCCTCAGTGAGAGCTGGATCAAGGTGGACCAGGCTGTGTTCTCAGAGCTTGACATTGACGAGGACATATCAGAGACTGTGATCAACTACCTCCAAAGCTCAGGAATGCAGGTGGCAAAGGTGCCTGCTGCTGTGGACTTTGTCTTGGCTGCTTATGTGACTGAGTCCACTGAAGTGAAGAAGGTGACTCCATCTTTGTTGCGGCAGGTGATCAGGAAGAACAAACACAAAGGTTCCTCACAGGAGAAGCTGCTGCTGCTGGAGTTTGCCCTGAGTGATGCCAATTACAGTGACCTTATAGGACTTGAGCTCCTGCCACTACAAGATGAGACATTTACAGCATTTTCATCCTCTGTCAGTGAAAAGGATGCCATTTACATTGCATCTGAGGAGTACCCCAGGTAGAGATAAAGGGAAACTGTTGATTTCAAGGACATTAAATTGGCTATATCTGTTTTAGTTTCATTCAGTTTCATCTGACCAATTGGTTTCAGTTTCTGTTGTTTCAATTTTCACTTTGATGTTTATTTACCTTTTCACCTTTCACTGGTGAAAATAATATGATATGAAAATGTATTTTTACCTAAAATAACATTGATGTTTTTTTCATTGACAATACTTCGTGGCACAATTATGTGGGCCAGAAGTAAACATATGCCTATAAAAAGTGTGGTTTATTGTGTGTAGAGTTATTAATGTTATTGCCGTTTGCATACATAAGTTTTGATATAACACACTTAACAAGTTTTCATAAGCAGATGCAAACTTGTTAAGAAATAATAAGGGAAGGTTACTGTTGATTGCATGATTAGCTTGTGACTTTGTAGTTGCCTTTGAATAATCAAACAGCAATAGGTGCAAATTGAATGACAGGTATAGTGCCAAATTTACTGTCCTTCTGCCTTCAGAATTCTAGGGATACACAGCATTGATTATGATAGATCCAGGTTTGATTATGACGGCTAAAACGTGTACACACTCACCTGAAATTGTAAAATTACTTACCTGTTTTTCTTTTGCTTTGTCCTAAGGTCTCTGTATCCAGGACTCGAGCATCGGTTCATACTTGAGAGTATCAAGCCTTCAGTGATGGACAGTTTGAAGAAAGCAGCCAGAAGCAGAGGTAATGTAACAAATTGATCCCAACACTGACCAGGAGATTTTGATGTACAATAATCAGACCAATTCATTTGTAATTTTAACAGTAGGAACTCACTCTGTGATTAGATTAAAATATATTTAAAGACAGTCAGAGTAAGTTGCTATATTACACTACCAGGCAAAATTTTGGACTCACCTTTAATTTTCCCGTGTTTTTGTCAAAACAGCCCAATTAAGAGCTAACTTTAGCAATTTGTTATTTCTAATTATTCCAAGAACATTCATGAGTATGCTGTGAACAAAATTTAATCAAGTTTGGCACTCAAGTAGGGATATTTCTCAGCATTTATTGATGAAAGCATTACTAGAAGGTTTAGGTAGCAACATTACCCTATCTTTTGTTTGGTTAAAATACTTAAAATATCTTTACAAAGGGTTGCATGTCCCCTGTAATAACTATGCCATCCCAATAGAATGTTTTTCACACCTTGATTCACAGTTCTTTACGCTGTTCACAAATATTTTGTGTTACCTTTTTGAGTTGATATTAAAGACTGACAATTTCTGGAAAGAAGAGTGTCTTTAGCTAATTTGAAAATTATCTAAATCTGAAGTAGCACAAAAATGGCCAGAAAACCTCAGTTAAGCAAAGAAAAAAGGATTGAAATTCAGGTTTTGAAAAAAGAAGGCTATTCTACAAGACAAATTGCTCAAAAAGTTAAAGTCTTACAAAGTGGAGTTGCAAAAACAGTAAAGAGATATGAAGAGAAACAGGTTCACATGAAGACAGATTTTGTTCTGGTAGAAGCAGAGTGACGTCTAAAGCTGAAGATAAGTTCATCAGGGTCACCAGTCTTCAAAATAGACAAAAGACAGCCTCAGAAATAAGAGCTCAGCTAAACCCAACCAGGAGCAATAATGTGTCAGTGGATAGTGTGCGGCGTAGACTGCGGGAATCTGGTCTGAAAGGCAGGGTAGCTGCCAGGAAACCACTGCTAAGAAAGCAGAGCATAAAGAAGAGACTTCAGTGGGCTAAAGAACATAGAAACTGGACTGTAGAAGAATGGAAAACAGTTCTGTTCACAGACGAGTCACAGTTTGAAATGTCTGAATCAAAACGGCTCAAGTACGTTCGACATAGGGCTGAAGAACGCGTAACTCCTGCGTGTGTTGTTCCCACAGTAAAGCATGGTGGAGATAGAGTGATGTTCTGGGGCTGTTTTGCAGGGGGTCAGACTGGTGATCTGCACAAAGTCACAGGAATTCTAAATCAGCATGGATAACACAGTATCTTACAGAGGCATGCCATTCCCTCTGGGCTGCGTTTAGTGGGACAGCCATTCACAGTACAACAAGACAACGATCCAAAGCACACCTCCAAACTGTGTCAGAGGTATTTGGCCAAGAAAGAAGAGGAGGGGAAGCTAAAGATTATGACTTGGCCAGCTCAATCCCCTGACCTTAACCCCATCGAAGTTGTATGGGATGAACTGGACAGAAACATCAAGAACAAGCAACCCACAAGTGCTGCAAACCTTTATGAGATGTTGGCAGAAGCATGGGAGGAAATTTCAAGTGATTATCTAATGTCACTGATTGCAAGAATGCCTCGAATTTGTCAAGCAGTTATCAAAGCTAAAGGAGGCTATTTTGATGAGTCACAGATTTAGACAGTTTATTAACAGTATTATATGCTAAATGCTTCAATTTTGTTTTCAGTGTTCTTATCTATAGTTCTGCTGTGATTAGAAATGAAACATGGCTAAATTGCACTCATAATTTAGGTAATATGAGCCAATCACGGAAAAATTAGGGGCGAGTCCAAACTTTTGCCTGGTAGTGTATGTGTGATCATGATTTATAGTATTACATGTAAAATTTCTTACAGAACTGTATTTCAAAACTAAAATCTTTGTAGTCCTGTGATGACTGTGAGTTATGTGGGTTCAGCCATGGTGTAGTAACACTGGGTCATCTTACTCTCCAGCAGTGCCAACAGGACATTAAATCTGGTACACTGCTGAAAGATAATTTAGGAGAGAGAGACAGAAAGGGAAAGAGAGAAAGAGCATGCTGATTCATGGATGACTTGTTTTCATGGCACACATTCCACTCAATCCACACGATCAGGTCCTGAGTGCACCAACTGCAAACCATGACTGATCAGAGTGCCGTGAGCCAGGCAGAGGAAAAATACTGTATAACAGATTGGTCCCCTAAACCCAAAGTTAAACGCAGTTTAACATAACTAAAACAATATGGGACCGACTTTTAGTAATTCTCTGCAAAAAAACATTTCCTATTCAATCTTGATGGAGTTTTTAAATATTTTAGTCCTTTTTTGACATTTGTTTTTGTTTCATTGCATTGTGTCTACAGGAGCTTAACTTCTAGCACCCTACTTCCAAAAAAAAGTCTTTTCTCTGTTTCACACCCCTACTGACGATGCTAGAGTCCCACTTTATAGATACTAAGATCCACTGACATCGCTGACAGTGACCAGTTCAACATAAACAAACATAAAAAGATTATTGTTTCAGGTTTTAAAAAATATACACTCCTCAAAAAAATTAAAGGAACACTTTTTAATCTAAGTAAGCATCAAATCAGTGAAACATGTGGGATACTGAGCTGGTCAAGTAAGTAACTGAGGGGCTTTTTAGTCAGTTTCAGCTGCTTTGGTGTTCATAAAATTAACAACAGATGCACTAGAGGGCTAACAATGAGACAACCCCCAAAACAGGAATGAGTTTACAGGTGAAGGCCACTGACATTTTTTCCTTCCTAATTTTTTCTGACTGTTTTTCACTAGTTTTGCATTTGGCTAGGGTAAGTGTCACTTCTGGTAGCATGAGGCGTTACCTGGACCCTACAGAGGTTACACAGACAGTCCAACTCCTCCAGGATGGCACATCAATGAGTGCCATTGCCAGAAGGTTTGCTGTGTCTCCCAGCACATTCTCAACAGCATGGAGGAGATTCCAGGAGACAGGCAGTTAGTCTGGGAGAGCTTGACAGCGCTGTCGAAGGTCCTCAACCGATCAGTAGGACAGATATCTGCTCCTTTGTGCAAGGAGGAACAGGATGAGCACTGCAATAGCTCTGCAAAATGACCTCCAGCAGACCAATGGTGTGAATATCTCTGATCAAACAATCAGAAAGAGATGTAATGAGAGTGGTCTGAGGGCCCAGTGTCCTCTAGTGCCCACTGTTCTCGCTGACTGGCACCGTGGAGCTCGGCTGGCATTTGCCATAGAACACAGGAATTTGCAAGTCCACCACTGGTGCCCTGTGCTTTTCACAGATGAGAACAGGTTCACCCTGAGTGCATGTGACAGGCAGGAAAGGGTCTGGAGAAGCCGTGGAGAACGTTATGCTGCCTGTAACATTGTTCAGCATGACTGGTTTGGTGGTGGGTTAGTGATGGCGTGGGGAGGCATATCCATGGAGGGACGCACAGACCTCTACAGGCTGGACAATGGCATTCTGACTAGGGATGGGAATTTCGACTAATTTCCGAACCGACTAGTCGCCAATAAAATTAACGACTAGTCGGTTCGGAAATTAGTATTGAACTTGCAATTTAACCCTTTAAGCGCCAAAGTCGCAATATTGCGACAAGCAACATTGCTGAACATAACAAGCCATAGCTTCAAATATACTGCCTCGTGTGCCTCATGTACTGTACACCAGGAGATGGCGGACATCTGGAACTTCAATCTGAGCATCAGTTGTGGGCGTGTTTTCATGCAAAGTTTTGAAGTTTACAGAGTTTGAAAACCGAGGAGATGAGACTCGCCGTCGGAGCGTATCAGAGCGCAAGATGGCACATTTTAGAGTGAGAAAACTCACCGTACCGAGAGGTCTGGTCAACACTGACAAAGTACTTTGTCAAGTAATGGCTTACTCATATTCTGAAGAGGAATATTCACCCTCTGATGAAGATGTTCAGTCGTCCACTGAGACAGAAAGTGCCGCTGCGTCTGTGCGTAACGGCAGCGGGTCGGTGCGCCATGACAGTCCACAAGCAGCACATAGTGGAGCCGATGCTTTGCTTCGGGGTGGCAGGAAGGGACGTGGTGGGTGTAGCTGGAGTGGTCAAAACACCGCTAATGATGAGGGGGATAGCGGGGGTTGAAAAAAGAGACAAGCATATGCTACTGGCAGGATCAACCAGGTAGCCCAGACGGGACGAGTGTGCGGCGCACGGCTGAGCGTAGAGCTGCATGGTGGCGCACGGTCGGGACCGGGGGCCGCGAAGCGTGGCTGTGCGGGGGGGGCACACTAGCGTTTAACCGACTAGTAAAATACTAACCGTTTAATAAATGAGTCGACAATTAACCGATTAACCGACGAGTCCGCACATCCCTCATTCTGACTGCCATTAGGTATCAGCATGAAATCCTTTGACCCATTGTCAGACCCTACATTGGTGCAGTCGTCCTGGATTCCTTCTGGTGCACGACCATGCCCAGTCTTATGTCGCAAGGGAACTCATGCAGTTCCTGGAGGATAAAGGAACTGATACCATTAGCTGGCCCCCATGCTCACCTGACCTGAATCCAATAGAACACCTTTAGAACATTATGTTTTGTTCCGTCCAACACCACCAGGTTGCTCCTCAGACTGTCCAGGAGCTCAGTGATGCCCTGGTTCAGATCTGGGAGGAGATACCCCAGGACACCATCTGTCCTCTCATTCAGAGCTTGTCCCGGCATCATCAGTCACACATACAAGCACATGGAGGTCATACAAACTACTGAATACCATTTCGAGTTGCTGCCAAGGAAATTCAGCAAGATGGACTAGCCTGCCACTTCGGTTTTTCACTTTGATTTTGGGGTGTCTTGAATTTAGCCCTCCTGGGGGATTGATAATTTTCATTCCCATCAAACAATGTGGCACTTTTCATTCCTAACACATTATCCAGTCCATATCAATGCTAAGATCCAGTTTGTTTTTTCCCCGTATTGAAATATGATGTATTTTCAAAGTGTTCCTTTAATTTTTTTGAGCAGTGTATAAGACAGAGCAAGACATGAATGAGTTCCTCATCTCTTAAATTTTCATTTGAATTACAGTGCAGCAACTTCTTTGGGGGTGCACAGGTAGGTATTTCAAAGTGTGTCAAACATTGCACCTTTTGACTGTTAACCCAAACTAATGTGAGACTAAATTTTCACCGTAGGAAATGCAGTCAGAGAACTCTCTCATATGGAAGAAGCAAAATTAACAACTCACAAGTTTATATTTAATAAATTTAGTCCAATGGGCCCGTATCCTAAGTGAAGCATATTCGCTGATCCTCATTCTGACTTACTTGTTACGGGATTCATTTGATGTTTCATGGTACACTTTGTGATTTAAAGTGTTTTAACAAGTTACGTATTAAAAACAGTTTACACTACATTGAAATTATAAGAACATTTCAAGATTCTAAGGAATTTATTATAAGTGTAGTGTATGTAGTACAGTATAGTATAGCATCATGTATGTGTGTGTGTGTACAGAACAAGGTTTGTGTGTGCGTGTTTGCATGGCTTACAACAGCAATATCACTGCATTGTCTTTACTAGACTATTAATTTATTTACCTTTTTTTCAAAACTTGTTTTAAAGTGAATCTGTTTATCCTGTGTTGCTCTCTAATTTTTTTTAATACTTAGAACTGAACTGAAATCTGTTGTGATTTTTTTAATGAACGAAACAAAACTGGGTCAGAGTGTAAGAAAAAAATTCTTTAGACAGAGTGCATACAGACTTGCGTACATTGCATTACATTTACTGCATTAACCTCTTAAGCCCGGTCGGCCCACAGGTGTGCTAAAGAATTTTTTTCTGAAAATATGGCCAGGGCTTAAGAGGTTAAGGTGTATATGCAAAAGTGCACTTGAAGCTGGAGTTGCCACGTCATGAAATAGCAAGAAATCTCAAACTACCTTGTAAGTATTCAGTAATGTCTACAATAATAACTGTCGCTATTTGCATTTTCTTTGTTGTCAATATAGGAAGACCCTGCACTCAGCTACAACTACTAAACCCTGAACGATCAGCTCGACTCATCAAGGAGATCCTTTCAACAGCCTGGCCAACTAGAGATTTTAGTGTCCAATGGGAACCTGGAAACAGAGAGCTGAAGCATCCCACGGTGTCCTGGCTAAAGATGATTTGGAAGCATCTCTATATAAATTTTGCTGATGACCTGTATACATTTGAAGACATGCCTTTGATCCCACTTGTGCCACTTGAGGAAAGCATGGATGTAGTTAAGCTTCTACGTCTCAAAACTCCATCCCCCATAATTCTTGTGGATGAGGAAGAGGTGCCGCTTTCTGAAAACCTTCTTGACATCATGGAGAAGCTTGGAGGAGTAGTGATAAAAAGGCTGGATCCATGTTTGCAGCACCCTCTGCTAAAGAACTACATCCACCCATCCTCTCCTGGACTGCTTCTGCAAATTATGGATAGACTGTCAATGCAACGTCTATCTAGCCAAGTCTCTTCTTTCTCAGTCAAAGAGAAGATCGCACTCAGAGGCTTTCTTGCAGGACTATCTGACATCACAGAGAAAGAAAAGCATACACTGCTTGAACTTTGTATCTTTGAGAAAGTGGGGACCTTCTCAGGGGGTACACCAGGGTTTACATCACTGAGAGGAGCCAGAGCTTTACATCATAGAGCCAAGTACCCACCAGATGTTAAGTTATCCGAAAATCTTGTCACTTGCTCTGACGAAGAATCAATCCGCCTCATCAAGATGCTAAATATTCAACAAGTAAAAACAACAGAATGTTTGAAGTTGATTATTCAGGATATTGAGAGAGGGTTCTACACAACTGATGAGACAACCCAAATCATGCTCTGGGCTCTTAAACATTTGGCATTTTTAAAGAATGAAAACTCATCTGTGATTGGATGGCTCTCTGCTCTTAAATTTATTCAGTTGCCTTGTGGAAAGTCAGTCAAAGCCTCAGATCTTTTTGATCCTGAGCTAGAGATTCTGCAGCATCTGTTCTACATGGAAGAGAAAACCAGGTTTCCCACAAGTACATTCACATCTTCTCCTGATATTCTTCATTCACTCAGGCAACTGGGACTAAGAAATGAAGTACAGCTCAGCGAAAAAGATGCACTTCAAGTGGCAAAGAAGATAGAGCAGTTGCAAAGAAGTGAGGAACCTGAGTGGGAGTCAATCATCAAAAAGGCAAAAACACTCCTGCAAATTCTTAACAAACAGACCAAGCTGGTCAAATCAGCTGATGCTCAAACATCATTGCTAAAACTGAAATGGGTGCCTGTTTGTAAGGAAAGACCTCTAACTTACCCTAAATCACTTGCTTGGGTTGGAGATACTCTTAATATCTGCTGTTTGTCAGAGATGTGTGAAATATCCCATGCAGTTCTTGTGGGATCTTCAGTGGCAGTGGTTGAACACATGTCTACAGGTATGAAGAAGGCACTGAAACTCAGTGTAGAGCCACAAGTGGATCAAGTATTACAGCACTTGAAAGCAGTCAATGACTGGCATAAATCTCAAGCATTCACCACTGAGGATTGGTATCAGTTCCAACAGATCCTGTTTGAGATTTACGGCTTCATGCAGGCTCATCTTGAGGATGCAAGAGAAGCAATGAAATCACTACCTTTTGATTGGGTGTGGACAGGAAAGACATTCTCATCACCGGGCCATACGGTCCTAAAACCTCTCCTTGATCTAGACTTGCAGCCTTACCTGTACTCTCTGCCAAAGACAATTAGAAAGTTCCACAAGCTTTTCAAGTTTTGTGGTTCAGTTGAAGAAGTTCTCTCAAGCCATGTGTTTGAAGTCATCGCCACCATCCGACAAAGATGTGAAGGAGAAATCACCAAGGAAGAAAGTAAGCATGACATTCTACTCTTGATCAACATCCTGAGATGGCTGTACAACAATCAGATACCTGTAGACATAAACATGCATGTGCCGATTCTTTGTTACAAGGACCCAAGCAAGTTAGCAATGAAGCCCATTCATGAATGTACCTACTGTGACATCAAGGTTGACGATTTGAATGACTTACTTGAAGATGCTTCAGAGCCAATTATATTGGTCCATGATGACATCCCCATGAAAACTGCAGAGTGGCTGAAGGTACCATGTTTGAGTACGAGGTTGATAAACCCAGAGAATCTTGGCTTTGAACAATCAGGTCAACAAGAACCTCTGACAGTGAGAATAAAGAACATTTTGGAGGAGTATCCATCCGTAGCAGATATTTTTAAAGAGCTGCTCCAGAATGCTGATGATGCAAGTGCAACAGAGTGCAGTTTCCTCATTGACATGAGAAAAAACACAGAAATTCGAGAGAATCTCCTTGACCCTGGCATGATTGCTTGCCATGGGCCCTCTCTGTGGTCTTTCAACAATGCTGTATTCTCAGATACAGACTTTTTGAACATCACAAGGTTAGGTGGATCAGTGAAGAGATGTGAAGCAGACAAAGTTGGCAAGTTTGGTTTGGGTTTCAACTCTGTTTACCACATTACTGATATCCCAATCATAATGAGCAGAGAATTCATGATCATGTTTGATCCCAACATCAATCACATTAGCAAGCACATCAGAGACAGGTCCAATCCAGGGATCAAAATCAATTGGAGCAAACAACAGAAGAGGTTGAGGAAATTCCCCAATCAGTTCAAACCTTTCATTAATGTTTTCAACTGCCAGCTTCCCTTAGCTCAGGACTCACCATACAAATACAGTGGAACACTGTTCAGACTCCCTTTCAGAACAGAGCAAGAAGCATCAGTAAGCGAAATCAGTAGTCTTTACTACAATACCACGGACATCTATTCTCTCGTTGATGAGTTCAGCATATGTGGCCATCGGTTCATTCTGTTCACTCAGCATGTTGGAAGCATGGTCTTGAAATACCTGAAATTTGAGGAACCAAATCCAGCAGGAGCACAAGATGTTGTTGCAATCAACAAAAGTGTGTGGTCTTCTAAAGCCTCATATGGACCTCTGAGTATTCTAAAATCTGCAGCAAAGGTTATGAAGAAAGTTGCAAGCACCAGCAGGGTGCCTGCCGATGTTCCCAAGTCTGGCTGCATTATACGCGTCATGGTGGAGGAGTTTCATAATGTGTTCAAACGCATCGTTGATCTCCACTCCCCACTGTTCAGAGGTTCAGAGGAAGATCCCAACCAGTACTTTGAGATGGCTGCTAAGGGAGTTCAAACGAGAAGACTCACAGATGAAATGCCCCAGAAGGCAGTCGAGGTTACCAACTGGCTCATTTGTTCATGCATGGATGCAAATGAGGCACTTAAGTTTTCCCTTAGTGACAGTGGAAAAAGACTCGGATTAGTGCCTTGTGGAGGGGTGGCTGTTCTTCTCTCAGAGGAAGAGAATCGGAAATGGACAGTGAAGACAAATGCCACACCAATTGGAGAGGTGTTTTGTTACTTACCTCTTCGAATCAAAACAGGCCTCCCGGTACACATTAATGGCTGCTTTGCTGTGACCTCCAACCGCAAAGAGATCTGGAAGACCGACACCAAAGGGCAGTGGAACTCTGTGTTCATGAGACATGTCATTGTCCAGGCCTATTTAGCAGCTCTCACAATGCTACGTTCAATGGCTGAAAGTGGAGAACTACTTGAGTACAGCTACTATGCAGCATGGCCAGATCCAGGTCAGGTGCATGATGACTTCACACTGGTCAGCCAGGGCGTCTACCAAGAAATAGCCAAAGGGGGTGACAGTGAGCAAGCAAAAGTTTTCTCAGATGGGAAAACCTGGGTGTCTATCAAGTATGTCAGATTTCTTGACGATGCCTTGCTCTGTAGGCCAGACATTGGTCCTGCAGCTTTCAAGATATTCTTGAAATATCTCAAGAAGAGTGGCTCACAAAACCTATGTGCTGTTGAGCTGCCTGACTGGGTGAAGGAGGGATTTGATGATGCTGGATGTAAAGGAAAGTTGATGGAGAACACCCTGACAGAGAAGCAGTTCTTTACAGATGTCTTTTTCCCTCACATACAGGAAATTGACAAAGAGCTTCGAGATCCCCTGATGCACTATGTCTTAAATGAGAAGCTAGAGGATTTTGCATCCATCCTCAGGGTTACTCCTTGTATCCCATGTTCTGGCCCCAATAAGGAACTGGTTTTACCTTCCAAACTCATTCACCCAGAAGGAAGAGTTGCTAAACTGTACAACACTGATGATGGAAGATTTCCTGAAGGCACTTCTAAAGACTATGTAAACCCTGTGTGTCTCGTAAAGCTAGTGCAGTTAGGCATGGTGAAAGATGATTTGTCATGGGAGGACCTGACTGAGCGTGCTCATTCTGTTAGTGACCTCAATGAAAATGATCATACAGCTGCGTGCTTTCGTAGCAGTATTCTCCTCAGTCTCATTGACGAGAAACTGAAGATGAGGGATCCAGGAGCAGCTGAGCACCTAGAGAAGCTACAGGACATCAAGTTTCTTCCATTCCTGACAAGGCCTGCAGGCTTCTCTCTACCATGGCATGGGAACGACTTCTCCCCATCAACAATGTTCTCAGCTAGAGAGCTCTTCACAACTGACCATCAAGACACAGTGTGTCTAATGAAGCCAATCCTGAATGAGAATTCCCCATCCTTCAAAGGTTGTGGCGCAATGTCACTGGCTGTGAAGGACTGTCTTGGTCTAATCAGGAAGCCCACAGTTGGACTGGTTATCAGTCAACTAAAAAAACTGTCTGAGTCGTTTGATGGTGTCACTCTGTATCAGGAAAACATAACAAACGCCTGTTACAAGTACCTTCATGAGGAAATGCTACAGGATGAAAGTGCAAAAGGTCAAATAACTGAAGAACTAAAAGCCTTCAACTCCATCCTGGTGGAGAACACATATGTCAGCCCCTCCAAAGTTTCATTCCATCTGAATTTTGATGCAGCTCCACATCTGTATCAGCTCCCTAACAAATACAGAAACAGCTGTCGTGAGCTCTTTGAAAATGTTGGTGTACAACCCAGCTTCACAGTTGAGGATTTCTCAGCAGTTCTTGAAAGTGTGAAGCAAGAATGTGGGCGAAAGGCACTCACTGAGGAAAACTTCCAGCTGTGTCGCAGAATTATTAGTGAAGGAATATGGAGCTTAATACGAGACAAAAACCAAGAATACTGCCAAGCGCATTATGGTGGAATTCTGTTACCTGACTCCAACCTAACACTGCAGCCATCAAAATCACTATGCTACAATGACTGCCCGTGGATCAAAGTCAGAGACACTGCTGTGAAATACTGTCATGGGGATATTCCAAGAGAGGTTGCCGTAAAATTAGGAGCAGTCCCAAAGCGTCACAAAGCACTGGAGAGATACGCCTCAAATGTCTGCTTCTCGACTCTTGGGAGTGAGTTTGGACAAAAAGAAAAACTCACAAGCAGAATCAAAAGCATTCTCAATGCTTATCCATCAGAAAAAGAAATGTTAAAAGAGCTGCTTCAAAATGCAGATGATGCCAAAGCCACAGAAATCTACTTTGTTTTTGATCCAAGGACACACCCAACAGACAGAATATTTGATGATAAATGGATCCCAATGCAAGGCCCATCACTCTGTGTATATAACAATCAGCCATTCACAGAGGATGACATCAGAGGCATACAGAACCTCGGCAGAGGAACAAAAGAGGCCAATCCAGGCAAAACTGGTCAATATGGCATAGGATTCAACTCTGTCTATCACATAACTGACTGTCCATCCTTCATCTCAAACAATGACATTCTTTGCATCTTCGATCCACATGCGCATTATGCACCTGGGGCTACGTCTGTAAGTCCTGGAAGAATGTTTAGAGACTTGGACTCTGACTTCAGATCTCAGTTTTCTGATGTTCTGAATCTTTACTTGGGAGCTCATTTTAAGTTAGAACGCAGCACAATGTTCAGATTCCCCATCCGCTCTATGGACATGGCAAAGACGTCAGAGATCAGTTCTGTTCCAGCATCTGACAGAATGGTGCAAAACCTTTTGGATAAGCTAAAAACTGATGGCGCAGAGCTTCTGATGTTTCTCAACCACATGGAGAAAATATCAATCTGTGAAATTGATAATGCATCTGGTGAACTAAAAGTGTTGTATTCTGTGACAGCCAGAATAACAGATGGTGATCGATTGAAACGTAAACAGTTTCATGCCTCTGTCATTGACAGTGTGACCAAAAAGAAGCAGCTCACTGCTATCCCAGTCCAACAAATAACCTACACAATGGACATAGAGGACACTGATGGAAATCTGACTACATGGATGATCTGCAACAGATCTGGCTTCCCTAACATTGAAAATGTTTCAAAAAGTGTGATCTCAGCTCACAAAAATGAAGACATAACTCTGTTTCCACGTGGAGGAGTAGCTGCATGTGTAAGCCACAACTACAAAAAACCCCACAGAGCTTTCTGCTTCCTGCCCCTTTCACTGGAGACTGGCTTACCTTTTCATGTCAATGGGCATTTTGCCCTAGACTCTGCAAGAAGAAACTTGTGGAGAGATGACAATGGAGTGGGGGTACGCAGTGACTGGAATAACAATTTGATGACATCACTGATAGCCCCTGCTTGTGTGGAGCTGCTGATTCAGCTTAAACGTCGATACTTCCCAGGTCCTGATCCCACCATGACTGTACTACAAGGAACACCACTTCATGTTATTAAAGACACATTGCGGAAGTATCTGTTCTTCTTCCCAGTCAACAGACTTGATATACAGCCGGATTGGTACTGCCTGGTTAAAGCAGTATACAACTCTATTCATGCTGACCTCAAGCGTCTACTTCCTGTTGTCAGAGCAGCACAAATGGACAACTCTGACATGCACTCTGTCGTTTACATTTCATGGGTGAACACATCCACTGCAAACAAAGGTAGAGCCTTTTTTGACAATCTGCTACAAGATGAGCTTCATCACTTGAAAAACACAGAGTACAACATTACTTCAAGGAAGTCTGTGGCTGAAAATGTCTACAGACTGAAAACCTTGCTTCTTGATATAGGTTTTAACCTGGTCCACAGCTGTGATGAGACTGCAAATCTCTACTTCTGTTTGGATGATGCAGGGATTCCAGTTAGTTATGTTACACCAAGTGATGTCCGCAACTTTCTTCACACTTTCTCATCACCAGACACATCCTGCCACGTTGGAAAACTCCCTTGCCGTCTCCAACAGTCAAGCTTTAAGCTAGCCCATCACTTGAAGCTTCTAGTTGACTACTGCTTCAAAGATGTGGAAGTGGATGAAGTGAAAATTGAGGGTTTGCCCCTCTTGTTAACAATGGACAACATGCTTCAGGTGTTTGATTCCAAGAAACCAAAGTTTCTGACAACACATCACGAGCTGATATCGTCAAGGAAAGAAATGTTTATGAATACATTGTACATGAAGTACAGCAACATCCTGCTACAGGCAGGAGCTGCAAAGGTGTTTGACATCAGCAGCTTTGGTGACCTGCTAGGGTCTGTTCTTCCAAGAGAGTATCGAACAAGGATCCCTGTAAGATGGAGAGACACCTTTGCAAGTGAATCTTGGCTGAAGAATGTGTGGAACTTCATCAGTGAGAATATCGCTGTTAAGGAGGATCAGGTGGATGTTAAACCCAGCTTCGACACAGTGCTTGACATTCTGAAAGACTGGGCTTTGCTTCCTGGAATCAAGTTCATGGCAAGAGAAAAGCTTGTTGTTCCCGAACATGATGTGCTTTTACCTCTGAGCTTGATGAACATTGCCATATTTCCACAAGGCCAAAATGACAAAGCCTTTCACCCCCTAATGAAAGCAGGATGCATTCAGCTTGCAGTGAACAAAATCTGTTGCAAAGAGAATCAAATCATGCCGTTTCTGACTCAATACACAGCAAACATTGAAAATCCATCAAGTGTTCTGAAAGCTGTGGAATACATGATTCAAACATCTGCATTCAAATCAGCAAACCTGACTGACAAGGACTTTGAGGCTCTTCTGTTGTATTTCAACTGCAACCTGGCTAACCTCACACAACAAGATATACAGAGCCTGAAACTTCTCCCATGTTTCAAATCAGTTAGTGGGAGATACATCAGCATTGCGAACTATGGGGCAAACTATGTCCTTGCAAAAAGCATCCCGTCTACAGACATAGACAAATGGGCTCACACAACCTCTGTTTCCTTTCTTGCTGACAGTCCGCAGCTGAAAGACCTGTACACCTTCCTTGGCTGTATGCCAATTGATGACCTAGAAATTTACCTTCAACATCTCCTACCAAAGTTTGACAGTCTTTCCTATGATGCCAAAGTTGAACACATTGTCTATTTGAAGGAGAGACTTTTGTCAATGGAAGAACCATGTGAGATGAAGGATCAACTGTATGAGAAACTGGAGGGATTGTCATTCATCTATGACTACTCAAACAGACTCAGGCCAACCAAGTTCTTCTCTGACGAGACAGTGAAGGTGTTTGAAGTAATGCTACCTGCAAAGTCATTCATACCAAATGACTTTTTTAAGAAAGTAGAGCAAGTCTCAAAACCCAAGAATGGGACACTGTTGCTCACCTCATGGATAACTTTTCTGAGAAATATTGGTCTCAAACATGAAGTGTCACAGCAGCAAGTTCTTCAGTTTGCAAAAGAGGTCAGCATCAAGGCCCAAACAGAGAACTGGACAAAAGAAAAAGTCCAAATCGTTGTGGATGTTCTCTTAAACCATATTTTCAATGAGAGGACAGACCTGTTCCAGGGTACTTTTCTCAAGGAGCTCTCAATGATACCATTCCTGTGCCCTGAGAGAGCCCCCAAAGAACTCATCAAGCTTCATTCTCAGTACCAAGAAATAAGTGGCACACTTCCTCTGATTCGTTTCAGTGGGTCTCAGGTCAATCCAAAATTCAAGCAAACAGACATTATTCACTTGCTTTGGACATCTTGTCCAATTCTGCCTGAGAAAGCTACACCTTCAAGCATAAAGGACCAGGAGGAGAGCGCTGTCACTGGACAGGAACAGCTCGACCAAGTGCTAAATATGTTGGGTGTCAACTTGGACCCCCCTCTGGAGAAGGTCATAAGCAACTGCAAGAACATCTGCAACATATCCAATCCAGATGATGAAATGGTGAAAACCAGGAACAAAGTTTTGAGATCCACATACGAGTTCCTCAATGCAGATAAAAGAGATTTCCGTTACCAGCTCCGTGGGGTGGCTTTTGTCATGGTTGAAGAAGGATGGAAATTGCTGAAACCTGAAGAAGTTGTCATTAATTTGGACAATGAATCTGACTTCAAACCCTACTTGTACAAACTGCCTCTTGAACTGGGTACTTTTCATCAGCTGTTTAAACTTCTGGGCACAGAAGATGTTGTTTCAACCAAACAATATGTTGAAGTGTTGTGGCGAATCTTCCGAAATTCAGAAGGAAAGCAGCTTGACCCAAATGAAATGAGAACAGTGAAAAGGGTTGTGTCCGGGTTGTTCAAGTCTCTTCATAATGATCCAGTGGAAATTCGCAAAGACCTGGAGAGTCTCAGAGATTTGATATTTTATCTGCCAAGCCACGATGGCAGATTGGCAAAATCCAATAGCTTGGTGTTTGACGATGCCCCACACTACAAGAGCAGAATTCAGGGTAATGTTGGGGTTCAGATGCTTGTGGACATGAGCCAATGTTATCTGGGCAAAGATCACGCCTTCCACACAAAGCTGATCATGTTACTTCCACAGAAACTAAGGCCTAGACTGTTGAGTAGCATTCTCGAAGAGCAACTTGATGAAGATTCTCCAAAAATGTGCCAGTTTGGAGCTCTTTGCTCACTACAAGGTCGGCTTCAGCTTTTGCTGTCATCAGAGCAGTTCATCACTGGACTGATCAGAATAATGAAACATGAGAATGACAACGCATACCTTGTGAATGAAGAAAAGGCCATACGACTCTGCAAAGCACTTTGTGAAGGACTGAAAGTGTCCTGTTTTGAAAAACTCCAGACAACTTTGAGAGTAAAAGGATGCAGTCCGATCCCACACAGTCGCAGTGAAACACTTGCCTTTCTCAAGAGATATGGGACAGCTGTGATTCACCTGTACATCCAGCATTCAGACAGCAAAGACATTAACTTTCTTTTGGCACTTGCTATGACACTGAAGTCTGCTACAGACAACTTGATTTCTGACACATCCTATCTGATCGCCATGTTGGGCTGCAATGACATCTACAGAATCACAGAGAAGCTGGACAACCTTGGTGTTAAGTATGACTCTACAGAGCCTTCACAACTAGAGCTGCCCCTCCCTGGAACCCCGATACCAGCTGAGATACATCATACACTTCTCATGGATCCAATGAATGTATTCTATCCAGGAGAATATGTGGGCTACCTTGTTGACTCTGAGGGTGGAGACATATATGGATCCTATCAGCCCACCTACACTTACGCCATCATCGTTCAGGAAGTGGAAAGAGAAGAAGAGGAAAACACAAGTTTCCTTGGGAAATGCTTCCAGATCGACATTGGTTACAGTGAGTACAAAATCGTCAGTTCCCTCGATTTGTACAAGTTTTCAAGACAAGATGACAGCAGCCATGGGCGAGACACCAGTGCCCCATCAACTCCAATAAGCTCAGACAGTCGTTCCCCTGGTCTCCGCATGATCCCTCCTCTTTTTGCTGGCAAAGAAAACCTCCGTCCTCCTCCTCAAAAACAGTCTCCCAAAAAGATCAAACTTCATGCTTTGCCGGAGATTTTGAAAGAAGTGACCTTAGTCGTTGAACAAGCTTGGAAGCTTCCTGAGACAGAGAGAAAAAAGATAATCCGTCGATTGTATCTCAAGTGGCATCCAGACAAAAATGCAGAGAATCTGGATATTGCCACCGAAGTCTTCAAGCATTTACAGAATGAGATCAACAGGATGGAGAAACAGTCTTTAGCTGATCAGCAAAATACAGACAGGGCTTCCAGGAGATCCTTCTCCTCATCGTCAACCCGCTTCCACTCAGAGAAGTTTTCATTTCAAAGGTTTTATTCATCGTGGAACCAGGAAGCCACAAGTCACAAGTCTGAAAGGCAACAGTTCAGGGAACATTACACAAGCTATGCAGGTTCATCACATTCTCACCGTTTCTTCGTGCCACCAACGTTCAAGACAGTTGGAAACCCCGTGGAAGCCCGAAGGTGGCTGAGGCAAGCCAGAGCAAACTACTCTGCTGCTCGCAATGATCTTCATAAAAATGCTAACGAGTGGGTTTGTTTCAAATGCTACTTGGCCACAAAGCTTGCACTGATAGCTGCTGACTATGCAGTCAGAGGAAAATCTGACAAAGATGTGAAACCAACTGCTCTGGCTCAAAAAGTGGAGGAGTACAACTCCCACTTAACAGGCCTTGTCAGCGACGTTCAGATCCTGGAGGGGTACGGTGTGGACAGCCTGCGAACTCGCTACCCCGATCTCCTGCCATTTCCACAGATTCCCAACGACAGATACACATCTGAGGTAGCAATGAGGGTGATGGAATGTACCGCACGGATCATTATAAAGCTTGAAACCTTTGTGCAGCAAAAAATATGAAACTGTTCAACGTGAAAATGAGTATGCATTGATCCCCCATGGACTGGAGGACACCTGCGGCTGTGTGCAATACAGATCATGTATGTATATCACTTTGAATAACACTGAAGTATCCAGCTGGCAGCTTATGGTACATATGCAGTTTTTAACCTGTGATGGCCCATGCACAGTGAATACATGTATGGCTCTCATAACCTATTAGGCTGACTTAAAATAGATTTGCTGTAAAATGTGAAAAAAAAAAAAAAAATCTGCATATGCTGTACATACTGATGCCTCAGCAATATGTTTTGTTTACCAAAGTCCCCTCATTGACTATATTTGCTCTGAGTTAGATTACAAAATATGCTGCTTTTTTACTTTATCTTTTATAAAAAAAAAGTGAATATATTTTCTTGCTACAGAAAACCAGTTGAGTGTACTTAAAGGATGTGCTTATAATGAAGTAGGTAAAATGTCAAATACTGCAGTTACTGTCATACTACTGTCATGCAACGTGTCCTATTTGCAAAAGCTCAGCAAGTCAAGGAAATACAATCATGTTTGTACATTTTCTTTTTGTATTTTTATGGTTGTTTTCATATAATTTCTGTAAAAGTTGTACATTTTCTGTAACATAGCCAGTCACCTGTTTCTGGACAGAGCACTTTTTTGAAACTCCTCATGTATTTCGCACTTGCACTTGTATAGCGCTTGTGTCACCCCAGCAACTCGGGAGAATCCAACTGTGAATAGAAAACATTTTGTGTTATGTTATTTTTTATTGGGGATATATTTTGCATTATTATCTATTCATATGAATCACATGTAGCTGTACTCAAAGCAGGAGAGAAGACGCTGCTTTGATAACTAAAGTTATTGAAAGGGCAGAGATAACTTGAGTCATCCTAAAGTTTTTTTTTGTTCCCCGTTTGGGAATACTAAGTAGGACATTGTGATAAACTAAAGAGCCATATATATAATAATTATGCTATGATCTGGGCACAACCCTCAACATGTTAACCTTTGTCGTCATGAAACAATGTTCACATCACTGTTTTTTTTTTTTTTTTTTTTGTAATTTGAAGTTGTCTGGTTTAAGGAACATAGAATAGTACCAGACAATGGTGCTTGTGTGTTTTTACTGCTTTACCAGCTTTATTTGACCTTGAGTTGAAGGACTGTACTCTTACCAACCACATGTTGTAAATGTCATTTTGAACTATAATTTAAAATATGCTTCTTGGTATCTGTTGTCTTTTTACACCTCAAGCTTGAGGTGACTTCAGTTGAGGGGTTGTCCTGAAATATAACCTTGTGTATCATACATGTTGATGTACACTGTGCCATAACAAGGCCTAATAAATCCCCCTTAAATACACTCTCTTTTTGTTTCTAGATTTAAAAAAAAAAAAATGGCACGTTAAAACAAAAAGCTCCTAGTCTGTTTGATTTCAATAATTTTTAAATAGTCCTCTTTTTTATGTTTCATATCATTCAAAGCAAACAATTAATTCTCTAAATTGGATGAATATTAACCCAGGTGTAATTTACTCTGTTAATGGAGATTCCCACAGTAGGCACAGGTGGCTGGAATGCATTCCTAGAGATAAATTTGAGTTGGAGAATTATTTCTACATGCCAAAGCGTCAAGATTTTCTTTCATCTTCTTGCTGCAGGCGAGCTGATACTGACCTCAGTATCATGAAGTGTGAATGTGCATAAAGGTCACAAATCTTCACTGCAGCAAACACACTAGATTTAGACATAAACAAACTAGATTTGGTTGCTGGTGTAAATCTGTGCATCCTGGTGTCATTGTAGAACTTTTCCACTAGAGGGCATCAGAGAATCACGGTCAGGATTATCAAACTATCAACCAGAACAAAAAACTGTGTTCGTGCATTCTCCTTCCTAAGATGCGATTAAAAAACACTGGAAAGCATCTTCAGACAAAAAAGTATATGAGCGCAGACACATAGAAGAATAGCACAAATTTTATTCAACATACAAAATGAATAAATACACATTACACACTATCAAAATATGCCAAAACCAAACTCAGAACTACAAATCAACTACTTTATTAACACTAACGATAATAACACAATTCCATGACATGGTAATTATTGTAAATATGCTCAAAACAAAGATGAACAGATAATAAACTCAGTAACTTTACAGAATGTCCTTTCTGACATGCTGAACTGTGAATTGTTAAGTGCTATCATGCGTATTGTGTCACAAATAAATGAAATCAAAGCATATTTGACCCAAAAGTAAAATAACAATCCCAATTATTTTTCTCTCTCAGCTACCCACAACTCTCTTTGTTAGATCTGCATTTGCTGTCATGTTGCTGCAGTCAAAGGTAATTTATTTGTCAATCTCTTGATTATAAACTAAGTTGTTGAGCAAACGGAGCAGCTTACCACCAATAAAAACTGTCTGCCTTGTTTTTGCATAATTACATGCTTAAGATGGACTTCAAAATAACACAGCCAAACATACGTATAACATTACAAACTGGAAAAAACATAATTACACATGTGATGCCAGTAACACTGTGCAGTGCCACAAGGACTTGGTATTTTAATGTCAACCCTGCAAAACATTGGAAGAAAAACATGAATCATGACGGTTGCCTGGAGTTGTGTCTGAATTTGAGCAAATAAAAAAATAGGAAAACCAATCAAATTTCATCTGTGAATTGATGACGACAAGGACAAAATATACTAAAATTTCTCATTTTTTTCCCCACTTAAATAAAAACATGCTAAACATTTAAACTAAAACCCAGCATACCAAGGGCTTGGAGCAAGAAGGGATTTTGCATAAACTAAAATAAATACTTTCAATCACATTCTGTTGCCATTTAGAGATTTATTTTTTTAATTTCCCAAGCCCTTGATATGTGTCAGTTTTATTTATTGCACCATACGATAATATTGCATAGGATGTAAGCTGTTACCAGCTCCTCATTGCCCAGCCATGATACTGTGTGTAAAAAATTCTCCACAAACCTCTGATGCAGACTAATTTAGTACTGAGAGCCAATTTGTTTCAGTTGAATAGTTAGAAGACTATAAATGCAATTAAAATCATACATTTCATGACATCTCTAACATGTATGCCAGCAGGCATTTGTATTTTCACAGGCCTCGATGTGCCAGTGGGATCATTGTAGAACCACTGTGGTATAAAGATTACAAAAAAAGAAGAAAAAAAAACCCAGGCGGCATATAAACAATTGTGCTTGTTGCCTCCCAAAAGATGCATCCTCTGAGAGATGGAAAATCAATGACCTTGTCAGAGTCAATCTAGCAGTCCTGATTATCGCTGCAAGTGGAAGTTCTTCCAGCCTTGGATAGGAAGAGCTTCCCGCTGGGACAAACACAGACCTCATAGAGACCCTGAGCATTTCCAGCAACCCCTTCTTCGCTCAGAGGCAGCCTCGGCATGCGCACCGTCTCAGCATCCAACACCAGCTGTACAGCACACAGCATGAAGAACAAGAACGATTAAAGGAGAACAACACAGCTTTGCAAAGAAATATCATTCTGCTTGTTCTTTTCTCTCAGTCACAGAGTGCACAGATGCACCATGACACACAGTATGAAGGGAGCTATAGACGGATGTTTAGTAACGCCTAAAAAATGCACGAGTCCATAAAGATATACTAAACAGAATGTGGTACAAACATCCACAGTTCTGAGGCAGAAATTTAAAAGAAAATCAGAAAACATGTGCATTCAAATATTTTTTTAGCATCATTAGGAAAGGTTCAGTGCAGATTAATATCCACTAGTGTTAATCCCTGAGACTACTTTGTCATATAAATGTGCTATTCTACTGAGAATGAATTTAAAGAGGTCAAATAAGTGCCTTTGATACAAATGTTTTATGTAGTTCAGCCAGTTAGCTGCACCACAATTACCCAGACCTGATTCAGTCAGAGTCAATTACTAAAACTCACTCTAAACAGTAACATGGAAACTGCAACCCACTACACCACAACAGACCCACAGAGTCCAAACAAATGTTTCCGAAGTTCCAAAGGCAATGAGCTCATTGTAGCTTACAGATAATGGGAATGTCTTGCTGTTCTTTTGTTGCTGTAGAACTATTAGCTTGTAAATATATAATAATTCCGCTAGAAGTGAAAAGATATGTATTGTATAGTATAGCATAGCATAGCATGATATAATATAGTATAGCATTGTTGACATAGCATAGCATAGCATAGTATAGCATAGCATAGCATGATATAATAGAGTTTAGCATAGCATGGCATGGTATAGCATAGCATAATAAAATATAGCATAGCATAGTATAGGACAGCATAGTATAGCACAGCATAGCATTGTATAGCATAGCATAGCATAGCATAATATATTATATTACAGTATAGTATAGTATAGCATAGTATACCATAGCTTAGTGTAGTATAGTATAACTTATAGTATAATCTAGCATTCTATAGCATAGCATAGCGTAGCCAACCATAATATCATAAAGCACAGCATAGTTAAGCATAGCATAGTAAAGCATGGTATATCATAGTATAGTATACTATAATTTAGCATAGTATAGTATAATATAGCATAGTACAGCATAACATATCATAGCATAAAGTATAACCGTATAACTAAAATATGAGTTTGTGTATTGTGTTCTCTAAAATGGATAAATTTATAAGGTACTTCAGTATTTTGGACAAAAATGTCCATCAAATAGAAAAGGCTGAGTTTCTGTCAAACTGCACTTGAGCACCGAGGTGTGACCACAAGAGACAGTGGAAGCAAGAAACAGCATGTTTACTGGTAAAAAACAATACTGTATATATATTTCCTTGGAAATGTAAAGAAAAAAACAGACCTGAGGATGGTGTGGAGCAGACAATAGGAAGTGAAAAGAGCTTTTCTTACCAGGCCTACACTAGACTGCAGAATAACATCCATGTTGGAAACAGCTTCAATGTTGCCAGCCAGGGCTTTGAGATGAACTCCTTTTGGTGCGTCCATACTGAGAGAGCGAGTAGGGGACTCCAACCTGAAGAAGCACACCTCAGCTTTGTAAATATATTTATGTTATGCTTTTATTTCTATCAAACAACACTGGTTCAGAGCTTTAAAATGTAATCCAGAAATTATTTTGTATTGTGGTGTGGTGCAATATGCAAGATTTTGAAGGTAAAAGTGACATTAATGTGGCAGTAGGCAGCTATCTACTATGTAAAGATAAATCATGATGTCCTTAGCAGAGAGTGAAGTCACACTCCATTTGCAAGTGTTGTAATATGACAGTCTCTGTTTTACATTTTGGCACTTGGTCTGGTCACACCTGCTTGTTAGTGCATAGTAGTGCATGTTAGTCCCTCCCATTAAAACTTTTGGTCCTCTTCAAGTCTATAAACAGAATAAAGTGACTTCCCACACTGCACCGGGAAAGCTGAAGTGCAGTTCAGTGTTTAGATGGTGAAAGTATACTGAACAGAAATATAAATGCTAGTTTGTGGATTGTTGTCCCACTCTTGCTGAAGGGTTTCTTGCAGTTGGTGGACGTTTTTGGAGGCAGAAATTCTGACATAACAAATGGTGGAGTCGTGGACATTTAGGTGCCTGACCGACATGCAGCATCCAGCATACCAACAGCCTGCTCTCATCTTTCTCTTGTCATCTGTGACATTGTGTCTTTTGAATAAAATTGGCATTTTAAGGTGGCCTTTTATAGTCGCTGTTCAAAGGAGTGTCTGTTTACTGGTCAGGCTATTTGATCATTGTCCTTTAAAGCCACACCTGACTAGAGTGTAGATTAACTCAATGGCTGAGAATTTGTAACCAGTTGCACAGCTTAAAACTTTTTCTGCACAACTATTATGTTTTTTGAAGGAGAACAATTGAAATAAGATTTCAGAGAATAGGAACATTTGCATGCTGAAGTAATAGTTTTGTTCAGTGCATTTTATTAATGTTATTTACATAAACTTGTTTTATTTCAAGAGTCTTTGCTGCTCTTTTGAGGATCTCCTCTGCTCATCTGTTCTGCTCCAGTCTTTGTGTGTCTGTTTCCACACATGGATCTGCTCCGATCCGACTGACCATGAAAACAGATCCACGCATAACGGAGCACACAAAAGGAGAAAAAAGGACGGAATATGATGTTACTCCTGTTGAGAACGACTTGTTGCAGCCATTCAGTGTATTTTACAACACTGGTGTGGCCTAATGGTTGTGGATGGATTTTTTTTTTTTTCTGCTTCTGTGCACATGAACTTTCTGTTGTAGCTAAAAAGTAAAGAGAGCAGGAAGATGTGAACTGTTTGTCTTGTTATGACATTCTAGTGCTGTAGAGACAACCAGTGATTTTGAATGTTGCACATAAAATCTTTAACGTTTTGTGCTTTTTCAGCCGATATCTGGTAAATGTCCATCCATCCTCTATACACCGCTTTATCCTCACTAGGGTCGCAGGGGGTGCTGGAGCATATCCCTGCTGACTCGGGCGAAGGCAGGGGACACCCTGGACAGGTCGCCAGTCTGTGGCAGGGCTACATATACAGACAAACAATCACACTCACATTCATACCTACGGGCAATTTAGAGTTATCAATTAACCTCAGCATATTTTTGGACTGTGGGAGGAAGCCGGAGTGCCTGGAGAAAACCCACGCATGCACAGGGAGAACATGCAAACTCCATGCAGAAAGATCCCAGGCCCACCCCCGGATTTGAACCAGGGATCTTCTTGCTGCAAGGTGAAAGTGCTAACCACTTACTCCACTGTGCAGCCCTCTGGTAAATGTGTTTACTACAAAGACTTGGTCCAGTCAACACAGAGCTGTAAATGTCTTCTTGATGTATTTCCACATGACTTGTAAGACCTCAATCTTGTTACTGGTTAAAATGCTCACCTCAGGTCTTTCAAAAGCTCAGATCTCAGCTGGGGCACCTCCACTGAATGCTGGAACAGAGCTCCTTCAGGACCTGAGGAGGAAAGAGTCGCACATTCAGCTACATGAGCTTCAATCAAGGTGTTCCACAAAATCTAGTTCAGTCCGAAGGCCTGATGTGTGCTTTTGCAGACAGATTTTTAATAACATAGTCTAAGTAGATTTTCTGAGCTGCTCGTTGCTGAAATATGTGATTTCCGAATCCTCACTTGTCTGTCAAAATTGACTGGATACAGAGATCGCAGTGTTCTCTGCTGGCTGATTCACGACTTTGAGTCTCGACTGAAATACTTCAAAAACAACAACACGAGAATGAGGGGAGAGGAAACTGGATCCAAAAAACCTCCGTGTGCTGAACAGAATGTGGAGCCAACTGTGATGGATGTGAGCACTCGACAAACACTGTGAATGCTGAAGCTTTGTTTTGAGGACTTTAGATTTGTGCCACCTGCAGCTCTCTGCGGCTCAAACTGACCCCAGGTGTTACGGAGCCATCAGCTGACACTGTGTTCAGCATTTATCTGTCATCGCAGTGTGAGGTCAGTGACACACTTTGGACACTGAAGACTCAGAATGCAGGACAGAAATATGTAAATGCTTCACCCTTCAGCTCTCTGTTGAGATTTAATTTGCTGCCTAGAAACTATGACTAAAAGACTTGATTTGAATCTTCTATTAGTGTGATGGATTTTAGTGCAGGTTCAGATAACCAAACTCCTGACATTCCATTTATATGTGCTGTTTGTGCACTTAAAAGATATCCATGCACTCGACTGTGCAGCACAGATGATTACCACTGCATCTGTCTCTGTCCTTGGCTCCTGGATTGTTGCACAGATATCTGCCATCAAAACAAATTGCTCCTGTTGATTTCACATCTGCTGTCAGCATTGTCTCTTTCCAAAATGTTCCCGTCAACAGGTGTGTGTTATATCCGAGGAAACGGCACGTAGCAGGCGTTGGTGTACCTGTGACTCGTAGTTTGTCTGGTCCAATCACAGCCTGGTCACCATCTGCACTGAACAGCATGTTGCCATTGTGGGAGTTAATGAGCAGCTTCCGAGTGTGTCCCTGAGCCTCTTTTGGACCTGCAACAACAAAAACAACCAAAATTACCTGAAGGGCTTTGGCATTTAGTACAATGCGACGACCACAATCTACAACCTTTTCTGTTCTCATGATGTGAGAATAAAAAAGCCACATTCATGATTTAGAGCCGTATAAAGAGGGGAAAAGGTGAGCAAACAACCACCTGCCGATGGATTAAAAATGTGTAAATCCAGGAGGTAAATGAGTAACCCCATTACTGCTCAACCTGAAAGCTAAATCATCTGAGGTTGTTTCACTTTGTCCTTCACCGCATCAGTGTTCACAGCACTGAGAGGCTAACGCAGGCAGATCACTCACTGAGATATTTAACCCACATCTGCGCCTACAACTGTGAATCAAAATGCAGTCCTCTCTAACAAGCTTTTCACTTTTATTCACAGAAGGCCGAGAGCATGCGGGCTATGCTTTTTACGGCTTAATGATCAAGGACACATAACGGCTCTGTGGAACACAACAATTAGTTGGGTCATTTCCTGGCCTTTAAATTATGGCAAAATACCCCAACGTGGCCGTTGGTGAGCCATAAAAGAAGCACAAAAATGATCCTCCGCAGGCCTCAGGACCTCTGTGTAATATAGAACGATCCAGAAGCAATGGCAGAGAAAGGGATGCTGCATTTAATGGATTTTAAATGGAAATATAAGAGATTATAAATTGAAAGATGGCTTCTTGTCACTGTTAATGTTGGATGAGGAATCCCTGCAGGACAAGTGCATGAATGTCTTTACTGTTGCCCTCATACATCAGGGGGATAGAGGGTGTGAGTGCAGCGTGTCTTACCCACAGATATCCTCCCAGTAACATCACCATTTTCATCACGGGCATTGAGGGAAACGTTTTCAGATGAGTGCGCTAGAAGCGGAGAGTCCTGGGAAAAGAAGAAGAAAAAACAAGACTGACATGTTACCACCCTGTGTAAACCCTGCTGATACATGTCTGTAGAATCTGTCAAGGTCATGGTAATCCTCGGAGCTACAGTACAAAGCACTTCTCTTTAGCCCTCCTGTTTTCCTCATTTACGTTCACCAAAAAATATCGTTTCCTTGTCTGAAAAAAAATCCCAAAATTCAGCAAAAAAATTTCCCAAATATCTGAAAATTTGCAAAATCTTCAGGAAGAAAATTCCAATTATTCCTGAAATGTTTCCCTTAAAAGTTTTATTTAAAAAAAACAAATTTGGCAAGAAAATTCTTGTAAATATTTTCAAAAAATTTGTAAAAATTAAAAAAAAAAAACTAAAAATATCTAAAGTGATTACATATATATCAGTAAAACTTCTAATATTTTCTTTAAGAACATTCACAAAAAATCAACCAAAATCCTGCAAAATTCGCTGGATTTTGTTTGATTTTTTTGTGGATGTTCTTAAGAAACATTTTTAACAGTTCTTTTTTCCCACCAAAAAGTGTTCAAAGATTTCCCAAAAATTTCAGTTTCAGTATGAAAATATATACTTTTTTCACATTTTCAAACTTTGAACCGGGTCAGTTTTGACCCGCAGGACAACACGAGGGTTAAGGTTCTTGAAGATATTTCACCTTCATCCAAGAGGCTTCTTCAGTTCTGACTGACTGATGGGGAGTTTCAGATGTTCATAGTCGCTTCAGTTTCATAAGTTGGGACAATTAGATTGATTGTTCCAACACTTTAAGGCAGAGTGAAATATTTCTATTACTCACTAATGAAAGGTCATGACATTCACGGTTCCTGACCTTCACTCTAGCACTACTACGAGGTTGACATTTGTAGGGTTTTTTTTTTGTAAAGTCAGGCTGGTTTATGAGCAACATCCTACAACGGTAATGACATTCATGTGAGCTAGTTTGTTGCTCACATTAGTATTAGCTCAAAGCACCACAGAGCCCCGAGTACAACTGTGGACTCAAAAAAATCTGGTGATACTTTCTGATGAGAAGCTGTTTATAAAACTTTAAATTTACTAATAGTGGCTTTAATTATGTTCAGTACATTTAGATAGATAATGAATAATAAGGACAGCATCTGTGTTGACGTTCACATTATTAAGGCTTGTGTTTACATTGGTGTTGTGTTTTGGTTCATCATAAGTTTCATCTGGATTATTTATGGGCTGACATGAATATTTACAGCTGCAGTCTTGAGTAACTGAACTGACTTTCCACTGATGACTTATTAATAATGATTATTATCTAATGTTCTGATGAAGGAAGACAAACACCAGCCAGACAAAAGTATTAAGAGACAATGACAATATTAACAACCAACAATGTTGACACTAATGTTACCTTTTTGCACGATTAGCAGGCTTATACTCTTAACATACCCAAGTCCTCGAGCTATTATGCTGCATTCAACCGTGTTTCTGCTTTTTATCTGTATTGTATTTGTGTTTATTAGAATGCAGGCTGATTCAACTATAGTACATACTGTGCTATAATCACTCATTTTGAATGCTTTACAACATCAGGAAAAAGGACAGACAATGAAAGTTCAGCTTGTTGCTAACACACATTTTGAATGATTAATGTACCTTGTCTGTTTTTTAAACAAATAAATCGAAAAAAGTAAATTAACTACTAACAAAACACTAAAAGCTGTTTGTCTTATTAAATGGGCTCCTTGTTGTTATACATAAATATTTGCACAAGATTAGAAAGCGTGACAAAAGCTTCCAGAAAACATATCCCTTCATGAAATGTTTCAATGAGGCAGCCAAACAATAAATCACTTCAGTTCCTTTGCAGCTGTACAGAAGACATGTTTATAAAAATGATCTAAGAAAATAACTTTTCCTATAGAGCCCGACGGGGTGAATCTCTAAACACTGAAGCTCATTAGAAATCCATAGAGCAACATTAGAGAACGTGTCCTTCTATAAATGAGAAATACATTGCCTTTTTAATGAGGCCCATGAAGTAAGGAAAAATCCCAAGAAAAATTGCTGCTATGAGCAAGAAAAGCCATAACATGTAAACAACTGCAGCAAAGTGTTCCCATCTGCTGCTAGCAGGCGGGCCATAAACTACTTTCCACCACAAATATCCCTGAGGTTAATGGGAAGCTCGCTGCACCACCACGTGCACTGTGTGGGACCGCCAAATCCAGTTTGTTCTGACACATCTCCCAAAAAAAAAGAGAAAAAAGTACAGTCAGAAATATGCAGCTTGCTCTGCAGCTGGATAAAAACAGCTCGATTGTCTGTGAGGAATTAGATTTAGATGATTGCAGGACGTGCACTTGAGTTTTAAATTTGTAAACAGTGAGATGAAATAATGGCCGTTCTGTCGGGTTACTTAACTGAGAAAACTGCAGTTTGAACATTAGCTTGGAAGAAGTGAAAACTGGGAGAAGAACAGCAGGAAGGAGGAAAGGAGTGGAGGGATAACAGAGTGAAGAAGCATGTGGGAAGACGAGCAAAAAAAAAGTGTGTGTTCCAGATTATCCTACTTCTCTGGAGTGGATCTCCTCGGCGTAAACAGGGAATAGAAACTCAGACTCGCCCTCCTCCAGCTTGACCCCATCTGAGTGGACTTGTAGATATCCCATTCCTTCCTACAGCCAAAATAAAAACACAAGGTTATGTATTCAGACAAATATACAACAAACTGCAAGACAATTAAACAGCTTTGTCTGCAAGGCAGGAATTAGAAATATGGCAAGTTAGAAGTGGAGGATTAGACTTCCAAATGTGAAACGCATATAGCAGTGTTCCCTGCAGCATTTGCATACCATCCTATAATAAAACAGCAAGTTGCTTAAGCAGCGGTGGCTCTTCACAGAGGTGTGTGTGTGTGTATCCAAGATTGTGTGTTGGTTTGTCGTATCTCTTTTTTTCTGCATAAATCCACAGTTGCCATCTGGACTTGAGAATCTGACAAGACTCCATGAAATAACAAACACATTAACTATCCCGCTTAGACAGCCAAGTAGCAGTTAATGATGGATAATACCACTGCTACAGCTACTGCTCACAATCGCAAACAGGTAACGCTCGGTCTGTGTACAACATTATGGGCTGATGCTGATTAATTGATTGATAATTTATAGCGAAGAAAAGCAGAAAGACAGAGAAACAACCCCAGCTGAAAACATAGTTTGTCAGTGTGAGTCACACGTACCGTGTTGAACCACATCACCCTGAGGATCCAGATGGTGAGGGCGAAGTTGACCACCAGGATGATGATGAGCAGCAGCACAAACAGGTAGAGACAGCGCTTCCTCCAGCCATAGATGCCGATCTTGTAGATGTGGTCGGGCACGGTCCGGGGCGAGCTGCTGCCCTGGGTGGTGGTGACATACTGCTCCCGCACCATCTGGTGGCTGGGCACGCAACACGATGACAGGTATACAGGAGACAGAGACAGATGTTAAAGAAAAAATAGCACCAATCTTCCATGCCTTTCAGTCAGATTGGACATGGCATGCCACACAGTCAGTGTTTGTCAAGATCAGAGAGAGCAGGCCATAGAAAGTAACTTTATTTATATACTAGAGTGATGCAGGTCAACCGGCTGCACGGAGAGAATTCTTTTTACAAAGCATCATACTTCAGCCTGCTGGGCAGCACAAACAAACTGCACATAGCACTGACATATCAAGGCCTGTCACCTTTTCAAATGATCTTAGATAACAGCTGCCCTTGTAAACATCTAGCTGATGCAGAGCAACTCTGGCATCAATTCAGCTTTATTTATATAGCGTCTGTTCATAACATAAGTGATCTCAGGGCACTTCACACAGTAAAGTCAACCCTTACAATGTTGCATTATTGGGAGAAACCCAACAAATCCAGCTATTCCTTTTGAGCAGCTCTTTGGTGACAGTAGGAAGAAAAAAAAAATCCCATTTAAGAAGAAGTCACCTTCAGCAGATGGTCCTTAAGTATGGCCAGTCATCAGCCTCAACTGGTTGTGGTGAGGGTAAAGGGGTGTCATTTTAGCTCTGTGTTTGGTCTCTACCAACTCCTAAGGGACATGTAAAAGACTCTTAAACTGCTAAATGATCCACTGTGTTCCCCTAGCTAGCCGCTAAGTGCCATTTGGTGCTCAACAGTTAGTGTACAGTGAGTTTTCAGAGCTTTCATGCTGAAAAAAAAGCCATAATAGCAGTGAGGGCAAAGATGTAAGCTGGAAAACCTGAAAACTGTTATAAATGTTCGTAGAGCTGAGGGGAGCTGCCATTGTGCTAGAATTGTCCTTCCTACCTCTCTCTTTTGCTTTTTATTAATCTAACAATGCTGATTACAACAGCAAAGAAAGACTGTTTTGAACAGAATGTTCCCAGATGTACTTTCTTGACTGCAGACAACAGATTATCGAAACAAAACCTCCAAAAAAGTTGTGCACTGAGAGCCTTGTTACTTCTTCATCAATTAGCTTATCCACAAGTGCAACTCTGCAAACTGTAGGCTCCTTTTGCAAGTATCCTGAATACGAATAACTACACATCCAACTCAAGTCTTTTTGCCACTGATTATAGCAGCTTTGTATCTTGCACACACTAGATCCCCTTTTAGAGAAGGCCACTTTGTCTTTTCATTTACATTACTACTGTATTTCATGTTTTTATTTGTACTGCGAAATATGCATATTTTCCTTTAACTTTTTCCTTTCTGTTTTACTAGAGTAGGAGCCCCTCCCTCTGAGTTCTTCACACCATGTAAGTATGCCCAAAGATAGTACAATTATAAGTCAGTAATAACTTTTAGCTTTACTCATCATTCAAATGCTACTCAATAAGCAGTTGTCTGTCATCTAACTCATGGCACCTGTAGTGATATGCATGAAAATATATAGGAACTATGTGAACACAGTGCGACCCGGACCTGTATTAATGTAACACATGACTGTGTGTGTGTCAATCTATGTAGTCCCCACTGAGACGTTAGTAAACACTGGTTAACATACCCTAACACGTCCCCTGTTTGCCTTCCTCATACCACCCATAATACTACATGGTGGCAGCGGTAAGGGGAAACCTATGAAAAGTGACGATAGATGAACAAGATTGTCCGAGGATAATTACTGTCGCCACTCAAGTAGGTGCAAACCGGAGCAGTGCTAACAGCGCTAAAGCTAACTGACGGCAACCGGCACAGAGTGAAGAGAAACCGAAGACGTAATGGCATCACATCTTCCAACGATGAACTGGTCCGACCCGGATCTGAGTGAGGCTATTTCACTGTTTAAACAAAAAATGTCTCTTTACTTGGAAGATGAAGAAATAGTTGATGCAGCTAAACAAGCAAGGAAAATATGCCGTGGCATTGGAGATGAAGGACTGAAAAGGCTAAATGCGAGCGGTCTCAGCGAGGATGAGAAGAAGGTGCCTGGCAAACTATGGGATTACTTCGAGGGTCAGCTAAAATTAAACGTGAACTTTAGAATCCATAGACTACACTTGATGCAATATCGACAAAAACCAGATGAGAGCATTGATGACTTTGTGACTAGAGCCAGAACATTAGCACAAAAATGTCAGTTTACTGATGCAGAGCTTAATGAACGTCTAATCGAGCTCATTATTGCAAGCACACCCCATGATGCTTTGAGAAATGATCTGTACAGCAAACCTCAAGGCTATTCCTTGGCTGAGGTACTTGCTGAAGGACGAAGATATGAAGCCCTGTCAGCAGGCAATGAACAGCTACACAAACTTGGCATGTCACACAGTGAGAAAATTCATGTTGTGGATAGAGGGCCAAAACTGTGGCACCAATCACAAACCACGACAATGCCCTGCATATAATGATGAATGCTCTGCTTGTGGTACTAAAGGTCACTGGGCGAAATGCTGTAAAAAGACCAGACGACAGAGACAGCACTTCAGTCGAGGCCGGAGAAGTAAGTCTCGCCTACCACAAAACAAACAGCACAGACAGACCTCCAAAAATGACTACAAACGACAGAGGGAGTCCCATGTTGATGCCATCGACAGCAGTGACACTGTGGAGGAATACACATACCAAAAACAGTTCCATTCCATCACCATCAGTGAAAAGTGCATGCACAGCATAGACAGCACGCCACCCAGAGAGGAGGTGTACACAATCTTGAATGTGAAACCACCTGGCCTACCAGACCATAGACACACACTACGTATCAAGGTTGATACAGGCGCATCAGGTAACGCACTCCCACTACGCACTTTCAAACAGATGTATGGTGAAAATGCATGTACCCAGAAAAGACTAAAAAGAAACTACAAAAGAATATCTGCATACAGTGGGCACCAAATCACCTGCCTGGGCACAATTGACATCCCATGTCAGTATAAGGACTCTAAGTGGATAAAAGCCAAATTCTACGTTGTGGATGTGCCAGGTCCAGCCATAGTTGGGCTTCCCACAAGTGAACTATTAAACCTTGTAACTGTCAATGTGGATACAATAACTGAGAATGGGAAAGCCAGTGAGGAAAAAGTACAAGAAAAGAAAGCAAAGACCCCCAAAAGCATATCAACAAGTGCAGACCTTAAGAAAGCATATCCAGACCAGTTTGATAAAATTGGGAATTTCAGCGGAACGGCTAAACTCATACTGAAAGAAGATGCTGAACCATTCATTGATCCACCACGGAAATGCAGCATCCACATCAAAGACAAGTTACAGAGGGAACTGAATACACTAGTCGAACAAGGTGTGATACGAAAGGTAGAAGAGCACACAGACTGGTGCTCCAGTCTTGCATACAGCACGAAAAAAGATGGATCCCTGCGCGTATGCTTAGACCCTCAAAAGCTAAATGCCAGCCTTAAGAGATGCCCACACAAGATTCCAACAGTGGAAGAACTGAATCCGATGTTTGCAAATGCAAAAATGTTCAGCAAACTTGACGCAAAAGCAGGCTATTGGTCAATACACCTTGATGAAGACTCACAACTGCTAACAACATTTCGAACTCCATTCGGCAGATACTGCTGGAAACGTCTGCCATTTGGACTAAGTGTCTCTCAAGACCTCTTCCAGGCTAAGATGGATCAGATCCTTGAGGGGCTCAGAGGTGTTGTCAGCATAGCCGATGACATAGCAGTCTTTGGAGAAAACGAGGAAGAGCACGACAGAAATCTGATCAATCTGATGGAACGAGCAGCTGAAGCAGGTGTTGTGTTCAACAGTGACAAATGCACAATAAAACAGAGAAGCATCTCATTCTTTGGCAATCTGTACACAGACAAAGGCATTAGACCGGACCCAGCCAAGATCAGGGACATACAAAGAATGCCAACACCCCAAAACAAAGACGATCTACACAGATTCATGGGAATGCTAACCTACCTATCACCCTACATACCAAAGTTTGCAGACAAAGCACACACATTGAGGGGGTTGCTAAAAAGTGACGTACCATGGACATGGGACACTGACCATCAAAAATGCTTTGAGGATCTGAAGTCAACAATTACAGAAGATGACTGCCTGAAATACTATGACCCAAACACACCCTTAACCCTTGAGGTAGATGCATCACAGAAAGGACTGGGCACAGCCTTGATGCAGAACAACAGACCCATTGCTTTTGGCTCTAAAACACTAACTGAATGTCAATCCAGATATAGCAACATAGAGCGAGAAATGCTTGCCATTGTGTATGGAATGCAGCGATACCACATCTACCTGTATGGGAAGTCATTCCTTGTGATAACAGATCACAAACCACTTGTCACCATATGCGCAAAACCACTGCATGCTGCACCACCACGACTCCAGCGAATGCTGATAAAGACACAAGGATACAACTATGAAGTCATGTACAGGCCGGGAACCCAAATGATCCTGGCAGATACTCTCAGTCGGTTACCAAACCCTGAAAACCACGGCGACATTGAGCTAGATGAGCGCATCGACGGAGTGGCCATAGAGATCGAGGATCCAGAGTTGCATACTGTAGCAATAATAAACTTCTCCTCTGAAAAACAGGATGCTCTCCGAACAGAAACTGCCAAAGACCTCAAACTCAATGCACTGAAAGAGCTGATCCACCAAGGATGGCCAGACAGCATCAAAGAACTGCCAAAAGGCCTGCGTGCTTATTGGTCTTTTAGAGATGAACTGGCAATGGAAGCAGGAGTCATATTCAAAGGCAGACAGGTGCTCATTCCAGACTCCATGACTGAAGATATACTAAAACAGCTTCATGTTGGTCATCAGGGCATAGAGAAAACTCGCCGCCTTGCAAGAGAGAGTGTTTATTGGACACACATAAATGATGACATTGAGCGAGTGTGCAGATCTTGCAGTGTGTGTGTGGAGCATCAGGATGCAAACCCAAAAGAACCTCTAAACCCACACAACGTACCATCTAAACCCTGGCAGTCACTAGCTTCTGATCTGTTTGAGATTAATGGACGACAGTTCCTATTGACTGTGGACAGATATTCCAAATTCCCAGTTTTGGATGAACTGCCCATGCCTGTCTCTAGCCATGCAGTCACACAGAAGATGCAAATGTACATGTCTCTATTTGGATGCCCTGAGGAGATACTGACAGACAACGGACCACAATACACAGGGCAAACATTCCAAAACTTCATAACAAAATGGGGAATCAAACATATCACAAGCTCACCCCATTACCCAAAAAGCAACGGATTCATCGAGAGGCATGTGAGACACATAAAATCAATTGTCAAGAAAACCCTGAAAACAGGTGGTGATCTACAGGTAGCTTTACTGCAGGTCAGAGCAACTCCCATTGACAGCAAACTACCATCACCTGCCGAACTGATGTTTGGTAGACCAGTAATAACCTTGTTGCCGAGTCGAGGAGACCCAGGTAAAGAGGAACACCGACTCCACCTACAACAGAGAACTGCAGACATGAAAGAACACCATGATCGCAGTAGTCGCAGAGAATTATCCCCACTCTATCCCGGACAGCACGTGACAGTGTTAAACAAAGACAGAGGGACATGGCATCCAGCAATTGTCATGCAAAAGTGCAATGAGCCAAGGAGCTACATTGTACAAACACCAAATGGCAACAAAATCAGACGTTGCAGGAGCCATCTGCGTGAACTGTACAACCCACATATGGAGAAAAGCACAAAAAAGATTCGCTTTGCCGAGCCACAAGTTCAAGAGGAAACTCACGGGAGTGACAGTGAACCAACAGGAACATCCTCTACAAAACCCTGTGAAACTCACACCAACACAGAGGTAGCCAAGAGTCCGGAACCAGTGCGCACAAGATATGGAAGGGCTATAACCAAACCAGCTCACCACAAAGACTATGTTTAGAGTCAGAACAACATACAGTTCAAAGTTGTGGCATCCATGGAGGACTCTGTTCATTAGGTTATATATTTTATTTTTTATATGCACAAAGCGAGCACTACTAGAAAAAAAAGTGTTATCTTCATAACTATTACGTTTCTACCACATGGTGATGTTATGTTATTAAAGAAACCAAGTCATGTAGTGCATGTTAAAGCTTTGCACAACAGGTTTGCAGAACTTCTTATTATGTCATCATTCGAAGTGAGGGGCACTCCAGCTAAACAGGTGGGATGTAGTGATATGCATAAAAATATATAGGAACTATGTGAACACAGTGCGACCCGGACCTGTATTAATGTAACACATGACTGTGTGTGTGTCAATCTATGTAGTCCCCACTGAGACGTTAGTAAACACTGGTTAACATACCCTAACACGTCCCCTGTTTGCCTTCCTCATACCACCCATAATACTACAGCACCCATTCACTTTGGTGCTACTTACTATATCTATACTATCTCATTTCATTGGTCAAAAGCCTGCGACTGACTAAATTCCTTAGAAAGCATGAAAATGGAACCATGTTTCCTCTCAGACCACTTGACTTACAATATGTTGAAACGTTAATATTGACGTTTTACCCAATAATGCCACAAAATACTGTCTATCCCAGATTTAAAACCACTGACAGATAAAATTGATCATCGTATTACAACGCAATGTTCTGCTGGATCCTGGCATTAATGAGAATGTTACTTTGACACATATCACCCACCTAAACATTGTTGTAGTCCGAGCACACCTCCCCATGACAGCAACACTCCTTGACTCCAGTAGCCTCCCTTATCACAACAACGTGTCCTGCCACACTGCAACAGCTGCTCAGGAATAGCTCGAGGAACATGACAAAGAGTTTGAGACATTAAACTGCCCTTCAATCTGCAGAGATTCCAATTCGATCAAGCATCTATAAGAACAAGCCTGATCCATGGAGGCCCAGGTTCACAACCCACAGGATCCAAGGTTGGGTTGGTTGGGTTGGATCCAAAGGACCTGCTGCCAACGTCTGGGTGCCAGACACCGAATGACACCACCAGAAGTTCCTATGGTAAGGCCCCGATAGGCCAGAGCTATTTTTGTGGCACAAAGAGGATCTAAATAATATTAGGCAGTAGCTGAAATGTTGTTGCTGCGTATATTTTGTCATGAACACAAGCAACAGAAAGTTTACAGAATTAATCCAGCTGTCACTAATGATCTCAAATCCATATAGTATTGTAACATACCAGATGGTATACAACAAATATTTACTATAGGTGTGGTTCAGTGTCTTTTGGCTGACTGAATTGAGTCACTGGGGTGGTTTCCATCTCTGACAAACTGCTTTTACAGATCCTGAAAAGTCCAAGTTCACAATATATATTCTAATACTTTTCCAGTCTATAAAGTTAACTGTACGCATATAATCTGCCTATTTGCACCTCTGTATAATGCCTTGTTCACACTCTACAGTATGTGATTCATGAGCCCAGAGCTCATGCACAGCACCAGTGGACATCTGGCTCATTGTGCCAATGGAAAACTTGACCGGGTTTCCAGCAGTTTTTCAAAGAGGCAAAGGAAAATGGCACTTATTACAGAGCAGAGGCAGCACTTTCTGGCTACACAGCAGCAGGATATCAGCGACAAAAACCAAGTCGATGAATGTCAGCATATTTGAAACCACAGCGAGTATTGTAAGTTATGACACAACAGCCGTTTTCTGTATTCAGTTCACGGGAGGGCAGATCGAGCTCCAACTGCGGAGCTGCAGAACCAGCGAGCAAGTCCCCTCAAGTCAGCACATTTGGACCATCTGACACAGTGACAACAGAGAACCTCAGGGACACATTTCACAGCGACACGGGAAGTGTGTGCTCAGTGGAGCCAAGGACCGCACAGCCTCGCAAGGCTGCAAACAGAGGAGAAGTGTCACTTTCTATTGATTAATCTGCATTAATAACCAGAAACAGGCAGCAGAGAAAGCTGCATTCACTGACAATAAAGCCTGAAGGAAAGGCTGTCAGTTGTAGATTATTATGAGTCAATAAAGCACCCAAAACAGGCAGAAACACAGAAGCAGACTGGAGATTTATCTATGAGCATCAAGCTGCTCCAAATCTTCATCAGTTCTTCAGAGTCAGCACATCTCAATTTCACAGGAAAAGTTATCTGAACAAAGAGGAATCTGGGCTGCCTCAGCTGTGTTTTCTAAAGAAGAAAACTCCGGCTCCTGTAGCCAGGTGATTTACATACAGGACAGATGTTGCATCTTACTGCCACACAGTAAAAGCATTTTCCATCATGTTAAAGGAGCCACTTTTCAAACCAAAAAGTGATTCTTCCTTGACATTAACAGATGTTCAGCCGAGCGCGTCGTCCCGCTGTAAATCCCATGGGTCGGTGATGATAGGAGCAGAAGAGGAGAGCAGAGTCTGCATGCAGTGGCAACCTGTACAACCCACCTCAAACAAGTTGTTTTTCTGTGAGTAATGAAGGTAAACATCACCGAGAGGCGATGAATAAAGGAAAACACACTCGCTGCTGGGATCTGAGCTCTCTAAGGTCCAGGAGAAGATGTTCCAAGGAGACCACAATAAAACCACACTGTAGGTTTTCTTTCTGTAGCAGTAAATACAGGGAGAAGGTGTCAAGGCTGAGAGCATTTCTATGACCAAATATGCCTCTCCACAAGTCGTGTCAGAATGCCTGCAGGCCTATGGCTGTGATGAATAGCCCTTATTCCACAACCCAACAAATGAATGTGGCTTGCAAAAAGAAGGAAAAGATGACTGTGATATTTCCACAGGAGAGAGAAGAGTCAAGCTTGATAAGGGAATTTTTTTCTTACCTGTATCTCACCTCATTTATATATATTAATCATGTTTGTGACAATGAGTCATAATGATAAATTGAATCTCAGCACTGCAGCAGAGCAACAGCAGCTTTTAGTGAAGGTGTCAGCTCCAACATGGATTAACTCTGCAAGAGCTGTGGATCCATTCAGGGTTGAATGTTTGGTGTTTTATTCAGCGGAGTTTTCCACTGCGGTTCACAAAATCAGTCAGAGCAGTGTGTTAAATTGACCGATTCCAGCATCCCCACACTTTATCTATTAACAAGCACAGATCATTTGTGTGTTAACATGTTGATCAGTCAGCTCTGCACTTTGGACCAATGAGAGGCGAGGATGAAGGAGCTCTGACTTTCTTCATTATGATGTTAATGAATTTGATCTAACGCAGCCTAATTACTTTAAATGAAAGCATTAAGATGCCTCTGTCCTTCAACTGCAGTACGAGGAGGAAGCAGCTTTGAGGCCGGATCTTTAAAGGCGTCTTCCAGCTCCAGTTTCAGGCTCACCACCAGCCCTTCAGCCACAGACTGATCCTTCCATAGCAACCCAAATAAACACTCCCCGAACAGCCTTGAGCAGCCTCAAGTGCCAGGAATTCTCAATTTATGATACGTTATAATCGGAAACACAATTGGACTTGTGGAGAGAATTGTTTTTTATCAGGTCCACGCTTTTATTTTTTGAGCTTTTTTTATGATATATAACTGTATTTTTTAAAATGAGATTCACATTTAAGTCTTTCTAAACCACATAAGAGGCAACTAAAAAAGTTTCAAAGGCAAAGTAGACCTCTAACACAATCCTCTGCTTCCTCAGATGAGATAAGGGGACTTGGTTCAGCATTTTTCATCTCGGGGCACCCTCTCAATTAACCTTAAACAAGTGATGCTCTCTGCTTGGCCCTGTCTCTCACTCTCTGACCTCTGGATGACAGCGAGGGCCGAGCTGGACAGCCTAAATGTTCACTTTAAACCCACAGGGTCCCGCTGTAATTGAGAATCCAGGCTTCTTTCTGAGCAGAGGCTTGACCTGACCAAATGCCAGAAGTTTCAGCGAGTTAGAAAGGCTCAAAATTTGTTTAGGTGGAGGACATCCACTGAGGAATACTCTGAGGAGCGATCGAAGGCTGAGCACAGGGCTGAAGTTTCTGTCTGTCTGTATAGTAAGTGGCCGGCGTCATGTCTCCACTCTGCTGTAATGCCTTAACTTCTAAAAATAGGACTCGGCAATGTGAACTAAATTTAAAAAAGCACCAGAGGAAACACAGAAAGACACAACCCCTACCTAGGTATGACTAATGAACACTGATAAGACACTGTAGCACACAGAAAAACAAGAGGGAGCAGCTCTTTTGCAAAGTTATTTTTGTATTTCAATATTGTTGGCCATGTATGGTAACACTGCCGACAGCTGGCTGACTAAAAACATCTTTTTCCAAATCCCAAACTACCTCTGTGAGGACTGGAAAGTAATCCCAGCACAACATAAGGCACGAAAAAAGGCAAAAAAAAACCCTCAAAACATGTACAGTAGGTGAAAGGTTGCTATTATAAAACACTTAAAGTTCATCTTAAGAGGAGGTTTTGAGACACAGAATGAATATTTGTGGGAGAAAAAGCGGACTACTCACCGTTGTGTGTTGAGGCACAGCAGTCCTCTTTTCCTACGCAACAGTAAGCAGAGCTCTGGCTGGTACGAGCAGCTTGAGAAGCAGCAGTGCTTGAGCTCCTCACACGTCTGTCAGCCGCTCAACAGCTGCGTGCCATAAATCCAGCTCTGGAAGCGCCCTGACTAATCACCACGAGACGGCGCTCCCACTCCCCTGCAAACCCACTCTGTCCCTCTGACTCCCTCTGCCTCTTTAGCCGCCCTACAGACATTTGAATATCACCATCAGAGTGTGTGAGAGAGGGAGAGAGAAGAGAGAGAGAGAGAGAGGAGGAGGAGAATGAACCATCAGCAGAGATGTTCAGTCTCTCTCACACACAGAAACATCCAGAGTGAACAGAAGCAGCTGTTTGTCATGCAATCCACTGAGTCACTTTCCCTGCCCAGCCCAGGGCTCCATGCAGCCGGTGCAGTCTAATTTGAGACTTCAGTCATGGCTCTCTACGTGAAGTTGAGCCGGTCTTTCAGATTGCTCTGCTGGGTGATGGGCAGCAGGAAGGTCGGATCTTGAAAGGGGCACTTTGAAAGTCAAAGGGGCAAAGGAGAAAGGCAGTGAACACAGCAGTGACTGGGTTTGATGGTTGTTGAATTATATCAATCTGCTTTATAGACTTATACATAATTCAGCTAAATCTGTATAAATAACAATATATTACAGAAAGTGTTTTGAAATGATGGGTAATTTATGTAGTTATTAAATATTTACATCTTTATTGTTTATGTGTTCTCTTATCAAATTTAATATTAGGAATAGGATTTGAGTAGGAGAATTAAATTAAGCTGGAACAGCCTAATACACATGTATTGATTAACTGGCTCTTTGGTAAACAGGGGGAAAGCCCTGAAGCTAAACAATAATATCATACACTGATGAATGTCTGATGCCTGTGCCTGAATAGAAATGGAACAAATAAATGAACTAAAGGAGCAATCTAGGGGATTTGCATGCACAATTTTTGATATACACATTAAGAATAGTCACAGCAATCATGTAGAGCCGATCCACAAACACCATAGCTCATACTAATGATTCAGCTGTCTTTAGTTTTACTCCTTATACAGACTGTAACATGTCAGATGTAAACTGGCCTTGATGAATGGATGATTGATGACACCTTAGACAGGTGCAACAAAGCTTTCAGGAGACACAAAGAACATGCGGGTCAATATATAATTGAGGGTTTTTTGAAGTCCATGGGATATATCTTGCATACACTTTTTTTTTAAAGTAAAAAAAAAAACTAATGTTTTTTATGTTCATTATGATCCCGTCTTTACAAATTCCATAATTATTTGTTATGGAAGCAATCACTTAATAAAAATGACTGAATGTCACTAAAATGTAAACTAAATAACCATTTGAATTTAATAACAACCACCTTCTAATTAGCTAAACAATAATAAAATGAACTTATTCAGAAACTGTTTTGATTGTGTTCTTTTTTTTAAGTTGAGATAATCATGACAGATATTTCTTTTTTGGCAATATATCAAATTTTATATTGAAAATAATTAATTCTATCTGTGTCAGAGAAATCACTTTCAACTAAGTCACCCATTAGAAAAACACCTCTGAAGGAAGTGTGTTAATTCCAGATCGGTCCATGTATATTTTGGCAATTGAGTTTTCTGTTCTGAAACGGGTATTGAAATGAGTGGTTATTTGATTTTTGTTTTAAAATACAAAATTTAATATTAAAAAACAAATTAATATTGAAATGCAAGGCGCTTTTCCTTTTCATTATCAAAAAGAGATATGTGAATTTTAAAAATGCTTTGATTTTCATTTTATATTCAGAATAACAAAACATAAAATCAGTAAGAGACAGAAAATGAAAAAAAAAATGTCAGTTTTTTCATTTTCTGAGACCATAAGTGGTCATCAGCAAGTGTTGAGCTGTTCAGAGTACGATACATAGAGTGTATATAATTTTTTTCGTCAGTTTTCATGGTCAAAATGAGAGCTCAAGTGGCGGATCTTAAAATAAATCAATAATAATTTTTTTCTATAGCGCGTTAAAATTTTTCGACAGTCCGGTCTGGAATGACTGACAGGTCCTATGGAGGAGACAGCCCAGACTCTGCTCTCCTCATTTGGATCATAGACTGTATATGGTTGGATTAACTCTGATATGATCACTGTTGGCAATGTTGCCAAGTCTGTTTATTATAAGCGAATTTGGGCTTGTTTTTTTCTGTAAAGTCGCTTGTAAATCTCATCAGGCTTGTTTTCGAAAGTGTAGTGGTGTATTTGGACTTGCTTTGCTGCCTGTATGAACTCCTCCCGATTCTCTCCCAGTTCTCCACAACAAAGCAAAACCCGTTAGTTTGTCCTTTTCCAGGACTCGTCCACCCCTTTGGTGGTAGTGGCCCCGAGGAGCCGTGGTGGGCGTCCTTTATTTTCATTTCTGAAAGATGGCAATCCCTGATTTTGCAAATGTGAGATACAGGCTCACCATGCAGTTATAGCATTTAATACAACATGCTGGCACTGAAAATCACAAAAAGACCTCTGCACCTTTCTTATTCATGAGGGTTACGGACATTGGTTCCATCACTACAAAACAAGACAAGACAAGCAATCGTGTAGCATGTCGTCCAACAAACATCATCATATAGCATGTCATCCAACAAACGTCATAGTATAGCATGTCGTTCTAAGAACATCATCGTGTAGCATGTTGTCCAAAAAACGTCATAGTATATAGCATGTCACTCTATTAACGTCATAGTATAGCTGTCAGGGCTCCCTCCTCACCCCCATCCTTCCCATCTGACATCCCCAAATACCCCTTTTCCCATCTGTTTCCTCCCGTTCATGCTTCTCTCCCCCTCTCCTGTTCCTCTGCCCTGCCTGTCTCCCATCCACTCCTCTGCCCTGCCTGTCCTGCCTGTCTCCCATCCACTCCTCTGCCCTGCCTGTCCTGCCTGTCTCCCATCCACTCCTCTGCCCTGCCTGTCCTGCCTGTCCTGCCTGTCTCCCATCTGCTCCTCTGCCCTGTCTCTTCCCTTGCAGCTCGGTGCCTGAGTGGAGTCTAGCTTCTCAGCTGACTCCACTCAGGCAATCAACCACCTCCACGGCTCCCGGGCAGCTGACAATCATCATGCTAACGACTCACCTCTACAATAAGTACCGGCTCAGCCTTCCACTCCCTGCCAGAGTATTAAACAAGAACCACGCAGTTCGGGTTGCTCTCTAGCCCTCTATACTATGGAATAAGATTACTGTCAAAAGTATTCATCCACGATTCTAACCATTCGTATTCGTAATGTTAAACATTTGTATGTTAATAAAAAATGTGTACACAAAATTCTGCTGTCATATGCATGAGTTTGATAAATTAAGGGTTAGGATTGTTTTTACGAGTATGAACCTAAAAGTTGTGAGTGCAACTCTAATTTCTACGACTACGAAGTCTTCCCTGTGAGGACGAATTCAAGTTTATGGGTACGAGTAGAAAAATACTGGAATGACGTCACATAGGTCACAGGGGAAGGTAATCGAACACAGATTGCTCCAAACGCGCATGCGCCATTTATAAAGAGTAGACGCCGGGTGGACCCGGTGGACCTACCGGGGCAGGTGACGCCTCACAGGTCAAGTAAATAACACATCCAACTTCTTGTAATTTATTTATTTCATGAAACTGTACTGTTTTAATTGATATACAGTTTATGGACGACAGACGGTACTGCTTAGCTTGCACGCTAACGAGCCGGGCCGGTGACACATTAGCCTTCTAATGCAAAGAGGCTAATGAGGAGGCTAAGGAGGCTTAATAACAAAACAAACATAATTTGAGATTATGAATCGTGGCAATTGGCGTATGAATCAGCCCATTGTACAGCCTAAATTGCTGTAAATTAAGTCCAGTTTTAGTTCTTTGCAAACTCAGACACGTGCATTAGTTTAGTTTACAATGAATCTGGCGGAGTTCGGTAAAGTTGGAAAGATATTCACAGATTCGGACTTCCGGCATCAATAACTCATGAGATATATGTTGTCAAAACATGAACGATGCCTCTTTCAAATCGTTGTAAGGTAGACAATGTGCTACAAGGCCAATTTTATCAAAAGTCGCTGTATTTCAAGCTACAGAAATAACATTGGCGTCTATGAGCAGCCGGCGGTGCAACGAGTGAACAGGGACCGTCTGCAAATAGCAAAACCGCTGCAACAGCGAAAAGAGACACTACACATATATTCAATAACTTCACTGTGGAGCCACCAAAATCACTGGAGCCATGAATGGGCTCTTGCTGGTCAAACTACAACTCTTGCTTTGGCGCTAAATTAAAAATCTGAATTTTAAGGAATTTTTATGTTTTGTATGATTATTTTATGAGTATTAAAATGGCACTTTTCTTCATGTATGTGGTATATTTTATATAACACACAGGAAAAATGGCATAAGGGCATAGTGTACTTGCTGTGACCTGTGCTGGTCAGACCGTCAGGTTTATTACCTCCAAGTATTGTCTGTACAGTCCTTAACTAGAAAAATATTACTCTCAATTTAACATTATGGTATAAATGAATCAATTGACACTGAAACTTTGCAATAAAGTGTCTTATCGTCTTTCTTCTCAATCATCAGTACTTGAGGTGACAGTCTAAACAGTTTGTTTGGTATATTGGCGTTATCTGATACTCTCTTTGGTAAGGATTGTAAATTCCATTACTATACAGAATTATGTGTTTGGACAAACAAGTACACTATGCCCTTATGCCATTTTTCCTGTGTGTTATATAAAATATACCACATACATGAAGAAAAGTGCCATTTTAATACTCATAAAATAATCATACAAAACATAAAAAATCCTTAAAATTCAATTTTTCATTTAGCACCAAACAAAGAGTTGTAGTTTGACCAGCCGCAGCCGATTCATGGCTCCAGTGATTTTAGTGGCTCTACAGGGTACAAGAGTAAAGTTATTGAATAAATGTGCAGTGTCTCTTTTCGCTGTTGCAGCGGTTTTGCTATTTGCAGACGGTCCCTGTTCACTCGTTGCACCGCCGGCTGCTCATAGACGCCAATGTTATTTCTGTAGCTTGAAATACAGCGACTTTTGATAAAATTGGCCTTGTAGCACATTGTCTACCTTACAACGATTTGAAAGAGGCATCGTTCATGTTTTGACAACATATATCTCATGAGTTATTGATGCCGGAAGTCCGAATCTGTGAATATCTTTCCAACTTTACCGAACTCCGCCAGATTCATTGTAAACTAAACTAATGCACGTGTCTGAGTTTGCAAAGAACTAAAACTGGACTTAATTTACAGCAATTTAGGCTGTACAATGGGCTGATTCATACGCCAATTGCCACGATTCATAATCTCAAATTATGTTTGTTTTGTTATTAAGCCTCCTTAGCCTCCTCATTAGCCTCTTTGCATTAGAAGGCTAATGTGTCACCGGCCCGGCTCGTTAGCGTGCAAGCTAAGCAGTACCGTCTTTCGTCCATAAACTGTATATCAATTAAAACAGTACAGTTTCATGAAATAAATAAATTACAAGAAGTTGGATGTGTTATTTACTTGACCTGTGAGGCGTCACCTGCCCCGGTAGGTCCACCGGGTCCACCCGGCGTCTACTCTTTATAAATGGCGCATGCGCGTTTGGAGCAATCTGTGTTCGATTACCTTCCCCTGTGACCTATGTGACGTCATTCCAGTATTTTTCTACTCGTACCCATAAACTTGAATTCGTCCTCACAGGGAAGACTTCGTAGTCGTAGAAATTAGAGTTGCACTCACAACTTTTAGGTTCATACTCGTAAAAACAATCCTAACCCTTAATTTATCAAACTCATGCATATGACAGCAGAATTTTGTGTACACATTTTTTATTAACATACAAACGTTTAACATTACGAATACGAATGGTTAGAATTGTGGATGAATACTTTTGACAGTAATCTTACTCCATACTATACGATCTGTTTTTGAGTTCCTGCCATAATTTCTGACCTTGTTTTCTCCTGCCTCCCTCAGTTCAGCTGTCCGGGATCCCCCGCCATCCTCCTTCCCCTCCGGCTCTCCCCGACAAGCCTTCACCGGTTTCTCCTGCCTGGACCCCCCACTCCTGCCTGGACCCCCCACTCCTGCCTGGACCCCCACTCCTGCCTGGACCCCCACTCCTGCCCGGAACCCCCTGCTCCTACACCCTGGTTTTCCCCCACCTAGCCACCATTTTCACCCCCAAACAATAAACCACTTGCATTCAGCCAGCCCTGGTAGTGTGGCTTTCTGCTCGGGTCCACCTGCTCAGTCCGTGACAATAGCATGCTGCTCAAAAAACGTCATAGTATAGCATGTCACTCTAAAACTGTCATAGTATAGCATGTCGTACAACAAACGTCATAGTATAGCATGTCGTACAACAAACGTCATAGTATAGCATGTCGTACAACAAACGTCATAGTATAGCATGTCGCCCAAAAAAGTCATAGTATAGCATGTCACTCTATAAACGTCATAGTATAGCATGCCGCTCAAAAAAGTCATAGTATAGCATGTCACTCTAAAAACGTCATAGTGTAGCATATTGTCCAAAAAAAGGTCATAGTATAGCATGTCGTCCAAAAACCATCATAGTATAGCATGTCGCTGTAAAAACGTCATAGTATAGCATGTCGCTGTAAAAACGTCATAGTATAGCATGTCGATCTAAAACCGTCATGGTATAACACATCACTCTAAAAACATCGAAGTATAGCATGCCGCCCAAAAAGCGTCATAGTATAGCATGTCATCTAAAAACATCATAGTATAGCATGTCGCCCAAAAAAGTCATAGTATAGCATGTCACTCTATAAACGTCATAGTATAGCATGCCGCTCAAAAAACATCATAGTATAGCATGTCACTCTAAAAACGTCATAGTATAGCATATTGTCCAAAAAAAGGTCATAGTATAGCATGTCGTCCAAAAAACATCATAGTATAGCATGTCGCTGTAAAAACGTCATAGTATAGCATGTCGATCTAAAACCGTCATGGTATAACACATCACTCTAAAAACATCGAAGTATAGCATGCCGCCCAAAAAGCGTCATAGTATAGCATGTCATCTAAAAAACATCATAGTATAGCATGTCATCCAAAATTTCATAGTATAGCATGTCGCTCTAAAAAATGTTATAGTATAGCACGTCGCTGTAAAAACATCGTCAAATAATGTCATAGTATAGCATGTCGTCCAGAAAACATCATAATATAGCATGTCTTCAAATAACGTCATCGTATAGCATGTTGTCCAAAAACATCATAGCATAGCATGCCTTCCAAAAAATGTCATAGTATAGCATGTTGTCCAAAAAAAAACATCATAGTATAGAATGCCGTCCAAAAAACATCATAGGATAGAATGCTGTCCAAGAAACATCATAGTATAGCATGTTGCCCAAAAAATGTCAGCATATAGCATGTTGTCCAAAAAACGTCACAGTTTTCTGCATGTCGTCCAGAAAACGTCATAATATAGCATGCTGTCCAAAAAATGTCATAGTATAGCATGTCGTCCTAAAAATGTCATAGGGTTTGCATGTCGTCAAATAACGTCATAGTATAGCATGTCGTCAAATAACGTCATAGTATAGCATGTCATCCAAAAAATGTCATAGTATAGATTGTCGCTGTAACAACGTCATAGTATACACACGTGGACAAAATTGTTGGTACCCCTCAGTTAAAGAAGGGAAAACCCACAATTCTCACTGAAATCACTTGAAACTCACAAAAGTAACAATAAATAAAAATTTATTGAAAATTAAATAATCAAAATCAGCCATCACTTTTGAATTGTTGATTAACATAATTATTTAAAAAAACAAACTAATGAAATAGGGCTGGACAAAAATGATGGTACCCATAACTTAATATTTTGTTGCACAACCTTTTGAGGCAATCACTGCAATTAAACGATTTCTGTATTTGTCAATGAGCATTCTGCAGCTGTCAACAGGTATTTTGGCCCACTCCTCATGAGCAAACAGCTCCAGTTGTCTCAGGTTTGATGGGTGTCTTCTCCAAATGGCATGTTTCAGCTCCTTCCACATATGTTCAATGGGATTCAGATCTGGGCTGATAGAAGGCCACTTTAGAATAGTCCAACGCTTTTCTCTCAGCCATTCTTGGGTGTTTTTGGCTGTGTGTTTTGGATCGTTGTCCTGTTGGAAGACCCATGACCTGCGACTGAGACCAAGCTTTCTGACACTAGGCAGCACATTTCTCTCCAGAATGCCTTGATAGTCTTCAGATTTCATCGTACCTTGCACACTTTCAAGACACCCTGTGCCAGATGCAGCAAAGCAGCCCCAAAACATTACTGAGCCTCCTCCATGTTTCACCGTAGGGACAGTGTTCTTTTCTTCGTATGCTTGGTTTTTGAGTCTATGAACATAGAGTTGATGTGCCTTACCAAAAAGCTCCAGTTTGGTCTCATCTGTCCAAAGGACATTCTCCCAGAAGCTTTGTGGCTTGTCAACATGCATTTTTGCAAATTCCAGTCTGGCTTTTTTATGAGTTTTTTTCAGCAGTGGTGTCCTCCTTGGTCGTCTCCCATGAAGTCCACTTTGGCTCAAACAACGACGAATGGTGCGATCTGACACTGATGTACCTTGGCCTTGGAGTTCACCTTTAATTTCTTTGGAGGTTGCTCTGGGCTCTTTGGATACAATTCCAACGATCCGTCTCTTCAATTTGTCATCAATTTTCCTCTTGCGGCCACGTCCAGGGAGGTTGGCTACTGTCCCGTGGGTCTTGAACTTCTGAATAATATGAGCCACTGTTGTCACAGGAACTTCAAGCTGTTTAGAGATGGTCTTATAGCCTTTACCTTTAAGATGTTTGTCTATAATTTTTTTTCGGATGTCCTGGGACAATTCTCTCCTTCGCTTTCTGTTGTCCATGTTCAGTGTGGTACACACCTTTTCACCAAACAGCAGGGTGACTACTTGTCTCCCTTTAAATAGGCAGACTGACTGATTATGAGTTTGGAAACACCTGTGATGTCAATTAAATGACACACCTGAGTTAATCATGTCACTCTGGTCAAATAGTTTTCAATCTTTTATAGAGGTACCATCATTTTTGTCCAGGCCTGTTTCATTAGTTTGTTTTTTTAAATAATTATGTTAATCAACAATTCAAAAGTAATGGCTGTTTTTGATTATTTAATTTTCAATAAATTTTTATTTATTGTTACTTTTGTGAGTTTCAAGTGATTTCAGTGAGAATTGTGGGTTTTTCCTTCTTTAACTGAGGGGTACCAACAATTTTGTCCACGTGTGTAGCATGTCGCTCTAAAACCGTCATAGCATAGCATGCCATCCAAAAAATGTTATAGTATGGCATGTCATCAAATAATCTCATAGTATAGCATGTCGTCCAAAAAACATCATAGTATAGCATGTCGTCCGAAAAACGTCATAGTATACAGCCATGGCCATAAGTTTGGACACAGCATGACTTACTATGTCTGTTTTGATGTCTATTACAGAACATAACTAATATTTTTTGACAGCACCAGTTTAATTAGTCAACAAATCAACAAAGGATATAATATTATCAATAAATTCCAACAATTGGAACAACTTTGTTCCCAAAACATAATATTTGAAGAAAATAACAAAAAAATGCAGTACTTTCACAACCAAATTTGGTAAGAATAACAAAATGATAACAAACTCTTTTGATGTTTTTTTTAAATATGAAACTTAATATAGTTCTCAGGAGTTGTGTACTGTATTGTAAGTGACAATTTTGTGGTATTTTCTAAGATTCACAAGCGTCATGGTACTTGTGTCCAAACTTATGGCCATGGCTGTAGCATATCGTCCAAAACACATCACAGTATAGCATGTTTCCAAAAAAACGTCATGGTATAGCCTTTGATTCAAAGAAGGTTATAATATAGCTTGTAGTCGTAAAAACATCACAGTATGGCATGTCGTCCAACAAACGTCATGGTATAGCATATCGCTCAAAAAATGTCATAGAATAGCATGTCACTGTAAAAATGTCATAGTTTAGCATGTCGTCCAAAAAACGCCATAGTTTAACATGTTGTCCAAAAAACGTTATAGTATAGTAGTTCATTGCAGAAATAAAAGTATAGTAATGTTTAAAACTGGTCAAATTCTTATACGTTTCTAAAACAACAACATTAAAACAAAAATAAACGTCATAGTAATATGTCAATAAAAAAAGCCTATAGTATAGCAGGTCGTTCTAAAAACATCATAGTATAGCCTTTGGTCCAAACGTTCTGTCCCAGCTGTCTGAAGTAGGTGAGGAGCAACACAAAAACAGTCCAAACGCTGGTTTCCAGAATGTTAGACAAGTATTTATTTGAAAGAGTAAGTTTACAACAACACAACATGTGAGGGGGTTAAAAACAAATGGGTGTTATTAAAATAAAAATAAATCAACAGAACTAAAAGTGAACTTCACGTTGACATTGATGGGGATTCCAACCAGGAACAAAGTAAAAGATCGTCAATACGGAAAAAAACTCCTCCTGTTCACCTCTTAAAACCCCAAAACACACTGCAGTAGCACCCTAAATTAAAACTACCAATGGGTTTCCTGTTTTCCTTTCTGAACAATTCAAAGGTCCCTCTCTATCTCCCCACACATCCACCAACCACTGGAACACATCTCCAAAGTTCTGCTGAAGCTCAGCTTCCCTTGTGCTGCCAGATGAAGGAGCTTTTTGAGAGGCAGCTGACATCATGATTGGACTGTAGTTTGGTTTGATCTAATCCAGCTTCAGCTCCAGAGACGGCAGGCGGGACGAGTCAACGGAGGCCGGGTGGACGAAGGCATGAAGCTGAGAACAATACAGAAAACAACAGAGGAGGACTGCAGCGGCCCAGGGCCAGAACAAACAGAGTATGTCTCTGAGAAAACATCATAGTATAGCCTGTGGTATGAGAAAACGGCATCATATACATCGTATATAGTACAAATAAGTCAAAGGAAAGAGACATACATTGTAGAATTGTAGTAACTGTGGGCTGACTGATTTACTTATCAGTATTTTAGTTTTTACCTATTTAAATAAACCGCCATTTATAAATAAATCTTAAAATGGTGCTACTTTGGCTCTGAACCTTTCTCTACCTGTGGTCGCTGTCTTCTAGAGTGATTTGATTGGTTATACGTCACGAATAAAACTCCTTTAACTAAACATCTGTAAACAAAACAAAAACGGATCAACAAAGTTTTCTGTTAGAGTTTGTGTTCTTCTAAGTTTAACTCCAAGATTTTAAATACTTTAATTTACTGCAAATGAACATCTACTCCAAATATCTCACTAATAATCATTATCAGCCTTAAAAACCCACAAAACACCCCTCTATACTCGACCACACTTAGTACAGTCTGGTTCCCCCTTCTATAAATCTGCTTGGAATCTTCCACTTCCTGTTTGTCAAAGTGGCCTTCTACCTGGACAGGTTTTGTTGGAGCTCATACAGCAAACATTTTGGGTAACTGCACTTTAATATGGATGGATGACACTGAATTAGAGTCTGTTTTAATGAGACTGAGTTCAGATGTGTAGCTCTGTCATTAAATAGGAAATTATTTCTCAGTATTTACAGAGAAAAGTCTGAAATGTTTGCTAGGTTAGCATCCCACATGTTCTTTGGCTCAGCTAAAGCTAACTCTCTCCAACTTCTGGATCTCTTGAGTTGCTTGTTGTTCAAATATCTTGCTAGAGGTGCTAAAGCTCAGAAAGTCTGAGATGTTTGTTCAAAATAAGCTCATTCTCAAGGCTTATCTGAACTGTCCTCTTTTGTTTGAACTTTCCCTAAACTTAGGAGTTAATGACAGAGCAGCACATCCAGAATCAGTCTCATTTATGTAGAGGTTAAACTTCAGTGTCATTCATTGATGTTAAAGTGCAGTTTCTCAGAGTTTTGTTGCACATGCTCCTGACCAAACCAGTCCAGGTGGAAGACGATGTGAAGAGAAGCTCCAGAGAATGAATATCACACATTTACGTTGGAAATGAATGCCCTTTAATTAGACATTGTCATGCAAAAGTTGGATTTCCCTTTAATGATGTTCAAATCTTTGAGTGTTTTGTTGATGTTGGTTTCTAAATATTTTTTGACACTCGGCCCCAAACATTAAAACCTTTTACGGCTCACAAGCTGCAACAGTTTACACATTATTAACTATCTTTCTGACTAAACTAAGATAAAAAGTGAAAAACTGCCTGATTCCTGCATCATGAATGTAAATCTTTTTGGTTTTTGTGACAGTAAACTGAAAATATTTGGGTTTGACATTTTATTAACCAAAACAAAATGAATTACTGGAGAAAACAATCAACAGATTAATGGAAAAAGAAAATGTGTTTTCCAACATTACAAGATACATACAATTTAAATTATTTTCTCCGGGTACTCCAGCTTCCTCCCATAGTCCAAAAATATGCTGAGGTTAATTGGTTACTCTAAATTGCCCGTAGGTGTGAATGTGAGTGTGATTGTCTGTATATGTAGCCCTGCGACAGACTGGCGACCTGTCCAGGGTGTCCCCTGCCTTCGTCCAAGTCAGCTGGGATAGACTCCAGCACCCTCCGCAACCCTAGTGAGGATAAAGCGGTGTATAGAGAATGGATGGATACAATTTAAATTCAATTTTATGTATATAATGCCAATTACAATTCAAATTGTCTCAAGATGCTTTATTTTTATATTTTTTGTCATAATTAAAATATGACAAAGTAAGAAATTTAAACCTCTTGATTAATCCAAAATATTATTTAGTTTTTAAGAGACTAATCAACAATTAAAATAAGTTTCTCCACTAAAACTAATAAACATGAGATAAAATAGAAGGAACAGTTTTAAATCCTCCAGTCCCACGACAAGAATAAAGTTTGTCAACAAAAACTAAGTCTGCTGGTGGATTCCATTAAAGTCCTAATAAATGATAATAAAGTGTGATACTAAAGGTTTGTGGTGCTAAAAATCTCAAAGTAAAGATATCAAGTTGAACATCTGGATGGAGGTTGATAAAAGTTGACCTCCCTTCATTTCTCCATGGATTTTAGGGATGCTGCAAGACCTGCTCTTCTAGTCGTCTTCCTTCTCGCCGCTGTAAAAAGTCACTCCATCCTCGCCGACTTCAACACCTCTTCATGACAACTTGTTCTGCCTCCAACTTCATGGAAACTCCAGAAACTCGGGAAAACCTGTCAAGACTCGAAGAACTTGTGGAGACTCGAAAAACTCGTCAGGTGGGGGAAGGTGTGGGGGGCGTCGGGGGAGTAGAGGGGGGTGATGGGGGAGGTGGGGGAGTAGAGGGGGGAGGCCGCCACCCACCTCCCCTCCTACTCTCCGCCCTGACTCCACCCAGACTCCGCCTTGGCTCCACCCATGTGGTCACTTTATTAGGAACAGAAACTACGATGTCAAAGGGACGACGAAATTATGTTTTTTTGTCTGATCTGTAGCTCAGTGAGTTAAGGGTTTGCTTATGGAGCTACAGGTCACTGGTTCAAAAGCAGAACCTTGTTAAATTTTTTGAAAAACTTAGACAAAGAAAGAAAAAGGCCAGTGGTAGGTCTTGAACCTGCTACCTTCCACTTGATAGTCTCTCTTCTTACCCCCTGAGCTACTCACTCAGATACTAATCCTTCTTTTTTTTGCGTATTTATCATCGATTTTTTGTCGTTTTCGAGGTGTTTTTTTTTAACTTGAGTCTTGACTCGACTGTTTTTCTCAGGAGGTTGGACTTTAGCCTTTGTGCTGGAGGGCTGAACCCTCAGTTCCAAGACTTTCCAAAGCCTCGACACCTCCCAAGTCCTCAGGACCTGAGCTTTCACGCAGTCTGAGGGCTGAAATTTTCTAAGTCCCACAGTAGAGCTCTGTTAGATTTAACTTTCAGACCGTCCAAGGACTGATATCTTCTGAGTTCCTGAGTAGATCCCTGTTAGTTTGAACCTTTAGACAGTCTGAGGACTGAAGTTTTAAAAGTTTCTCAGTACTTTCTCTGTTAGTTTGAACTTTGTGGTTAACAGAAGCCTGAAAACTTGTGACCGTGACTCTTGATTTCACATTTAGACCATCCATCTGAGTTCTTCTCAGACCTTCACCTGTGGGTTCTTTAGAAATACTGAACAAACTTTGATTCTCTTCATTGAACAGTAAAGTTTGTGGAGATCAGAAGGTAACATTAGTTTGATCGATGCCTTCAGCTACTAGTAGACTTTATCTGGAAAGCAGTTTTCTGAAATGAGTTCTTAGTAAATCTGTCCACAATCAAACCAAGAACATTAAAAGAGGAAATGTTTGAAGAAACATTTGTGTTTTCATGTCAGACTAGAAAACACTTTAAGACCATTATCTGTTTTTGCTCTTTTTGATCGTTTTAGTGTCTATTCTATTTAATTTGATCTTCTAAAGTCTAACTGGTGTCTTTTCAAATGTTTTGTCTTTAGTTTGATTCTTCTTAAATGTTTAGTTTTGCTCTTTTCTCACCTTTTATTCTTTTCTAATGTCTGATTTGATTTTGAAATGTTTTGTCTTTTTAATGTTTAATTGTTGTTTTTTCATGTTTTATCGGCTTGTTTGAAAAAATTCCATTTCTTTCCCAATTTTTAATTTTTATATTAAATTTTTAAGGTTTTTCTTTTTAAATGTTTTAACACCTTTTAATGTTTAATTTTCTTTTTAAATGCTTCATAGTATTTTCTGTTTAATTCCTATTTAAAGTTTTATTGTCTTTAAGATTTATTTTTCTAATTAAACATTTAATTTTTAATTAAATGGTTTGTTTTTTAAAGGTTTAATAATCTAATTAAAAATTTCCTATTTTGTAAAAATGTTTAATATTCCTATTTCAAATGTTTATCTAAAATATTTCATCTTTCATGTTTAATATTTTTGTTTAAAATATTGTTTCATTTCATAATTACATTTTTTATATCTTCTGTTTAATTATCCAATTAAATTTTGTCTGTTTCATATAATTTAATTGTATTTGATTTTTAATTCTTTTTAAAAGTATTATTGCATGAAATGTTTTTCCTCTCATTTAATTGCTTTTTAAAATTAGTTTATTTCTTTAAATATTTTTTCTGTCAAGATTTTAACTCCAACCTTAAAAATAAAACAAACCCTTAAATCACAATAAAAAATACTTCTGTTGTCACAATCATGAGTTAGTTATTCAGTTTATCAATTCAACTTTATTTGTTTAATACCTTTCACACAGATAAAACTACACAAGCAAAGAGAAAAAAAATGATGCTAAAACTAAGATTAAAACTCAACATTAAAAAAAAAAAATTAACATGATAATAAAATATGCTGTGTCCAGGGAATGGAGGGAGTTTATTGAAGTCTTCTTGGGCTCACATTGTACATCATTTCAAATAAAAACTTGATATTCAGTCTAAGGAAACTGCAGAGCGACAGAAGAACCAACAATATTTCCTGTTTTCTCCTTTAATGAGTCGACTCTTCTTGTGCTTTCAGACCAAAGAACTACAGACTCTTCACAACCTGCTCAAACTCTTAGTACAGGACCTCACCACACGGGTCAAGAAGGTTTCCTTCTCCTCATTTCTACTCTGAAGCTCACCTTCTCCTGCACAAACTGCTGACAAATGTTTCTGCTGCTCTAAAGTCTGGTCTCCAGAACTTCCTAAAAACTCTCAAAGTCTCTTCTGCTGCAGGTTGCTTTGTAGAACTGTTACAGAAAACCTCACTAAACCACATGGAGGGGCCTCAAGATAGTCGTCCAAATGAAACCGTACAAAAACCAAACTAGCACAACCCAAAAGCTAAAGTCTTCTTCAGCCTACCAGAGAACCTCTTTAAACAGAATCAGGACAGGAACTCTTACCTTCTGGACAACCAACATTGATTCACAAACAAGAATATAGAATGTGTCTGACCAAAAACCTCTAAAAACTCACTACAGCCAAGATAAAGACACAACTCAGCTGCACCAAACCCACTAATCACGGCACACATTAGCACCATGTGCTAACTGTGGCTCAAGAACCACATTTAGCAAGACAAATATCCAGTAACTAAAGCAACAAACCAAACCCGGTTCAGTGAAGAGAAGCAGAGGAAATGTTTGACTGCAGGAAGACACTGAGCTGCTCAGGTGTTCCTGATAACAAGCAGCCACCTGGACAGCCAATAGGAACACAGCTTACTGGAAGTCCAGAGAGCTGGGTTAGTGAAGTAAAAGTTGAAGCAGAAAGTTAACAAAGAAAGTTGATAACCACCTTCTGATACCTGAAATCTCTGAGTTTTCACACAAAGAACACCTGAACATGTCAAACTAGTTCCATAGTAGAACCTTCAATGTAAAAACGTCATTGTGTGGTGTGTTGCTCAAAAAACATTATGAACCGGCTGTCTAGGCAAGGCAAGGTAAGGCAAGTTAAGTTTATCTATATAGCACATTTCAACAACGAGGCAATTCAGAGTGCTTTACAAAGACATTAAGACAGCAGATGAAAACACAACTAGACGAGCCCTCAGTAGAGGGCAGAACCATGCCCTCTACTGGCGAAAACCCTGTCCTCCCTATACAAATGATGCAATATGTATCAATTTTGATCATCGTATCTCCCTTCCTACTTGATCTGCTGACCTGTAACTCCACAACTGAGCAGGGGACCTTAGACTGATCTTCGGTGCCAAGTTTGATTAGCCTGACTTCAGCACTTGCAGAGATATCAGAACGGACATAGTCACATACATACATAAATGGTTGTATTTATCCAAAGCGCTTTACATGATACATCACATTCACCCATTCATGGCAGGAGCTGCCATGCAAGGCGCTAACCACGACCCAATTGCAATTAGGGGTTAGGTGTCTTGCTCAGGGACACCTTGACATGAGCACGACAGGCCAAGGGATCGAACCGCAACCCTCCGGTTGTGAGACGGTCACTCTACCCACTGAGCTATGCCGCCCCCGTACATACATACATACATACATACATACTTACCAAGCCAGCCAGATACCGCACTGAATGCAGTAACCCCGCTGACGTTCATCAGGCGTGGTTAATTATAAAAAGAAAGACAAAAGAAAACACATTTATGAAATCATTAAAAAGGTCAGAACAGTAAAAAGATCAGAAACAGAAGTCAGGAAACATAGGCATTTTAAAAGTTACATTGCAGTTTGTCATAAAAAAGGTTTAAAATAACTGTTAAAAGTGACTGTCATAAAATAGTAACTGTTTAAAGTAACTGTCATAAAATGAGATTTAAAATAACTGTTAAAAGTAACTGTCATAAAATAAGATATAAAATAAGTTAAAATAATTTAGTCAAAAGCAGCTGAGAACAGGTAAGTCTTCAGAGTGGACTTAAAATGCTGAGAGTTTCAGCTGATCTACAGTTTTCTGTTAGTTTGTTCCATATATATGGAGCATAAAAGCTGAATGCAGCTTCTCCATGTTTGGTTTTTACTCTAGAAACTAATAGAAGACCTGATCCAGATGACCTGAGTGGTCTGGTTGGTTCATACTGAGTCAGGAGGTCTCTGATGTATTTTGGTCCTAGACCATTTAAAGCTTTGTAGACCAGCAGCAAGACTTTAATATCTACCCTCTGAGTGACAGGAAGCCAGTGTAAAGACTTTAAAACTGGAGTCGCCGAGAAGCGACACAAAAACAGGACAAACACTGATTTCCAGGGGGTTAGGCGGCTATTTATTTGAAAGAGTAAGTTTACAACAACACATGTGAGCAGAAAAATCACAAAGTCTGTCTTTAGTTCAGCTGAAAATATTAGTTTTTGTCTTTTTTATTGACCAAACTTTTCAGGAAGTAGGTGAAGAATAACTAAAGCTCTCATATAGCAGTCCAACTTATTTTGGATCCTTGTGGAGAGTTTAATCTTAGAGTTTGTAAAGCTGTTGAATTTTTTTTTAAAACATAAAATTTAGGTTGGTTTAAAGGAATATTCCACCTTAAATCTTTGAATATTGACCTAAAAGGTTGGTTTCAAGACGTATTCCACCTACAAAGTCCTCACACATCCACCTTAAAGGAACATTCCACCAAAAATCCCTGGACATGCACCTAAAATGTTGGTTTAACTGAGTATTCCATACAAAATCCTTAAAGCGACCTTGAGGAGCTTGTGAAAAGGAATATTCCACCTAAAACCTCAAAGGGGTGGTTTCGAAGAAATCCTTCAGTGTAGACCAAAAAAGTTCGTATGGAGGAATATTCCACCTGAAATGTAGGGCTGAGAAGTTGGTTTGGAAGAATATACCATCCTAAATGTCCTTAAATGTAGACTAAAAGATGGTTTGGAAGAACGTTACACCTAAAGTCTTCCAATGTAGACCTAAAAGGTGAGTTTAATGGTATATTCCGCCTAAAATTGACTACTGTAGGTCTTGGAGGTTGTTCTGATGGTATATTCCACCCAACATCCTTGAACATAAACTTAAAAATATTCCACCTAAAATCCTTCAACGTAGACCAAAAAATCCTGGTGTAAAGGAGTATCCCACCTTAAATGTAGACCTAAAGGATGGTTTGGAGTAATATTCTACTCTAAAATCTTCCAGTGTAGACCTAAAAGGTTTATCTGATGGTATATTCTACCCAACATCCTGGAACATTTACCTAAAAGGTTGGTTTAATGGTATATTCCCAGAAAAACCTTTGAACATTGGGCTTAATAGTATATTCCACCCAAAATACTTGTACATTTACCAAGAAGTCAGTGTAAAGGAAATGTAGACCTAAAAGGATTGTTTAAAGGAATATTTAAAATATTATTTTCATTATTTAATCATCTGTTGTCAGTCAGAACACTGGCAAACTTATTTTCATCAGTTTTTTTAGTTGAAGTCACAAATAAAGGAGCTCTTGGTTTTTACTGGCGTTACTGAGTCAACAGCTGCTGTTTCAACACAGACACATTCACATGCATCCACAAACCTCTCAGCACTCAAACACCGACAGACAGGTGACCGGCTGGGCCGAGGCTCGGCGGCGTCTTCAGACCCACGAGTCGGGGAGTCGATGAGCTTGTTGGCCTGGTTTGAAGGCCTCCTTGTGGTCCAGTAGAAGTCCACGTAGTCGGTGTTGGCTTTGAACCACAGCGACTGACCAGCATCAGGTGGACCGGCTCATCCTGGTTGGACTCCTTCTGTAGCCTTGAGGGGACCACAGGAACATTCAGTAGCTGTTGGAGTTCTTCCTGTCAAGCTGGTGGTAGAACGGCTCTGAAATATCTTGTACTTGTCTTATCTGGAACAATCTAACAGCCTAAACTGTAAACAGCGTTGTAAAGAAGCAAACACACAGGCATAGATTAAAACTCAAACTAGATTTATTTTAGAAAACAAATTAGAGGCATTTGTTCATACATGTGGCTGAATAGGAGCCCATCCAATCAGATTCAAGGTCTTCACTCTGTAGGTTGTTGGTTTGGTGAGACTCTTAGACCTCCATCAGCTGACGTGGATGTTTGATGGTCTTCCTCTCTATTGCCAGATGATTCATCCATGAATTCAGCAGTTACAGACTGAAATTAAAGCTGCAAGCAGCGATGGACGAGTGCTCGCATCCTTGCTGGTCGGTGAATCCACGCATGTCCACCAGATGGCGTTGCCACCGAGACTGTATTTGGGCCCATTGATGTCATCAGGACTGGACTCTGATCACACATGTAAAGTTTCAGGCAGATCGGAGCATGTACAGCTAGATTTAGAGCATTTCCTTCCATCCACCAGGTGGCGCTATGACTTTGGCTGTATATCTGCTTGTGATTGTCATCAGGGCAGGACTCTGATCAAACATATAAAGTTTCATGCAGATTGGAACATGTTCAGGGCAGTTACACTGCATTTCCTGTTTCATGGCGAATTGTAAAATTCCAGGGGTCCACATTTCTATGACCTCAGACTTTTGCAAAGCATTCTGATGACTTTTCATCACCCATACCTATGACTGTGCATGTATATAACTACATGGATGTCGTCAGGGCGGGACTCTGATCATACATTTCAAAAAAAAAATTTAGGCAGATTGGAGCATGTTCAGGAGAGTTAGACATCACTTCCTGTTTGATGGTGAAGGATCAATATTTTTGGGGGCCCCCATGACTACACCCTAAGACTTTTGCGGAACATTTTGATAACTTTTCATCAGGAAGGTCTGTTGCATATACTGGCCAAATTTGAGGTCTCTCGGACTTACCCCCAATGAGTTAGTAATCAGAAAAAATTTACAGCTACTTCAAGATGGCTGACTTCCTGTTGGGCTTAGGGCGTGGCTGTGATTGACTTTTCCATGTGTCCTGATGTGCTGCATATGCCCCCCAAATATTGTGGCTGTAGATGAAACGTCGTGGCAGTTGGCCTAATGACCACTTTTTAAATTTTATAGGGGGCACTGTGGAACAATTTTGCCACACATGTGCGCAACTCCCATAAAATATCAAATTTTTCGCCAGTCCTGATGTGCATGCCAAGTTTGACACGTTTTGGGGTATGTTTAGGCTGCCAAAGTGGAGTTTGAAAAGACGGGAACAGAGTGAAGAAGAAGAAAAAGAAACTCTAGGGCAGGGGTCACCAACTATATTTGCCAGAGGGCCAGAATTTTACCGGACAGTCACTTTGGGGGCCGGACCCTCAAACAAAAATTAAATAAAAATCGAATTTTGGCATAACATTATTATTTGATGTTTATTTTTTATATTTTTTCCATTTCATTGCAAAACTGAAGGCATTTTTAGCCTTTATGAGACAGTGCTCCTATCACCTGTACCACAGTCAACCACTAGGAGTGACAGAGATATTTTGCCTCATCTCAAGTCAACTTTATTCACAGAGCACTTGAAAAAGAAACACCGCAGAAGTGACAGGAAAAGGCCTCTTAACACGGGTAAAATGGCACTCTCTGAGGCCACGAAACGAAAAGTTGATGTGGAAAACAGATCCTTTAATAATGACTGGACTGACTGCTTTAATAGTGTGGACCACATGATATTTTCTCTTTGATCCTCACAATTTTGGAATCCAGTCGTGGGCCGGATTGGACGGTTCGGCGGGCCGGATTCGGCCCGCGGGCCGCCAGTTGATGATCACTGCTCTAGGGTATCAATGGGGTCCTTCCGCACGATTGGTGCTTGGACCCTAATGAAGCTCATGCTGTTGTTATCGAATTCCTGTTCCAGATCAAATGTTCAGAGCTCACCTTGAATGCATGCCGTCTGCTGTCTGATAGTTTTTCTCACTGTAGTCTTCAATAAACTCTTTTTCCTCATGTCAGGATGTGGTGAGACTCTTTCTCAGTGGCTGCAGACGTCCCTCATTGTGCATCTCCAGTAGCCTAGCCACGCTAGACCCATGTTTCTGAAGGCACAAGGGTCTAGGCACGCTCGACAGGGAGGGAGGCGGGCTAAAAGGTTGTCTATCAAATCCCTCTGCAGCAATTGGGTAGGTATGCAACCAATCAACGCAACGAATAGGCTGACGTAGTTCCTAGAGCACCGGCGGATTGTGGCTAAGTCCCATTAGCTTCCCAACCAGCGGAGCCGCGGAGCCAACTGGTATATTAAGGATTTGCCATATCCCGTCGGCATAAGTCCAAATACGTCTTTCTTCTCAATGAAACACTTCAGTGCCGTCCTTTGTTTATCTTTCAAGTTGAATTTTAGCTTCAAATCTTTAAGGGCTGTGGCCAAAGCCGAGTCGAAAGATAACTGTTTATTGTGCGCTGGTTGTTTCTGTCAGAATCGTCGCGTCTCTGTCGTCACTTTGTTACGCCCGCCTTCTGACTCTATACTTCATGGTGATTCGTCCGGCCAGTTTTAGGAGCATCCAGCCTCGAGCCTTATGGACCCACCCTGGCAGAGAATTAAATTTGTTGCCATGGGTTGTCTAGCGCGGCTAGGCTACATCTCCAGAGAAGAAACAGAAAAACTGGTCACTGCTTCAGCATCAAACGCTCTCCAGCACTGAGTGTTTCAGGAATTCATTCATTGTGTTGTGAACTTTGAAGGAGCAGAAACTTTACAGCTGCCCATGATTTGAGCTCCAATTCTGGATGTTTAGGAACTGAAGTTCATCAAATGAACACTTGATTTTTGCTGATAATTCTCATTAAATTACTGAAGAAATCTAACATAAGAACCTGTAAACTCTCCGACCACTTTTGTTAAAGTTTGTCTATAATTCTATCATCATGCTCTGGGACCAGGACTCTGCAGAAGTTCCTTCAAACAGATACTTGTGTGTTTCTGTTTCAGGCCTCAGGTTTGAACGTACAGCAGAGGAATAGAAAATGATTTTAATATTTAAATCAGTTCAGTAAATGGAGTAAAATGATTAAAATGTAGATTTAGATAGATTTCTGTCAAATAATATTTTAGAATCTCACTTAAAACTTAGTTCAGTGTATTTACATTTTATAGAATATTTGATTTCATAATCTCAATACTGTAGGGTCAGACCCTAAATATTATGATGTAAATTTAAATAATAAATAATAGTGCGGAGTCAAACTTTAATCAGCTAAACTCGCATAATAAATATCACTGCACAATCTTAACCTGAACATTGATATTATTGAGGTAAATTTACATAAATCGTGATATTCTACAGTCTAAACTGGAATTTTTCTGACATGAATCTTTTTGTATTGTGCTGATAAACAACAATAACCCGATTTTCAGATAATATTTATTGTCTGTGATTGTGAGACTAAATTCCTCCTCATTCTTTACCTGCAGCAGCTGTAGGAATAAGTAAAAAATATGCATAAATAAATGTGCATAATTAATATGCACATTTATTCTTAATACCTCAGACTAAATGGTAGCTGTCAGTAAAAACAAACTCATTAAAGCACTGATTGCGCTTCACAAAATTATAGTAACTCGTGTTCTTTGTTATAGTGTTTTCTGAGCCCCACAGGCATCTTCAGTGTGAACTCAAATAAAGGCACAACTACACACGTGGACAAAATTGTTGGTACCCCTCAGTCAAAGAAGGAAAAACCCACAATTCTCACTGAAATCACTTGAAACTCACAAAAGGAACAATAAATAAAAATTTATTGAAAATTAAATAATCAAAATCAGCCATCACTTTTGAATTGTTGATTAACATAATTATTTAAAAAAACAAACTAATGAAATAGGGCTGGACAAAAATGATGGTACCCATAACTTAATATTTTGTTGCACAACCTTTTGAGGCAATCACTGCAATTAAACGATTTCTGTATTTGTCAATGAGCGTTCTGCAGCTGTCAACAGGTATTTTGGCCCACTCCTCATGAGCAAACAGCTCCAGTTGTCTCAGGTTTGATGGCTGTCTTCTCCAAATGGCATGTTTCAGCTCCTTCCACATATGTTCAATGGGATTCAGATCTGGGCTGATAGAAGGCCACTTTAGAATAGTCCAACGCTTTTCTCTCAGCCATTCTTGGGTGTTTTTGGCTGTGTGTTTTGGATCGTTGTCCTGTTGGAAGACCCATGACCTGCGACTGAGACCAAGCTTTCTGACACTAGGCAGCACATTTCTCTCCAGAATGCCTTGATAGTCTTCAGATTTCATCGTACCTTGCACACTTTCAAGACACCCTGTGCCAGATGCAGCAAAGCAGCCCCAAAACATTACTGAGCCTCCTCCATGTTTCACCGTAGGGACAGTGTTCTTTTCTTCGTATGCTTGGTTTTTGAGTCTATGAACATAGAGTTGATGTGCCTTACCAAAAAGCTCCAGTTTGGTCTCATCTGTCCAAAGGACATTCTCCCAGAAGCTTTGTGGCTTGTCAACATGCATTTTTGCAAATTCCAGTCTGGCTTTTTATGAGTTTTTTTCAGCAGTGGTGTCCTCCTTGGTCGTCTCCCATGAAGTCCACTTTGGCTCAAACAACGACGAATGGTGCGATCTGACACTGATGTACCTTGGCCTTGGAGTTCACCTTTAATTTCTTTGGAGGTTGCTCTGGGCTCTTTGGATACAATTCCAACGATCCGTCTCTTCAATTTGTCATCAATTTTCCTCTTGCGGCCACGTCCAGGGAGGTTGGCTACTGTCCCGTGGGTCTTGAACTTCTGAATAATATGAGCCACTGTTGTCACAGGAACTTCAAGCAGTTTAGAGATGGTCTTATAGCCTTTACCTTTAAGATGTTTGTCTATCATTTTTTTTCGGATGTCCTGGGACAATTCTCTCCTTCGCTTTCTGTTGTCCATGTTCAGTGTGGTACACACCTTTTCACCAAACAGCAGGGTGACTACTTGTCTCCCTTTAAATAGGCAGACTGACTGATTATGAGTTTGGAAACACCTGTGATGTCAATTAAATGACACACCTGAGTTAATCATGTCACTCTGGTCAAATAGTTTTCAATCTTTTATAGAGGTACCATCATTTTTGTCCAGGCCTGTTTCATTAGTTTGTTTTTTTAAATAATTATGTTAATCAACAATTCAAAAGTAATGGCTGTTTTTGATTATTTAATTTTCAATAAATTTTTATTTATTGTTACTTTTGTGAGTTTCAAGTGATTTCAGTGAGAATTGTGGGTTTTTCCTTCTTTAACTGAGGGGTACCAACAATTTTGTCCACGTGTGTATTTCATTACATGAATGAGCACAGGAATGTACTTCCACCTTATTCAGCTCTCTCCATGGATGAAAATGTGTCAACACTCTGCTGCTGTTATGTCTTATAAAGTCTTCTGTCTGGTGAATCAAAATCCATTAACACATTTACAATGGAAAAAATGCCCTTCTCAAAACAAGAAAAGAAAAACTTATTGCAAAGAACTTTTACCTTGAAATAATTGAAAAAATCTGCCAATAGAACAAGTGAAAAATGGCTTGGTAGGATCTCTTGAAATAAGAAATATTTATGATATCGACATCTTAAAATTAGCTGGGAAAACCTATTTTAAGCTCTATTTTACCAGGATTGTCAAGCTTAGGTGTCTTAACCCTCCTGTTGTCTTCATTTACAGCACCAAAAAATATTGTCTTGTCTGAAAAAAAATCCAAAAATTCAGCAAAAAAATTCCCCAAATTCATAGAAATTTTCAAAGTCTTCAGGAATAAAATTCCATAAAATTTTCCCTTAAAAGTTTTATTTTAAAATAAATAACCCCCCCCAAACTTGGCAAGAAATTAAAATTTTTTAAAAAAATCGAAAAACTGTAAATATTTTTCAAAAAATGAATTAACATCTTCCAAAAAAAAACCCCTAAGAATATCTAGTGATTATTTTCGTTAAGAACAGGGTTAGGGTTAGGGTAATTTTGCTGGATTCTGGTTGATTTTTTTCTGAAAAAATCAGTTTTCTTTTTTCCACCAAAAAATGTTCAAAAATTTTTGAAAATGTGGAAGTTTTCACAGTGAAAATATATATATATTTTTCCACATTTTAAAATTATAAAACAGGTCAATTTGACCCGCAGGACAACATGAGGGTTAAAACAAGATAATTTCAAGATTGTTTGACTTAAGACATTTAAGATGCATTGTCTTGAAACCAGTCCCTCCATCTTGCTGAAATGTCACTTGTTAAGTGAATTTATCTTAAATCAAGTGGGATGAGACATTTTGACCCAAAATAAGACAAATAGACTTGGTAAGATTTTGAGTTTTTGCCTCAGACACTTCCATCCAAGAATTTAGTGGTGGAAAGATGAACTTATACTCTGTGTGACAGTTGGTTTGTTAAACAGCCACTGGTGGAGAGACGGAGGCAGCACTGTGTTTGTTTTCTCACAGGTTGATGTTGCAGGAGCTGATGGATGGTGCATCTGCCGGAGCTGTGAAACATGCAGTCTGTTTCGCTGCAGCTGCTGGAGGTGCCGCCGCGTGCTGACAAACGGACATCTGACAGCATCCATCACTGACTCCTGTGTATCTCACGCCCTGAGCAAACAGTTGACAGTGAAGATAGCTTCTTCATTTCATGCCGTTCTTATCAATATCTCATAACCTTTCACTGCCTGTGGCTTTCAACAGACAAACGGGGTGCATAAATGAAGAATCTCTAGAAGGAGGTTAGAAAGGATCCTTCTTAAACTGGAAACGAGATCAGTTGAGTCAGGATGTCTCTTTAAATTTACTGGATGACAACACTTGGTACAGTGAAGGCGCACAACTGGGGATTTTCATTACCAAGAAGGCTGATAGTAAGTGAAACACACTACAGGAGGTGTGAAAGCATCCAGCAGAATGAGCTCTGGGGTCGGTACAACATTCCTCCTCTGTGAGTTCATCATTCCTGCTGTGTTAAACCAATAAAAGTCCTTATTACTGAGCTCAAAACTAGACCAACGTGAATCATACAGCCACAATAACCACCTTTTAACTTTGCACATTAACGACGCAATGTGTCTTGAATTTTAAAGGAATCTCTTCCCTTTCTTCCGTGTCAACACACACTGGGAGGACCTGATCTATGTTAGAATTGCTGCTAGATCCAAGTGGCCCCTCCTTCCTTCCTCTGGTCTGTTTTACATCTTTGTTTTCACTATCAGAATTTGAAGAGAATTTTTGAACACAACAAAAAGCCTGTTGTACATGGGGACATTTTTGCTCTGTAGTCATCTTAACTTCAAGGAGCATTAGGCAGTGAATCACCCAGGGAGCAGCTGCAGCTCCGAGACGAGTGCCTCAGTCTGGTGTAAGGCATGAGAATTAAGTTATTTACACTCCATACTGCTTTCCAGGTAAGAGGAATCCTACACAATACACATTAAAAAAAATAATGTAACTACCGAGAATATGAGTAAATTTACAATGTTGACAATGATTTTTTTTTTCCTTCTTCATCCTAAAATTTCAATTCATATCCATGTTAAAATGCAAAAAAAGAGCTAAAATGCTGTCAAGAAAAGCCGATGATGTAACCTAAACCCTGTTGGCCAATCAGAAGCCTATTTTAACAACGGTACATCAACAAAAAGCTGACTCACGTGCACTCATTCTGACACCTCTGTTCCTCAGTATAGTGGAAAAGGGCCTAGATTTGTGTAAACGTGTAGAAAGTCCTGTTAACAAGCCAAGCGCCACATCTGCCATTGTGCTAAATTGTCTCATGTAAATAAAAGGAGGCAACACTAGCGTCACAACCCAAATACCATTCTCCCTGGCTGCACATCAACACTGAGGTTTCCAATAATCGTAACCCTTGAAAATTTTCCAAAAGCTCAGTTTTCAGTGATCTAAACTGCAATTTCAGTCAGAAAAAGCTACTTTTTAAATAATATTTGTGTGGATAGAGCCTGAAGATGAAGTGGTAACTAATAAATTACTGAACCACACTTGTTAGTGCACACTTGCTGATTAGGGCCTTATCTTTTCATGTCAACATTTTTTTAGTGTAAGTTAGTATTTCTTGATCAGAACATTGTTGGATGATATTAAAATAGTTTGCAATACAGTTCCCTAGAATTTTGACTCTTTCTAATATCTAAAATTACATTACCACCATATAACAACTCTGGTAAATCTGCATGAACAGGAAAAATCAAATACAAAGCAGAGATTTTGTCTTTACATTTTTATTTTACTTTTCATTACAAACAGCTCATTGCAGGAAACAAACAGGAGGACCTGCAGGAGAAAAAAAAGAAAAACATACTGCAGGTCAGTGAGTGCAGCTTGAAAAAATAGCAGCACAATGATTTACAGTTTCTGCCGCTGTACCTGATTATGCTTTCTCCGCTGCTGCCTCCTCATCTCCACCCTTGGTGTTACGTGTGTAAATCAGCTGTGCTCTGTGTTTGGACACCAGTTTGATCATGCCTGGAAAACAAAACAGGACCATGTTCTGTCAGCAGATTCATCCACATATTCACAGAGAAACATCTGATGTATTCACTTTTTATTCAGCAGGCACTGCAATGTACTTGACTAGTCTTTGTGTGCATCACTTCAAATGTCACAGCAAAGTCAAGGGGTCTGACTTTCCAAACACCAACACATGCATATATTACAAGGAGACGAATTGTAAATGCAGCAGTATACTTGTTCTGGCTCCACAGATGATGTAGCTATAACATCTCTAAAGTCTTTTGAGATTTGGAAATTAAAATTAATTTTGGCACCAAGAATTACACAGACAATGTCATCAGTGCTGCCGACCAGCAAATGATGCTGCACAGTCAGTGAAAACGCGTTTATGCTTTAGTGCACTCTAATTTGTGTCGGTAATAAAAAAGAAAAGCAAAGTAATCCCACAAGACAATGTCACTGAAACAATGAGTAATCTGTTTCCCACCTTAATACATCTCAAGGAAAGAAAAAAAATTCAAAGCAGACAGCAAATGCTTTTTTTGTTACAGGTGGCAGGTTTCAGATAGAAACAAGTTAGTCATCATTTATATAAACTATTTACTTGACATGTGCTGAGATGCATGACAGTTCTACATTATTCAAGTGTTTTAAAATAGCATTCACTGTTACACAACTTGTTTTCATCCAGCATTTTTAAGACGAGGAGAGGCTAAATGATCTCAAACGAAATGACAAGCAGTCACGCTGCATATTACCCAAACACATCAGTGTCACTGAGGAACAAATGATGAACTGTTACAAAAGCACTCTGGCCTGGATACATACAGCGTAAGCATTTGTAAACATTAGTCACAGCCAATGAGCAGAGCTGATGACTATGTAGGGTATTCATCAGATGAACTTAATGTGGCATCACAGTATTGTAGATGGCAAGAGATGCAATTGTTGCTTTTTGTAGAGCCGCAGCTAGAGCCAGCTCCACCTCTGCTTTTAGTGCAGAACTTATGTTTTCTGGTCAACGAGCTTTCTGTTGATGGTTGAAGAAAACATTCTGCCAAGCTCACATGTGCAACTCTGAATTGACTTTTCACTAGATTCACTTATTCGATGTAAAAAAAAAATTAAAAATAAAACAATGTAAATGTATGTAGACACCTAATTTTCTTTTTTGCTTCTTTAGCTAAAAAGCCACTTGTCAAAACAACTTGTTAGGCAAACAAGAGTTGGCAGCTGTGGCTCAGGCGGTGAACAGGTTGATCACTAATCTCAAGATCAATGGATGATCACCAGCCTTTTCAATTGCTTAAGTGTCCCCAAGCAGACTATATACCTGAATTTACTCCACATGCAGTCATTGGTGTGTGAGGGAATAGATAACATAAAGTGCTTTAAATACATTTCAAAGGGTAAAAAAACACCAATGCCCCATCTGCCTTAAGTCCAGCCCCACTGTCAAGTACAGAATTTAGTCCTATGGATTCAACATGAACTATTGGTAACTTAAAACCATAAATGTGAGTTTCACCTTTGGCGAGCAGTTCCTGGAGGGCATTCCTGGCCAGAGAGCCACGGATCTTCAGCCTTTCTGACACAACAGCGGGGGTGATGAGTTTGTAGTTGGGAACCTCTTTGTACAGCTTGTCGTAGGTAGCCTTGTCGAAAAGGACCAGGTTGTTGAGCTTGTCCCTCACTTTTCCCTTGGACCACTTCTGCTCGAAATCACAGAGACATTTTGTTCAAATGATGAGCTAAGCTCCACAGTGCATCTCACTCAATAAAAATATTCAGCAACCATTGCGTACCTTCTTCTTGGCTTTGCCTCCAGACTTGTTGACTGGGTCCTTGTCCTTCTTGGACTTCCCAGTGTCCTTCTTCTTGTCTTGTTTAGGAGGCTGGAAACGGAGGACGGCACGTTAAAACAACACGATGGCTCAGTCTGGCGCTACAAGCGCGACCTGGCAGCACATGCCATAACGTATTTAAAGACAAGGATGCTTCATAGGTATGTATTTGGGATGATGATGAAGCTAGTTAATAAAGATATCCGTTTAAACTGTGATCGGCTGACCGGCATGGAACGGCCTTGTCTTCAAAACGGGTTTCTAGTGTCGCTATAAATAGTGCATATAATCCCATCGTTAGCTTTATCGGATAGAATTCAAATTATTCATTGTATGTATACATATAGAGTAATCATTTACGTGGAAGCATCTGCGACAACTTTATTCGGCTCGTTTTCGGGAGGCTCAGTGTAGCTGCAAGCATGGTGGAATTAGCACAGTGGCTAGCTAGCAAGCCAGCCGCTAAATGAGTAAAATTTCACTATTTATGGCTTCAAAACACGCTCTCCTATCACAGTATAGGACAGCGCATTCCTACCACAACGTATTCCGAACAGTTGCGACTCCGGCTAAGTCAAATTAAAACCGTAAATGTCTTATTTGCTTCAACGAAACGTGTAATAACTGTCCTCACCATGTTTCCTCGTCAAGATGTCGGAGCGAAAGGAAGTTCGCCCGTGCACGAGCCCCTTAGACAACCTGTATATGCGGAAGTGAATCTGGGAATTATGGGAAATTGAGTTTTTTGTGTCCCTAACATTTCTTGACTTTAACCATCATTACCAACTCACAAAGTACTTTACAATTCACGTACTGGTAGGTTTGAAGATATTACGAGGATTAAATCTTCAGAAATTTAAACAGGATGAGAAAGAGCGAATTTAAACGTTTACTTTCAGCCAAAACGCCCAGGTCACGTGACAGTTTTGTCAGCTGGACAGGACGTCGCAAAGATGGTGATATTCAGTGTGTATGTGGTGAATAAAGCTGGAGGTTTAATTTACCAATATGACAACTATGTGCCGAGAGCAGAAGTGGAGAAGACCTTCAGTCATCCTTTAGATTTAGTGCTGAAGCACCACGATGAGAAGGTCGTGGTTTCGTTCGGACAGCGGGACGGAATCAGAGGTAACGTTTCACTGCACAGCGTTAGCATGTTTCATTAGCTAGCTGCGGTGGAAACCCATTGAACACTATATGATGTTCTAGCTAAACAAGGCCTGTCCCAATGCTGACAAGACATCCATAGCAAGTATCATATTAGCTAGGTTGCACTAATTTTGATATTTTCCTATGGACTAAGTTAGCTAAAACGTCGCCTTCTGCTGTAGCTACATTTCATTTTGAATTTAAAGTGACCCTATTGCACCGATGTGACATTGTATCCGGATTGGTGTAATTATTTCATCATTTGTCCATTTGACTCGACTGACAGTCTAACTTTAAAGCGTTAATTCTGAAGTGTTTGTGTTGTGATTCCTCAGTGGGCCACGCTGTGCTGTCCATCAATGGAGTCGATGTGGTCGGAAAGAATACAGCTGAAGGAAAGGACATCCTGGAATATTTGAAGGATCCCTCCAATTATCCGGTGTCTATTCGCTTTGGACGAGCACGTCTGAGCTCCAATGAGAAGCTGATGCTGGCCTCCATGTTCCACTCGTAAGTCATGTCTACAGAGGGGTGACAGATTAAAGGAAAACCCTGAACCAATGACCTCAATACTAAGGTCTGTGGTATGCTGTGGGGGCATTTTGTTTGTATGGTTTGGGTCCACTTGTCCCTATTGCAAATCAGCACAAAGTTCTGAATTCTCACCTTCATTCTCAATCATCAAACTTTATTACAGACACAGGGTCCAGATAAATAAAAACAACAAAACAACACAGAAGAAAATACTACAGCAGACAACTGTACCAGTGACGCCACAGTTCAGACTGGTAGCGTGTGGCACTTTTTTTGATGTCTATTATATTAGTGGAAGTGGTTTTGCACTCATCCATAGGCCAAGAACCACCACTGAGTGGTTTGATGAGTATGAAGATGATGTGAATCATCTACTATAGCCCTCTCAGTCACCAGATCTCAACCCAGTTGAACACCTGTAGGGGATTTTGGACTGTCTTGTTCAATAGACTTCCACAGACTTGTTAAATCAGTGCCAATATGCATCAAAGCTATTCTGACCCAATACCTTTGTAAGACACTTTATGTCAATCTTTTGTTTAGTTTGTCACCTGTCTGTATATTCTGTATTCTCTCTGGGACTGTAGGGTGGTTAAGTGGAACCAGATTTAACTTCCAGTGCTGTCAAGCTTCAGAACAGGACACTAAAAACACCACTTGGAGCTCCTCAGGATCTTCTTGTATGTCTAGCTCTGGTCTTTTGTTTTTCAGTGGTGGGCAGGCTAATTCACTCAGGACTTGCTGGGGACGGATGTGTCTAACGTCAATAGACACGGCTATTTTTGTGGTTCCTCCTGTAGGTTGTTTGCTATAGGTTCACAGCTGTCCCCTGAAGTTGGCAGTTCAGGGATTGAGATGCTAGAAACGGACGTCTTCAAACTCCACTGCTTCCAGACTCTCACAGGTCAGTGGTGCAAATGTGTGATTGCAGGGAAAATAACAGTATTTTCTGACATTGATTTTCCTTTTATTTTTTTGGACAAGTATCTGAAAGCAGTATGTGTTTCAGATACATTTTGTCTGTTAATACACCATAGTCAGAAACATGCAGCTTATATCTACCCATTAATAACTTACCTTGCCACTAACATATTTCTAAAACATCCTATAAAATATACCTTACTGCCTCTTGCTCTATGTTTTAAAGAGGCTGTTTTTAAACTTTAGTCTCTCTGATTTCTCGTTCCCTCTTTGCTCTCACAGGGATAAAGTTTATCGTGCTGGCGGACCCTCGCCAGTCTGGTATTGATGCGCTGCTGAGGAAGATTTATGAGATCTATTCAGACTTTGCCCTCAAGAACCCATTTTATTCTTTGGAAATGCCAATCAGGTAATAAACAGAACTAGGATCATGTTGCTTTCAGGTCTTAAATTCAGTTTTGTAGTGTCCCCCCCTCTACAGACATTACATAGCCCATATCCAGTGCCTGACAGCCACACATCAAATCCTTGTCCTTTAATTTTCAGGTGTGAACTCTTTGATCAGAATCTGAAAAGTGCGCTGGAGGTTGCGGAGAAAGCTGGAAACTTTGGAGCTGGATCTTAAACCAGAGAGGACAACAGATTCAGAGACTGGAAAGAAATAAGTGGATTGTTTTTGGGGCTTTTTTTTTTGTTAACTAATTTCTTTCTCCCAGTTGCTCTTTAACAGATTGTAAATATATTGTGTCTTGTAAATACTTAAACGATTAAATGACTTGCAGTATGTATATGTTTTGCATTGTCTTTGGCTGCATGCATATTAAAATGCTGAGAGATGAAAATAACTTTTAAAAAAAAGCATAACAACAAACTATCCTTTATTCAAGCCTTTGACTGCTCTTGTAATGCAGCCCACACATTGTGCATTCTTCAGAAAAGATCATTTAATTTGTGTACTTCTACTTGTGCTTGATTCTATTTTTAAACCCAGGTATTGTTTAATATACCAGTTTTTAAACCAGGCTTTAGTTTGATGCTGTTCCTATTGACAAACTGTATTGGCCTTCAAAGAGTACAATTTGTTTAATTGTGTTTTTGCCACATTTGCCAAGTTACTGATTGACTGTGTGCAGACTGTAAATACTTTACGTGAAGAAGCACCTTGCACAACTGCTTTTTAAAGACAAAACGCTCAACTTCTCCGAGCTTCATTTCTGTTTACATAATGCAAAACTGACAGTGGAAACAGTAGTACAAAAAGAATTCGGTCTGAAAAAATATGAAAATACAATTGAGGCTCAAAGTACTGAGTTTTCCTCTGGGCGCAGAGGCTCAGGTGTGAAGATGTTAGTCTGCCTTCTTGGACACGTGTCCCATCTTGGTTCGGATGTTGCGCAGCAGGAAGAATCCGACTGCGGTGACTAAACAGACAATCTCTGCTACCCAGAAGGCCATTTCCCAGCCGTGGTGCTTTGCAATGGTGCTGAATGGTAGACCGGAAAGAAAGCCACCAACTAAGGAAACACAAATGGACGAGTTCACCCCAATGACGAGAAGATATAGGAAGCAAAACACTCAAAAGAACCATAAAAATACAATGCTGTGTCCCTTGGGGAGGCCCAGCGGTTGTTAGAAGAATGTAATGATTCTGAAATGAAAACCAGTCAACTTACTGTTGGCCATCAGGGCAACGATGGCATGTGACGTCCCACAGTAGTTAGATGGAGCGCTCTCATTGGCTATGACTCCAAACAGTGCTATTGGTCCATAAGAAGAGAACCCAAAAGCTGCACCAAGGCTGAGAATCCACACCTGAATGGTCAGAGGAGAGATAACTGGGTGATGATGAGCCAATTTGACATGCAGTAATCGATTTTTGCCCTTTTCAATTTTACTGTTACCTTTGAGCTGTCAGGAGTAACTGTGACTCTGAACAGGTACATGGACACGAACATTCCTGCCATCATGCAGATCAGGATGAAATGTCGAGGATTGCCATAGATTCTCATCCCTTGCTGCGCAAAAGAAGGACAAATATGCAAAATCTAAGCAGAATCCCATGATCGGCCAGGTAAAGGTGCAGTTGTTACTTAGGGTGACCATACGTCCTCTTTTGCCCGGACATGTCCTTTTTGAGAGGCTGTCCAGCCTGTGTTTATAAAGTCCTTCAAATGTCCAGGTTTTTGATCTTGCCTAGCTTGAGCGCGTCACAGACCAGTGTATTTATCATTCACGTTAGACTGTCTTGGGAGTTTGAGCCGAACCCCAGAAAGTGTATTAATCTTTCACAAAGCAGTACAGAGGCGCTCCACACTCACTCCTCGCAGGCTGACAGGCAGGCAGACACACTGCGAGAGAACACTCGAACAGAAAGAAAATGCCGAAAAGCAAATGTCATTTCACTGATGAAATGCGAAAAAGTACCCTGTTTTCGTCCGGGTCGTGTCAAATGGGAGGCAGAATGTACAGTCTGCAAAGCTGGGACTTATGTCTCTGTGGCTAATAAGAAAAGGAAAAAGAAGGAAAAAAAGGACTGTTAACTTGAGGCATTATTTCTATATTTTTTTCATTTGCCATTAGACACATTATTTTGAAGAATGGGCTAACTGAACACTGAAGAATAGGCTACCTCTCTTTTTTCTTTTTGTTTAATATTTTGAGGCATTATTTCTATTTTTACATAATTGATAACTGGGAGGTTATTTTGAAGAATGGTACTCTACCTCACTTTTCCTAACTAAGGTGTAAGTGTCAGACTTAAGAGAGATGATTATTTCTTATTTTGTTAAACATCTGAATACATGTGTTCCTACACAACTTGAGTCAATAACTATTAAAGACTAGAGCATGCCATATTTGTATGTGACTGATTATATTGTTTAGGAGAATTGCTTTAAATTAATAAATATATTATTTATAGAGCAACTGTTTGTGAGTGTTTTGGGCTATTTTTCTGTATATCCAGGTAAAGTGTTCTTTTCTGGGGAATTCAGAATATCTGTTTAACTGAGTTTGAAGCACAGAAAGACTGAAAATTTTTCGCGCGCAAGCTGGAAATGTGTCCTCTTTTCAGAGAAACAGAATATGGTTACCCTATGTTACTGATTTTTAGTGTTGCAAAACTATTTGATCACAAAATCAGGATGAGACAGGTTGGAGAGTATTTTTTCATTTAAGGATGAGACATCTAAGCCTTGGGATGTGCAAAAGTGGTCCGACACAGCACCCCTCCACACTAACCATTAATGAATACATACTTTTTAAAAAAATAATTATAAAGAGCTCTTGCTTTGCTTTTACAAAAAAAGTCACTGTAAGAGGGTAGACCATGACCACTCAGACATTCAAAGTCCTTCGCATGACTGAAATCTCTACAAAGTTATGTAAACAAGTCAGTGTGAAAATGAAGCGGAGTAGAAGTAAATACCACACAATGCTGAAAGGTCTGCATATTTTGTAATTCATAATGTTAATTAGCCAGCAGAAATCTTTTGAGATTGGTAAAATTAAAAACGCAGCTCTGACGCACATAGCTGATTTTGGAGGCCATTCTGGGACAAATAAAATCATTGAATGTACCACATCCTTGTAATATCACAGTGTCTACATCAGTCTATTATTTTTCTAATAAAGCTGAGCAGAGAGACAAATAAACCTAAGATGTAGGCACACATACAAGAGAAGTGAGATGAAAATAGCGTTTTTTTAAAGTTAAATAATAAACCATTAAGGATAAACATATAAACAAAAAGATAGCTCACTTTGGCCACAGCCTTGTCAGAGAGGTAACCTGCTGCCAGACTCCCCAACAGGCCTCCTACCTCCAGAGCACTCATGTATGAGCTGCCTACGAAGAGGAATACAGTGATTCACAAGAAATAATGAGCTGGACCCTCTGTGTATTTATTATCAGACTCTGGAGGTGTCTCTTCTACCCCTTTTCCATACCCATGAGTGTAGACTGGCCCTTGTCCTGGATGAGAAACAGCTGGCCCCAGTCGGTGCAGGCCGTCTTCACCCCAAACACCACCAGGTAGGACACGGACAGCAGCCAGAGGTAGGGCGACAGCAGGAACTCAGACAGGGTGCTCTCACTGCTGGAGGATCCTAAACCGAAGGCAAAACATCAGTATTTGCTAATCGTATGTTTTTGAGCACTTTTTGTATGAACGCTACTATCAACATGACACGGTGGGTTTAACCCTCGCGTTGTCCTGCGGGTCAAAATTGACCCGTTTTAAAGTTTGAAAATGTGGAAGAAAAAAAAAATCACAGTGAAATTTCTGATGTCCACATTTTAAACATTTTTGGGAAATCTTTGAACATTTTTTTAGTGGAAAAAAGAAATGTTAAAAATGTTTCCGAAGAACATTTTTAGTTTAATTTCGCTGGAGTTTGATTGATTTTTTTGTGCATGTTGTTAAAGAAAATATTAGAAGTTTTACTGATATGTATGCAATCACTTTAGATATTTTTAGGATTTTTTTTGAAGATTTTTACTCATTTTTAAAAAAAATATTTACAAGAATTTTCTTTTCAAATTCGGCGGATTTTTTTTAAATAAAACTTTTAAGGGACATTTTTAAGGAATTATTGGAATTTTGTTCCTGAAGGTTTTGTAAATTATCAGAAATCTTGGGAATTTTTTTGCTGAATCTTTGGATTTTTTTTTCAGACAAGGAAGCAATATTTTTTGGTGCCCGTAAATGAAGACAACAGGAGGGTTAACATGATATCTACATAGCTGAGATGGGGTGACACGGATCTTTTTTCTAATCAGCTTCATATATAAAACATCTCTTTGGCTCAGGCTCACATGCTGAGTTCATGTCAGACTCGCACTCGTGCCATGCGAGGGACACACTGGGTGCAGAGTCCACCCAGTCAGTGACCTTTAGTCACAACACTAGAAACACAAGCAGTACAACAACACACACGCATGTTCACAATGCACAGTTATCTGTTATCTCCCTGCATGTTTGAACAAGATTCAGCCACCGTCAGAGAAGAGCACTGGACACAGCTTGATTGTTAAAAAATCAGTCTCACCTCCTTTGCTCTTCTTGGCGGCTGCCTCTATATTTGGCAGCCCCACATCCTTAGGCTCATTCTTGATAACCAGAAGGCAAACAAAGGACACTGCCAAACAAATCATCCCAGAGACAGAGAGTATCGTCCTCCAACTGTAGCTCTCGGCCAACACCGTGGCAATAATGGGGCCCAAGCTGCCGGCAAGATTCATGCTGCAGGAGAGGATTGCCCACCATGTCCCGAACTGAGACGGCTCGAACCACTGACAGCAGAAAAGGCAGAAGAATGACATGAAATCAGGGTATCGCTAGCAGGCTGTGTCACAAACTGGTCTTTGATTCAAAGGGATGATGAATAAATTGAATTGATAGCAGTTAAAATGTAAATGGAAAGTATTTGACAGTTGTTATATTACACATGGTGACTAGATACTGAAATCTGCACCAAAAATGTCCTTCAATTATGAAAAATGTAACCTCTGATAATTGTACATTTCATAAAGCCAACATTTATTAGACATTAAATCCACTTTTCTGTAGCTGCAGGTTTTCTGCTGTCTTGTTGGTAAATATTTCACTGATCACCCTCAAACATACTTTATATATCTTCTGTGCAAAAACATCAGTTTTAAGAGACACCTCCTGAATTCATGGCTTTGGAGATAGAACAGCTGAAACAAGTCGAGGTGAGGATTTTACAGAAAATACATGAAAACTTTGATTTCAATTTATTTGTGCCGTTTTAAAATCGTGACGAATATGGGTATATAATTCATAATCTAACGTTGTATTGTATTTTTAAATAGCTGTTTAAATGAAATTAGATTCATTTTAGTTATAGTCAGCTGACTATATTGAACATACAATGTCTTTAATCTGTAGTAGAACTGGGTAAAAATCCAGTATTTCTAGTGTGACTTCTTTTATGTATTTCAAGTTCCTGATTTGGATTTGCTGTGCTTTTGCTTATAACTTTACCCAAATCACACTTCATGCTCCTAACAAACAGTGTTATGGTGCCTGCTTCTTCTTTGTAACATTTGAGCTAAAAATGTACATCTTGAACCAGATGCAATGACATCATAGCACTGATTTGGGTCATATACCTTTCGCAGCACCCTTCCACAGGGAGGCCAGCCCAGGCCTTGTCCCAGACCATTGACAAACCACAGAGCAGAGAAGACAGCGACGGTGGAGGACCAAGAGAAGACCACGTTGATGCCTCCCACCATGAACAGGCCAATGGAGAAGAGCCAGCGGGCACTGATCTGGTCCGAAAGCACGCCGCTGATGAACTTACTGATAGCGTAGGCCAACGACTGACTGCTGGTGATCATCCCTGAACACAGAGAGTGCAGGAAAGTAGGACACACACATAGCAAACCAAACCTACAGCAGGATGTGATATCAGGATAAAAGCACACCTGAAATACAGAGTTTAATCATTTAAACATGAAATATATGCAAGGAAATTTCAATATTACAGCAGGGGTAGAAGCATAATACAAGGAAAAACTGTTGTTAGCTTGTCTATTGTGGCTGTAAGAAGAATGCATGCAATACGTAGGTCTGTTTCATACCCAGGTCATCCTTATCCAGCTTAATTTCTTGCATTAGAGACGGCATCACAAAGGAGAAAGTCTTTCTGTTAAAGTAGTACAGTGTGTAGCCCACAAACATGGCCAGAAATATAGTGTTTCTGTAGTATCCATAGTTTGCTTTAGCCATCGTTGCAGATTTAGTCCTTTAAATAAAAGAAGAAAAGAAAAGAAAATCCAGAGAAGACAGCTAGCTCCTGCTGTTTGACAGACTTCTGCTGCCTGTGACAGTGAACTTTACTTCAGGATCCACTGTGCAGAAGCAGCTGCTTGCGAGTGAAAAGGTGTTTGCAATCAGCGCAGGAGGTTAATGGTCAACTTCTCTGCCCTGTAGCTGATTGAATCTGGGTTTGCTGCCATGTGCTGCAGGCCGGCCAGGTTTGGAAAAGTAAACCATCAATTTGCGACATGAACACTGAATGTGATGTGTAGTTTCCTTGAGGCTTCAGTCCTTCTGTTTTCACAGTGGTCTTGGCGTTGTTTTGCTTTGCTCCTGTTTGTTCGTGTGAGGATGTTATGGAAAGAATCCTCTGATTCGGGTGTTTAATGATTTACCGGGGAGTCCAATAGGTAGAGCAGAGCAGGGGGAGGCTCCTCTGCAAATGAAGTGAACTGTGGTGATCACTATGGGTGATCCTCATCAGCACAACACCTGTTGGACAGACACAGAAATGATAGTATCCATTGTTGTCAAGCATGTACTCAGTTACAAATATGAGCTGAATAAAGGATAAACACTACTGTATTAGTTTGTCAAATGTGTCAGTTAAGTTCAAGTTAAGCTAAAATCCCACAATTAACAGTAAGTAGTATGTAAAAAAACAAAGTATAGTATACTTTAGTGCCAACAAAACAGCAGTATCTTTGTCTCCAGCTCTTCTTTCTGTACCTGAAGGTCATAAACGCCCTTTTTACTAAACAACTTCGCCTGAGTTTGTAGTAGGAATGTAAGTGTGGTCTGTGCAGCTTCCGCATCATGTGATGAGCTGGCTCCGCCCGGAACTGACGTCACAGCCCTGAATGAATGAATAAGCTCTTCTGTTACAAACACAGCGTCCTGTTTCAGCAGCACTAATGGTGGATAGATTAATTGTAAAACCACATAAATCATTTTTTCGGTATGTAAAGAAGCAGAAATTAGCTATCATTGGTTGTTTAAATTTAGAGACGAATTAGTTTGAGTGTTATCGTTTGCTGAATATTCACCTACAAGCAGGTGAACATGTAGTTTAATAATATGCTGAAGTGAGCGCCAGGTCTGTAGTTTCTGAATCAGCATTTACTTAAAAAGTTGTGGTAAGCTGAATTTATAGTGCTGAGGAACTGATTCTGTGTTAGTCTGTATTTTAATGATATAAACCGTATAGACATTCATTCTATCTGTGAAAATGTCAAAAAAATAAACAAATCGTTTTGCATACAGACCACATTAGACCAGGGCCACAAGAAAAACCACTATACAACCATGGGGTCATATAGAGGCTAAACCTCCTTGAAACGCTGTTTCTGATTTAGGAAAATGCAAAAACAAGAAAGCAAATACAAATACAAATACACAGCAAAAACACAACATTTTGTTCGATTTTTTCTCCTTTTCACTAATAGGATCGATTTCCCAAATTTAATATATCGTCTCGGACAGCATTTATTTAAAATGTCAGCTGTGATTTGCAGCTCTACAAGTTTTCCTTTGACTGTTGACTCAGAAACCACCATCAGAAAGCAGCTGCTTTTAAATGAGGACGTCAGCAGTCACTATTTAGGAGACTTATTCCCTTCGTTTAATACTCTTACTGTTTTTTTTTTTCATTTTCATGTAAAACCTGGTAAAAATCTACTTATTCTAATGTTTTTTTAAAAAATATATATTATTGTGAACTATGAACGCTGTAGTTTAGCTAGACCCTCCTCCTCGCTTCGTTCCCATGGCAACAGACAAACATCCCGACATTGATGGCGTTAAACGGCAGCCGCATTTTTAACATTTATATAACGACTCTGCTCTTTGAAGTCGTATTATTAGTCCCTGAAAGCTCGCTAACAACTAACTGCTAAGGGTGTCGTGTAGTTAGAAGGATTTCTTCTCAACATCTCGTCAATAATCGAGGATCATGGTAAGTTTAATTGTTATCGTTGAACTAAGAAACCTTGTTGTGCCACTTTTTCAAGACTCCACCTGACTGCCCTTGCTGTTAGTCCTCACAGAGACTCAGCTCTGGCTCCACCACCTCCAGGGCCAGATCTTTTCCCGGCCGGTACCGCACACTGGCCCCCAGCGCCCGGGTGGATGAAACCCTGTTCGGGGTCCCATCACCAGTGAGTGTGCTACAGACCACATCCCGTCATAGACAGTGGAATGTGACGCTTTTACTGTATACAACTTTATGACTAGTGATGCTCTGAATGTATCACTACAGTTAGACAGACGTGAAGACCCAGACAGCAGGACAAAGAACTGGTCCCAGAAGAAGAAAGAAGGAGAGACTATTCAGATCATCACCAAAGACCTCATTCGCAGCCTCAGGTAGGATCTGTCAGTGTCTGTAGATTTTATTGGACAGCTACATTGCATTTGAAAACAACACATAAGGAACTGGAAAAGTGTGTGCTTGTTGATAATCAGTCCCTATGATTTGGATCTACTGTAGAGATGATAATGATTCTATAAAGGTGTTTACAGTAGGTAGACTTCCGGGTCGCTGCTCGTGCGGTTGTCCTGACAACAGCTTGCGTTGTTTTTATAGGCTATTTGTATATGTAGCGTTTAAGTACTTTTTCGAGGGAGTCTGCGAGAGTATATATTGTCTCTCAGATTGACCCTATCTGTTTCAGGCTGCTTTTTCTAAGTTTTGCAATTTCAAATGTCACGTGTGCGTCGTCCATTGTTCCTGTTTTATGTTTTATTTCGGGATTGACCGAGAACTTTATCAACTCACACGCACAGCGAGGGATGCTCCTGAGCTCTGTTTTTGTTTTGTGTTGTTTTGTTTCTTAATCTTGGCGCATTTTACCACCTTATGCCCATTATTTGTTGTTACTGTTTAATTTTTACAGTTTATATATTTAATTTTATTCATCCCATTTTCACTACCACGTGTTACTACTATTGTACAGTTGTTGCTACCCAACTTGCTTTAAATTTCCTCCAGGGGACAAATGTGTTTTTAAAAAATCGAACTGAATATTAAAATCATACCTAACAACCATTATGGACTGTTTAAGAGAAGTAGAGTGCAGATGTCACTGCTTTAAAACGTGCATTCTCTGTAAAGACCAGCAGAGGGAGACTCTAAACTCCATACTTCACACTTTAGAACTACATAGGCTGTCTATAATAGACGGACTATATCTGCATGTGGATTGTGTCTCTGTTTTAGAAGTTTTTCTGTCTCAGCTTGCCCAAAAATATTTTTCACCAAATTTACGTTGTTCTAAAAAATACTTTAAGAAGTTGACAAATTTTTAAAACTAAGTGGATTTTAGCCTGTTTGCAGATCAAAATAGACATCCCAGTTAATGTTAATCACTGTTGAATTACTAATGGACCTTGTTCACCAAGCACGCCAGCTAGTGTTTGCTGTGCTAATAATACCAGGCACTGCCCAGCAGGCTAATCAGACTATAGAAGTGTTAATCCATGAGCTAATGTCAGACCATTCTGCATCAGTTAAGGGTCTGACCGCATTCTTTGTCACTCTGCTAAAAAAAAAAAAGTATACTGGCTTGTTTGTAATTAATTAAATCAATAACCATCAGATTGGCTGGAGCTAAGTAAAACATGCAGCAATAGTGTCCCTTCAAAATAGTGATGGGGGGATTATTTTAGTGGAACATTTGCATGTAGGGAAGGCTAGCACTCATTCATATGGCTAACATGGAAATAAACCAGCAGAGCAGCCTTTCTGCACAATCCAAATCCTCTGCAAAAATGATCAGTGTGGTTGTGTCTTTTCACGTAGTAAAGGGGATTTTGATACCCATAACAGGTGGATAGCAGAGGAAGCCACTTAAATCTTCAGCCTACATCTAGTGAGTCAGAGTAATGTGACGGTAGCTTTTCATTCAAAGCCCGATTAAAAGATAAAGTTGACCAACATCCAGTTAAAGATGTGTGTTTTGTGTTTCATTCATGTGTCCAAGTTGAAGTTTATTGCTATGGTTACACAGGCTGCAAGGATGGGTTCTCAATCAGATCCAGACATTGCTCCTTCTCAGCTCCACCTTCTTGTCAATTTATGGTCCCTTCTGTCTTCAGAGCTCAATAAGGCTGAACAATCAATCAATTATAAATCACAATTTTGAAACAATACAACCAGGAACTAGCTAAGGACATACTACATGTTGCTATCAAATGATGGGACTAATGCTGTTGCTCTGTTTCATTAAATCTGATCTGCCTTTGAGGGGTTGTTTATGCTGCCCATTGATTAATATGTATTTATTAGCTGCACTTCCTACATTTTGCAGAACATCTGAGCAAAATTTAAACCTTATCATGTCATGTCAGTGGTTTTACAAATTCATCCAGTTCTCTTTGTGATGTCATGCCTTTGACGGCCCCTCGTGTGGTATGGCTTCATCACAAGTTTCTGTCTAAAACGCAGTGAATACTGTACTGAAGCTGGACTTAACAGATTATATTGCAGGTGAAATTGCAATATGTATGAGAAAATTTGAAAGTAGAAATCTTCCCAACTCTAGATCCAATCAAGCACCAACTGAGCCCCAGTACCAACTAGAGTCTTCAGATCGGTAGTCCACAAACCAGTGGGTGGCACTGCCATGGTTACGTCCATTTCTTTTACACACTGTCTGCTAACAAACTACCACCTGTCATTTTGCCAGGATCCCACGCCACGATCCTTCAGGAGAGTTCATGATTCTCCCAGCAGCAAAGCTGGAGCGAACCCCAATGTCCCGCTGTCTCGACAAGGCGGAGAGAAAGGCCTTGAAGCAGGCATATCAGGAGAAGAAAGAAGAGGAACTTGTAGGAAACATGGCTCCAATCTATAAAAAAATGTCATTTGACTTGCAGATTAATAACACAGTAAGCTTACTTTGGCTTTATTCATGTATTCCTTATCCAGAAAGCTGCAGAGGAAAGAAAGCATCGGATTTATAAAGCAGACCAGTCCCATAAGGAGAACCAGGCACTGACTGAGCTGGAGCTGGAGGCCCGGGATCGTGCACAGCGTCTGCTGGAGCGGGCCAACGCTTTAAGGATGGAGCAAGAGGATGAGATCAAAAAGCTCAACCAGGTAGGAGGCAGCTGTGGATGGCAAAATTACAAAAATAACAACAACAAAAAACAAAAACTGGTGATGGTGTCCATGACACATGAACATTCACACTTCTGTGTGTGTGATTGCCTCAGCTGATTCAGGGTGCTCAGTGTCAAGCCATACGTGACGCCCAGATGCAGGAGAAGAAACAGGTGGAGGCGGAGATGGCAGAGGAGGAGAAGCGTTTGGACATCATGATGGAGGTAGAGCGCCGCAAGGCTTTGGAGACTGTGGAGAGGATTGATGAGCTTCGCAAACAGCAGAGGATCAGGTAAAGAGAGCACATACAAACACATTTATGTTCTGAAACTGTGACATTTAAAAAAAATCACTCCTATGTTCTGATTCAAGAAACCCATTTCCACCTTTTTCATTAGACCATTTTCTAATCGTGTGGCTGCTGATGAGCTTTGCCACCATGTGTGTTATATTTCAGAGGAATGCAGCAAATCTATGACCAAATCAAGCAGCATCTGGAAGAGAAGCAAGTGGAAGATGAAATAAAAGAGCAGGAGGGCCAGCAGATACGAGAGAAGCAGGAGAGAATGAATCTGGAAGACCTTGAGGTGTAGATACTTCACACACACAAACATGCTAAAACACATGTAGTACATGCTCAGAGGGAGATGTAGCCACATGTACAGAAGATACACTTGCACTGGAGTCGGTTTTCTTCTTTCAGGCCCTGGAGAAGAAGAAGATGGAGCAACAGCTTCTGCAGGAGGAGATCATGCGCATAAATGCTGAGACTATGCGGGCCAAGGAGCAGAGGAAGGAGGAGGAGAAGCTGGCTACCCTGAGAGCTATGGAATACATCAAAAACAAACAGGTCATAATATACAAAATATATCATTTGGCCTGTTTTTGACTTATTCTATCATTAAAATACCAATTTCCTTTCTAGTTGCACGTGTTGCTCACGTTTTGTTTCATATTGCCACCACCTGACCCCTGCAGCAGCGGGAAGCAGAATATGAAGCAGAGCAAAAACGAATCAAGAAGGACAAGGAGCTGGAGATAGCCAGGCTGAGGGCCCAGCAAGAAAAAGCAAAGGACTGCAAGGCAGAGCAGGTCAGGAATAAAAGCACCAGCTGATTGAAAGTCAATGGATGGGACAGCTGCTCAGCTTTTTTAAATAACATTTTCAGATGTACTTAGCTACTTGTGTTTGTGGATTTGAATGAAGGATGAGCTCCGTGCTCGGAGGAACCAAGAAATTGCAGACAGAGAATGGAGGAGAAAAGAGAAAGAGCTGGCTGTAAAGAAAGCGCAGGAGGAAGAGATGCTGAGGGAGGCTCACTTGGAACAAGTTCACAGGAAAGAGCACTGCCTGTCCATCGAAGCTGCCCGGGAGAAGGCCGAGTTTGAGAGGGTGTTGAAGTAAGAAAAATCAAAAGAAAAAAAAAAACAAATTTCACATAGCTATAACACCCTCCCCTTTAATTTTTCTTTTCCACTTGTACCTTCCTTCACACAGGGCACAGCAGGAGGCGATAGCCAAACAGAAGGAGAAAGAGGAGAGGCAGCACCAGAAAGCACATCGACATGCACAGGCCGTCCGGCAGCAGATAAGGGAACGCGAGCTTTCAGCCATAACAAAGCGCAGCGACATCTTCAAAGAGGCTGATCAGCTCATTGAGGAAGCCCGGCAGAGACGTGTGCGCCTTGATGAGATTAAAAGGAAGAAGCTTCAAGAGCTGAAGTAAGTATGCACAGGTCAACAAGGTTGATATTTTTACATTATTGCCATTGAGCTCTACTGTGAACGAGCAGTAAATGATTAAATTTGATGTGTTTGTCAATGTGCAGGGCTACAGGACTCCCAGAAAAATACGTCAGTGAAGTGGAAAGAAAGGCCCAGATTAACAAACTCTGATTCATGCAAAAGTCCTCACCTGGTCGCTCCAACAAAGAATAACTTGTTTAATCAGACTCAGAAATGCCTGCTCCCCAAGGGAAAATTGCTTGCTGATGTATTTGCTAACTGAGTTACAGGTAATTTAAGAAGACTTTTTTGTGTAACTACACAGGAGCACAATCAAGTCAACAGATTAAACGGCTTTTTAACTCGACTGCTTCCTCTCACACACACTGACTCCACAGCAGACTGGATACAATTTTTAGTTTTTATTTAGGCTAGTATTTCCCTTTCAGTTGAGTCATATTCTTCCACTTATCAGTGACAGATCCCCTTTATTATTATTATGCATGACAACAGAAAGGAATTCAACTTATGTTAGGGTTAGGATGACACTTTACACACAGCTCAAAGCAGGTAAGGAAGTTAAGTACATCAAGGTAAATAACAGGCTCTTATTTCAGACCATTCTTGACAAAGACCTGGATGTAAGGAGACCTAATTTCTTCATCTTAACCATCTAAACACACGACCTACAGGAGTGTTTATGGATCTAATCAAGCCGTCATGAGAACACCAAAGGTTCCACCAGCCTGTCTCCTTCTGCCTCCTTATTTCTTAAGCATCAACAAAGGAGGAAACGGGACTAGGGGAGTGGGTGGAGGACAGATAGCTGGGGTCTCCATCTAAAAGTTTTCAATTCGTCATGTTCACATCTGTACACGCAAGAAAAGGAAAAAAAAAAGGTAATGGTGACCGAGGGAAACATCACAACACCTGGCATACACGGACCTCAGTACGAGGAGGGTTCAGAGTAAATACACACACACGGTACAGTTATGGGCCCTGGGGTTTGGTAGCCGTGGTCCCGTCCTTGCACATACACAGATACAGTCTCACACAAGCACTGTACACGGCACAAGAGGTCACCTAAATACATGGAGCCAATGAAGGAGAGCTAATATCTAGGACGGTGGATTGAACAGCCCAACACAGGCTGAGAGGAGGGGGTTTAAAATTCTTATTTAAACCTTCAGGTCACACTCGCAGACACACACACGCACACACAAACACAAACACACCCTCAGTCACACAGTGACATACGTCTGTATGCATTTAAAACTCCATAAAGCTACACGCCTGTGCAGAATATACTATCATTACTTAGTGTTGCTAGCTATAGCCATTGAAATGGCAATATATGTTCAATATTATATGTAACCTTTTTTCCTCAGAATATACAATGATGAAATGCATTATACAGACAAACGAGACAATGTAAGCTGTTCACATGTTCAGTACATCAAAAGTAAGAGCTTCTCTACATTAATTTCTTCATGAGTGCAAAATCCAATGCTCCTCCACCTACTTCAAAGGTTCATTGCTGAGCTTTAGCAAGTCCACTTCTGCACAAACCATAAACCGATAAAAAAAACATTACATTAACATAAACACAAAAAAATCTAAATAAGTAGTCATAAATATGGAATGTGAAAAACAAACATGTGGTCCAATTTCTTTCAAACAATACAAATAAAAGTCCTTCAATGCAGTTAAATGTTTTCTCTTGTAACACGACAACATAATAAAAAATAGTACTCAAAACGCAAGTGGGCTGTTGCTTGCTTGTGGCCCCTGTTGTGAGTAGAAGACCATGGGAAGCTGGTGAGGAACACAAAGAGAGAAGGACAGATGGAAGGATGGTGCGGGGTCAAATTGTGGTGGGGGGAGTTGTTGGGTGTTCACATGCCATAACCGAAGCTGGGCTGTGGAGGCTGGCCGTAGCCTGGAGCTGCTGTGTAGCTGTAGCCGTAGGCCTGCTGTGGAGGCACGGCCACGTTGGGCCCCGCTGTGAGCATGAGCTGGGGTGTTCCTGCAATAGAAACGTCAAAATTACGACTTAAAACTGCACAGCTGTGGTCGTACTGTCATATCGACACCCTCTTAAAATAATGGCCGAAGTCATTTTTTCAGAAAACACAAAAGACTGAAGCACACCACACTGGACCTTGAGCTAGGCCGTTATACTGCAGGTGTAGAATTGCATGATCTCTTCAACTGAGGATGTAGATGATTTTACTAAAGGTGGCCAGCATCATGAGGAGATATTTTAGGCAAAAAAAAGTTAATGTCAAAAAATGACTTAGGCCATTATTTTAGGAAGTTGACAATACTCATTCTCTAGTTTCATTAATATGTCCTAACAGCTTGTGAAGGCAGGATTACAGCAACACAGTTATAATCTGATGTGGGCTTTTTTTTTCTTTTTTTTTACCATAAACGATGGGTTGAGACTCTGTAGCCTGCTCCTCCTGTTTCCTCAGAGACTCGGAGGCTTCGAGTTTGTCCACCTGTAGGAAACACGACAACAGTGAATGTGTCAGACTTCATTTAAACTGCTGCCGATGGGGCTCTTTAAGAGCAAGGGCTGAGACGCCGAGTTTGTAAAAACTGACCTCGGGGTTATTTCACTGGCTGACGGATGGGACCATTCCTGACAGGCGAAGACGAATACAGTCCAGATTTAAATAAAAACAGGCTGCAGGAGGCAGGCCTTGCTAATGTGTTGGAGGCCCTCTACAAGGCAAGAGGAGTAACTACAACTAGAGAGCTACTCTATCAAGCTCCACTACAGCGGTCTATCAGATAGTCATCCACTTATTTGTGGAAAGAGCCGGGGAATAAGGAGGGGAGACAGAGAAACAGCTACTGGGCAATAATGGTCCCACCATCCAGCCACCCAAAACATCTACTCTAACACGTTGGAAATGTAAGTATGTAGAGAACCAACCCCACACCAGAGCAAACACACTCACTAGGATTTATGTTGTTCCCCGTTGGATGGTTTGTCCATCTCTTAGCAGAGGATTTAAACACAACTAGCTTTAGGGATTCACTCTATATTAATGGATTAATCCAAAGATTATCAGAAAATAGTGAAAAATCGTCACTATAACCATCAGTAATGATGTTATCAATTAATTTGTTTACAAAGCATAATTAATTCATCACCTAATTTTATCTGTGGTTGAAGCCGTCAAAAATATCTGGGGAGGTTTGTGCCAACACCTGTTGTCCCACTTGCTTATTCTATGGTTTGTATTCTTTCCTAAATGCTACATGTGTTTAAAAAACATGAAACACCAACAAGACTTTGAGTGTTTTTACATTTTAAGGCCGTCACACATGGCTCAAATTAAGATACCGACTGAGTGCAAACAGCTCTGTGAAGCATGTAGAAGCCTTGAGAATCAAGCCACCAAAGCTGCCTGTTTTATCTATAGTGCTTTAGTATTTGCTGAACAGCTGAGAGGCAGACAGTGACGGGGAAAGGGAGAAAGATAAGAGCTGAAACAATTCAAAGTATTAAGCAGCCAGCGAAAAACTTCAGACATTACCTTCATTACCCACAGCTGACAGCTTTCAATAGTGATGAAATCAGTCAGATTGTGCTAAATAATGCATCAGGACAGCTCTCCTCCTACGGTGGTTTTGGGTTCAGTTCTCTACATACTGTCTGGGTCACTACTACAGTCAGTCAATCTGGTTAAGCAGGCCGTTTCAAGGAAAGACAGGCTGTTTCATTTGAGAAGAGAAGGGTTGAGAGACATGCTGAAGCAGCAGTTTAGTATATTTTCTTCTCGAAGAGTGCATGAGAAAGGAAGACAGAAGCAGAGAGCCATAGTGGAGGGAGTGTGAACGAGGGTGGAAGGGATGGTTTTGTACAGCCAGTTCAAGGTTTCCAAAAGCAGGCACAGCCAACAACGATGTCTCCTAGCCTGGCCTGAGTGCTGCTGATGCTACCAAGGGAGGGGAAATGCATGCTTGTCGCTCTACATGGTATGTACCGTTTCCCCAAAGAGTACACCTAAGCTAAATGTTATTTGCAGTCATATGCTGGAGTTGTTTGTCGCTGGAAAACCTTGCTTTTCAGAATAAAGTCCCTCTGAAAATGCCTCACCCTAGTATTTCTGGCTTCTATTGCCTGGGTTCTTCTACAACATTGGGACAAATTCAGCAGTAGAGACAGACGTTGAGAAAAATAATAAAAAGGTCTCTGAAAAAATGATCACTTGATTAAAAATATTGCCTCTATTACTGAAATTAGGTCTTACACTTAGCTGCAGTCTATGCTACTGCACCACAGTCCAGACACATATGAACATGCCCCCCCCATATAAATACATAATTAAGGATTAATAACATCATACATGTTTAAAACCCCCATAAACCTTTACAGGGTGAAAGCATGTTTCCTGAAATTATGCTGGACCAAGTCAGGATGACGGCTTGCAGCAGACTGCAGCTGAGTGGTGTTACAGGACAGTTTAACATTAGAATTCATCTACAAGTGTGTGAGAAAAGGACCTGGTCATAGCAGGTGAGGTAGCAACCCAGAGTGGCGCTCTTCACCCACCGCTAAGGAGAACTGATGGGCATGCTGGCTGAAGCGGATGGCTTAGTTGCACATTTGACAGAAATGCGTTAAAAGGGTTTGCTCATTGTGGCAAATCCACAAAGATCTAATAAGAGAGTCTGCAGTTACCCTCAACTCTGTGGAACTGAACAGGATTCATCTTACTGTCTTGGTTTCCTGGCGCACAGTTTTGTTTCACTCTCACTGGAAGGATTATGTTGATGTCAGCTGCTTGAAATGTATTCTGGAGCAAAAAGCTCTAGTTTGTCAAAGAATGATACGTTCAGGGCTTGTTTACTCTTTATTTTTTGCTGTCCTTACGCAGCCCAAAGAAACCATTTCAGATGACAGTTTAGCAATGACCTCTTTAACATTGCATGATACTTCATTACTGTTAACAAGGTGCAGGTTTATAGAACAAAGTTGGTAAATTAACAAATCAACCCGCCAATCCCCAAAACCCATCAGCAAGTTTCAAAGGCATGTTATGTTTAAATAAGTTGTCAAAGCATAACAGTAGTAATCATTTTTTCAAGAAGTCATTTACATATAAGTCTTATTTTCATTTACACCATTATTCAGAGTCCTGCAGAAACAAAAATGTAAAAACAAAGAATTGTTTGACTTTCTTTAGTCCTTGAACTACTATTCTGTGGCGCCTTTGGAGATCCTTCACTGTATCTAAGCTTAAAATTGTGATATTTCATCAACACCACTTCATTCTACATGTCTAATTTAAAAATTCATCAGAAATAAACTGTTTGTTCTTTTGTCAGATTTGGTAAAAAACAATATTCTTGGTTCCTCAGTATAACTGAGAAGTGATGACTGACTCAGCTGTGACCAACAGTCACAAGATAAATCCTCAGAAACCTCTCAGGTAAACCAGGCTTAACTGCTAGCTGTGTTTACACAGAGCTGACTGGAGACACATTTTAAACAAATTCAAAATAAGTAGTAAAACATGCATCATATTTACTTTTATCATGTTTTTCTAGTACTGGGGGCATTTAGGAAAGTGCTGATGTTGATTCCAGGTGATCAGGCAAATTCAACAGTTATTTCTAATTTTTAAGATTTATGGCATTATAATTTTGTCACTGCACAGAAGACATTTTTGAATTCTCTCTACTTCTAGCCATGGTTGTGCCATCTTCATAGAGGTGTAGGACTTAGTATTGAGGACTAAAGGTGTTATTTTCACGGTGCCTAATAATATAGATGGCTAATGCTGGCTAGTTTTAGTTGGGATCAGAGTTAATGAATAGTGTAATGACATGTCTGTTCAAACGTGGGCACCTCACTGTAACATGGGACCACATTAACAACCAAGATGTTCACAGTAATCTGTTAAACATATGGTGTCCAATTATCACTGATGACTTAGATGTATCACCAAGAACATTTTCACATGTCCTCTTGCTATTAGTTGTGCACCCGTTTGATTCAATAACCAGTTTTTCATTTCCTGTCCTGAGCCATCACTGACGCCAGCAAACCAAGCAGGGCCTTCAGTGGTGGGTGTGAAGAGCCCCGCTCTGGAGTGTCGTGGGTTGGTAGGTGGTCTAGTGGAGATGTGGAGTATACAGTCAGAAGCAGCAGAGTGACATGGGGGGAGAGGAGACATGCAGTTTCTGCTAATTTTACTCCTCCAAACTACAGGCTACAGGACAGGGGACGGGTCAAAAAGAATGACTAGAAAATGGATTCGACTTTCACCTTTTCCTTTATCGCATCAACCTGGAAAGGAAATTCAGAGAGGCAACTTAAGGAGGAAAAAACAAATGGGAGTCTCCCAAAACAGAAATTGACAGAGAGAGAAAAAGAGCAAACAGAGGACTCGTCACTTAAAGAAGAAACACAAAAATCCTAAGAGTGATGCAGGTAATTAACGCCACTTTTGATACAAATGCAGACTTGAGATTAATCTGGTACTGTGAACTTCACCTTGTTTCTCACACTAGTGTAAACAAATAATAATAATACTTCAATTAAATAATGTGCAATTCTAAATTTGAAATCTAGATAATTTTCAAATTAATCATTGAAAATATACAAATTACTTCTTGTTTTAATGTGAAACAAGAATTCTGAGTAACTCACAGCTACTGACATATTTTAGTGTAGTAGTCCAAGTTTGGCACATAAATGGAAGAAAAATTTCTAAAGCTTTTTACTCAGGTCTGCTGTCTGTTTTGAAAGCAACACGAGGGTTGTATATATTTTGCCATGTAACAGAGATAAATGGCATGATGAGCAACACAGCAGTTATGAATCTCCTTGGTAACACATTTGTATGGAAAAGTAGCTTGAATGAATGGAGACCCAAATGAAGGAAAACACCAGTGATGACACATGATGACTGACAGAAGCATAGGAAGATGAGCATGAATGGAGGAAAGAATTGGCAGCACTGGGGAGGCCTTATGTTTGATAGTGTGTCAGGGAAACACTGTGACACTTTCTATAGTGAAATAGTATTTGCAAATATATTTCAGCAGCTTCTACCACTTCTTTTACCTAACAAATGTGTAGAAATCCGGGGCATCAATCAGTGAAAGTATTTTAAGATTCGATTTAATATTTACTTCTTTCTGTGGTTCACCCAGCCGAATAATTCTAACACGGAAAATGTCAGACATGTTGGTCTCCACATAGGTAAAGGTTGGATGATGTAGGTTTGCAAATGCTATTTCACAAACTTTTGCACCTAACAGTAGGGAAGACCCATTGTCAAAATGTAGTATAACTGTCCCACCAAAACTCTAATTATCTTCTTTACTGAAGCTATTTTAGAATCCCAAACGGTATCTATAACATGAGTCAGCGTGCTTTGGTCCTTATAAACCTTTTCATAAAGCCAACTACTTGGTACAATACTCACAATCTGGCCAACCCACCTTACTGAGATACTCCCTCATGACCTGGATGAAGTATGGCATGGAAAAGTCCATAATGTTGTGCCGCCAGGCGGTCTCCAGCACTACATCAGGCCGCAGCAGGTCGTAGCAGGTGAATAGGCAGGCGGCAAAACACTCCTTCTTGTCTTCCTTCAGGAACCAAGCCAGGAGCTCCTCTGCCAGCTCGGTGTCTTTGGACTCTGATGCGTACTGCATGGCATCCTGCAGAGAGAACAGCACAATTACAGGTCAATAAACCGACTTGGAGGAAGTGCCTGCATCGGCTGTTTTACATTTCGGCACCATTAGTTTGTTTCTGGAATGAAACACAATCTTGTGATTTAGGTTATTTCGAACAACTGGAGTATCTTCTGCAAGTTAGAATTTATTTTTGTAGCCATGCACCTTGTAGAGCTTGTCCTTCTTGCAGAGCTCGACACTCTGTTTCCAGCGGTTGTTTCCCTTGAAAAGGTAGGCTGCGATCCTCCTGAATTCAATCAGCTCATGCTTCTCCAGGCCCTGGGCCAGCGAGATGTTGTCAAAGTTGTCATAAGCATCGATGGAGGTGCGTAGTGCCTAGATAACAGAAGGGGGCATTATGAGTAAAAGCCACACAAACTGCTGATGAAAACTGAGGAAACTGAATATGTGATGTATCTTGTGTGCTGTACTGGCAATAAATCAAACACTATCGGTGCAATAGCACACTGAAAAATGATGACATCATACCGCATAGTCTTCCTCAATGATGAAGAGGTTGTTAAGTGCCTCATTCACCGACTTGTTGTTGTGATTCTGGACAGACCTTAAGTAAGGTTTAACCAGAGGCAGCTGTTTGACCTAAACAAAGAATCAGATTAAAAACCATCAGCGGCAGTTGTTATTTTGCCACCTATCAGCCGTCTCCTGTATGTGGGGATATTCAATCATCACATTACCTCAGCGAGCCACACTAGCACAAATTTTGATCATTTGAACTGAAGCTAAGTAGGACATGATTACCAAGAACTGCTTAAAGAAAGCAATAAATATCCCCAGACCTTGCTGAAGAAGTTGACAGCGCGTGTGTGATCCAGTCTTGGAGAGAGTACGATGAGCAGGTCATTCAGTAACAACGGTTTGTACTCCAGATAGTAATGGATGGCCTTGTAGTACAGCTCCACATTAGCCACCTACAATAACAAACACAGAATCTCTACCTAAGTAACAGGGCAGTGCTGGGCTGCTAATGGTAGAACTTGTTAGCATAAATCACACAGTTTTAAGTTTTGCTTTTATCACCTTGGTGACAATGTCTTTGAACTGGCCCTCTTTCCAGGCATCAGCTGGGTGGTTCATCATGGTGATGATGGCATTATCGTATTCCTCATACTTGTCATAGAGGAAGACCAGCTCTGCCCAGAGGTGGGCTTGCTCAGCTGCCCTGAGAACCTGATATACAAACACAGATCACATCATGAACTCATTTAACTTGTTTTTTTTGTGAGCAGACTCAGATTGGTTCAAATTAACAGTTAAAATAAAGTCTTACGGCAAAGTTTATAGTAAATCTGCTTCCTGTGCCTACCTTTGGAATGTTGACACGGGACCAGAAGAGCTCCAGGTGTTCCCTCATCTTCTGGGGTTTGAATTTGGAGTAGAGGATGGCCAGCTCAGTGAACATGCCCATGTGAGCACGCTCCAGCCCCAGGGCAGCCTCCAGCATGGTGATCAGCTCCTCAAAGTAACCACGGTCCTGAAGTATACAGACAGATTTAACAGCGTGATCCATACCCCTTACAAAAACGTTCATTCTGATTTTTCAACAGAGGAGAGCTTATGTCAAGTATTTCAATTAAGGTACATCACTTTGCAAAACTCATGTTTGTAAACAATTAGATTTACTGTAATAAAGGCAAAGCATAACAGAGTTTAATTTGCAAGCTCTAGTATTTCGGTACAAGACAAGAGCAACTGAAAATCCTACTGTCCTATGCATTACATGACTGATTTTCATGACTGTGTTATGCATTTACAAATGTAGCTTACAAGACAATTAAACAAAGACTCTGCAGTCCATAAAAAAATAACAACACACCTAAATAAAATTTTAGCATACACTTCACTTAACATTAGTACTCTTCTGTCATAATAACAGGGGTAGTTCAAAGAAATTACTGTGATCTCTGACAGTTAGCCTGTGTACCTGGTAGTAGTTGATTAGCTCCTCCAGTTCATCGGCGTGGACGACAATATGCAGGCCACACATTTGGGCAAGACGGAATTCCTTCCCATCTACACAAGCAAAACACACCTGGAAGAGCAGATAATCAAATCAAACATCTTGTTTAATGTATGTGAGAAGACAATACACGGTACTGAGTACTTTTCCTTTTCTGGCAGTATCAGACAGCATGGTGGCAGACAGAAAAGGTGAAAACTAAAACCTTAGTAAATAGGTAAACTAAAACTCTTAGGTTGTTCTTCACCTCCTTCCAGGTACGAGTGCTGTTGGCTTTGCGGGCTCCATCCACAGCTGCCTGGTATTCTCCCAGGTGCACCAGAGTGGAAGCCAAACGGCCAAAGTTGGAAACGTTGTTGTAAAGCAGTTTAGCTGCCTCATACATCTTGTCGTCATAGCAACGATCTCCCACCTGAGGGAAGATGGAGGCAAGATCAGTTAAGTGGCAACTGTAAACAAGAGAAAGAGAATGAAGTAGTATCTGAGTGTGTGCTGCACGCGTGTCTCTCTCTGGGCCTACTTGTTGAATGTGAGCATTATTGGGCCCATTGATGAACTCTTCCAGCTCTGCCAGGCGATTGGTCTTGGCCAGAGCAAAGATCAGCTCCGTTTCAACATACGACTCGCGGGCCTTCTTACGGGCCATCTGCAGAAACTTCACCAGGTCCTCCCAGTTTCCTGCACCAAACAATTAACTCTCATTATTTTTATGTGCACATCAATTTACTGTACATTTACCAAAACACAAATAAAACGGCTTCATGACTTTAAAAAAAATCATAGGCCCAAGTCCATCAAAGCAACAAGCTGCTGCTATGACAAAGATCATCTTACCGCTTTGTGCTGCAGCTTGTCCCACCTCCATGTAAGCAGATGGATCATCAGCCTTGATGTAGGAATCAATGGCTTCTTTGACCAGGCCCTTCTGAAGCTGGGCCTTCGCCAGCTGACTCCAAACTGGGGGCTCATTACAACGCTCCGCAAACTCATAAGCTCTGTCCAGGTTACCAATGTGTTCAATCAGAACCTGTACACAAGACAACATTCAGATCACTGAACATTTATAACTACAACACAGATGGAGTTCAATCAAAGCTTAGGCAAAAAAAACAAAAAAAAACAACATAAAGGCTCATTACAGTCAAGAAGGAACACACTCACCTGCACAGCAGAGGTGTTGACATCAAATTTCCTAAAAATAGCAAAGGCCTCCTCAAACAGCTCATTGCTGATGGCAATGTTTGCAATGTCTGGGGCATCGTAATTGTCCAGACGGTTAATGTATTCCATTACACGTGTCCGATCAGCCTTAATGGCTGTTAGAATGAGCAGATTCTGGAGGTTTCTGAAATAACCAAGACAGAAAGTTTTTTGGTGAATGTCTTATAAAATACATAAAATAGAATTTCATCTGCATTTTGAACATTCTACCAGTTCAAGAAATGACAAAAAGCGTTTTTTATGCGACAAGACAATTCTGAGCAGTTGACTGTACTGTGTCCAAAACTTTGAAAAACAGGTTGAAAACATTATTTCCTGTTTTTATTAAATAATACAGGAAATGGAAAATGCATCAGTCAGTCAAAAAACATCATGTATATGTAAGAAAATCTGTCTTACCTGTGCTCGCTAAAAACGGAATTATCCAGAACAATCTTTTCCAAGAGCTCAATAAGCTCATTGGGAAGGTCGGCGGTCATGAAGGCCTTGACTGTGACAGACACCTCCTCTGGATCCTGGGTCTCTGATAAGGCTGTCTGGACAACCTACAGCAGGCACAGACAACAGACTTGATAAACTGCAGCTGATGTTTTAATAAACAGAAAAACTATCCAACATTTCAGTTTAACAAGACCTTAAAGTAGCAGGGAGATAAGCAGACAAAATGCATTGAAAAACCTGATTACGGTAAGTACACAATGTGAAAGTTAACAGTGTTACATGACTAGCATAGAAGATGGGTCTGCAATGCAAATAAATGAGTTCATGTGGTATAACTTAGTATCTGAGATACCAAAGGGTCTGACCTGGTCAATGAGTGGTCTTCTGTAGTTGTTGGTCTCCAACAGCACACTTGCCCACAGCTCAGGATTCTTGCGACGTACAAGGTAGCGGGACAGACTTTTGAAAAGTGAGTTCTCATTGCACACCTAAAAAACATAGCACAAGAAACAAATTGACATGAGAGACAACAACAGCTCATTCATACATTTCAGAACAATATTTCCCAGAATTTTGTCTTCAATTAAAATTATTTGGAATTTATACTCACATGAATGAGTTCCTGGTCACACTGTCCTCTTTCATAAGCCACACAGGCCAGGTGAGGGTCCCTCTTCTCACAGTACTTGCCCACCACACGGCTGTCATAGAACGGGTTCTCCCTCAAAAAGCGCTCAGGATTGTTGTTGCTGTCGATGTAGATCTTGGCCAAAGCATTGTGGGTTGCGGGCTCCTCACAACCTTCATGAATACGTGCCTCCAGCCAAGGCAGCAGCAACTTCAGTCTGGACAAAGAGACACAGCAATGACATTACAAGTTTTACACTAAATTTTACATGCTGACTCATGACATTAAGAACAGAAAAACACCTTCCAAGGTATAATACTATAGTCTATGGTAGTGCTGAGTGATATGGAAACAATTATATATCACGATATGGATTTTTTTTAAAAAATATATATATCACGATATACCACAATACCACAATTTTTTCGTGGACCTTCTTTAGGTGACAGAAGAGTTTTGTTGTGTTGGCATCGGGCGCAGGAACAGTCTTGTAGCATAGTTTGCTTATGGCCATCTTCTGCTCCATGTCTGACCTCTTGAACCCAAAATATAACCAAATCACAGATGTACCTCCTCTTTTCAGTAAAAGTGCTTCTTCTTGGGCTGCCTGCATAGCTATCTCTGTTTGTCGTGACTCCGGGCATAAAACTTCAACCTGTTGCGCGTCCATGGTTCAGCATTCATGAGTTAAGTAACGTTAAGCATGTCGCAAACTCATGTGAGAATCAAAGAACATAAAGCAGTGTCACGTTGCAAAACCACAAGACGGAGTTTCTTTGCAAATCTTTTTTTTTAATTCTTCTTAATTTTCACATATATAAATTTAGAGTATGCATAGTGATGTTGCAAGTCAAGCTGCTCTCCTTTAACCAAGCTAGGTTGCGGTGTGTAAGTGTGTGTGTGTGTGCGCGCGAGTGAAGGTGACGTAAGGGGGGCTGCGGCGGCGGTATGTGTGTTGCAGAGATGAGTGTAGCAGCGGAGATATAGTGAGTTGCACCGTGGTGGTATAGCCGGTCATAGAGGGCAAATGTGAGAAGCCAGTGTACCCTGGATGGACTATAAGTGTGGACAGTTGCTGTTGGTTCCATAAAGTTCCTCATTCTTCTCCCCCTGCAAAGTTTGTCCAAACTTATTGGCTGTTACCATTAACGAGCCACGCTAAGCTAAGCAGGCTAGCGCTACCCGAGGCTACCCAACCACGGTTCGGCGGCCGGCAGGAACCGGTCGGTAACAGTGTCAAGAAAGCACTACTATAATCGTCACAGGCCATTTAATGATGTATTTGCTGTAATAATTGATCAAATTAGACTAGAAACCGTTCCTGCTCAGCTGCCCGACCAGGGTCAGAAGGCATAGGGGAGGTCAGTTCTCCAGGGTCGAAGTTACTGCAGTTCAATCCGAGGTTAACCCCTTCACTTTACCAGCAGTTTTGGAAGGCAAAACACAGGAGCCTGGCCTTGTCTGAGAATGCTGCGGCCTTTATTGCAGATAGACTGTGACTATACTGTACAGTTGCAATAACCCAGAAGCTACGCTTCTCTGAACTCTTCTTCTCTTAACCGGCTCTCGTCTTCACTCGCTCCTGCTACATTCAGGGTCACTCGGACAACTTGCGCTCGCTCGTGCGCACGCTCTCTCTCTCTTTCTCACTCACACACACTGCTCTCTCTATCGCGATAGAAACGACAGAAGAGAAATGGCACGACAGACACTTTTCTATCGTTCTCATGATGTATATCGTCATATCGCCCAGCACTAGTCTATGGCAGATGGGTGAGTGAGTGATTCCCCTATTGCTATAATGTTTAAGTAGTTCTTTTGTTCCTACCGATTTCTTTTCTCCACTTCGGCAACCAGTTCATCTGTGGAGAACTGTCCTCTCACCACCATGATGAGGTTCTTAATCACATCCTCGGCACAGTCTACATCCAGCAACCCTCCAATGACTACAGGCAAACGGCTTGGATTCACCTGGTATAAATAATCATGAAATTATGACATGCTTCCATTAAGGTAAACAGAAATTCACAACTACAGTTCAGTTTGAGTAGACAGAGGCACAACCAGTGGGTATTTCTTGCCTTAATGAGACAGTATACATGTTTAGCTGGAGGGAGGATTGGTATTTACACTTCTGGGTGTAGTAATTTACCTTCTGCACGTAGATCTCAATGTACTTCTGCAGGCTGTTGCGGTACAGATACAGGACCAGGTCGTGAACAAAATCAAAGCGGTCGCACACAATGATTAAAGGCAGCTGGTCAGTGAGCTTGGCTTCCTGTAGAGAAAAATATTAAAATTGTTAGGAGCAAAAGATTCAATGAATGTCTCATGGGATAAATTAGTGGCTGAAAGACATATTTTACAGATAAATGTGTACTCTGCACTGTCCCTTTCTGACCTTGAGGAAATTCTTCACACGTTCAGGGTCGTAGCAGTTGCTTTCTCTGCAGATTCTCTCCACCTCTTTGATTTGGCCTGTTTTGCAGGCAGCCTGGATATATTTGAAATGGACCTCTGGATCCTGGCTGAAGTTCACAATAGAGCCCAAGAAGTAGAACAAACCTAAAAGATAAAAAAGGGAAAATCATCATTTTTTGAAACTTTCACTTTGAGACGTTTTTTCAAATTGCAGATGAAAAGCGTGAGTCCTTGGACCTGGGTACATTCCAACTTACCCTCGAAGCTCTTGAATGATTCAAAAAGTTCAGTGAGGGACTGAGTAGTAAGCTGTTCATGGTACTTGGAAGCAACTTGCACACATATCTGCAGGTTCTGGCGGATGTTGGCAGACAACATGGCCCTCAGACACTCCAGAGAGTCCTCCACAGAGAGGGAGCCAAAGAAATTCACCAACCACTGCAAAGAAAAATACAAAACAGTCATTCATTAGCATATAGTGCTCAAAAGCTAAAACATACAGAATATGTTTTGTTGAAATTAGCATGCGTACAAACAGCTCCACAGTCACGTTCAAAATCAGAGTTAGTTTAACTATTTTTTTTTCTGCGTTAGTGTTGTACCTCTGGGTTGAGAAGGTGTGTGTGCACCACAGCACGTTTGATGTCGTACAAGTCAGTATAATGCTCCAGCGCCCTCTGCAGGAGACCAGCCTTCTCACACAGCTGTGCCACATGAGCACGGTCATAGTGAGTGAACATCTGATTGCCGAGGATGGCATCTGCAACCTGTACAAAACGACACATGTACAAAGACATTTCAACATTGTTTGAAGTTTTGTTGGCAGAAAAAGCTGCAAAAGAGGCAGCAAAAATGACTATTTCTGTAAAACCAAAGACAATGAAACACACTTTAAAGAAGAAAGAAACCTATAAGCTGAGTTTCAAATTGTATGGATTAAAAACAAACTGCAAAGAATTGAAAAAATACAGTTAAATATGATGAAATTTACAGTCTGAATGAATTTCACTGAATATACACAGTATGCTTAATAACAAGTTTGTAATTAAAAAGAGGATTCTTTTTTTGTTGATCCAGCTAAACTGGTAGTTCAGTCTTTTTTTCTCGGTAAGACCAACAAACTAGCTTTGTCTTTGTCCGTTTGTCCGTTTTGGTTAAAATGTATTAATTAATGCATCTGGTTCTTGAAATGGTCATCTACCTGTGGTGCATGGACCAAATTCATCTCCAGCAGGCGTGTCTGCAGTGGTCCTTCCATAGGTCTGTTGTTCTTCAGGGCATCTAGTAGGAAGGATGTGCACTGCTGAATCAGGTTGTACTCCATGAACACATCGACAATCTGGAGAAACAAAAGAAAGAAACAGCCACAGATGTCAAACACTGAAAAAAAAAGCATGTTTGGTTGTGTTTTAAATCAAATTTAACAATTATCTTTGATTTGTAGTTTAGTTACTGACAATAGCGCAACAGCCACTAAACGATTCTGCTCGATCACAAGGCTGCTCATAAGACTACCCATGCTGCAAGTATTCCAAGTGCAGAAAAAAGTGCCTTTACCTGTGTAATGTCAGCAAGTGGCTCTTCATCCTGAACCAGCATCTGTGAGAACTGCAGGCCCTGCTCTGGACTGATCCGCATTACGTTCCTTAACAGAAAGATCCAGTCTGGAGTGTAGCCCACCTACAGGAATGACAGATCTTTAAGGATAATAAGCCTACATATGAGGTGCTCAATAGCTAGAAGGGTATCATGTAAAAAACAGCAAATGTACACAATAGCGAAACAGAGATTACAATCATCACTCACTCACGTCTTGTTTTGTCTTAATCAACATAAGTCAGTCATGACAAACCTTCTTGGCGTACAGAACAATCTTCTGGAACTGGCCAGTCTCTGCAAAGCACTGAATGACCTTATTGGGGACGTTGGCTCTGAGGTAGACACTGAGGGCAAGAGTTGGATCTACAGACTTCACCAAGTCACCAAGCTCCTCGGAACACTCCAGCTGGAAACAGACACACAGACTGCCATCAAAATCAAATCAATCCAGTCTAATACAAAGCAATTATGGAACCAGTAGGAATAAATCATGAAAACAGCATAGCACAACCAAAGTAGCACGTAATTCTCAAGTATTGGCTCGGTGTGAATTAGTCACACCGAAAGGATGAAGGCACCATACTGACTTTCAAATTTGTATTATATTAGTCAACAAAACAGATGATTCCAAGAAAAAAAAATCAGCAGTAAGGTAGTATTTGTAGAAATGGAGGAGCAACCTCGTAAACTACAACAATGATCTGAAATGGGCTTTATCTTCATGACACTATAGTCTGGACAAGAAAAAAATAGTGCTTCACCTCGCAACTCATGGATCTCTTGCTCTGGAATAAATTCTCAATTTTGTGGTGGAGTTAGTCAGTTCAGCACTCTGACTTTATATAAATTATTTTCAAAAGACCGGATACCTTTCCAAGGACAATATTTTTTTAGGTATGACAGGTAGAAATACATGAATAAGTGATTCCTCTAAAGACAGGATGAAGGTTGCATAGTACAAAACTAACCGATGGACACATACCTTGTCCTCTTTTAGCCACTTCTCGAGTAGCTGCTTGCGGCCCTGCTGGAGGACAGGTCTACACAGCTCCAAAGACTCAAACTTGTTAAGCTGGCCTTGGTCCAGCAAGATGCCAAAGTACTGGAGCAAAGGAGATGTCTGGCCTGGTTGAGCTGGAACACTTTGGAACCTACGGATGGTGTCTGGGGTCCGTAGGATACCCTGAAGAGCAAAGATGGCAGGTCAAGTAGATTTCTTTTTGGAAATTTCATAAACTGCATTCCCAGTTAATCTGTTACTGATTTTAAGCTATTTCAATCAAACAAATCTAAATTATATTTACATATACGCTTTTGTGTTTAATGGCATACTGAGCTACCAAAATCTGATTAGTCTTAACAGTCTGAGCTTGTATCTCATGTTCCTTGACCCCAATCAGAGTGCACGATCAAAGTACCTTGGGTGCATTGGCCGCCACCTTGGCAGCTTCTGAGTAATTCCCTGCTGCAAAGAGGGTGTTAAACTTGCGGGCGAACAGCTCCTCAGCACCGGCAAGGTTGTTGCGCACAGCCATGCGGAGAGCCAGGTCTGGGTTCTGGAGCACATTGGTGATGTAGGGAATGATGTTTTCCTCCTCCACACACACTGACAACACCTGGAAAAGCACATTGGCATGCTTTCTTATCTGTACCCAACAGATGATACCTTGCAGATGGGGTATTATTCCTAAAGGTAAAAAAGTGCAGCATCAACGTCCACCTCAACATTTTATGTATTTTATACATTTGGCTATTCAAGAACAGCCTCAAACCCTCATGCATGCAAGGGGCATCACCCAAAAAGCTGTACATTCCATAATTGTAATGAGCATTGCTCCACTTTTTGCAGCCAGCCGATTTAGATTTTGAGATTCGCTTACACACATTTAAAATTACACTGTGGTTCTCTCTGAGAAGCTATTTATCTTTTTCAGCACTTAGTGGTTACGCAAATAACCGTAGCTCCAAGGTTTTTAGCTGTGGCTCAGCTGTCTCTATCTTTAACTTCTGTTTAATCCCTGCCCATTCATTTAGAACGGCAAACACACACGTATGTCAAAGATCTCCAACAAAACTGACCTTTTAGGAAAAGTTAGCCAACGCCTTCCAACTAATCATAATCCAAATTTACAGTGGTCATGGTGTAAAGTCATACAAATATTCAAAATCATTTTTCAGCCAGAACACTTATAGTTATTCTTCATGGGCCATGAACCACACACGTTGCTCAGTGAAGATCAAACTGTCTGAATAAACAGTGAACAACAAAGAAAATACTGGTAAACTTAGAACTGAAGCCACTTCTAAGTTCTCTGTACACACCTGTGTGCACAAAAATAGACTAAGTGAATTACATCCTATACTTGTCGCATTCCTAAATTACACATATGGATTACCCCACTGTTGTCGTGTACAGTGTTACATTTCGCGTCTAAGTGTGTGTGTGTGTGTGTGTGTGGCAGCCCTGCAGGTGAGAGCCAAGAGCAATAACAGGATTAGATTGTGTAGTCTGCCTGACCAAGCTGTGCCCTCCTGCTGTGACTGTCACATGCTGCCTGACACTGAAGATGCTGCTACAGTCAGATATTTTCACAGACATTCCCTCAGTCAAGGTCACACCCAAGGACCCGCGGTGATATACAAAAGAGCTGACATACCACAGGGAAAGTGAGTTACCAACAAATGCCAGCAGTGACAGACTAAAATATACTATACATGTGTACATACTGATACTGATTTAGAAATTAAGACTAAAGGTTTTTTGTTTGCGTCCATACACATATCCCATTTTCAGAACATCATCTTAATTCAAACATTTTTAAAAACCAAATGTATTTTACAGTTGCACTTAAAACTGGAAAAATAAATAAATTCGATAAAGCTACCAATGGTTTCATCTGTCACACATTTCAAAATTCCACCAAAAATATCCATTTAACTCCAACTAACCCAAATCAAATATGAAATATTATCACTGACATAGAAAGTTCTAGCTGTCAATTTGCAAAAAAGCCCAAGAGCAAATGTTTATGATGAGGCTGGTTATTCCACTGGAAACTATTAAGCAGCTGACTCAGTTTGCTAAAGCAGCTGGCTGTATTGTTTGATCTTATCAAAATTTAGAAGCTCATCAAATGATATATTTTCTTCAGTCAGTGCAAGTAAGAAGCAAGCAGTAAAAATGACATTTTGCCCAGTGTCTGTCAAACAATCTGTGACAAGTAAAGCTACATGTTCCTATTCTACTGTGTCTTTAATCTGGTTACTCTGCTTTATGACATTAACACAAACTGCACTAATGATAAAAGGGTACTGGAAGCTGAATCTCAACACAAAATTCACTCTGTTCGATAGAATGCATGGGTGTAGATCACAGTACCTGTCCTTTCCGGTTGACTCCAATGATACCAGCAGTAGGTTCATGGGGGGCAGTGACAAAAATAGTCTCCCCACTGATCCTGTTCATGTAGATACAAGTTCCAGTCTCAAGGTCATACAGGTGGATGTAGCCATATTTGGTGATGAGAAAAACCACATCTTGCTTGGAACTGATCTAGACGAACAGACAGAAAAATCAGGTTACAAAGTGTACAGCATAACCAAAGAGCTCATTACCAAGATGCCCTTCAGCAAGACACTAAAGTAAAAGCAGATTAAGTATTGCCAGGCCCCAGTTAAAGCCACTCACTGAGGTGCAGTTAAAAGTGCCCTGTGTAAAAGGTGCAATTACCAATACTGTCAATCAGTGACTGAATACCGGTTAAATAAATTTAAAAACTGAGCAGTGCTTAAATAACACCTTTCAACTCCTCAACCCTCCTCACTGCCGACGATTCTTGATTTTGGTAACAATCCTTTACAGTGAATGATGATACATGACCGAGGAAAATAGTACTAAACCCAGATAAATAGGGAGTCATTTATACAAAATAAAGACAAATAAGCAACAAGTACGGGCTCTACAAGCTGCCTTAAGGTAGAATTTGTACCTGCATGGCAACAGGGAAGTCATTCTGGGCTTCTGGAGGAAAGAAAACATCCACAGCTTTCTTTGGAAATGGTTGATTCCCAGTTGGTGGAGTCCCCACTTCAATGATGTGGAGCTAGAAGCAAAAACACAGTGAGAGAAAAGAAACAAAAGTAAATCGACAGTGTCTCAATGGAAAGTTTTTAAATGCAGCCAAGTTGGATTCCACATGCTCTCTATTTTTACAGTTGTGAGCCGAAGGCTTTGCAGCGTTAGTAAATCTTACTTTTCCTCCTGCCTGTCCTCGCACAGCAAAGCAGAACAGAGTTGACTCCTCGGTGTTGCCCTCCATCTTGAACTGTGCAAAGCCGGCGGCATGCCCTTCAATAGGCTGAGACACCTTCCTGTCCACAGAATACAACTGCATGGCTCCAACAACACGGTTTTGCTGAGGAGAGAAAAACTACAGTTCAGGCTAAAGTCAAAGTGTTTTGCACTTTATTGTTGCACTAGGGTTGCTTTTGTTTGTTTTATTGATTCTTTGATAAAATCTATTACTTCACTGCATAAACTCACCTTTACATCTCACACAGTAGAGCATTTTTCATTGTGTTTTATGGTTGGTTTAATATTTAAGCAATTAATCATAATAAATGTTCTATTTTAGGTTACTGAGAGAGTGAGATCACATATTTTATTAGTAAACTGTCAGACTTCCTTAGTGTATTAGCTGTGTATGAAAACAGACAAATCTAGGATCAACAATAAGGTTGAAGTAAATTTTTTTTGCCCTTATGTTGGCTTCACTAGACAGGTTAGTAGAGAGGCAGACAGGAAAGTAGGGAGAAACACAGCGGGGAAGACTTGCAGCACAGGGCATTGAGCTGGAATTGAACCCAGACCGCTGTGTCAGGGACTACAGCCCGTTTATGGGTTGCCCAATCAGCCAGCTGAGCTATCCGGGCACCTGAGGTTGAAGTAATTTTTGAAACACACAGTTAATTCACCTGTGCAGAAATTCCAATGAGCAGCAACCACTTCTGTTTGGCATCAGTGCGGTAGTTGATGATCTGGCAGCCTGCCAGGCTGGAGTGACGGTCAAAGACTTTGATTGGCTGAGAGTCACCCTCCATGCTCCAATGGTAGACTGCGTTGTCTGTGACCAGGGCAACAGTGTTGAGGGAGATCCACTTCCAGAAGGTCACATCATCTGTCATCGTGTGAGCCTTCATCTTGCTCTTCATCTCGATGTTAAAGATCTGCAGGGTCTTTGCCGCTGAAAATATTAACAGCCGAAGTTAATGCACAGTGTCACGGGTGAACAGCGCAATACCTGCTTAATAAACTTTTTGACAGCAAGAAAACTTACAACAAAATCAATCTAGTGACAAGGCTACAACACACAACCCATCGCAGACTTCGGGAGTCAACAAATCATTTAGTCAAAACTATCTTAATTGCCAGAGAAACATTGGTAGGCAGGTTTTGGTTTCAGTAGCACTGACAGACCATACAAAAAAACAGGACCGGTGTCAAAACAAGGTGCAAGACCAACAAAAGGGCAACCACTTAAATGAGTGGATCTGCATTCAGATATGTCTGATGCAATTAACAGTTAATGTGAAGCACATTCAGCTGCAGCCGAATAAGCAACCCTTTTGTGATACTGTGAGCAGAAAATCAGAAATCATTACTCATCTACCAAATAGACTTTTAATTTGAGGAACTCAGACTGTGCCCCAACTGATTAGCACTGCATCAAAAACATGCAGCCCCTCAATCATTTCAGCAATGTTACTGTGTTGGCACAGCAACTGAGGGCAACAAAAAGCTGAACATGGCTCAACTTTTTCCACAAAGCAAAGCAGCGTCACGGTGAGCCACAGCCTTGGCTAAATATATGTGGGTACAGCCAAGGTAGATTAATTTGCAATGTCAATGGAGTACTGCTACTGTTGACCTTGCAATCAGCAGGATGGATACGGAAATGATTGTCACTAATTATTTTCCAAACTTATAATATCCTGTCTCATGATAATAAATCTGCAGTGCTGGGTGTGACTAGCTGTTAAGGTCATGGATCTATTGGTCAAATTGTTCTTCCCAGACACAATTTCATTAACAGTCAGTATGTGTAAAAACACACCTGCATCAATTCAGTCTTTTTTTTTTGATGCAGTGCTGGAGTTTGCTTAGATATACTGCAACTACATTGTCTACACTCAACTGGATAAACAATGACTTTCCATGTTATTTTTAATTTCTTTACTTATCTTTTCAACCAAAACCAGACCCAATAGGTATCGGTGTCTGCACAAAAACATTGTGTCTGGTGCAAGTTAAAAAGAGAATTGTATGGCTTTCAACCCCACTACCTACTAGAGAAATGAAACTCCAGGCGTGTTGTTACAGCTCTTAAGGGATTCACATTGAAATTTAATCCTAAAATGAGTGACATGGGAATTTGGGTTGGGTCTGAATGCAGATTAGCAAAAGAAGACCACAAAGCACACAAACAGATGTGGTGATGAGGAGGATGCTGGACAGATGCACTCACACCCATTCTGTTCATTTCCTCCAGCTCAGTCTCACTGGGGGAAAGACACTACAATGATTGGGGCCAAGATATGTATTCTAGATTTAATCTAGCCCAAGCAATCCTAAACCAAGTTAAACAAAAACTATTAAAAACAGGATACAGATGACAGTACAGTGACATTTAGGATCAAATATTTTGGTAATACTGTGTGTATAGTGGGTTGTAACACACACTAACTACATAAAATATGATGAGAGGTTGTGAAGTGAAAAATCAAAAATGCAGTGAAGCAACATGAAATAATGCAGTTTTGTCCTTTAATCAGCTTGTCTATTCAAACTATGCCTGAAACTGAAATTATTTATCATATTTAAGCATAAATTTTCTAAGTCAAATGAAATGAATCCTTCAATACATTAGGAATAGTCAGTGGACACATTCACAGTATATAATGTGGAATAATACTTGTAATTCAAAGTATGAATATATGCACAGTTACTGAAAACCTGCAAGCAATGTAAGTATTTGCAAGACAGGTTTGAAGCTAGAAGTGTAGGACAGAAGGAAGGAAGCACTGCATTTGGCTTTAATCTCTGCAGTGTCCTGGGGCTGGCCAGTCAAAATTGTACCTGCACATTTATTTAATCTTTAAGACTGGTGTCCCCAGTTCATCTGTGACTACAGCAACTGTAGTTGCCTATATGATATTACTAAACCACACAAGTCTAAACTCGTGTTTCACTGTTTTGCTGGATGACATAATAGACTAATTCATAATTTATAAAATAATTGTGTAACAAAATGTGTTTCAGCTTTCTCCTTTATTGATAAATTACTTTCATTAAATAATTATGTGCATTTACCTATATCATTTTTTTCTGTGCTTTGTAAATGCCACAATATCGACTAGTATCTACTAACTGGGGCAAAAAAGTAGAACTCTTCTGCACATGGTAAATGTAAGGACATTTTAGCATATAGAGCATAACTTTTTTTTTTTTTTTTTTTTACAAATTTGGCCTTTCTGGTTGCTGCCAGCTCTAAGTTACGAGAACATTTATAAAAACAAAGGAGGAGAACAAACATTCTCCTTAGACTTTGCAAGTATAATGCTCTTTAAAGCAGTGTGAATGCACTGGTCTCTGCTTGCTGCTATTATGTGCATATACATACATATATATATATATATATATATATATTAAGATTATATTTGATTATAACATCACAAGCCAGTGACACAAAATTCTTAAGAGAATAAGGCCTACATCCCAGGGACATCCCTGTAAGACAGTATGTACATAATGGCCTACTATTCATTGAAGACTGGTCGATAAGTCACTGCTTGCTTGATTTTCCCATTGTTTAAATGACCGTATCATTTTTTCGGCATGTTTTAGTCCTTTTACTACATACATATGTACTATACATTACTACCAACCATTTTCCAAGGCATGCAGCATTTCTGAATATTCACCGGGTTGTTCTTAAATTCCAATGCTTCTTTGTCACTGAAAATTTTCCATTTCATTTATATAACATTTTTCAAAGACAAAATGTAGCTCAGATGTGGATTCTGATCTGTGGGTGTCTTCAGGTTGTGACTGGCAGCTTGAAATTGACACAGCAGCTGCATTATGAAATGATGCAGTGTCTTTTTGCCTTCAGTTTAGTTACTTGTGAGTCAACTTCTCTGATGTTGTCAACACCAGAACAATGCATTTACGCTATGTCCCTTATTTATAACACAATAATTATGTTTGTGAAGGAAAATCACTTGTGGGAAGTATGTTTTCTGTAATCTGTTATTATTTAAAGTTCATTTTACACCATTAAGTGTGTTCATGCTGTACTGGAGTTAATAAAAACCAAACCATTTAAAAATCTGAAGTCCAGCATGTTTTGGAAAATGGTCAGCCGTGATATAAAATATATGTACAATGTAGCAAATGGGAAAAACACACAAAACACAGAAAGGAAAAAAAGATACAGTCCTTTAAGCTACAATCTTAATTTAGTTATGCTCTGCTTGTATTTTCATTCTAAATTCAAGCATTCATTAAAATTGCTTTCAGTACTGTGCAAACATGTCAAGACAGTGCATACAGGATCACTTTGACAACTCATGATATGTAAAATTCAACTCACCGTCTGCAAACATAAGAAAGCAGTAAGAAATGAAAAAAGAGCAAAACAAGCAAAATAGACAAAGCATTCATGACAGCATGACATTTTACTGTTACTACTTCTACGATTCCTAAAATATAAATGTGTTACACTATTAGTAAGTTACTCTTTGTTTTCTGACAAACAGAAATGGGGTGGTCTACATATGAACATCAAAATGAAAAGCAGACTGTGACAGCTACGTAACTGACTGACAACACAAACAAAAGTTACACAAATGGCCCAGTGTATTAGAGAAGCAAAATAGCAAGATATGTGATCAGCCAAAAATCTTAGCTGTTTACTGTTTAGTCCATGTCCTTTCAGATACCTAGCACACTTGCTATGTGCTAACAGTCCTACATGCATTTTAGTTGGAGCTTACCTTTAAGGGCGATAACTTTGCTGGCAGGGTTCATGATAGCGCTGTCGGCAGAGATGGGGCGGCGGATGGGATTGTTGGGGTCAGCCATGTCAATGATGACAACCTGGGCCTGCTCACCCACTTTCTCCCTTATACAGATGAACTTGTCGGACTCCATGGTAAGAGTGCTGAATCCAATGTTGGCTGGGTTGATCCCCAGGTTCTGGAGCTGACATGGGTATGCAAAATCTGTTTAGTGGCATGACCTACACTGTTGACTACAAAGAAAAAATAATAACAACTTGGGTGCTACTAAGGTAGCCGCTACCCATCCATCCATTCTCTATACACCACTTTATCCTCACTAGGGTCGCGGGGGGTGCTGGAGCCTATCCCAGCTGACTCGGACGAAGGCAGGGGACACCCTGGACAGGTCACCAGTCTGTGGCAGGGCTACATATACAGAGAAACAATCACACTCACATTCACACCTACGGGCAATTTAGAATAATCAATTAACCTCAGCATATTTTTGGACTGTGGGAGGAAGCTGGAGCACCCAGAGAAAACCCACGCATGCACAGGGAGAACATGCAAACTCCATGCAGAAAGATCCCAGGCCGGGATCTGAACCGGGGATCTGCTAACCACTACTCCACTGTGCAGGTAGCTGCTACCATTCCTGTGAAATATTACGGATGACTGTGTAGGTGCAAGAATGCTATATATTTTTTACAGATAGCCATCCTCTTGCCAATGATTAGGGCCCATACTACGTGGGCACAAATGCCATCACGCAGTCCAGATCCCAGGCAGTCAGACCATTTCTGCATGTCCCTCCCCTGCTCTGTTTCGCTGCATTTCTGGTCTTGGTCTCTACTGCACCTTTCTAATACAGTGTAAAATGCTTGATATCCAATATTTTCCAGCTCATTGTAGCCAACTGCCTTTGTCGATATAATGACTTATTTTTTTCACCTAACTGCAGAGAAAATCTGGTGTCTCCTGTGGTGGAATTAACATATACCTCTTTCAACTCTTATCATGATGCTCCACTATTAGACACATATACAAAATATAATGCTTTCAAATGTAAATATTCATTACTCAGAACAAGAAAACTAACATACCAAATTTACTTTTATGCAACATTAAAAAAACCCTGCACAGTTTTAGCTTGACAGGCATTATCTGCCTGTCAATGTTTCATTTGGCCTAATGCCAGTATTTCATTTCATCGGCCACAGATGATGTCAATATCACTGTCCATTGTGTACAGACACAAATCCATTTCCAGTCAAACATGAGATGCATAAATTCAAACAAGTCACAACTACTACTGAACAATTAATCAGTTTCAACTTGTTATTGCATTTATAAACAATGCAATAAGCAAATGGCAAAGACTGCAATTTAGAAAGTACTTAATTCAACATATCTGACCCAGGGTTTAAACTGTCGTGTCAGTGGTTTCACAAATTAGAGCCAACCTCCTTGTGTGATAGTTGTGCTTTTGATGGTTTCTCTTTAAGTAAGGATAGGATATTTTCCCCAAATGATTCAACCCAAACTATAACTGGGATGATGAACTTACACATCTAAGTGTCCCACAAGCAATAAGTTCATCTTTCAAGGCTAAGCTTGCTCATGGTAGAATGTATAACAGAAATTCAGGTACCCACGTATCAAGTACACATATGTTAACCCAATCTAGTTGAATACATCAGCTCTGCAATAAACTCTGTTTTCATGGTGTTTATAAACGGCTGCATTCAACGCTACACACACTGTTGCAGACATTGTATTAGATTGCATTAGTTTAGCAGGAAATATTTGATAAACTGGGAATTGAGCGCTCATTGTTCTATGGCAAAAAGGTCATCTTAAGTGGATGGGTGTGAAAACAGCTCCGTGAGGTTCAATCGAGGTTGAGTGAGAACCCTAAGCACATCTAACAATCCACTACAGTCAGAAGCTGGGATGTACCAGCTGAGCTTAAAGCTGTCTGAATTTACTCTCATCCATCCTACAATGTGCTCTAAAAAATAGCTGAGAGCGAAGGATTTCTGACTAAATTGAGTGGTCCGGCTGGTTAACAGCAGGACGAGGAGGTGACAATACATTTAGAAAACCCTGCAGAAAATCCTCAGTCTCTCTTCAGATATAAAAAAGGCCTGTCAGTGACATAACCTTTCTGTATGACGTTAAATGGCTCAGTGTCCAGTCACACTGCAGCTGACCGCGGTTTTACCAGCTGATAACTTTACGTGCATCGCTTTAGACGTGATCATCCGAGGGTCTGCACAGCAATACCATTAGAGCTGTATTAAAGCAGCGATCCTAGCAATGATCTATGATGATATCAGGTCAGCGACTGAAATGTCTTGCGTGGCTACGATTAAATGACGTGACTCCAACATCCCTCACGACACACTAGTGGTAACGAGCTCCTGCACTAGCTAACCGAAATGTAGCCACCGCACGTCTAACGTTATAATCCAGAAATAATGGCTGAAGGTCAGCAAAGGTGTTAAATGTCAGCTAGTTTCTACCCTTTGGTCGTCGCTGACGGCTAACGTCGGCTAACGTTGAGTCAACCGTGCTACAGCATCAGTGTAATGAATGAGAGATGCTAGCCTGAAAAGCTAGCAGTTAGCTGTTGGCTAAACGGGGGAGGGGAGGTCATTCATTTGCTGCGGGTATTGACGTTAGCTTGGCTAGCAAGCTGTCAAACAACCGTTAAGCAGATAAATCAACGAGTAATGAAAATATTGGAGTTTAAATGGGTGCACATTTTGCCCACATACCTGCAGGTGCTCCTGGAAGCGGATAGGTAGTATCTGAGCCATGGTGGTTTCCTTGAGCTTCTCCGGAGTCCTGAAATTCTAGCCGTGTAGCTAGCTAGCTCGGCAGTAGCACCGCGCTAGCTACGACCTCCTCACTGTAGGTCAGAGCCAGTCGGTGAAAACGATAACGCGATCAAAAAATACGATATGCTGTATTGTTAGTCGTGTTTCCGAAATCCGGTATCAATAAAACCGTTAAATACGTCCCCCTTCTGCATGTACTTCCTGCACTGCATCGATGGATAGCAGCGGCTGATCTTCTGTCCAAAATCCGCAATGGCGGCGGAAACAGCTCAGAGCCTTCCCAGTCCGGAAACATCCAGGGAGCTCTGGAAGGACACTGGCTCTGCTCGTATGTACCAACAAATTCAAGCTTTTCAGTGTGAATAAAAAAATAAGACTATTATTTGTGTTCTGCACTTTGCAGCCATACTCCGTGTTCCTTAAAATCAATCCAAAATGCGCCCATGTACGCCAGTTTCGTAACAAATTTGAAAACTATTTCTTCAAAAACATAATTGACAGCATATCTTTAAAGATTTACTCTATTAACCCTTCAGAGAAAATCCTACAGTTCACGAAAATTTAAATTTTGTAAACCCGTACAGTTAAAATGCCTCACTACTTCCCTTTGAGGAAAAAAATCTAAGCAACTTAAAGACATTTACTCTTCATTTTTTTAAATTTTATTTGATAGTCTGGTTATTAAACTTTTCATTTTTATTCACTGATTATTTTTCTATTTTGTCTAAAATATACATTATCTTTCACGTTTTGTTCACCTTAGGCATTTTCTGATGTTTTAGTGCATCAGTTTGAATTATTCTCTAAAAAATTGTGTGCACTTTTACTTTCAACTATGTACTTATTAAAATGTATTCAGATTTGTATGATTTTGTTTTTGCTATAATCTTTCACATTCAAATGTTACTCTGCATCTCTGCTGTCTTGAAGATAGAATTTGGTCATGAACCAGATGAAATCCTGCTATTAACATGACAAATATCAGATGTAATTTCTTTACTCTAACTGCATTCTCTAACTCAAATTTTTGTATCGAAGCATTCTATTCTACTAGTTTGGACCGAAGTCGAAAGAAGGAATAAAATATAAAAACAAGATGTCTGTGTCGATTCTAAATAATCCACATCAGGTATTTCAGGGAACTTCACTGGAAAGCGACTGGACTTCTGTTTTTGGTTCTTGTGAGGAGGTCCGGTTGCTTTTTACTGTTCAGGTTTGCAGCAGAATGCAAAAGATGACTCGAGACAAAGGGATGCATTTTAAGAAGCAGCTGTATTCGACTATAAGGCATTTCTAATCCAGTGTCTCTAAGCTGTTTTCTTTATATTTCAGTGTAAAAAGCCTAGACTCTATTAGAAAAGAAACAGTAAACCCAAATACATTCATAAGAAAACAATCAATGAAAAAAGAAAAATTAAATCCCAATTCACCAGTCATTTCAATTAAATAGAAAACACCATTTCATTTTTCCCTCAAAACAAATATATATTTCCTTATATATATTATATTATATTTATATATTTATTCTCAAGGCAGTTGGTCATGGCCAAATTAATTGACCTCATCATGGCCATTTTTTTCATGTTTCAAATTAGAAAACAGCTAGAATGGAAGAAAACAACAAGCGGAAGCACAGTTTACAGTAGGACCCACTGCACTGGCCAACAAATATCTCATTTTTGAGTGAGAGGGAATAGTCTATCAAGGCAGTGTGGCACGCAGACACACTTCCTCTGGAACAAGTGCAATGCAAGAGAATACATTCTCACACATCATAAAACTACAACACAACTCTCTTTCACAGCACTCAGGTTGTCCATCAGATTCCCTTTGCTTGTCTCCTCTTCCTCTAACATCTCTTCGTTGCAGCAGTGAAGGCTGAGTTGTGCTGTTCGAGTTCTTAGTCATTGCTGGGAGCTCAAAGTCCACTTGACGGAGATCAGTAGTGAGGGAGCTGGGTTCTCTGATCCATCTCGATTATCGTTGGTTTTTCCACCTCCAACTAGCACAAGAGAGGATAACCTACTAGCAGATGTCTGAACAATTTGTGCCAACTGAGGAGGAGAGAAAATGATCCCCAGCATGCCAGCATCTTGCTATACAGCTAAAATATGACTCATACACTGTCCCGAATACTGCACTATCGATAAATGGTGCGTCTGATAGCAGAAGGGAGAGGACACAAGTAGCAGGATTCTGCGGCAAAAAGGGTAATGATGACAAACGCGAGAGCGATTGTAGCTGTGCGCTCTGAATTGGTGCAGATGAACAGAACGCATGGAGAACACGAGAGGACGGGATGACTGACCAGGGAGAGATGGTACAGGATGGGATCACCGCCGCAACGTATGAGTGATCATCAACAGTGTTGGATGGCGGCGTGAGGAGGTTCCCTGGGTTACCATTTACATGAAGTGAATATGCATGTTGTTACAATGAAGCAAGCAGTTCACGTGTGTTTGCGTAAGAGAGATAGAGAAAAGAGAAAATGTGTAGGAGAAAAAGAGAAATCCCTGGGCTACATGAGAGGGCGCAGTGGAGGAGAGGCCTCGATGGGGCCTCAACCACCTCCATCTATCACATCCCTCCTTTACACCTGACACTCAGCAGAACTATGTGCTTCTCTTCTGAAGCTCCTGAACAAAGGCTGGAAAAGGAGAGACGAGAAACAAGCATAAGGTTCTCGAAATCCTTCCACTGAAACAACATTAAAATTTGGATTTTTTTTGACAGTACAAAGCAATCTCACCTCCAATAATTTCCTCTTTGACTTTTTGCAATTCTTTCCGCACTTCTTCCAAGATCTCCTGCAGAAACATCAGACAAAGTGTTAAAGAACGTGTTCATGTACACTATAGTGACTGCAAATCTCTACATGTGCAGCAGGCTGGAAAATCAGATTTGCAGTCAATATTAAAACAACTAGGTTTCATTAGGTTTTACCGTTTTTGTTTTTTATACGTCATTTCCTTGAAGAGTTTTGAAGTTTATGTTTGTTTTGATTGAACTATGAGAAGGAGAAAATCCACATCCATGTTGTGTAAGGGTTGAACATTTTTTGTCAGATGCTGAGTAAGTAAAGAGCACTGAAGGGAAGGGTGTAGGTTTCTGACTATTTCGTTCACATATCAACAAGGAATAGCTTACTCCACCTTTAAATAACTAATTTCTGTCAGCTTTCTCCAGTAAAATGATTAAACTGCTTCAGCTCTTTTGGCCAACGATCGATAATACTAGAACAAGAAGAAAGTCACCTGTTCATTTTCTCTAAATCTGAGTCATCCGGTCCACCTGCATCATTACTGTTGCTTGCAACTTTTGCCCTGTAAAAAGACAAGACAAATACAAAGATTTATTTTTGTGTTTCACTAAAAGGTGCTGCATAGACAGGGAAACAATCAATTAAATTCAACACAATAATACAAAGAAAACAAAGAATAGTGAATGGTTGATGAAGAAATACACACCCAGAGATTCAATAAGGTTAACCTGAAACTAAAATATCAATACTTCTGCAAAAGTGACTGGGGTAAATGAGGATTTTATCATCATCAGGGAAACAGTCGAATGTTCATATGCTACGAGCAGGAACTGTTCTAAAATAAGACCCAGTCAACAGGAAGTTTTACTTCCACCTGTCAGTCACAGCCCTATAAATGTGAGTCACTAAATCCATTCTGAAGAAGAGAAGAGAGGTGCGAGACAGACTTCTATCACTGAGTCTTTTGGCAATGACAAGTTAATATTCAGGTACAGACATACTGTAACTATGGCAACATCTATCTCTGGTTTGCATGTATATTAGGCGCCATTTGTGTGTTGATGCTTAAACGACACGAGTTCCCTGCATTTTTAAAACGACAAATTGCAGTTTTATTCATATTGATAAGAGTATGTATGACAGCAACATAAATGCATGTGGTTGTGAAGTAATGAATAGAATAAATAAATACCACCATAATAGAATAAAGCCTACGACTGCAAATACTCAGTTCAGCTTAGAAAATACAGCATCTCTTCATTGTATTATTTTTACGAGCCTGTGATGCTGAAATCTGTTTTATTGCCAAACCTCTACATATTTTAATGACATTTACAGAGCCATTTGAAAGGATTCGTTCTATAAGCAACAACGTTAGTTACTAAATGTATGAGCTGCCAGCGGTGTTCACTGACCCAGTTTCATTTGCTCTGACTGGACAGCTGACAGACTATTGACTCACCTATACATTTATTTTGGAATATCATTATGCAATTGCTGGCATTTCTAGTCAGTGTATATAAACAACGAGGCTATGTCAATTTCTCATCCCTCCTACTTTTTATTTACCTTTTTGAACACATTAAGCTTTTGCACACTAGAAGCATTAACTGGTATCAGAAATACCAGCCTGGCTTTTACTTGGTACTGATTGGAAAAGAAATCAAACGGGTAACTATGGGAAACATAGTGATGCTTTTTGCAAACATATATAGTCTGTACTGGTAGGTGCACATCAACTACAATATACAGACAAGCTAAGTTATCAATCACATCATCACTGTCAGAGGGTGACATCATTTCCCATGAAAGGACAGCACCCCAAACCAACCCCAGTGAATGACGTAAAAATAAGCATTAATCGCAATGCCAGTCATCCATCTTATTTCTCGGTTTTTACATTTAACACACTCCGCTGGTACATCTTCCAGTCCCTTGGGTGCATGCTATTTTCTGATCCATTAGATGGTGCTATCATCTGCAAAATATGCTACCCTAATATGTAGGTTGCAGTGACACTGTGCTAGCATGAGGGGGAAAGGAACGAGGGGAGCTAAGGTCATGAGTGAATGGGACAGCATGTATACCTGGAACCTTGAGACAATGAGGGAGTGGAGTCCATGCTCTTGGGGATGGAGTTATTCCTGTTAGTGAGACACACATACTCTTCTCTTAGAATGAAAATGGACAGCATTCACACACAAAAGCACACTGGTCCAGAGGTGAGCAGAGATGTACACATGGTCACAAAAATGCACACACACTGATGGAGAACTGTCTGTAGGGTGAGTAAAGACAGAGGACAACTGGGGGTTACACATTCACTGATGACAAATAACTGAATGTAGGATTACCTGCTCATGGACGCCTTCTCCCAAGGTCTTCTCACAGGCTCTGAGAGAAAATGTTAAAAAAAAAAAAAAAAAATGAGCTGTTAAATTTTGTTATTGCGTTTTACATTCATTTCATTGTGAGATGAACGTAGGCAGTGCTACCAATAAAACTGTATGGTGCTCACCGCTTTGACCTTGAGGCTCTGAATCATCCTGCAGAGAAAAGATCAGGGATGCTCTGTTAAAAATGAGTCATCCTCAATCTATTTCTATTTTTTAAGCTAGCTATCCATCATCTACAGTATTTGGTCCCATGCAAAAAAAGAAAGAAAAAAAGAACAGAACAGTGCTTGATTGGTGTTACTCAAAAATGATGTGACCAACAGCAGACCCTTACATTGTCGTGTGTCTTCACAGGCGGTTTCTCTCCAGTGTCTGCAGCTTTTCTCCTGTTACGAAAGGACCACTTTAAGTTATAACATATTTAGACTGGAAACTTTGAAGAGTCAGTTTTAGAAAATGTGTCATAAATTTAAAATATAATTATTACCCAAAGAGGAAATATGGCGCAAGTGGAGATACACTCGATGAGTATTGGACAGTTTATGTGACTGCAAACTTGTAGTGTCACTCACCTTCTTGCTAAGATGGCACTCATCTCACCCATCAAACCTCCTCCTCCTCCTCCTCCTCCACCTCCACCTCCTCCTCCTCCTCCTCCTCCTCCTCCGCCGCCTCCTCCAATGGAGGAGTTGCTGCTGCGGCTGGAGTCAGACTTGGCTGCTGAAGGTGCAGGAGTTCCATCCTCCTGCTGAGGGCAGCAAATAACAAAAACACAGATGGTATCTTAGGTCTGCAAGTGTAAACGACTGCTAGACTGGATCAATAAGGCAGCAGAATACTATTTGCATAATCAGAAAAGCACAGGATGGCTTCAGTGATTGCCCATTATGATAATCTTGCCTTCAAACAGCTGCAAAGTAACAGTCCTAACAAAAAGCTCAAACTCTAAAATTTGACACATGCTTACCTTGGATACTTTACGGAGTTTAGCTCCGGCCAGGGCTGCCGCCAAGCCCCCACCTCCTCCTAATCCGCCACCACCATCACCCGAGCCGCCACCACCTCCTGCAGAGGGCAAGGGTGGGGCTGGTGGAGGTCCTGAGGGAGGTGGTCCTGGAGGGGGAGGGACGCCAGCAGCAGGGGGAGGGCCAGGGGGTGGAGGAGGGGCTGGTGGAGGAGGAGGGCCTCCAGGGGCCATCGGCGGGGCAGGAGGAGCTTGGACTAAAGACAGAGAGGGACCATCACTAACTATTCAAAAACAAGGACAATCAAGATGCACACAAGTGGCAGTGTGATACAGGTAAAGTCCAGTTTATGTTTCTAAATCCCCATGTGACTTTGAATGTGGACTGTGGTGCCATTCATAATACAATAAATACTATAAGGAATTGTCGGTCTGCTGCATAGACGGTCACATTGCCCCTCACATTCAACACCGAAAAAGACACAGATTCTCTGCTCTAAAACACTGTGACTTCACACTTTTTTACTGGATATAGCAGCTAGATACATATTTGGCCACTGATTACTCCTGAGCTGTGTGATAGAGTAGCTTGCTGCTGAGTTTGTTGCTTTCTCGTCCCAATCACAGTGGGTGGACAAAGCACATTTTCAGAGAATTTGCAACTTCTCATTGTGCTTGAGAGAAAAGGAAAGGATGTACAAATCAAAGCATCTCCAAAGTCTGACAAGGATTGCTCTTTTATGGATGAAATTCCTGCACAGTCTCTCTTCAAAACAAGCCTTTGGTTTTAGCATCATTTGTTTTCCAAGCTCATTTGTCGTCCGCACGACCACAAATGTTGGGCTGCCTACATATATCTTGTGAGCACACAGAAGCATGAACTGGCTTTAAGACAGGTGGGGAAAAAAATCTAGAACAGGGGTCCTAGATCATATCCATAAATGATCAGTGGAGCTTCTGGGCTCAAAGAGGGAGGGATCAAGTTGTCATAATCACAATTCTGCTTTGATCCATGTCCACATATCAATGTCAGGAAACAGGGCCTATACAGCCTTTTAAATAAAGTTAAAAAAAACAGTCCATGGGCCAGACCAGACATTGGTACCACCTCAGGTGACCAAACCTAAGTGGTACTAAAATGTACTTTGTCTTAATGTAAGTACATTAAGATGTGATAGCCTTTCCACACTGGCAGCTTTATCACTTATTTGTGAAACTGTCACATTCACACCATAACTGCGATATTAAACAATTAATTTAAATCTCACTCTATGCAAAGATCAGATTTAATGTAAGTCAATAATCAAATAAAATTGTTTGAGAAATGCATTTCTTGTTTGTCTGTACTTTCTTTTAATGCTATTTGTTTTGGTCTATTTGAGTCTTGTTCTGTTATTTTGTGTCTCGTTTTTTCTGTTCTGTGCCTTGCTATATAATGTGCCTTTTTTTGTCCTTTTTGTGTCTTGTTTTTTCTGTTCTGTGCCTTACTTTATGTGTCTTTTTTTGTCCTTTTTGTGTCTTGTTTTTGTTGTTTTGTATCTTGCTTCTGTCATTCCGTTTCTTGTTTTTGTTACAGACGATCTTGTTACCATAGCAACAAAATCTTTCTAAAACTCAAGCTTGTTATAGCATTTTTATGTGTTATAAAGCTATTAACACAGATGACATGTGGCACTTCTTATTTTTCATAACGAGGAATAATCCTATCAAATTCGACTTCTGGCTCAGACCCTTTCATTATGTCCATTAAATGAGTGATAACAGATATTAAGCTGTGAGTTTGCAATGGCTGTCATATCCAAATGAAAACTACAAACATATAGCAAGTTAAAAATACCAAAAAGAATTGGTCACCTTGAGTGGTACCGATACTAGAAATTTTGGGTCCAGGCCCATGGACTAAAGCAGTGGTGTTACCATAGCTTGTTTTTTTGTTCCTGCTGGTGACACATCTCTGCTAATGCATATGCATACTAAATTTACCTCGCAGCACTATGAATCACTAGGGTTGTATTACAGTCTGACAAGCCTGAAATGGGCATCATACAGTCTGACAGATTTATTTACAGTTTTAATAGACGCCATCTCACACAGTTTAATGTGACGAAATTGCAAGTGTGCTTTTAAGGCAACCCAGTCATGCACAACTACCTAAGAGAAATAACGAAATATGATGAAAACTACTATGACTGGACTACAGTTTGGTGACCAGCCCAGGTGTTTCCTGACCTGCAGCAGCTTGTCTTTCTCTCTCCAGTCTCTCTCTTTCCTGTCGTTCCCTCTCTTGTCGCTCTCGCTCCTGCTGTTCCAGCCTCTGCTGCTCCAACCTGTGCACAAACAAACACATCTGCTATAAGCACATGTAAACAGGCTTAAAACAAAGTAGCGAATTATGACAACAGAAATTTTATGTTAAAAGTTATCCTAATCAATACAAATCGGTAAAAACAGTTCAACCATAAAATGAGTTGAACTTAAGAGTAATGATAAGCAATGCAGGCTTTCAACCACCCCCAATTAATGTTTATATTTTTAGATTATTGGATGATTTGTGCACAAAACAACCATGTCTAATTACAGCGTTTAACACTGGGTGGAGAGAAACACACACAGGATTCATATTCAACACAGTGAAGTTAGTGAAAAGATGGAAGGTTGATTTCAACACATCTGATTAGCCTACCACTGAAAAAGTCCACAGCTGGACAAGGCGGCCTAATTCGAGCCGCCTCAGCTCGCTACTGCTCCCTCCCCTCTCCCACAAACATCTGCCACTCACAACAGCTGTATGCAAAACAGTACAATGTACACAATCACTCATAAACACACAGGTCCATACACAATCACACACACAAACTGGAATTTAAAACTGTATGTCTGGGAAAGGATGAGGGGAGATCACATTCAAGTATTTTACTTCATCTGTTTTTCACAATCTTTTTATTCTTGTAAAGTTAAAACCAATAATACAAATACCATCCACAAACACCTTCATCTATACTGAATTCCAAAGGTTTTAAAAGCTCACTAAGCCACAGCATGCCAGCAACAAATGGGATAGCTAGTAACTTAACAGGCAGTCCCTACAGCCAATCACAAAGCCTCTCTGACAGGGCAGTATATCACCCTTTAGTCTAAAATGGGATTAAAAGGTTAATGCCTAGTCTAATGCAGGCATGCATGGAGTCACAACACTGGGTCTCGCTGAAGGAACAGACAAATGGAAGGAGAGAAGGTGGAGTTGATGCGAGAGGCGTCCACCTTGCTCTTTCTAACCTTTAACCTACAGAGGCTGACTGAGGGTTTAGCAGTGTCAGGCTAATGCCATCAAATCCTCTACATATGCGTGTGTGCAAAACTGTGCCAACTGAAATACTGCAAAGCCAAGACAGCTTGATTTGCTATTGATTGTTATGCAACTAAACCCAGAGGATAGCTTGTTTCTGTCAGAAACATTAAACTTCACATGGCCCCACTGTACACCACACTGGGGTATGTGGTCAAACAACTCACTGCCAAAAAAACATTGGATGTTTGAACACCGATATGGCTGATCTGTTGAATTTGCTGTTCTAAATTCAGTCTGAAAACCCCAAAGACATCTGGAAACGTTATCAGCTGGAAACACTATTTTTTGCTCCATCAGACTAAGAGGACATAAAGGTAGAACACCAGTTAAATGGGATGAGTGGTTTATTACAATAAGGAATGTAAAATAAAAGGCGAACTGCATATTGAGGAAGGCTGAAGTTACCTCCGCTGCTGTTCAAGCTCTTCTGGAGAAGGTCCATTTGACACTGGGCGGGGGAGGGTTGCATAACCTGTCAAATCAAAAGACAGAAAACATATTTTAATTGCTCTTGAACAATTCCTCGCTGAACTGTGTCCTTGTCTATGTGTTTTTATTGATGTATGTGGATTTTCCATCCTTGAGTGTACAAAGTCTGTAGAAGGTACAGAAATCCATGATGTGACAGAGGAACTAAAAACGGTGATGTACACCAATCAAGTACATTATTGTTTTTTCTAATTAGTTTTATTGTGCAGCTGCACAAAATGCATAAAGGATCAGATGTTACTGAAATAATCAGATCTTTGTATAAACAAAGACTGAAAAAATACCATAAAACAGATTAACTTTGGACAATATAAAAAATGCAGTGTGAAAAACGTAGCTCTAATCATGTTTTTGTTCAATGAAAATAAGAGTTAATGCCACAAAAAACAAGTTTCTAACAGCTGAGACATGGATTATAGCAGAACAGGTCATAAACAGGTCACATGGGGAAGAGTAACAGTGGAGAACGGAGTAAGCAGGGATTAATATTACCCTAGAAAACCTTTTCATACTTCATAGATCTTGATTATTGTCAGGAGCTTGCCTGCTCTGCATTCTAGTTGCCATCATGTGCATTTGTAATGTTTATGATCAGTTGCTATAGTGAAATGTCAAAATGTAAAGCTTTTTGTGGACCTCAGAAATAATAGCTACAACAATGCCAAGCTTAATGTGCATTCTCATAAACTAGAAAAAAGTTGATACTATGTGATCTGAGTAACCAAAATCGCATTTGATTAAAAACTGCATGTGCAACAGAAAAAAACAAAAACAAATGGTATCAATCTTGAATTACACTGTGAAAACCCACACTCAGACCAGACCTAGTACGGCACTTTTTAAAACACACAAGACAAAACAAAGACACAACAGGATAGGGTTTGCCAGTGCATCATGTTTTTGTAACGTCTCAGGCGATTGATTTGCTTTTCTTGAGTCTTGGTGAATCATGTTTGCTGTTAAACTGGAAGCACATTCCAGGAACTCTGTTCTAAATACATCAGCATTCCCCTAATGCTGTGAGAGAAAATAATCTGCTAAAACTAAAGGTTAAAACTGGTAATCAAAATATATCAGTTGGCTGTTTTAGGCCACAAAGTGGAAGTACACTGATATTAACCGAGCTACTGCTGTGTTTGTTGCACATTTAAAATCTTATCTATGATTTGCAAGGATACATTTCTTTTACAACTTGTGCAAACATTAAGCCAGTCACAGTGCCCTTTCCTCTTTCAGAAGCGAGAACTCATTTACCTGCATCTGCCATGGAGCTGAGGACCTCCAGAGCATGAGCCATGCCATTGGCAAATAGAGCAGCATCCTCCTTGCTGCCAAAGTTCAGCCCCCACACCTGCCGGGCATCCCGCCACTGGTGAAAATTGGGTGTGGCCTGGTTATACTTTAGACCTTTCACGATTGGACAATTTATTACCACCTGTGAGAGAAGGACAACAGATGGTCAATCAACAAGGATCCTAATGATAGAGCTGGTTAGCAAAATGAAAGCTTTGTGGCAATCTGTCAATATTTAAACAAACTCTTTACACATCTATTTCATGCAACAGGTAGACGAGCCCTTCCAAAAATGTCAAACAGACTCCCCATACTGTCTAACTTGCAGAAATACACTTATTTTCGACAACTCTGTGCTTGATATTCATCAGGCAGTTAGTGTAGTAAAAAGAGAAACCAGCCTGAAAAGGAGTAACTATAACTCCACAACTAATACCCCACAGACCAAAGAAAGATGAGATTTTTGATAACATCATCCCACTAAATGATTATTTTTGATAACATACAGTAAATAAGAGGACCCTCAACATTATACAAATCATAAATGAATTCCAAAATTGTAAACACTGATGGGTAAATTGTAAACCATTCGAAAAGTTCTTATTTTAAAATATTACACCAGATTTGAACTAGCTGGTCAGATATTTAAATACCCAAATCAGGAAAAAACACCGTGTAGCATATGGGAACAGTAACCATCTCTGAAAAACTGGAAAAAAAAACTATTAAAGGACCCCACAAACCCACATCCCTGCTTTAGTCCAAAATGATGGAGCTTGTGTTTTTATGGATTATCCTGGTTTATATTCCACCCAGCAGGTGGCGTGAAGCCTATGAACCAGGGAGAAAAATGTTATGGGTTTGCTTGAATGTGCTGACACGCCATTTCGCTATTTGTTTAACAGCCTCTGGATTCCACAGAGCGGAGGGGAGGAGAGGAGACCCTGTCAGAGTGGCTATCATAGGGGGCAAACATGAAAAGAGAGGGTAGCAAGTTCAGCTGCTACTGCAGACAGTGGTATTTTCCAAAACTCATCTCAATCATGATGACAGAATAAGGATGTGGCCAGAAACGTTAGGAGTCACTATAAATAGTATTTTGAAAATCTATGTAAGAGAAAGCCGCATGTTTGAAAAACCGGAATGTCCATAGGAAAACCTTAATGCCACAGGTCTGCTTGTTTCCAGTGCTGCTGAAGTCATCCAATCACCCCAGGATGGATAAAACTAATTGAAAACACAAGTGTGACGGCAACTAAGCATTACTTTATATGCAGACAGTCAGAGACAGAGCAGGTAGAAAGGAGAACATGGAAGGAGAGAGAAAATACATCCACACTATTCTGATTTGCTCCCTGCTGCTCTAAACCAGCAGCATGTCTCCATCGCACACAAATATAGCGTTCTTATTGGGTATCAGGCTTCTTCCCAAATTGTCACAGGAAATGGTTGAACAGACTAACTATCTCACAGGAAACATCATCCACTTTAAGAGCTGTCTCTGGGGAACGCTTCAGAGTGCTGAATGTTCAAAGAACGAGAGAGACACTGAAGCAGCAGGGAGGAGAGGGGTGTAGTCGAGAATAGACCCACCCAAGCTCAGTTTATTCAGCTTTTTAACTCGGAAACTGCCCACCTTTATCTGGTGATAACAACAAGGAACCCTCTTTGTTCTCCTTCTCATATGGCTTTACAGGGCATCCTCACTATGCCAACATCATGGCCAAAATAAACACTATGAGCTGCACAAAATTAGCTCCAGGTCCAAGAGTGGTGATTAGCATTCTGTGCCAAGGGGTTAAGCACAAAACCCAACCTGGGGAATATGTGAGCATGTCATTTTTTTTTTTAGACAAAAGAATTTAAACACAAGCTTACATTTAAAACACAGCAATCTTAGTCCTTTTCCAGTTTGACCAAATAGATTAAAAGTACTGCAGTGTAGAAAATCATAAAAACAAGCTGCACTCAGTCAAAACATAAAGCTCATCTGTGAGTTTGGGTTTGGCTTCCAGCTTCCTCTCACAACATTTGTTCATTAAATGTTGAACAAAACAAGCGGATTAAGTAAAGTAACTTACAGCATGGGAGAGACAATAAGTCCAACATACTTTACCCTCTGTTGCTTTATTCCTCCCTAAACATCAGGATTTATGATCAAATGAGATAACATGAACCAGCACAGGTGATCTACAGCCACTCTATGCTGATAAGGTAAACAACTTCAGTGGAGCTCCAGTTTATTGTAACACCAGTTAGTTCTTCTTGCACTACATTTCTTGCTTGTATCTTGTTCATGCTGTCATATATCTATATCAATGCAAATTAAGTGCATTAAAAGCAATAGATTGGCTAAAAATAATGGATTCTTTGGTATCTCTAATAGAACTTTAATCATATATACAGGAAATACTCTCCACAAACTCAACCTAAAGTCTGAGTGTGTCTTATTATAGATTGATAATGTGAATGAGTGGGCATTTACAAATATAGACCGACTCACACTTGATTACTCAGCCACCTGCAGGCACCACAGACGCCCACGGGCCACATGACAGGCACAGATGAGCGACACACACAAGACTCACACTACCAGAGGCAAAATATTTCACGCACACCAAACATACAAAGTCTGTCGGACACATAATCAGTCCAAAGCTGGCAGCCGCACCTGCTGGTCCGTCTGCATCTTGCGTCCCACTATCCTGAAGGCATTGTTGGTGGGGTTGTGATAGATCTGGACTCTGCTGAAGGCTTGGGGTCCAGTGCCTGCCGGAAGCCACTTCTTATTGCCATCGTCATAGATCATCACAGTGGCCCGAGCCTGGCAAATACTCGACTCACTGGAGAGACAGAGGGCGGAACAAAAAAAAGACAAAATTAATTCACAGCACGGTATAAGTGAGTCATGAGAGTATGAGGATCTCACCTGGTGATATAGTTAAGAAAGATTGTTGTCCTTTCCACTAGAAGACATGCTTAAAATTAAACTTCTTCTCCATTTGAACCACAACCATGTGTGGCAGCGACTTCAACCTCAGCGACAAATGATCCTTATGAACACGTCACTTATTGATCTGATGACAGTGAGAGATCTACTGTCTGTTGACAATATATCCTCATGACTGTGTGTATGGACATCACAAGAACTGCAGCTCTAAGTCACTACTTGTTATTCTATGGTACCACAAGCCACAGATTTCATAGATTTGAGAGAGACTACACAAGTACAACTCCATGACTCTGCGACTTGTGGAGGAGAAAAGAAACAGAACATCTGGAGTCTTGTATGGAGATATTTTGAGGTTCTTGAAAAGCGCTATATGAGTATAATGTAATGTTATGATTCTTATTATTTTACAGTCCCATCAGTTGAGCAGGGACAAAAAAAAGACAACCAAACACCAGAATGTAAGCAGCAAGAGAAAACGTCTCAGCATTATTTAAGCATCCTAACTGCACAAAGCATTCAAAGTGAGAATCTCAGCTTGTGACTTTGTATTGACTAGATATCGTCCAAATGTTTGTATTCTAACATAAAACATTCAAAATATGGCAAAATATAATGCTGTACATCCACGTGGGTGTTCGAACATTTTTGCAGATTTTTAAAAAAATCTTTATTTTGAAATTCAGTATATATATTTTTGATACTGACAATTGTGGAAGGTAAATGATACTGACTATCAAAGTCCTGGTCCTGTAACATTTCTATCTATTTTCACATCAAAACAACTAGTTCTTTGTCTAGCATGCAATGTGGACTGTAGCTTAAATGGAAGAAGCAAACACAAGGGAGCTGAGGGACAACTGGAGACACCAGATGGACAAATGACTGAAAGACACTCCGTTATAAACAAAGCATTTTTAGAGATGAGAGTCAGTCCTTCCAGATGATCCTACACTCATTCTAATTAATCCACAATGTCACAGCACAGTCCTTCTGAATGTGTGCTAGGCATATACCATACACTACATGGACATAACCAGCACCTGACTCAAACGGTATATATGTGTGTGAATATATGTGAATTTCAGGTTGTGTCTTGCCAGACACCACAGAAACATACACCAAACTGTATGACTGGCTACTCGCTGACATACATGCGGAAGTATTCTGCGTATGTACAAATTGTAGGGAGAAGCAAATGAAAGGCAGAAGATGGAGCAAATGTGAAAAAACAAATGCAGTAAAGCGTTGTTGTCTGCTTGGAAAAACAGAGATCAGTTTGATCCTCAACAAGATGGAAGGTGAGACAACAATGGAGGCTGACAAAGACGGGAAGTTGTGCCGAGCTCCGGCAAACAGACGAGGCACTGGAACCTTCCACCTGCTCCGCATCAACCTCCACCTCCACACACTTTGTAAGAAAACAGTCATGTGATGTGCTGTGAGATCAGTGACAACACATTTATTTATAGTTCCAAGTGGGCAGAAAACACAAAGTTACACATCAGTCAGGTATTTATTAAGATACAGGTTAGGCAGCAAAGAGGCTGCAGACGGCGTTTGCATTTCAGACACTGAAATCGAAAGACAGAAAAATGTTTCCTTTTAGAAAAAAAATCCCACAATAGATATACCACAAAAAGCCGCCTGTGCAACAACACACACACACTTGCAAGCTCTTGCTATGTGTGAACAAAGAACAAAGCTATCTGATAAAACGTCAATAAGCATTCGCAAATAATGCACAGTTTGCATGCATTAATTTACCTGCACAACTTTCAATATATATTGCATTTTCTGGTTTGCCAAGAAGCAATATAAATTTTAAGGACAGCGTAACAAAGACTGGCTGATTCCAACTTGAATTGTTTAATCATTGCTCCCCCTTCCTCTCCTTATTTGCCCCCCATGCTCTCCTTATAGTCCCCTAATCCATCTCTTCCACCTCTCCCTCCATCTGTCCCACCCGTGATACAATCTGCTACTTCCGGTGACACAGCACCAAAGCCACAACCCCCTTCCTGCTGCTAACACTGCCTAATAAGGACTGCTCCTGCCTCAACAATCAATGCACACACAGACACACACACAGGTTGTACATTTTTCAACAAGTTAACATTTAAATTCAGTCCATATTAACTGGAAATTACATTTTGACTTTGATGCTCACAACACAGCCAAATGAAAGAATGTATAGTGAGTAAAGCAGGATTTCACTGATTAAGTGTTCACATGTTGGCTCCTCTCCAACCAGGAACTACTCAGATGTTCAGGCCTCCAAGCATCTTTATAAACAAGAGTATTTTAGCCTGCAAGTTTCACCAGAATCTGTCTGTGTGCACACCACCGCAGATAATCTTGGGTTTGCTTTCAATCACAGCAAAAAGTGTGTTACATAAGCTTCAAAACACCTTCCTGTGATTGCGTTATTTGGCACAAGTCTTACAATAATTGTGCCCAAAGTGAATGCCGGTTCAGTTTTTCATCGTGATTTTAACTTCTTCATGCTTTTTGGTAACCTGTACAGATCCCTGCAGAAGTCTGGCACTTTACTCATATTTACTATAGTTCAGATAGAATTTTTAAAAAAATATCACAACAGTAAAATAAAAAAAATCAACTATTTGTTATATAAATTTATATCTCTCCATTTTCCTTCAAATGTCTTAATATTTCATGAGAAACACTTTCACACAGGGTTGAACAATATGGAGCAAATATCTAACTGTAATTTCCTAGATAGGTAATGCAATATGATGTGCAAAATATTTTCTTTTGAAGACGAACTTCACTTCACTGTATGATACATAGTAGTGGATGAAACCGGTTGAGGTAGGAACCTCAGCGTTAGAGGTCATTTTTATTATGTGTTTTTTCACCCCAGAATTTTAAAATTACTCAGAATATAAATACACTTATTCCAATATTGTACGCAGTCTCAGTGTGCTGTACAGATGCCTCAGTCTAAATAGATGATAAATACAGATCAATTGTGGGGGTTGACATACTGGCTGATTAAGCTAACTGCAGTTCTATAATGTTGGTCAATAAATAAGTATATTAGAGAAATGGCAAAGATGTGGTTGAAATCATGTTGACGCTGTGTGCCTATACCGATTTTATCCGCTTAAAAGCACTGATTTCCTTAGTTTATATTTTTATATGACAATGTCCCACTGTGTATGAATCTTGATCAAAATTCTGAGAAAACCCTTGAAGTGTCGCTACCAGTAGTCTTTGTTTTGTATGTTCAGACAGATTTATCACTATAGGATGTTGTCTAATTCTTAATACGAATTTCCATCAGTCTCTAAAATCCAGTTTGTATTGAACGCTAACATTAAAGGTGCTTCAGAAACACTCAAAGGGTGTTCTGAAACCAAATACTACAGTTTAATAAGGCATGGCGAAGTTTCTGCAGATTCACAAAATCCTCTGGAATGTTAGAGCTCTACCTTGGATATTGGTTTTGTTATTTGAGCTTAAATGTAAGTAGGAAAGTCCTGCACACAGAGATCTAAGCTGCATAACTATTTTAACAATTGTGTATATAAAGAGGATTTTTACAAGGAAGACTAGGCAAACTCCAAACAGTCTTTCAGCAGACAAAGGCTTGGCCATCAATCACTCTAGCAGGTTAAAACCTCGTATGGCTGCATTGATCCTACATCAAACACAGCACCGCAATATTCTCTGATCTCATCAGCATCAAGCCGGCAGTCGATGTGCCGGGCAGAGGGGGCTTATGGGAACTTGGAGGGGACAGAGACTTAGGACTGGGAAACGGATGCATATTTAATGGCAGAGAAAGCGAGGGCTCAGGAGTGAGACTGAGAGTGAGCAGCTGCATTATTGATAGAACGACGGACACTGAGACGCTAAAAGCGTGTGCGGCACAAGCGCAATAAGACAGCGACTTGCGCACACTCTTCCACCTGTCAACCTGCCAACACGTGTGTCCGTGTTGACCCGGCCCTCTGGGTATAGCGGGCTGCAGAGGCCTCGCGACCGAGTTAGACTGGACTGTGTGTTACAAACCACGACAGGCGCGGCCATAAACAATCTATTCCTGTCCTTCCTTGGATGAAGACCACCAAGTCCACTAGTGAGGTCAGTGAAGCCGGTTGTCAAGCTAACTAAGCGAACAGTTGACTTAAGAGGTTTTCTCTTAATCACAGATGGGTCACTGGCTGATGCTCTAGGAGGGATTTGAGACACTCATCTTTAAAATACCTCAAAGGACTCAACACAACCGAGGGTTTCAGCAGCAGACGTGACCACTAGGAAAATATGCAAATTACTCATTTGCTGAAGCTCAACCTGGTCTCTCTTCACTTACTGCAACCAGAGAAAGTTCCTCATCCCCTTTTGCGGTTTGGTCTTCTTCGTCACTGAGGGGTTAACAGGAAATCAGAGCACGGCTGGGGCATTTGCTCACTTGGAAATGTCTGTATAAGGCTGTGCTCAGAGCTTTTCTCCAAATGTGCTGGCAAGTACAGTCAGGCCCAGTGGTTCTGTCTCTTCCCTCCTCCTGCTGCTCCTGCTCTTACCTGACCCTCCCACTGTGCTCCTGTGCCATTCTTCTACTCCAAATCAAACAGTTTTAACAGGCAGAAAATCTGTACAAGGAGCCCTCTCGGTGGCATCCTTGCAGAGATACTTCTTATATAACAGTGCTGTATATGCAGTGCAGGAATAAGTAGAACTGACTACAGTTGAAGAATAACTGAGCACAGATTAATCCACATTTTACTATTTATCTTGTTCATCACGATAATATTTTACCAAACACACATACATAAAATACATCAGTCGTCACGCCAACACAAACCAGACTGAAGTTACTTAGCGCTGTCAAGACACTAAGGAGAGTAATGCTATTTGTCTCTGCATCCATCTCCGACAGGCCCGCATAATTCATCATACTTTTTTCTCCTCCAGGGGTGCATAATACCAGAATATGAAAAGCTGCCCCCTCGCAACTACAGCCAAGTATCATTTTTTAATGATGTCCAGACTTCTTGAGTTATTCTTGCCTCCAGGAGTAAATGCCTTCTACTGTGGCCTTCTATGAATCTCCAGATACAGTGATACAGACCAACACGAATAGCCTCAAGGGATGATTTACACACAATTCACAATACAATATGAAACATAAGATGAGAAACAGGTGTCACACTCAAATTAGTAAAGCCCAGGTGGCTGCGCTGCACCTTAGATGAGCAATCCATGATTCATTACTTATTTCCATCTTTTCCTTCAACACAACGTCATATTGAAACCGGACATGGACTGACAAAAAGTCACTTAATAATATCTGCGTGTAACCAAAGTGCTACTTCCCTCTAGTTCGCAGAAGGATAATAATAGGCACCACATTTCACAAATGATGGTCACACATGATAAACATTGATATTCCGAGAAAAGCATCAACTTTTATGCCTGTGCAGAAGACCAATGTTTTATATGTGGCTTTCCGGTGTAGGGAGAAGGTGAATCCTTTAGTTCTTAGAAATGTTACGGTCAGCTAAAAATGATTTACTGCTAACTTAGTATTTTACACTGAGAATTTGGCAAAATAAAATCTGTAGCTGATAAGATTACAATATGGTTATATGGATATACAGTACATAAAATCATTGAGTTAAGAGTGAAAGTTTCTCTTTCCGCCACAGCAGCAGAACGGCTCGACACGAGACAAAGCTGGGAAAATCGTGCTGCAGACACACAGCTGTGGACAGAAGTGAGAAAAGGAAGCGCTAACTGTGAGGGGGTAACGTGGGAAACCCCGCCATGTGCCAGAACGTGAATGCTTCTCTGTGTGCCGTATTCTGAAACTCCATTCTTTGTGCTTCGAAGTCAATTCCCTATACGTTTTTTCAGTAAAATATCACAGGGAGAAAAACTGAGCAAATGCAAATAATTAGAGGAAATTAGTTCACTAAAGTCTGCCAGTACAGCTTGTTAGTCAAAACATAATGAACTGAGGTCATGATGGTGGTAAAGTACTTGACCTCTGATGTTGACTCGGACATGGGGAGCCCACACAATGAGCTGTTGATGCTGGATCTGATCATCTGACAGTACACTGTCCTCATGTCACCCTCGGAGGGCATGTATACAGCTGTCAGAGACGTTCAGCTGGGTCCACATGACTCTGAAACCAACCTACTGAACTGTCTTGAAAACTGTTCACTGACTATGCCCTGAGGTTCAAGATAAGCTTTACAAACTGCAAAGTTGGCAAAGTCCTGCTCCTCCAGTGAGACACATCTGCCCCATAAAGGTTAATATGTAGCTCATGTGCAGACTCTGATTACACTTCCTACTAATGCGGCTTGGTTTGTTCCACTTGCTAAGCGAACGAGGAACACAAACATCACAAAATAGCCGTCACACAAATGCAAATTATTCTGAGCATTACACTGCTGGTTTCTTTGTTTTTAAGAAACAGGAAGGACTTTGCTGAAATATCCAACATTTTAAAAAGGGATAGTAAAGCAGAACTAACCGAGGGTGGAAACATAACTTAGTGACATTTCAGAGAATAGGGCTACTTTTTTTAAGAACTGCAATTAACCTCAATCAGCATCTCCTTCAGAAAAAATGCATGTAATTTCCGTGCGTTTCCCTGCCCAGTTCAGCATCGCTAAAACTTTAAATGCTTTTACAACTAAGACTGAGACTGAAAAGGTGCATCTTTGTGAGTCTTCTCTTCACTTTTTGCTTCTCCGACTTCGCTCACTCTGTCTTCAAACTTCCTTTTGCGTGTTTCTTCTCACACAGGTCCTAGCACGCTGCTAAAGGCACACAAATGCAACAGACACACACACACACTTGCTGCGGGCTACTGCTTTCTGCCTCCATGAATCAGGCGCACAGAAACAGGCACCCAGGCTATCTTTGCTATTCTTAAACGCTTCCTCTTAATACCTCCGTCTGAATGGAGTGAGACATCTCCAGCTAAAACTCCTCTGCTGAGAAAACCCCTCAGCATTCTTTGAGCGCTGACTCATCCTTTGCCCGGCATCGAGCATTGTGGAAAAGCTGAACAGACGTTTGGCCAAAAACATTCACTTTGTTGTTTGACCACTTCAAGAGCGGAGATGAATTCCTTCCTGCTTTACAAGCTGTGTGTGTGTGTGTGTGTGTGTGTGTGTGTGTGTGTGTGTGTGTGTGTGTGTGTGTGTGTGTGTGTGTGTGTGTGTGTGTGTGTGTGTGTGTGTGTGTGTTTAGGGGGTGGAACACAGCTGGCACACTCGATGCCCATATTTGGAACCATCTCACCTCTGTCCTCCTCACCGAGCTCAATTCCTTTTACAGGTTGAAGCACATCCTCCTTGACTCAGGCCAAAAAGGAGGCTGGAAAGAAACAATCCGCTGAACTAACCTCCCTGTTTTCAGCTGCCCCGACTTGTACACCCCTTTCCTCTGCATTGAAGAAGACATGTATATTTTTCTCAACTTTGGGCTCAAGTTGAGAAGAGGAAGGAGGCAACACCTCTGTCAGACTTCCTGTCTCTAACTGACATCAAAGCATGAGTGCACAGATTTTGACCTGAAATGAGTCTACTTTCCCAAACGTGGTTACTCGTTAATGCTCCCCTTGTATCTGCCAGTTTTTTTTCTACTCTGCACTCGGTCACATTCCTTTTAAACGCACCAGTTCTGGCCTAATACCCTTGAGGGATAAAACAATGTAGGCTGGTTTATACCCTGAGATAAGTTATGACTAAGGCCAGACAATACAACCATAGTCTAGAAGATAACCACTTGTGTTTTAATAAATAAGTCTGCATTTCAAGGTCCAGATTATTTTTTCCCCCAACAGAGGCTTAAAACTAACATGCTGATGCAACACATAGAAGATGAACATCAAATGAGGAGAGAGCATAGAGAAACAAAGGTTTCTTTTCTGCTATGTCACAATCAAAAGTACCACTTTTTTGGGCAATATTATCAGTTAGTCACATCAAGTCTATTGGCCAAAATTCACCCCAGGTTACAAAACATCCTCGAATAATTTATACCCTGCAGTAAATTGTGGCCAAAGGCAGAAGAAAGTCATTGTGTAAAGTAATTAGTTTGTGGCAAATCACACTTTAGTTCCTGATAGTTTTGAAATTGTACTTGAGAGCTATTGAGTTTGACATCTAAATGTCACAGTGGAATCAGAAGCAAGATTGTTGGCCATATTGGAAATTCCTAAAATTTGAAGTTGGTGACTCGGGTAGTAAGAGCATTTGTTCTGTACGTTCCCTTTTGGATTCATTCAGGGATAGATCATTACCATACCAAGTCAACTGTATAATTTGTTCAGCTCATGATAGTTTAGCAAGAATCTAGGTGAAAGCAAGAGGAATGTAAGTAAAAATGTGTATTACAGTGGATACGGCTGTTTCATCAGCATGTGGAATACAATCAAAAACCTAATACTGCAAGCTTGTGGGGGCATAATCTGGCCTACAGGGGCATGAAATAGCCTTGCTGATAAACCCGGACTGTCATTCGCTTGACAACTGAGCAATCTGTGGCTTCTTTCGCAAACATAATTTCCTGAACACTGAAACTATGTCCAAACTAACAGCACAAGTAGCATTCAGGCCAATGATCACCCATGACTGCACATTTGGCATTATCTACTCGAACAGATGACTCTTTAACATAAAGACTCTACTTAGACAACTCACCTCTTCCTTCCTCAATTTAACTCTTACCACGCAAATAGGCCACACTCAGACAGACCTCAGACTTTAGAAGATGGTGAGAAAGAGAACAACCGTCAGTCTGGTATAGCAACCAGGATGGCAAACAAACCGGAAAAAAACTGAAATCGTTTCAGTAAACAAGATTATGCGCATCACTGTTCATGCACAAACATGTCACCCATGCAGAAAATAGTCCAGTCCTCTACAGAAGAAGTAAACTCATAAGCGTATGTATGCTCTTTTCTGTTTAGCAATACAACCTCAGTCAATATGGAGCCAAATTCCAGGGGCAATATCATCCCTCTTTACTACCCTGACTCTAAGTGGTGCCTAATGATAACGTAAGGAAGTTGCCCAACAGATGACTAAAGCACGTACTGATTTCCTCCAAATGTTTTATCTAATGCGGCCTTTGTCGATCACCATCCTCCCTGTCAAGTGAAGTTAAGATCCAAGGACCTGAATGATAGGAATCGTTCAAATGGCTGACAGTATAAAGCTGTTTTTAAACTAACTGGCATCCATTATGCTCCATTAGGCCGTGGACCCCTGATGAACTCACTGTATCTCTGTGCCCATTAGCAGTGCTGACCATCCAGTATATCACTACAGCTTTTCTGCCCACAACAAGCTTCAGTTTCACTACAGTGTAAGACCCACACTCTCCATCAGCTGGGATGATGTCACTCGGATTGGCTACTGCAGCAAATGCAGGCTGCGTAGAGTTGTTCTAAGATTAGTTGTTCTGCTTGATTTCGCACCGAAGATAGTAAGATCTTTGCCAAAAGAAAAATCAAACGAGCTAACAAACATAAATCTACATGCCCTTATGTTAGTATTGTGATTTCAGACCCAGATCTCAGACCTATTTTGCCATTTACAAATAAATGCTCAGTACTTTGTAAAAGTTTTAGCCACTTTAGAGGTTTTCATTCTTGTCCATCACACAATAACATCAGGAAGGCGACTGTCTGACAGGTTCTAAATTTATTCTGCAGCGTGGCAAGAATGACAGCAACCCAAAATATAGAGCGAGAGTCATAAAGAACAGTCTTAAATGACAAAGAGAACAAAGAGTCCTGCAACAGATGCCCCCCACAGTGCCCTGATCTCAACATCCAGTCAATCTGGGGATTACATGAAGAGACAGAAACAAATGAAGGAGTCTGAATCCACAGCAGCAATAACCAACATACCAAGTATGTTATTGACTGTACACACCTAAAAAGACTAGACATTGTACAAAGTTATTAGATCCTGTAACTAAAAACCATTCACAACATGATTTTTTAAAAAGAATCCTCACTTTACATTCTGCAGTGCTTTTTGTGCCCCATGAGGCTGTTCACATTGGTCAAATTTGGTGACACAAACTCATTGCTCTCATGCCTACTGTCATGTGTAGTCACCAAACTGAAGGTCCATTCAGAGCCAGTACAAACCCTGATCATTTTTAACTAGCCACCTGGGTACATTTCTGAGAAATGGCTTCAGAAAAATGGAAAGAACTACAGTACATCAACAAGCACATGTTATATCAGAGAAGGTGTGCAGGTGGATGTAGGTCAATTCTCAAATCTAAAATGTTGGGATAACTGCTTCTTATAATCACCACTACAGGATCTATGACGGCAGAAAATTCTATTGGTGCGACAGATCGGTTTCACTATTGACTTTTATTCCATCATTTAAATTAATAAACATATGTAGGATTAATATAACAAGAACTAGTAAAAATGATCATTATTCAGTCTCACACCCCAGGGTTATTTATTCATATAGTCTACTGTATTCAATCAAATGTCCAAGATATACAGTTTATTCCAAATATATTACAGAAAAAAAGCAAGAATTCCTCAAACTTGGGATCACTAAACTGGTTTGGATTTATTTCAGATAAAATGCTAAGGCATTTGTTTGCTCCTCTGGCCCTCTACTCACATATACTAGATTTTAATAGAGCTGAATTCCCAATAAAGCTGTCCTCATTTACACTTTTTGAGGTTTCAGGTGTCAGACGCTAGAATGAGAGTGAAATAGTGACTGAAATGCAGTAGCCTGTTAAGATTCCATGTTAACCATCCTAATTTTATAAAAGTAATGCTGTCCCACAAACTGATCCTACTCAGGAGTTTCATTAACGTCTGTGCTGTGAATTCTGCTATATAAATACATATATTCATGAATTAAAAGATATGATAAAAGGCAATAAGCAATTACACATTGACAAATTCAGTTGTTTTAGTTGATCTGTAAAAAATCTTGTAAAATATCCAGTGTCCATGTTGCACTTTGTTCTACAAACAGATCCAACTTTTAAATTATTTAGGGAATTTAAAAGAAATGTAGGTTTCTTTGAAAACTGTGATCCTGACATAAATAATAAGTCCTGGTTTAATTTGTTTTTATCGTGTTGAGTTCAGTTGAACTCTGAATCCTGAGCAGTCTCTGTGCCTTTTTTGCTCCTGTCCCATTTTTACTCACCGTGGGCTCAATTTTCACTACAAAATAAAGTCTTGCACCTGTACAGAAACAGCACAACCATGGTTAGAAGAAAAGGGAACTCAAAAATGTATTCCAAAAAAGGAATAAACAGAAGTTGACTTTCTTCGCTAATCTATTCAACAAATTAAAAAACAAAGCTCAAATCAATATGTGCCACCATTTGTCCACAGGTGTTACCAATAATGAAAAAATTCCACATACTAAAGACTAGACTACAAACAGATTTAATTTGTTTCCTATCTGCTCTGTGTAACGGTCTGAAATTCAGTACTGTCAGGCCAGAACGTTCCTGTTTTTTTTGTCACGTCACCATTGTTCACAGCTGAGTCACTAACTTCAATGGAATCAGACCAGAATGTGGCTACAGCAAACAATTAATTTGTGGTGAATTTGTGAATAAGAAGTGTCCAGCAAGTAACTTTGATGATACATAACAATTTTAAGATCAGCTTTTGTTTGGTTTCCTCATAGAATATACAACAACTTATTGTATGTTTTTAAAAAAAGAACCTTAATGAAATTGTGATTTTGTGTTTTTAGAGGACTTTAAATGTTTAGATTCATTTTCTTTAGTCATCAGTAAAATAGTCAAAAGAATAACCTACAGAAAAATACATTTAGTAGCAGCCCTATTTATTTTTTGGATTAGGTGCTTAACACTAAAGCTCCGCCAACCCCAACAAGAAGTCAGTAAGCACGAAGTCAGTGACAGGCTGTTGAAACGACACAACTTGTTTTGGAGCAGAAGCATTTTGCTGAGCTTCAGGCCATGCTAATGTTTGTTTGGACAATGGTCGGCCTCCAAAAAAATGTTTACATCCTGTTTTCCATCTTTACCAGCAACAGCTTCATCGCTAGGGCCTGAATTACTTATTAAATAGGATTTGGATGAGATGAATTAGACCAAGACAGTCATCCCTTTAAACTCTGTGGTATGTATATTACTCATATTACTTTCCCCCCCACTTAATTTCCAAGGACAAAAGCTTCAGAATTAGCACTAAGCTCACAGAACAACAACCAACAAATGTCCAACAAACTAGTTAGGCTAAAGGTTATGTTGTAAATGAGTGATCACAGCAGAAAAAAAGCACCATAGAGAGAGAACAAAACAGCCTGGAGGCACAATTACAGACAGAAAAACATCAGCCACCACCAAGGAAAATGGATTTGTCACCAAGTAGACAATAGAGGATTTTGTATGTTGAGCAACTCCTGTAGCAAAGCGACTAATCCAAGAGGCAGGCCGGCATAATGGCCTATTTATGAGCACAAGAGGTGGGAGGGCCAAGAGGGGCAAATTGTTTCAGGGGAGGGGGTAGGTAGCAGTGACTGGGTGTTGTGGGAGAAAAACTCGCAAGGCAAGGCCACTTCAATAATGGAGAGTGTGGAATGATGAAGCATGTGGGGCTTTGTGATCATTTAGACACACTGTCACAGCAAGTGCACGGCGACGCGCTGAGGAGCCTTTTGAAGTGCATATCAACATGCAAGTCTTTATGATGCATGAAATAAAGCCATTCTTCTTAATCCATTATAGATAAGAATTCCCACAAGCACTCCTCAATTAGCTGAAATTGTTATTGCTTCTGGGGCGCAGGGGTAAGTGTGGATATTAGGAGGTCTTTGTCTGAGAAACAAATTTTAAAAGGCGTGTTTGTACTGTAAAGTGTAGCGATTTCTTGGATATGAATGAAGAATCTCTGTTGTGTGTTCAGGTATAGCTAGTACAAATAGTGTACAAATATTTCTGTGTTTAATATTTTGGACCGCAGAATACATTTTTGCGTGCAACAAAAGGTGGCTGCAGGTTGAAAGTCGCCTGCCAGTGCTATCAGACTTCAAAAGAAAAATCTGACTTCACAGGGGAATTAGGAGAACAAGTGGAGACACGAAAGTCAGCATCACAACACTCAAACATTACACAACACCACCACGGCAGGAACACGCTGCTGTTGAAACCTAAATGAGTTTCATCTTGTTATCCTTACATGGACATATGCGCTAATATTGCTAAATGCCTTAAATAACAGCTACTGGTCTGCTGGGACATGAGGTCAAAAAGTGGAACGTGTTAATAGAGGAAGATGACATGACAGAAAAACTGCAAAGTTCACTGTGAGAGCTGCATTCCTTTCAATTCCATTCCATTCCAAAGCTTGAGGCGAGACACAAAGGAGACTGGGGGGGGGGGGGAGCCATTTCCCTGCTTTTAAGACTGATCAATAATACGCTCATGCTTCAGAGTAAGGAAAACAGAGGCCGAGTCCAGTTTGGCATCACTTCCACACAGGTCGAGCTCAGGATGCTCTGCAGAAGACTGAAAACTGTCTGTTAAGCAGATGCATTACACCTGTCTGCGTGTACAATCACATCACGCGTGTTAATTCTCTGGCCCGAGGCAACCATACCACTGATGTCAGATAGGACAGGTCTTTTAGTCACAAACCCCGCCAGTGAGTCACGGCCGTCTTACCGACAATAACAGTGAATCACAATGCAGATGAACGCACTTCCTCTACCGCCTAAGCAAACCTGAGGATAAGACAGTTTGAAATGTTGCCGCGATGATCCAAAACGTGGTCAAAGTTCACGGTGAAAGAGGCAGATTTGTAAATGTGAACACTGCAATTCTAACAATTTTATAAAATGTTAAAGATGTACAGAAATTTGCATGTGTGCAGCTTTTCAAGAATTCTGAAAAAGCAGCAATTTTCATCCTGCAGCACCTACAACACATATGCACTTTAAGGTGGTCGGTGGAGGTGCTGCTGCATGAAAAGATTATCAGGGTGTTTCTACTGACTCATCTAAAGAGGCGGCTTCAAGTGGGGATGCTTTACTGAACTGGGTCAATTGTTGAACTTTTGGCCAACTGACTGCACTTCTGTGTCAACATTTGCATTCCACAGGGACAAATGACAATGAGCAGCAGTGGAGCAGCATACCAGCCTTTACCTATTATGAAAGGTGACATGAACGGTTTAGGCCATGCCACAATGCACCGAGAGGCAAAGCAATACCCATATACAGGAAGAACTACAATCATTAAGCCAAATGTTGCGTTCCAGCTGCTGGAGACTTCACTTCGAGGCGCAGCACGATGAAACCACAAAGCTCTGCAACACTTACACTGTGTTTTGCAGTTGCTGCAGTGGTTTATGGTCAAGGAAGTACATTGTTTTAGCGCCGGCGAGCAGTTTGGCAGTAAAACGGTTTGCTTATCTTATTGTTGTGACAAGTTGTGAATTTATTGTGCACTACAGGGGCAGGACAGTGTGTTGTCATAGTAATGTGTACCTATGTGTCTGAGAATAACTCTTACACAATCCTTACATTGTACATCAAAGACAAAAGCAGATTTCCGCAGCTAAGACTACAGCTTCTACTGCTTTGCTAGCCAAAATTGATATTTTAGTGGCTATGATGTGACGTACGGCTGCCCAGTAATCTTTGCTGATTATTGCATTAACTTAATGGCCTCATTAGAGGGGTATGTTTAATGCATTACTGTGACCGGATTTCAGGCAGCTCGAGTGCCTCCTGTTCCCGCTGTAATCAAAGTTACTGGGCAGAAATATGCGCAAAACAAATACAAATCCCGGGACCAGCCCATGCATCTGACCTGAGATACATTGTTAGAAAAAGGGCAGCGCTGCTAGGTTTGAGATAAGGAACTAGTCACTCAGGTTATCAGCTCTGCACCACCATGTTCTGCTCCACCTCTCGGCCCCAGAATTAAACTCACAACTTTTCAAACCCAAGAATGCAAGAGCTTCCCAATTCGCTTTAAATGCGAAAGAGCATGGGGGGTTGGGAGACGGGGGAAAAAAAGTCAGCCCAGCTAACATGAGTGGCTTCAAAGCATGTAATTGCCAACTGCACAGGCTGCGACAGGACGTGGAATTTGTGGACATGAGCTTTCCACATGGCAATTTTGTTCCTGGTGCAAATCTCTGCAGTCCCAGAGGGAGCAAAATAGTAGGAAAGGGTTCATTTTACTGTGTGTCTGAGGAATGCATCATGACATGATGTATAGAGCTCATGCATTGGAGGGCAGCTAGTGATTAATATGCAGCTGAAGGAGCCCCCTATTAAAAGTCATGGGTGCTGGAGTGCCTTTGAGCAACACCCCGAAACCTTCTTTTTCATGCTTTATAAACTAACCTGACCTCTGACCTCAGTTATGAATGCACTGTTGTTCAGCTGTGGGGGTTTTATAGCATTGTTTTAGGGTTTAAATCAGAAAAATGGACAATAATAGTGCACTGCTGCAGAAAAGAGGAAGTGGTGACAAAACAAGCAGACAACAATGAAAACGGATACAAAAGTATGCTGTCATCTAGCCTGCTAAACTGCCCAAACATGCGAGTATGTTTCTCAAAGGCGACTCCGCCAGTGCAGGTAGGCATTCATTAGGACCACGCAAACACAGCATCAAGTTAATCCCCAGCAAAGGTCACAAAAACCTGCTACACACTATCATGTGGGTGAAACAACACCGCGAAGCTCGAGTCGTTTCTGACCGAGAAACGCGTTTTAATGCGCCGAACAACTATTCAGAGCCCAGAGAGGCGTTACGGGGTCAGAATTTAACAGACAGCCTTTGTGGAAGCAGCTAAATGTAGCCTGGAAACACAATGAAGATGAAGGGATTTGAGCCGCTTTACCCACCTCATTGTTCGGCCAGAGTGGAGACCCTCTCCTCGCAGGCAACTTCGACTGACTTCAGAGGGTGAAGCCCGGCTCTAAAAGTCAATACTCGTGGGGTAATTTTTTAAAAAATGAAAGGGAAAAAAACGACCGAAAACAAACACATCTACACCCGCAAACGGGGTAGTCACAGGCGGGGATAAAGAAGCACACCTCGACGATTTCCTGGTTGTGCGGAGCGGGAGAGGAGGCGGGGGAGGAGGGGGTAGATACAGTAGTGGAGCGGTCTTGTCAACTCCAATCACTATCTCACACTGTGTCTACGGAGGAACGAGGTGAAGCCGACGAAGAAGAGCGGCCAAACCGAAAACTAAAACTTCTCCGGTCACACTTTGAGCCGCTTTACCGCGTTGTTTGTGGGGTTTTCGGGCCGTCGGTGTACCTCCGCCGGGCTTTTCTCGCTCGGTCGGTCTGTAGGTTCATTGGAGTGTGGCCCAACCCGCCGGCTTCAAAGTAGGCTACGATCCCGCGCAGCGTTCAGGGCCGCCTCGGAAAAAGCTCATATGAAGTTTGAGTGGCGTTCGCTTGACTTTTGAGATGTGCGACTAATCTTAGAAGGCAAGCAGCAGACCATAAATCCCCTCGTAACCACTAGATTTCATTTCAGATCTATTCTTGGATAATATGTTCCCTCCTGATGTTTAAATAGCATTAAAATCATTTCACCAGTGAGGGGAAACCGAAATAAATGGTTTTGTTTTAACTATGCAAAACTGTCCTCTTTTTTCAATTAATATACATATAAAACCCTCTGTTACTATATACATGAGAGATAAATTGAAACTTATCCCTTCATTTGAACATGAAAAACATGCTTTTTTATATCCTTACTCTTGTAGTCTAAGCATCCATAGTGATGATGATTTGACATTATATTTTATTGTAATATAATTGCTTTTTTATACTTTTTTGTCAGGAATTTTAATATTCATCATAATAAAGTTTTTATTTATTCATTCATTCATTCATTTAGATGAGTACATCAATAACGAAACTGTTTACCAAAACCATCAAAGACTATTTTGATGTGTGTTAGCTAACATTTATGTTGCAGGTAAAGAAAGAGCAACAAAGAAATTTGAAAATTAAGTATATTTTATGCATAAGAAGCAGTTTTTCTAACTAACTAGCTAACCTACTAGCTAACTAATTAACCAACTAACTAACTAACTAACTAACTATATATATACTACAATTCAAAAGTTTGGGGTCACTTAGAAATGTCCTTATTTTTTGAAAGAAAAGCCTTTTTCTAGGAAAATAACATCATATTAATCAGAAATTCAGTTTAGACATTGTTGATTTGGTAAATGACTATTCTAGCTAGAAACAGCTGATTTTTAATGTAATATCTCCATAGGGGTACAGAGGAACATTTCCAGCAACCATCACTCCTGTGTTGTAATGCTACATTGTGCTAGCTAATGGTGTTAAAAGGCTAATTGATGATTAGAAAACCCTTGTTGCAATTATGTTAGCACATTAATAAAAGTGTGAGTTTTCATGGAAAATGTGAAATTGCCCGGGCAACCCCAGACTTTTGAAAGGTTGTGTGTGTGTGTGTGTGTGTGTGGGGGGGGGGGGTACTTTAAACTAAAAATTAGACGCTGTTCCTAAGGGGGTCTGGTTTACCCCCTAATTTGTGGTGGAGGGTAACAGCTGCATTTACTCCAACCTTAAGTCATGAGCGTGAAGGTTTTGTTTAAACATTAGGAGGCACGTTATGGGAAGGGTCTGGTGGTCCTGTCCTCTTGCAAGAAATTTGGAGCATCAAACACTGAATTCCCTCCAGTCTCATAAATGTTTATGTACCAATTTCTTTGCATATGTTCTAAATATTGAGAGGGCACATTCAGGTTGCATCCACCTGAAACCTACAATTTAAGTGAACTTAGCCTTTGTTTTAGAATTTTACCCCTTTCTGTTAAACTACTCTACAGCACTACATAGATGTACTGAACTCCCTTCCATGTACTTAACAGTTCCAGTTAGTTTGAAGATAAGTATTTTACATCTAAACCCAGTCTACAAATTACACTTCTTTGTTATTAAAACATACAGTACATACAACTTAATATTCCTATTATACAATAATTCACCACAGGGAATAATCATAAGATTTAATTGGCAAGGTCTGTTTGGTTACATTTACTTTTTTTTTTTTTAACAATTTAAGTACATATTTCTAGCAATCTTTATGCACTCAACTAAAATAACCTACAATGTTCATCTGTATAGCATACATCATGACACAAATGTAGTAGTTTCAGTACATTTATATAAACTTGTAACCATGATAGCTATATTAAAGTTAAGTGAAAACCAAAGCAAGCATAGCCATCTTTCTCATCAAGTTCTCTTCTAGATGTAATTTTAACTTCAATGTATGACCTGTAGCTGTAAATACATTTAGATGTTCTAGAGCAGAAGTCACACTGTGCTTGACAATTATAGCTAAAGAGCCACAGATGTAAAAATAAAAATGAGAAACGCTCACTCCTTGTTGCTTCAGAAGTCCAGTTTTGAAGAAATGATAAGTATAAATGGAGGTCTCACTGACAAACTTTGACCACAAGATGTATGAAAATATGATGCTTTCGTTATAAAGCTGCCAGTGAAAGATACACAATAATTCACACTTCTTACTATGGATGGATATATGGATACATTTTTTTTAACCCATTACGAGCTAATACACCCTTTAAACACTCATATGCGCACACATATTGCATCAGCTCTCAGTAGGTTGAAGGAAGATGATGAAATGTAGTATTTATATACTGCATGCTGACAGAGGCTTAAACTGTGACTATAAGTGACAAAGAAAACTATGTGTTTCAGTGCAATCGTTTATGTTACAGACAACAATAGCTCAGCAAAACGGACTTTAAGCAGCACTAACAATAAGACAAATCATGCATGAGACGTTCCCTTTGCAGTTTCCCCCAATTCAAACTTTGTGGGATGTCAGTTTTATTTCCCAATAGCACTTGAAGGCAGCATCTCATCCCAGCTAGGGGCCCTGCCAAGCCCTCCACCTCGCCCTGCCGGCAGTCTTGGTAACTTCAGGTTTCTAATAGCTACTGTGGCTTCTGTGGTCAGTCCATGGACAGGATTTTTTTTTTTAGCATTTAATGAGTAATGTTACTGGAATGAAACAAACAAATAAACAAAAGAATCCCAGCTTTGATTCAGCGGATAGATTTCAGGGCGATGAGCAACAAAGATTCCAAGCTGAACCACAGCGAGTTTTTTAATATCTTATATGAGAGGGTGAAGTAATATAAAACCATGAAGGGAAAAAGACATTAGGATGGCCTCACATGGCCCAGTTTTCAGCACTGAGATACTGCACATAGTAAAAGCCCCCTGATGGGGACAGAAGTGGAAGAGAGGATGTGAAAGGAATGCATTACGTCTGCATGGCATGTGTAAACATCCAGAAAGCCAATATGCCTTTAGTCTGGCTACACACACACTGTCAGACATACTAGCTGACTGCTCTGAGCAACTGCTGCTCTGGTATTTTTTTTAGCCATGTGTCCCTCTGTTAACTGTGCTGCCAGCTGAAACTCAGACTCTCAAGTAAACCTCAGCTTCTAGTGCAGTTTTGCAAATATTAACACCGGCTCCTGTGTGAGTTTGTGCTCTACAACATGTGTGAATGTGTCTGTGTGATTTGTGGTGGCGAAGGCTCAGAAAAGTTGGTTCTATTCCCAGAAAGTAGCCTGTAAAGAATCAGAGACAGTCATGCAGTAATTTCAGGGTGCTCCTCCCATTTACCGCAGCTTTATTTCCACAGCTTGACGTCAGTTGGTCACAGTGGTGGAATGTAACTAAGTATATTTACTCACGTTCTCTACTTAAGTATATATTTTTGTATTTGTAGTTAAGAATGTCCACCTTTTTACTTTCACTCTGTTACATTTTCTAGACAAATCTTGCATTTCGTGCTCCACTATATTTATATTAATTACTTTGCTGATTCTGATCATTCAGATACAAAATAATTCACCTAATAGATTATACTACATTTATTATAGATGGAGTCTTATGAGGTCATTAAAATTATCTCTTGATGTATGCATCAATTAATGAACAATTATCATACAAAAACCAGCATGTGATTCTGAAATGCTTCACTCTGCTTAATGAGTATGTTTACTTTCGATGATTAAAGTATATTTTGAGACTAATACTTTTGTCATTTTACTTAAATAGGAATTTAAATGCATGACTGGGTGTGTTTGGTATCCTCAGTCTGACAGAAGACCCGTTGGACGGCAGCACTGAGGACCCAACAAGAACTGGAGCAAAGCAGCTACAATAGATCTTCAGAGGTATTGTTAGAAGGAGTCGATGGAATAAGTGGGACAAGCTGCCACAGCAAGATTTGGACAAAGTAGACGTGCTCAGTCAGCCAGGCAAAATTCTAACTATACGTATCTTTCTCTGTCTGAGTTTGCAGAGAGGCTGTTATGTAAACAGACTGCACTTCTACTATGTCTTACATCAGGGAGTTCAGGACTGGTTAAAGCATACAGTCCCGAGGCAGCGTCTAAAAACCTCAGCCTCCACTCGGGGTTGAATAGCAGGCGAACAAAGAGAATTACACAACTGAACTTCAACCGAGGAAACAAAGTGTCAGTCTGGATCCTGAAGTTGGCAGCACTTAGCCAGACAGGGATTAAGAATAACAGCATGGACCGTTCTGTCCAACACGCTGTTTAGTCGTATTTATAAATGAACCCAGTGGACAGAGAGAAAGAGTGTTACTGTTCAAGTGCTTTAAACCTCCGTCCATCTCTTCTTGACAAGGGAGGAATGCGACTGGAGGAGGGTGAAATCTGTAAATGGGAGCGAGACACAACTAAGAGGTCTGGGCTGGAGGCCAGCAAAGCAAAGGGCAGCAGAAGGATTTTAGAGAGAGTCTGAATGACATGTCCTTAAATGTAGGCCCTGAACTCCTCATGGGGACAACTGGGACCATTACACAGGGACAATGGAAGCTGGGCTACTAATGAAGCCTAATAAATAAATTCATGGTTTGCTTTTGGTACTGAACATATGCTGCAGTTTAACATCAGCACACTAAGGTTTAGAGACAACAGATCACTATACTGAACATTAAAATAAGAAAATATGTCTCAAAGCTTTAGTTTCATGTCATATCATATATAGTTACGTGTACCAAATTGGACAATGCTTTCAAGATGAATTTGTCAGTTTTCATGAAACGCTGCATTCAACTGGAAGGGCTTGTTAGAGAAGCCGAATGAGGGTCTCTGCTTTGAATCTGTATGTTATTTTTTATTCCACTAGGTGGCAATATGACCTTAATATGTGGAAGACATGCAGTAATGTATGTGTGAAGTATGAATGTCTTCTCTTATGTGTAACAGTGTGCTGCTGTTTGCTTGAACAAGTACCAAGTGAAAAGAGTCACAACAACTCTAAGAGTAGGGAAAGAAGTAAAATAGTTTTTTTAAAAATTAAATGTGGGATTTTCATCCAGCACCATTATAGCGAGGGTGTCTTGTGGCTTCATTTGGAAGTAACTGGTGATAATAAACAGGTAATGCAGATGCTTTAAAAATTAATTAAATTCAAATACAAGCTTTTCTTTAAAAAAACATTACATTTAAATTAATATTTTTTAAAAGGTTGACATTGTTGTTTTTTTATGACTAACCAAGAATAAAAAACACCCATTAAGTCTTTTATGTGTTATTTTTTCAAGCAAGTCTCATCAGCATCCACTAAACAAAACAGAATACTTATTAATACAACATAAATGCCGCTATATGGTTTATTTTTACATCTTGTCTGCTGCTGCAAACATTCAACACAGTGTCAGTTCAGAGTCCAGTTTCATCCACCAGTACCACAGTGGTCCCATTTTTCCTTTCCGTCTCAGAGGAAATATTAAAATGTATTATTATTGTTGTTGTTGTAATTATTACACTGAATTAATTTCAAACACATTTGTACAAATTTTCAACAATATAAAATAATACATAATAATCAATAATTTAGCAATATTTTTTAAAAGTATGTCCTAATATTTATGGAGTCACAGGACTGCCAAATCAAAATATAAATAAATAAATAGATGTGGAAATATAAAGAGAAATAAATAAATAAATGTGGAAATATAAAGATAAATAAATAAATAAATAAATAAAAATGGGTTTTGTTTTTTCCTTTTATTTATTTGTTTATTTATTTCTCTTTATATTTCCACATTTATTTATTTATTTCTCTTTATATTTACACATTTATTTATTCATTTATTTATTTATATTTTGATTTGGCACTCCTGTGACTCCATAAATATCATGTGATGCATTATGCCACTATTTTTTTTAAAAAAAAACAGTGTGTTGAGGATCATTTTTGAGGAATTTGGGTATTTGCATTACATGGAGGAAGTTTTTACATATTCATACATATCCTACAGATTATTGTGAATTTTTAAACACCGATTCTGATATTTATTTTAATCAATATGTCTGAAACTTGACTGCAAAGCACTTCTTCAATGTGAAATAAAGAGTGCCAAGCTCTACATTAATTCTAATATGAAATGAAATGCCAGATTTTTGGAATTTATAAATGTGAAATGGCTTTTCAATTACCAGAATTTTGAAAAGAAAATGATAAGCACATGATTTAGTAAAAGATGTCTTTGTCAATGAGGGGTTTTAAAGTGGAAATTCGTACTGAAGACATCAGTGTACGATCCTGGAATAATACATCATGATGCAACCACAGTGGATTAATGCTGAGTAATTAGAGTGGAAAAAACACTTTGATTAGAACTGAAATGAGCAGATTTGGTCGTAGCTGGTCCCTCTGTCCTCCTCCTCCTGCAGCAGGTGTGTTTGTAAACAGGTGCTGCTCTACATCCACCTGATCCTGTGTTTGGGCTGCTGCTCCACGTGTCGCATGCTCTTACTGTCAGCCGCACTTAAAGAGAGATAAGTGAAGGCGGTGTTTGTATTTACGGAGCTGATAACTCTCCTCCCATCAGCCTTCCTCCTCCTCCATCCTCCCCCCAACTCTCCCACCTGGCCTGCCGGCTCTGACACCCGGACCGTGGCTCTGCTTGAAAACAAACTGCGGCGGCGGCTCCGGTTACCGGGGCCCGATCGATGCGCTTGCAGGGTGTCGCGTTGCTCGGGAGGCTTGAGTATCGATGCATGGCCGATCGCTATCATAATCACACTTCCCCCCTCTTATCGCTTACCTACTGAATAAAACATCTGCCTTCCTGCCCGTGGATCGCTCACCCGCCTCAAAAAATCTGGAGGGAAAGAGACTTCTTGAAGTGTCTTTGAGATGAGTGGAGTAACATGAGAGGAGCGGCCAACAAATGAGGTCCCCAAAGTTGTTTTTATCTCAGGCATCTCCAAATAGACCCGCCAGCTATTTGACAGGGTTTTGTCCCAGGATGCTGCAGCTGAGTTTCACTGTTGAGAGATGCCACTTGATCTCAAAACAACCTATAGATTTACAGCCTTCTTTGATGGATTAAGCGTGTCGCTGCAAATTAAAGTGAAGCTTTGAACTTGTTTGTTCTTGTCATGTTCTCTGGTTTGTCTTTGGAACATCTTTCGCAGTATTTTGGCCCATGGAGTCCAGAGATGAAGGTGGAGACCACCAGGCCCCAAAGCAGCTGCAGCAGGAGGTGATGGAGGAGTCTGTTGACGATTTGGTGTCACCATCTGTCTTAAATGCCAAATACAAAGTGATGGATAAGAGTAAAACCCTAAACAAGGAAGATGAGGAATGTTTTAAAAAGTGAATCTGATGTTTTCATTCACATCTGCTCACTGAATCATTGCAGATCTCAACCAATTTAACACTTTGACGCACAACATGGGTAAAAAGGGACCCATATTTATTGGAAAATGGGTATCTCTTGACCCCTGTTGTGCATCAAAGGGTTAAGGACATTTTGGGCCAACTATTGGGTCAACAGTCTTTTCCACCATCATCACAACATCAATTGTCTTTTTGAATATTTGTCTTTACCCCTTTAGTTGAATTTCAGACTTCACCTGTCACGCATAACTGGTTCTATTTTCTAGAAAGTAGACATCCCAAGGCATTTCTCTTCAGCTTATGACATATTGCATTTTTTGGAAATTTATGGTTTGCCCAACTGATTTCATGAATACGGCAAGTGAAATTTTGCCTAAGTTGCCCGTCGCAACGGACGTAAAACCACGGACGATGGTTCAAATGCAACTTTAGCACCCAACAGCATTATGACATACTTTTTTTCCTGTGTAGTAGTCTAAAATTGTAAAATTAGCATGAAAAAACATGTATCCATGCAACAGCAGTAATAGGAAAAGATCTGAGGCAGCTCTGGTGGGAAATGGGTGCAGTCAGAAAAGAAATGTTGAAAATTCATTGAGTGATTAACCCTCTGAGACCCACAGTTGCAAAATTGCAATATTTATTTAAGCTGCCTAAATGTACCTATTTCTGACTGAACGTAGACAAACACTACATATCCCAGCACCCCACACTCTGAACTGAAAAACTGTGACATTTTTGGCAGGAAAATATTAATACTGTAAAACGTACCACATTCCAAGTTCAAACAACATGGCTGTGTTCCACTGACATGTATGCACAGAGACAGTGTGAAGCACATGTTCTTGAAGTTATATTTATACATGTGACAGCACAAATATCCCCATTGATAATTGCTTTTAGTAGACTTGCACAGGATTCTGTTACCATTATGTTACTATAATGAGAAGAAACAGCTCTTTGGATCACACCACTACAGTAATCAATCAGTTTTTGTTACTGTGGTGACAGACCACACATTTTCAGATGCATTACAAACCCTATTTGTTGTAACAATATTCAAATAATCTATCATCAATGGACTGAGAATATTATATTTTCACTTTATTTTGGCTGAATTGGTGTTTGTCTTGTTTCAATTTAATTCTTCGGGATGAATGCTAGAGCTAGACACCCTTGGGTAATGCTGCCATTTTTTATTCCTCTTCCTTTTGCTATTGTTAAAAAAACACACACACATACTTAAGCACACATCAGTCTCCTCTCAGATATTCAACAAACAGCGCAATTATCAGTATGAATAAGATTTTTCCCACAGGTTTGTGTGATTTTCCAGTTTTTTCACTTTAAATGATCAGATGCACATCAGAAGCACAGTTAGTGTTCCATCTAAATCTCATTCTTGTTATTATAATGCTGTATTTAGAATACTCTGTTACAGAATGTGTAAGGTATCAGTCAGTTTTCAGCAGCTCTTTTTTGGTTGACTGAAATCAGATGTGACAAAAAAGTAAAGCTAAATGACCTTAAATCAGGGTTTTTTTTTTCTCTACCGAAAGTTTTTTTTTTTTTTTACAGGATTAAAATGCTAGTACAAAAAAGGAGTAAATTGCAAAATATTAACATTTAACTGTGTTTACTTTTCATGTTTTCTATGTAGTTTAATGTAACTGAACATCAAATGATAGAGTTTGGTGACCTACTCCATCAGATTGTCTGTTTCCAGGGTAAAGAAGGAGCTTCAGTGCTCCAATGTTAAAAGCTGCTGTAGTTATAGTTTGATATTTAACTACAAGACATGCAAGTAGATGATTCATCTGGGGCCTCCTGGTGGCAGCTGCTGTGTCCTTGGGCTGCCTGTGCAACAACTTGTCCATTTTCCGGCCCCTGCAACACGATCCTGTCAAATTTTTAGTAGAAGTCAAGATTTGCCTGAAGCAAAAGCGCAGTAAGCATTAGTCAGAACAGTCATAAAAGTTCACTGCATTTCAAATTTAGCACTCAGACTGATTCTCATTTGTCCTTCTGACCCAGCAGGCTTCACCTGAAAGCTATAAATCAGTGAGGACTTGTTGCCCACACAGATGCTCCACAGGTGCTGGCCTTATGGGCACAACATCACATATCAAAATGTTAACACAGCAGAATATTGCAGTAAGAAGAAAAGTTTAGGCTGATCCATAGCGATTAAGCAATTTTTACAAGTGATTATACGTTTTTGAACACGGGAAAAGTTTAGGAGTGTTAAATCCTAAATAAATAGCCTAGAAAAAGGGATTTAAACCCTGATTGAAAAATCAATTAAATTCTCCAAACACTATGAAAAACACAGACGAGCATTTTTATTTACTCGCTCACATTTGACCACTAAATCTGAGAGCAGTGAAGAGCAGAGGTTAGATGCCGGCTGCTAGAGAGAAGTAAGGCGACACTAGCTGTCGAGCTATTAAGACAATTAACAAAGTGGTCAGGAGGGGCCGAGCGGCAGAGAGGAACAGCCTGAAATGGAGGGAGATGAGGGTGTGAAGTGACAGTCAGCACATCTGGTCTCATCAATAATGCAGTGGGCCTTTAAACGGCAGTTTGTCGCATATTGATGCGCTGCTGAGTGAAATCAAGCCCGACACCTAAGATGCTGTCAGGGGAGAGTGAAAGGGTGACAGTGGAAGGAGGAGGAGGAGAATGGCAAGAAGACTCAAGAAAAAGTATCTTTCATAGAGGCTTTGCACTGCATGTGTTGTAGAGTACGCTGAATGAATGAGACAAGAGAACAAAACATAAGTTAGTAGAATGGATCAGCAGTGGAACAAAGTAATCTACAGATCACTAATAATGAAGCACAGAAGCTAAAACCAGGCAAATACACAATTTCTGAATCTGTTCATCACTTTTATTATTAAAATGAAAAAGACAGAAGACCTCTGTAGACAAAGCAAAATCAGGCACCACTGTGCCCCCATGACTCTCAAAATAGTAGAAACATTTTGTTAATATTTCTATCTCAACAGTGAATGCAGTGATCCAACAACAAAAATCTAAACAAAAAAGTTAACATTAATGGGAATCCACGGCCTTTAAATCTTCCAAAAAAAGAAAGAAAAAAGGCTCCGTGACCGGTTCAGCTGGATGACTTTAAAGAGTTCATTTTCCTGTGATCAGAGGATTTCTCAGCACGACGATGACCGAGTCCCCCCTGAGGAACATTTTAGAAATGTAGCGGTCCTTATTCACCGGTTTAGATTTCTTCTTTCCCTTCCCGCTCTTAGGAACCTCCGTCCACATTTCCTTCACGTTCTCCAAGACCATGTTGCAATGTCTGCAATGATGGTGAAGATGCGGCAAGTTAAAATCTAATTTAGAAAAAATCCTTGGAAAAATAGTAAATACTATAAAAACTTTACAATGATCACGTGATGTTTCCCAAACATTCATATATTGCTTGAAGAATTAGGGTGAAGTCTGTATTTAATCAAAATAAGTTTTTGCGATCTTACAAAAGCAATAATAAAAAAATATTTTAGTTTTCATGAGATAAATGCTATATGTAAATTACAGGACAATTCTAGCAGCTTCTCACACCTTTAAAAATAATTATTTTCTTGTTTTTTTATGTTTAAACAAACATTTCTGTTTTTCTTTGAGGGAACAATGCTTCAGTGTGCATCATTCAAGAAACGCTTCCTCCTCCGAATGGAACTAATATGTGTGAAAAGTGGTATTTAAAAAGTAAGGTATTGTTTAATAAATATTTGATTTTGTGGTCATTGATTTTACACTTGAAACAGCGTAATATTTAGCAGTAAATCAGAACAGATACTGAACTGTGAATACAAAACCAGAGCAGGTAAAATCTACTGGTGGAAATAAGAAACCAGCAAATACTAACAAAAAACACAAAATCCCAAAAGTAATAACTAAATTTAAAGGGGAATGCCATCATTTAAATTACATAATTTTTTGTGATAAACAAATTTTAATCTCTTATTTTACCCTCACACCTCTAATGCAAGTCCCTGGATCAGTACCTGTCAAAAGCCTTGACTCTTCCGAGCAGCTTCTTGTTGTTGCGGCAGTTAATGAGGACCTGAGTGTTGTTCTTCACTGACTGGGTGAGAACCGAGAGGGGGCCAGTGTTGAACTCCTCCTCCTCTCGTTTCTGGAGCTCCTCCGGAGTCATCTCAGACTTGGGCTTTGTCAACAGACTCCTGGAAATGAAATGGAACGACATCAAATAAGTTATTACAATTAATAAATAGGAGTGATCACAACAGAATACTGGCAATGATATATTAGGAATAGTGTACATCTGTGTAATACTACATTAAACGGGTGTAGGACTGCTTCAGCCTTCATATTCATACAGTTGCATGCAAAACTATTTAATGCCTCCGACATGTGCCACTATTGAATTCACCTTATAATGTATAGGTACAGGTGTATGGCATTTGAGTTGTACTGCAATTATCTGAATTTACCCAGCATTGTTTATAGGGAGTTGAATAATTTTGCAACCTGCTTTTTGTAAAAAAAAGTTAAAATTTTAGCTGGATTACAAATGAAATCTTGATTTGTGCTTTGGTATTGTATTTCCATAAACTAATTGTTCACCTTTTACATGATTTAGTAATCGACTGCAGTTGTAATGTTGCTCATTTTGCCAGAATGTCCAAAATGTCAGGGGAGTTGAACAAATTTGCATACAAATGTACATGTACCTAAAGCATCTTCTATAGTGTAATTTTGTTGTTGTGATTTTCCATTGTTTTCCACTGTGTTCAAATATCTCACAATTTCTATTGCAGCTACAATATACAATTAAAAACAAGCAAAAAAAAAACCACTTCAGATTTTTTGACTTTTGTTATTTTGACAGTTAATTAGATTTTGGTATTAATCATGATTTTAGTAGAAATTTTCATTTTGTCCACTGATAAAAATATAAAACTGATGATGATGTAGCTTTTGCTCCTGTCTGTTTCAAAGAAGCATATTCCCTAATCTCTGAAGACTACAGTTTGAGGGACAGTACGTCAGTTTAGCACCACGGTGCCTCTTTTATAATGGTAGGTTGTGACATATTTCACACGTACCATCTCCTGCAGTGTGCATTTGGCCTTGTTGTGATTTTGAGAACATTCTTATTGAAGAATAAATAAGAATCTCATTTCTCAGAGCAACCACTGTTTCTCTTCTGTGTACATGACAATAAAGTTCTTAAATCTTAAAGTGTCTGTTCCTTACGCGCGAGAATTAACTTGTAAACGTTTGCATAAATAACAGCAATGATACCACAAGAAACCAGCTGTCTAAACATATTTACAGATGTAGGCCAAAAATTATAAGATATTTTTTAAAATGAACACTGTACACAAGTAACCCGACTTACTATAACGATAAAACGCATTAATATATAAACTTTAACATAATTTATCAATGGTTAGTCCCAGAACTCAGAAGATACAAAGAAAATATTTGCACCATCACAACCTAAACTGTAAATTGAGTTCGCTACAGCTTTTAGTAGGACGGTGCTTGTCTTTTAATTTAACACATTTAGTCTACTGTTACACGGTTGTGTCTCTAGCTGGAAAAGCAAGACAATTCCCTTCATCGTTTGGAGATTACCTGGGAAGTTTATATCCCAGCAGAATGTGTACTACAGGAAGTGAACGGCCAACTGATCACAGGCAAGAAAACACGCTCACACACTTTTTTTACGTGTTAGCATTTAGCATAGTAGCATGTATCAATACAACAGCGACGCTACTGCCTTCTAACTTTATAAAACTTTGCACCATGGAAGTTCAAATATATGGATTTGTTTTATTTTGTAACAGCTATGTATTTGTAATACAGCCCAATCTAAAAATACACAACCGCAACAGGACATACAAAGACTGACCGCCTCAAGCTAACCGGCCTCGGCTCCTCAAAGGCTAACGATGTTAGCATTGTAACTGCTAGCTGCTGCAATTCTGAGTTCAGACTCAGATACAAAAAAATACACATTTCCCACAGGCTGGCTGATGTTTGTAGATACTTACATGGTTGCAGACGGCTAAAAACAGTTTTCTCAGGTGATATTTCTCTCCACTTCTGTACACCGCAGCCTTCGTATCCTCAACGATTCTGCCTGACTCGCGTGGACTGAGCTACTTCCGGGTCAGCCGCTGCGCGCTTCACAGGATTACTATAACTACCGGGTTACCGACACACTGTTTATATGAAAGTGCATGCCTTTAAAGTGAAGTAAAAGATCAGTACCATCTCATACAACTCTACAAACATTTGTTTATTCTCTGCAGCAGTCCCATAAAGAGTGTGTAAGTGTATTTTAGTACATGTTGTACGACAGACTGGTACTACAGGCTGTCAGTGGTAGATAGTAACTAAGTACTCTGTATATAAAGGCTGTGTATGTACACATTGCTGATACCGTGAATGTAAGTTGCATTATTTATATATGAAAATGATTTCCAGAGATTTGTTAGTAGAAAAATAAGAATCCTAATCTTAACATTAATCCCTTCCTCAACCCCCAAACACAATCACTCTGGACTTCATACTGAGTATATACTGCTTATATCTCATACTGTCCATATTGCTTATAACACCATTTATTCCCACCTTTATTTGTACATGTATCTATCTTTGTATTATCCACAACTATTTTATCTAAATAGTTAGCGGTTTCCTACTTTTCATTCAGTTTTTACTGTGTAATACTATATACACACACAAACACTTGTACTACATATAATACACTTTTAATGCACTTTTATTGCTTCTTTTGCACATCTAATTAAATGCTAAATTGCATTTTGTTGTCACTCTACTTGTGCTTTGTGCAATGGCAATAAAGTTTAATGTAATCCAATTATCCTAGCAAGTTTAAATATTAGGATTAAGACTCTACAGTGTCTTTTATGGTAGGAATTTACCTGAGCAATTTCAACAGTTGGATTAAAAATGTACAAAGAAATGACTATGATAAATATCAAGGCTAAGGTCCTATGGTACTGTCAGTTATGAAGATTGGAATGACTAATTTAGGGTAACAATTATGATTCTACAAAAATATAAATGATAACCCAATAAATCCAAGGATTCCTTGGATTCCTTATGAGCAAGATTTCCTTTAAGTATTGCTTTTGTGTATCATTTTATCTTTTATATCTTTTTTGTTATATTTAATTACACTTAATTACATTTTTCCTCTCGATATTAGCAATGCTGGAGCGGAATGAGTCCCTTTTAACTGGAGGAGGCCTCTATCAAAGCCAAACTCAGGGAGGGCAACCAGATAATAAAAACAATCAGACAACAAACAAGACAAGTGGACCGGTTGGTTGCATGACCGATCACAGATCAAATCATGCAGCTCCAGAGACACAAATACAAAGAGGTACAGAGAGAGAGGGGATAGACAACCTACAAGAAAGCAAAGGCACACAGTTTCCATATAAGTTGTATTTCACTATTGGAGTTCAAACTCTTTCTTGTTGTTCATCTGTCCTGTTCGACATGTTCTTCAAAATGTATCCATCGCTTCACCATAGCTATCCGGTTTATATGGCTATTTTAACATGTGATAATCCTTGTTTTGTCCATCATTCATTCATATTCACTCTTGCATTTACTATCTAAACATTTCAGAGGTGTGACAGCTTATCCCTCGGGAAATTCTGAATGACAAACATTTAATTTCTTGCATTCTGATCAGTTTTTATCCACCAATGTGTTCATTTTTGTATCAATTCATAGTACAAACATATCCATTTTCTTCCCTCTGTGTAATTGTATAAACTATTGCATGGTATGAACGTCATCTCCTTTCTCCTTTACGTTGTGTTTTATCCCCTCTCTCTGTTTCTCTCTGCAGGTATTTCTGGCTCTGGAGCTGCATGAGTTTGATCTGTGGTTACTGGTCCAACCAACCTGTTTACTGTTTATGTTCTCTTGGTTGTTTGGTCTCTTGCTTTGGTTGTTCTGTTTGTCTCCACTCTGGGTCTCTCTGTCACTTTTACTCTCACCCCAACCAGTTGAGGCAGGACCTGGTTCTGCTGGAAGTTTCTTCCTGTTAAAAGAGAGTTCTTTGTCTGTACTGTCATCATTTGACATGCTTTCATGGAAACCTTGGACTTTTTTTTAGAGGTTTTCCATGTAGAATTTTTTATGGTTTCATTTTAGATAAGTAAGATAAATCATCATAAATGTTTTATCGTAGGGTCGCCACCTTACAATTATATTTAATCAGATAAATTTGAATATTTTATATACTTTTGTAGAATGTGCTGTAATATTTATTATGCTGAAATAAATTTACACCATAAATGACACTGTAAAATCTTTGTCTCTTAACATAAGAGTTAAATTGCAATGCCAGTCTTACATTCATTTTAATTCATTTATAACCCCTGGACTTGAACAGCTCGTGCAGTATGTGCTTCATCAGATTTGCTGCTCATGTACAAGACTTTCTACACTTTTAGAACATATCACACAGCGCCCATACTCTGAAGCTGAATGAAAACAAGAATACAACACATTTTGGAAATAACTGCTTGAGACATCTATCAGATCTAACACACTTGCCTCCATCGGTGGTATTGTGGAATTGTTGAGTAACATCACAGTAGTTTTCCAATGCTTCTTTCATGTTTTACTAAGGTGGACAAACACAGATGCTCTAAATATTAAAGGGCATGTATTTCCTGTCGCCTCACAGCTAGAAGATCCCCGGTTCACGTCCCGGCTGGGGATCTTTCTGCATGGAGTTTACATGTTCTCCCTGTGCATGCTTGGTTTTTCTCTGAGTACTACAGCTTCCTCCCAGAGTCCAAAAACATGCTGAGGTTAAGTGGTAACTCTAAATTGGCCATAGGCATGGACGTGAGTGTGCTTGTTTGTCTCTATGTGTAGCCCTTTGATAGACTGGTGACCTGTCCAAGGTGTTCCCTACCTTCACTCTAAGTCAGCCAGGATAGACTCCAGCCCCTCCGTGATCCTAATGAGGATTAAGCGGTATATAGATAATGGATGGATGTATCTTCTGCATTTCCCCCAAGATCTACCACTGTGGCTGATATTTTCACTCAGATTTGAATAAAAGAATCTTTGCCAACTTATGGTCTACAAAAGCAATTTTCTTTACTCTTTTTTGGCCATTTTATTTTACTTAAAAGAATATAAATACTTATTCCACAACCACAGAGTGGTAATTGAAGGACTACTCTTCACAGTTGTTGGTCAGGATGAGGCTAAACATGATTAATTCATTTATAACAGCTTGAAAATGAACTGTAGATCAACTCTTTCTGCTTGAGAAATTGTCACAGGAAAAACACAAGTCAGCAGCGGACCAAACTGATACCACAGACCCAAACAGTTAAGTCTTTGTTTTGCTCTTTAACACAACAAGAACGAGGGGATGTCTGTGTGTGTGTGTGTGTGTGTGTGTGTGTGTGTGTGTGTGTGTGTGTGTGTGTGTGTGTGTGAGAGAGAGAGAGAGAGAGAGAGAGAGAGAGAGAGAGAGAGAGAGAGAGAGAGAGAGAGAGAGAGAGAGAGAGAGAGAGAGAGAGAGAGAAAAGTCAGGGATGTATGCTACATTATCTACACTGCAGCAAGGAGACACTGAGAGATTGGCTTTCTGGCAAGAGACAGACAGACGCCTATGGGTGTACAACCCACCCACCTTATTTCAAAGGGTGGCAGATCTACCTGTGGAAACCACTTGCTGCAGATAATGGCAGCCTGTGTGCTGTTGAGAGAGGCGAGTGTGTGGGATTGATTTCCAGAGCAGTAGATCTTTATGAAGCGAACACCTACTCCGGCCAAAAGACCTGCATCTTAAACTGTGGAGTAAAATGAGCTCAGCAGCACATGCGATGGGACTGCAGTAATCTGGAAACACTTAGCAGGAGCAGAGATTAACTCAGCTACCATTAAATTGGATAGGCAAGAAAAAGTAGGCTGTGTAAAACTACTGAATAATGTGTAAAGTTGGTTTTAAAGTGGCCTTTTCTCATGTCATTAAGGCCCGTACAGTGAACTGCTTTCTTTGTAGACTGCAGACAGTGAGAAAAAAAAAAACTCTTTGTAGATGCAGGAACAAGTTGGCAAATTTTTGATGATGGGGTTTAGACCAGCTTTGATACATTTTACTGATATAGTGCAAAATGGAAAAGCTGCTTGCAAGTATGATGTTGAATCACCTTTAGGATCCTGATCTATTCGTATTCTCTAAACTGACAGACAGGCATAAAAAAAACACATTTCGTTGGGGAAACAAAACTCTTATAGGCAAGTCCTAGTGTCCTCAAACACAACTTTATGGTCCACTGCAGTAATAGCATAACAAGTCTGCCACCTTTTATCCTATAATTTGACATTTAATTTGAACCCTGTAAGACCCAAATATAGAAAAAAAATTAGCAAAAAAATAAATTAAAAAATATATAACCCAATTATCAAGAAATGCAAAAAAAAAAAACATATTATAGAAGAAAAAAGAAAACTGATGTATTTTTTTGCAACAGCGGTTTTACAGGGTTAAGGGGCATATTTACTAAAATACAAGTATGGTTGCAAAAAAACATGAATAGCCTCATTTACTATCCTTATCATAGCCCACACCTCTCCATCCTTTTACAATTAATTTCCCTGCTATTTAACTGAACTCATTACATTTTTAAGAATATCATCTTTCTATATTTATGCAACTCTCTGCACATGGTCATCAACAGCCCCAGCAGGTAAAGTAAAATGTTAGAAGGGAGATTTATAGCTGTGGTTATTAGTCGAACTGTCGAAGTGAAGCTTTATTACACTAACAGCAAACAGTATCTTCTTACACCTGCCTCAGGGTATAAAACTCTACTCTGCACCATAAACATGTTGGTTCACAGCTCTGTCCCTCTGCTCTCCACGCTGCGACCGCAATTACTCATGCCAGTAATGAAAATATTATTATCTTCGCATCTATCTAGACCTGGAGTTTGCCAACAGTGAAGTTACCTGATCCAGCCCAGTCTGCCTTAACCACAGGCGACTGTGGACGGGACTGGGTTTGGAGCGGTGACGTGCTGGGGTCCCTTTGATATAAAGGATGCTTTTGTTTTCAGGAGGCAGAGAGCTGCTCTAATCTGCAGCACCCATACGTCTATTTTTATTAATTTGTATCCCAGAGGGGGAAGCAGGCGGAGAGAGGAGAGGTGAGGGAAAGTTTAACAGGCAGTGAAGTCAGCGCAGAGTGAAACCAAAGACAGATCAATAAGATGAGCCGGGCTGGAAATGTCAGGTCTACCTGTTGGGGTTACATCACGGTTTGCCCACTGATGTTTCCTCAAGAAACCTTCTGTGCACATTTAAACTGTTGATATTACCAAAAAAAAAAAAAGCCAATGAATCACGACACGCCCATCAAAAGGCCTCAACTTCCCACTTTTACTTTGAAAAATGTAATAAAATGCACTTTAAACATCAAATCCAGTCTATCTACAGTCCTCCTTGTGCGGGCTCAACTCTCCGGAGTGGAAGATTTAATAACACAGCCAAATAAGAACAATCAACAACAGTAGGTTTTAATGAGGTGAAAAGAAAAAAACACAATTAAAAATGCATTATTTATCGTTTAATTACATGTAAGGTAATTAAAAAGGGAATGTGATATTTTTTTAGTTGCAACATTAACAAAATCGAAGACAATAAGTGCAGCAAATGAGCAGCTTAAGTCTCATTTAACATCGTATATATTTTTTTGCTCACACTGTAAACTCATAATTTAAAACGATCTTCAGGCGAAAAATAATTTCAGTTTTTAGTTTTTTAAATTAGGACAGTTTTCCCCAAGAAGTAAGTAGCTCTAAAAACAACAGTTAGCGTTTAAAGGTGTTAGTTCACATGCTGGCTAAAATGAATGACTTCAGGCAGTTAGGTCATAATTTCATTTTTATTTTATTTCATTTTTAAAGTTTCTCTCTTTTGCATTTTGCATTTTAATTTCAGTCCCTGGCAGTAGGCCTAAAATGGTGACATGCGCGCAAACATCACTTCATTTTTCGATACTAATGAGTGCATATTTGGAAAATAATGAGAAAATGTAACATGAACATTGTTCTAAAAAGAAGAATATAGTTTCAACTAGCAGATACAAACCATAAGGCCAATATTACAATTTTTAAAACCCTGGTTACACTGGGTGTGATTTTAAAATGTGCAGTTTTTTTGCACAATTTTGGAAATGTGTAGCAGGTTAACACTTTCTTAGTGTATGAGGCACGTTTAGTTTATCCGTCAGTTATTTTTAAACTGATTTAACACCAACTGGACATCAGGTGTTTTGATGAAATAATACAAATCTGGTAACAATGCCCATTTTAATTCAGATATCTTCCATGGTAAAAGCAAAGAAATCGTTGACCAGTAGGCTGTTGCATTTTTCATCTACCAGAAAGTCCATTTTGTGGGTGAGCAGGACGCTTTGGCCTTTGGCCTTATTTTCCATCTAAATTCTACAGCAATGTTGGTATTATGACTCTATTTTTCTATATTCCAAGACGAAGGAGGGCTTGAACTGACTTGAGGGCAATAATTTGCAAAGTCACTACAGCAACCACCGAGGTCTGAGTGAGCGTTCTTGGATAAAAACTGTCCTGGAGACGTCTTGGAAGCGGCGCACTCCTCTTGGCACGGACTAAACGTGGCGGCACATGGTATCTGGTGGGAGTAAAAGTAGCTGGCTTGTCCGGAGATCATGTTAAAAGAGCATGGGTCCGACAGCGGCAGCGTGCACGCAGGGATGGATGTGGAGAAGGCGGTGCAGGCTGTGCCAATCTGGTGGCGACGGGATTGTGCGCAACTCACTCCAATGTAAGACATCTCCTGGTGCGTCTGCACGAACCGGTCGGCCTCTGCGGCACTCGCGCTCAGCCGGGCCCGTTGTGAAACCAAGGAGTGGTTGGGGAAGCGGGGGTGACCGTTCAGATAAGTCCCTGCGCCCAGGTGGGTGCGCACCGGTGTTTGGAGAGGTAGGAACGGCGGCACCGGCCAGTAAAACGAACTCGCTGCAGCCAAAGTAACACTGGTCGCAGTGCCGGAGGACATCAGGCGACCTCCTCCCCTCTTGAGACCGAGTTTGTTCCTGGATCCAGCTGCTGCTCTGCGCCGGAGTTTCCCAGACGTGCCGCCTATGAAGACATCCTCACTGCAGGGGTCCAGCATCCAGTAGTTGCCTTTTCCCGGGTCATCATAGTGGCGCGGCACTTTCACAAAACACTTGTTCAGACTCAGATTGTGCCTGATGGAGTTTTGCCAGCCTTGCCTGTTCTGTCGGTAGTACGGAAAGTTGTCCATGATAAACTCATAGATGCCGTTGAGTGTGAGCCGTCGTTCCGGGCTCTGGCGGATCGCCATCATGATGAGCGCGTTGTAACTAAAAGGAGGTTTCTCGGGTTTAACGCTTTCTTCTGCTCCTCCGGTTTTCTTTGAATCCCCTTTATTTCCTTCTCGTTTTCCATTCGCAGCCATCGGTTTAGCGTCTACTTTGGTGCACTGTTTTGAATTTTCGCAGTTCTTCTCTTTGTCAAAGTTTTCCTCTTGACCGGGTTTCTCGGGGAGAGCGGAGCGCAGTTTCTGGGACGGAGACGCAGATTCCTGTTCACCCATCACCTCCTCTCGTCTCCACAGCAGGCTGCTGATGCTGAATGAAGACTTGCGGAACAATCGGTTCGAAGTTTTCAAATCCTCCATCTCCATCTCCAAAAGTCACTCCTACAATTCTCAAAGCTGCCCGGAGATCGCAGGAGAGCGCGTCACTGAACCCACAGAGAGCAAAGATGCGCTGATTCAAAGTGGTGAGGAGCCAAAGACTCACTGGCCAGACAGCGTGACAACAAATGCGCATGATCACAGCAGCTCGGGATCCGTTACCTACGAAACGGAGGTCAGAGCATTAGTCACTGGATCCAGGAGTGAAATATCTGGGGCGTAATTATGCGCATGTTCCAGTATTTTGTGCTGATAGAAACTATTTTGGAAAGAATTATTAATTTATTCCAACAAATGCAGCCAATTTAATTGTTTTTTGGATCAAACTAAACCACAATAACCTCATGGGACTGATGAAAGTGTTTTATTGGCACTTTTAGGTCAATAATTGAAAAAAATATATATCCGCAGCGAACTTAATAATTATTCGGAAATAACCTGGGATAAAATGAATGTGCTGTCAATCTGAGTGACTGATCGCTGAACTCTTGGAATTATAACACTTCCGTGACTCATGAAACTCAACCCTCTCACACGCGCCTTGCCCTCTGGGTTGGCCTCATCTTTCTCTCCATTTCCCTCTGATTCTCTCTGCGCACCTTATTCGACATCAATTTGGCAAAACGCCGATCAAGCCTGAATGATCTTGTCTGCAATGGGCTCAAACAAACACAAAGTAAAGCGCGAATGATAACAGACACGACAATACTTACAGTTAAACCAGTTAGGCTGTTTTAAGTTTTTTATGCAAGTTCCAATATTGCGCATTTTATGGTGCGTTACTGACCAGACAGACAACAGGCCTGCTCTGTGTGTTCGTGCGTCATGCGTAAAAGTGATCCAAATCACGTTTATTTAGAAACATTTAGTTCAAAGCTATTCCAGCTGACATCAATCTTGAGCAAATTTGTATTTTTATCAAAACTGGCAATAAACTCATTATCTTGGCTTTAAAAAATTACTGACATCATCATCTTGAAACAGCAGTCAAAGAGCTTTTTCTGACTTTATATGCGCCTTTGAATAAACGTGTGTTACTATTATCCAATATAACAGCAAAAGAGTTTATACACTTCTAAAATTACTTCTTCAGCTTTTAGAAGAATATAGCCAGAATGGATCATAATAAATGAGACTGAGAAAAGCAGAAAAAGGCAACTTTTCATCACATAAAAAAGCTGTATAATGCCTTATTGTCTTTCTAAAGATACAGCAAATACAAATACAAAGAAAATCTTCAACTTTGCAAGGCACATTTATTGCCAGTACTGTACAAATAGCACATTCACGTGGTGCTACTGAGTGATGTGGGCGCTCCTGAAGTCCTGCCAAGCTTTTCCCCATAAAGAGTCCAGCCAGAGGAAAGTGAAACATGAACTAGAGGAGTGTAAAGTCAGGATCTTGTGTTGTATTGTATTTGACAGCATTGTTTCAAAGGTTACCAAACATGGTTATTTTGCATTTGTGTTATGTTTGCTGACATAAGAATCATATCACTTTCTTCCATTAACTCTACTTGAAGTTTTGAGTGTTTATTTCCATGTTCAGCTTTTGTTGACTACCCTATTACTCAGATAAACACCTGACAAGAACAAAGGAAAGTGAACATCAGTGTGGTGATATCTGTTCTGATTCTGAAATCGACAAGCGGATAATTAAAAAAAAATCTTCTTTTTTATTGTAAAAATACAGATCGGTTTCATTTCTAGCTGCACACACAAGAAAGAAGTTAATCTAACATAGCTGTTAGAGGTGCACGAACAAGAGGTCCTGCTTTACCAGCCACAGTTCAACTGTACATTACTTTGCGCTAGGCAAGGCAAGCTTATTTATATAGCACAATTCAGGCACAAGGCAATTCAAAGTGCTTTACAATGGCAAAGAAATTAATTTCAAAGATGATTTAGAGGTAGACATTAAAAGCATGCATTAAAATCATAGAAATAATTTGTAATTTAAGCAATAAAGTCACCATGAAATTTTATGACAATAAAACAAAGAAATTCCAATTCAGATAAAAAGAGAGATTAAATAAAATCATGTTTAAAGTTATGATGCAGTATGAGTGACAGTGCAGTGCTGGTATTAAGTCAGTCAAAGGCAATAGTAAATAAATAGGTCTTTAACATTGATTTAAAGGATCTGAGAGTTAATCCTATAACCAGCAGACCTGCAGTTTTCTGGAAGTTTCTTCCAAATATGTGGAGCATAAAAAGTGAAAGCTGCTTGTCTATTTTTGGTTCTGACTCTGGGGACAGAGAGCAGACCTGTACCAGAGGACCTCAGCGATTTGGACGGTTCATATGGTAAACGGAGGTCAATGGGCCCTAAACCATTCAGAGCTTTATAAGCTAACAAAAGTATTTTGAAAGTCCATCTTCTGAGAGACTGGAAGCCAGTGTAAAGACCTCAAAACTAGAGTGATATGATCAACTTTTTTTTACAGTCGTGGTGAGGATCTAGCAGGAGCATTCTGGATCACCTGCACTTGTTTTATGGATTTTTTTTTAGTTAGACCTGTAAAGACACTGCTACAGTAATCTAATAAACCGAAGGTACATGCATGGACCAGTTCTTCAAGGTCCTGCTGAGACATAAGTCCTTTAGTCTTGGAAATGTTCTTCAGGTGATAGCAAGCTGACTTTGTAGTGGTCTTAATGTGGTTTTGAAAAGTCAGGTCTGAGTCCAGGACTACACCCAGATTTCTGGCCTGATCTGTGCTTTTTAAATGTAATAAAAGAAGCTGGTTGCTGACATTTAATCACTCCTCTTTTGGTCCAAAGACGACTACCTCAGTTTTGTGCATGTTTCACTGAAGAAAATGTAGACACATTCATTCCATTAATAGTGCAGTAACTTCTTGTCGTCATTACTTGTTATTAATCAAATCAACACTTATCGTTTCCCTGTTCACGCACCAGATTTCAGATATATCGACCGGAACTACAAATCTAATCTGTTACACCTTTATACCTTCTCTTAGTGGATTGGATAGGGGCCTGTCTCCATAATCCTTGTGCTGCACAAGTGAGCACTTGTTGGGAATGTTTCTGGCACAGCAGAAAGCATGCATTGTTGTCTCAACACTTGAAATCCCTTTGGATCTTTTTCTCAGTTCAATATTCAATTCCATGTCTTGCTTGGCTTGCAGTGGTTTTGCACTGGCATCCTGAAGACATTTACACGAGAACAGAGCTCTTGAAAAGACGGCATATATTTACTTGATATTAGAACTAATCCTGTTGTGCTTGAAACTTGGGCAACAACGACACAGCAACAACAAATGCACAAACACTATTTAAGTTCAAAACTATTCAAATTTACATCAGTCTTAAGCACATTTATATTATATTAAAATTGGAAATAGCTTTTTAAATTTGGCTTGAAGTTAACTTGAAGTTACTGGCATCTTCAAACAGCAGTCAGATAGCCTTTCCTTGTGGCTTCTGCAGCAGAGGGCAAGCAAAAAAGAGCATTCCTTGCACACGTGACAAACAAACAAAAAATGAACCAATAATCACGTTATTATTGATATGTGGTATTTTTCCCCCAAATGACCAGAAATACCGCATTTAAACAGGTTAAATTCATGGGAGTGTTTATTTTCACCACAAACCAAGTTTTGTTCAGTAAAATGTAATTCACTCTTATAATATTTCACTTTTAAATTCAGTCAAATAATAAGTAACAGATACTTTAACACAACCTATGGGTTTTAGTGTTACAGTGTCAGTGTGTAAACTTTGCATTTTGCACTAACAGATTGCTGAATCTATCGACCTCATTCCATCTGATGGCTCCCTCTGCTGTAAGAGAAACTTCTGACAGGCTGCGAGCACAAAAGAAGAAATACACGCTAAAAATATATATACAAAAAAGAAATTGGACAGTTAGTGTTTAATCTATAAAGCTTCTATACCCTATCACCCTGTTTATTCCATACCTAGGACGAAGAAGGTGCTGGTGAAGATTTGTGCACAAATGAAAGCAGAGAAAGAATTTCCCTTTTACACTATTCTGAGAAATCTGCTATGAGTGTCATGTTCCCTTTAGTTGTGGAATCGCAGCGTAAAGCTTTTCTCCTGGACATTCTGTCGATCCGAGATCTCTGTGCCCAAACAGGCCAAAGCCTGGTGCTATGAAGGCCTCAGAAACCCCAGCCTGCAGCAGCTCTTTGACAGACTTTATTGCCTCTTTGCTTGGAGCCTCATCTGAAATCAAAAGAGGTAGCATTATCATTATATGCTGTATGATGTATTTCCAATATGCACACTACCATTTAAAAGTTTGGGGTCACTTAGAAATGTCCTTATTTTTGAAAGAAAGCAGTTCTTTTGATGAAGATAACAATCAGAAATACAGTATAGACATTATTAACGTGGTAATTGACTATTCTAGCTGGAAACGGCTGATTTTTAACCCTTTGATGTGCAGTGTGGGTCCCCATTTTCCACTGGATTTGTGTCTCTTTTGACCCATGCTGTGCATCAAAGGGTTAATGAAATATCTACATAGAGGTACAGAGGAACATTTCCAGCAACCATCACTCCTGTGTTCTAATGCTACATTGTGCTAGCTAATGGTGTTGAAAGGCTGATTGTTGATTAGAAAAACCCTTGTGCAGTTATGATAGCACGTGAAGAAAAGTGCGAGTTTTCATGGAAAACATGGAATGGCCTGGGCAAGCCATTTTAAACGGTTGTGTTTATCACAGACTTCACAACTGCAGCCTTCAGCCCTGTTTTGATACTCCTACCAATATGCTCCTATTGTTCCACAACACACACAAAAAAAATGCTTACTGTTGAAATTGCCCATGAAGGCGATCCCCAGTGAGTCATGGTTGTGGCCTCTGGCGTGTGCTCCTACCACGCCCCAGCCACGGCCTTCATACACAGTGCCATCTCCTCCGACCAGAAAACTCAAAACACACAGATGCCACGTTTGTTTGAGTATAATACAGCTTTGATAAACGGCAGCAGAAGGAATATGTCAACTTTGCACACCTAAAACAGCAAACTCCAAAGTGGCATTTGTTTGCAATCATGCAGTAACAGAGGTACTTACTTATATCCAATATCATCGAAGCCTTTTTTGCTCATATGCTCTCTCTGAATGCTGGCGACGCGGGCCTTACACTCGTCCAGGCCTGTGCAGCTCGGCAGGGCAGTGTGGTGAATCACAATTTTCCCAGCTGGACTTGTTAAATTCTCCTTGTCTTTGGGTTCAGCTGCTCCCCACTGCTGCCTTGAAACAACCTTCACTGTAAAGAATATTCAGTATTATAAGCTGGCTTAAGTCACATTCGAAAGAGTAAGCAGTGATGACTAGTATGTGTAAAGCTGTTTGTTTTCATACCTTTCAAGTCCATAACTCCACTCTCACACAGGTTGCTGGCTGTGATGACTGACCTGCAGCAGACTGTGCAGGTCCTTTATCAGCGGCCCGCTTTGGGAGGTGTGGTCACGGGAAGAACACCTTCCTCGTTCTTTGTTGTTCGCATGTGATGGGATGTCACCCCAATTACCACACAAGCAATTTCCAGCTCTACTTGTTTGCTATGTAACTGTATAAAATTGCCCAACCCACAGTTTGGAATATACATGTCTGAAAAAGGAGGAAGTGGATACAAATATTGCCAGAAAATTGCGTACAGGAAAGCAGTGGCAGTTTCTTTCACACAGATCAGGCATGACTACTTCAAAATGATGTTAAAGTTGCGGGAGGTCAAAGAGGAAATCAGTAGTGCCCGTTTTGTGATATCAAGCGGATACTTTTCCAGTAGGAGGAAACTAGGCAACAAGCGGTATCACCTTCATATGAATAAACTGTCTGAAAACTGAGGGGCCAAGTGAATAATGTCTGCTCGTTTCAGCACATCTACTACCATCTACTAATTTGTTTTTCTGATCGGAATAGCAGAATTAAAAAGCTGCAGCATACATTCTTCTAACAGAAAAACTGTAAATGCAAATATAAAGCCTTTAAATCATTATCAGAAGACTATGTGTCCATCTGTGTCTGCAATGAGACAAAGAGATTTGATATTATCTGTTGTGCAGAGATGATAGTTGTGATTTTGTGCCTGTATTTTGTGCTTGGGCCTCATAGAGAGTTTGCCAAAGTGCTACTGCTGTGGTAGAATGAGACTGGGTAAAAGTAAAAAGTTACACAGGTCTGTTAATGTTCAATAATGAGTAAAAAGACAAGAAGCAGAACAGAGAGAGCATCTTAGATAAAATATATAAAGTTACATGACCTATATCGTGACGTCAGCATTCATAGTGTGGGACTGGAAAACCATGGCATCAGTGTGGCCACAGCTAGGAAGTAAAATGCTGGAAACAACAGTTTAGAAACTACACCAAACTGCAAATAACTCATTTCACAATAAGTTGCATTCCAGAAGGACTGTAGAGTGCTTTAAACGTAACATAAAGATAGATTTTTCTGTATATATTTGACTTACACAGATACAGTATCTGTGTCATCAACAAACTTACTTTTTTTTTTTTACCCACAAAAGCAGTCAGTTTGACACACTAACAAGTGTCTTTCATTTATTTGTCTTTCAAGAAAGACAAATAACTGTGCAAAATTGCATTTTAGAGTGAGATGTGATGATAATCTGGGTACAGCGGTTTAGCCACAAAAGATATCATCATGTCCTTCTTAGTTAACTTATTTACAGTCGAATGAATCATCTGACTGAGTCATCATCAGTTTCCCAATACAGTGATTCACTGATTTTACACATCAAAGTCTGTTGGCTGGTTTTGGGGAGTTCTACTATAAATGCGGAAAAAAATGCACAAAGAAGGAAGAATATTGTGTCCAGAGGGTGGGTTCTGCTTATCACCATTGCTTGGTTACTAGGGTCACGTGTTTTTGTGAAACTAGAGGATTATTTCTGCTTGTGTAGTCTTGTGTCAGTTATTGTGAAAGCAAGGAGTATTGAGGAATGTTTAATTTAGAATAAAGACTCCCACTGATGAAAATCATGTTTTTCACCCTGTTAACACGTCCATATGATGTTCTCTGAGTGCTAGTAAACATTATGAGTGCAATAAGCTAACAGCACCATGGCAGGGCATTTCTGCCTTCAAACGGCAGCGTACTAAAGTCAGCCTCAGAAACACAGATTCAGACTTCAGGTGTAACTACAATATTATAACTTGCCATTGTAGAGCACAGAGTAGTTTTACAGTGTTTGAGCAGAGTCACAGGTGAGCTGGAGTGGTTAAGTTGCAGTGAGTCAGGAGGGTTGAGCGGAAACATAGGCAGGGTCCTCATAGATCTATGCATTCTGGATCTGGAGGAGGCAACAATGCTGAGTTACAGCTGTGCCATTTTAAAGCAGGGACTATGTTCATGGACTGAATATGTACAAGACAAATGTGTAGGGGTTTAACCAGTGACCTTAAGGGAGATGGATTTCTTCCCTGTTTCTTCACTAAAATATCCATGGTAGTAAGGAAAAGAAGAGCTTTCAGACTGCAACATAAAGCCCTGTGCAGATTTAGTGATATAACAGTTATTAGGCAAAATACAAATATATTCAGGAAACTTCTCGAGTTGATTTAAGTGCATATAACTCTTACATAACCATTTCTCTTCATATTAGGATTGTATTCTGATGCTATATTTATGCATTACTCAGCCCAAATGTTAGCTTTACGATAAAAAAAAAAATTCTCATGTATGTGCAACTTCCAGTAGCTCTCTGATTTCACTATCAGACAACACTGCCTTGTCATTGGCTGTTGCTGTGACAAACATCCTTCTGAAAATATACCCAAGCAATGTGGATATTCCAGTCAGATGTTTCTCTTAGTCATTTTTTTCCCTCTTGTGTAAATTCCACATCATTCTGGAGCATTACTAAATCATTTGCAGGTGACAGATATATCTGTGGGGTGGACAGTGAGGCTATCTTCTTTCTTTGTCTTTTGGCAGACATCATCAGTAATATGTAAATTCATGAGAACAGTTTTAGTAATTATATGTTGAATAAAACATCTTAGTAAAGACTCAAGAGATGTTACAAAAAACTTGATTCCTTTAATCTAACAATACACATTTGAAAATGAAAATTTCTAAAAAAAACAAACAAAAAAACCATATTCACAAATAATGACAGGTACGAGCCACCATACAAAGATGATAAATGGGTCGGCAGTGCTGCTGTCACTCTACTCACAGTTCTCTGTGTGTTTGTATGGGATTCTTACTTCCATGACTCTAGTTGAGCTGCAGCTAGCAATATTTTTTGTGAACAGCAACACTGTAGATGCAAATGCTGGACCTCTTCTTTATCATCACCAGCTTCTACTCTGTCCACCGGTGTCCACAGTGGGGAGCCGTGCACACGTAGTACAGTCGCATAGCATCCTGGGTACAACAGAACACAACATGTGACAAGGTGTGTTGGATTTTTAGCTTTCCTTAATTGAGTAATTCCTCAATCCAAACATTTCTGTACTAGAGATGCAACTAAAATGTATTTGCAGTCATGAGTCATTTCTTAATTAGTCAGTTGATGACTAACAGTCTAAAATTCCAATGCGGTTGGTTTAATATCAAACATGACTGAACAGTAAATCCTGCCTTTTGAAAAGCTGGAACCTCAGGACATGTGAAGGATTTTTGGCTTTAAAATGGCAAAAAAAAAAAAAGCAACAAAGAATTAACTTTCAAATAATTGCAGATATTTTTTTTGCCTGTGAAATCAACTATCTGAGCTCTATTTTGGACAAGAGGATACTTCTACACTGATTTTGAATGCTGTGTTTGAGGGACAGTATTCAGCTGTGGTTTTTAGGTCTGTCTCTTGGCTGAAAAATGGCTTTAATTCACAATCATGCACAATATTGCACACTACTGTTACTGTTCCGTTATGACTTCCTGCTGACCACAGAAGATTGTAAATAGTAACTGGTAAAAAATATTCACTGGAAAATAATTTTAAGACTGAAGGCCGTGTATGCAGTATTTCATTAACAACAATCCTTACCTCAGCCTTCATGCTGTGAGACTGGAAGAACACTGCCTCCTTGTGACCACATCTGAGAAGAGACACGGTGCAAGCACAAGGTTAGAAAATACCTGCTACAATCACAGTCACTCAACAAAGGTGTCACAAAAATACATAGACACAAAAAAGGAGTTCTTAAACACAGACAACAATCAAGAGGTGTCCATAGAGAATGAGTGAGGTCAACACGATGTGGTGAAACTTACTTGGGACAGGGGTGGTCCTCTGTTCTTGGCAGTGTTGGATCCTGAGACACATCGGCGATGATTTGTGTCAGTTCACTGGAGAGAAACGGAAGTAAAACGGTCCTGAAATTTAGGCCTCAAATGACTGATATTACATACAACTTTACTGTAATACTCTAGGACTGTGGGCAACACAAACAGTGCAATATTGCAAATGTTTTCCACAAATTGTAGCAACTTTGTGCGGTCTGAACGTGCCAATGTACCAAAAGAGTCTGTGTCAATGATCATTTGGTTGCTATCAAAAGTGCTGTAGGGGTCGAATTGTGAGCTGGTCACATGTTGAAGTGGGGATGAATGTGAGCCAAAACAACAACACTGCTGAGATCAAAAAGTAACCAGTGTTATGCTACTCCTGGTGCAGTGGTTATATGCCCATCCTGCAGTAGTATACTGCTTGAAATTTAATGACCTACAAGAATTTCCACTGGCGGAACCGGTTTGATATTGACTGGCTACACTTTACATTTATATTTCTACCGTTATTGAAAATGTGATGCATAAAAATGAGCAACAATAACTGTATCAAGCTGTTGGATACATGGTTTTTGGAACATTTGACTGTAAAGACAGTGTATATATACTTGTCAATGCAGGAGGTGCTTATATCTGAGTTAGAGTGCCCCTATAAACTGTAACAGAAAAATGGCACATATCAGTGTGTAATAGCATTGATAAAAAGTCTGCTGCAGGATCTAGAGTTGTATGTCAGTAAAAAAATGGGATGTAAATGGTTGCAGGCTAAGTGACAGCATGTCTGGTAAATAATACAAATTTAAAAATCTAATCTATATTATTATCTATAAGATACCAAATACATCACTGTAAAACTGTCATATACCACTATACCAGAAGAGGCATACCACTGGCCATTTTCAATCTCAGTATCTCTCAAAAACAGAGGAATTTATGAGGCAACATGTTGACAGTTAAGGTGGCTCTGTGGTTACTTACTCAACCTCGTGGGTGATCTTGTTGACATAGATGCAGCTGTTGTCTGCTTCTTGTTGGTAGTCACAGTTCCTGCACTGTAGATTGGAAAATAGTTAAAGATAATTTTAAAGTATTCAGCAAAATTATTACAGGAATACAATGAAAATGATAACAGACAATTTCTTTAACCAAGGCTAAAAGATGAAGCAAAAACTGAGTATCACATGAGGTCTAACTTTGTCCATGGAAATATGTTACATCAATGTACCAATCAGAAAGTCTGCACTCCATGAAAGCGACAAACTCATCCTTCTAATGGACTGAAATTGGTACATGGGTTACATTGCTCTTTATAATTTCAAAACTCCTTTGTAATACTGTGTTCAACCTTGCAATTTTGGAAATATATTTATGATCATTTTTATCATTCAGAGGATTGAATGATTCTTCATATACCGAAGATGCTTAAAAAAATAAATTCTTTTCTATTTTCAGACATTATCAGCAAGTTAACTTATGTGAAATGAGTGCAAAATGAGGGAAGTTTGACATAACTATTTTTTTTGGCATTTAGCTTGCTCAACAAACCTTTCTTTGCTTTTGTAAACCCAGATTTTCTTTATCAGGCTCAGCGCGGTGTCCTTACAAGATAAGGTGTTCGATGCATTTGACTGTTCTAATGCACAAAATGAACAGATGCCTAATTCAGCCCAGAGAAACAGGCTGTTATAATGGCGAGCTACTAAGAAAAATGTATTTTTGGCAAAAAGCGCTGTTATTTCAAATAAGGCCACAGTGGAATGTTGGTAGAAAACTGTGTGTATGTGAATACACATTTTACTACTCAGGGCACCGTCAATGTTTGAAACGGATTTCAAAGATAAGAGCTGAAAACTTTTAATTTTATATATTTAAACAGGACACGCAAGAAGACAATGTCCCATAATGACAGCATGGCGGCAATCACTATAGTTTTGGCCACAATGTATGTTTAGTGTGATATTTATTGTTGTCATTTTATTTTGTTGTTACTGTTTTATTGCACTTTTACGGTTTTATTTTGATTTTACTTTTTCAAAATAAAACAAAAACATTTTCTTTCATTTGTTTTTTATTGTGAATGCTTGTGCAAGCTGCTGCATAACAAATCGCCCTTCAACGGAACAAATAATAAAGTTAAGATCAGAATAAAATTGCGTTTAATGATTGAATAGCCTCTTTTATAAATACCAAAAGACTACTCGAACTCCTAATTTATGTTCTGTTTGCTGCATAGAGTAGTGGCAGACGGTGCTTGTTACAGTCAATTTAATTGGAAACTTCAAATATAACCTCCTCCTGAGCAGGTTGCATGTGCAGCATAAACTACTATGATTATCTAGTGAGGTTAAAGACCTGCTATTTGCAAACCTGAAAACATGTTTGTAACTCTTAAAGACAGTTCAAGTATTTTAAGTTTTCATTTTACTTTGTAAATACATTCACATGGTGTTTTATAAATGCTAGGAGACCCATCACAAGCAGTCTTAGCAGCCACCACCATACCTGAGCATTTTTTTTTTCAAACTGCCTCATAAAGTCTGTCTCAAACACATGGATTCAGGACTCTGAGGTTTTATATGTTGGTAAACCAATGGAAGGGTTTGGCTTTCTGTATCAATATCATTCTTTAGAACTGGTTTCCGATTTGAAAAGGTTTGGCTGAATTACTTGAAGATTAGTTTTACAGTATATGAGCAGAACTATAAGTAAGCTGGTGTGGTCGAGCTACAGTGAGCAAAGAGGAGACTTCTTAGATCTCCACTCTCTATAGGAAGCAACAGTGTAGAGTTGCGTTCAACCGTTTTAAGTCAGAAAGGGATTATTTTCATGCAAAAATATGTAGAAAATATAACTGTAATACGCAAAGATGTTTTTTAAGGGCTTAATCAGTTAACAGAGCTGGACTTCCAACCCACCTGTAACGAACAGACTAACCTGGCGTGATAGTGCACTCCTCAGTTCCCTGGTGTGACATATAGTCAGGTCTATAAATTAAAACGGTGGAGGGCACATAAAATAAACTTAACATCTCTATTAGCCTAAATATAGAAGCGTTTCATGAGCAATTTCAAGTGCAGTTACTCAAAGGTAGGCAGTTTCCTTTACGTCTTCATAAGATAGAACCCAGCTAGACTGTAATTTACTACACCGTTAACCTGATTTTGATGCAAATACCCTCAAATTAAAGGTGAAAGTCTGCACTCAAAGCACATGTGGATTCTTTCATTTCAAATCTACTGTGGCGATGTACAGAGCCAAAAGGCTGAAAATTGTGTCAATGTCCAGATATTTACGGACCTGACTGTAAATATACGCTCACTGACACAACATGGACACAAACTGAAGCTAACTTGCAACCAGATACTTACCGCATACAGCAGGATGCGATTCTCCTTGTCTTCTTTAGGGTATAACATGTTATTACTGGAAAACAAAGACAACATGTTTAATGGGTTCTCATTTCTTTAAAGCGGACGTACCTATTTGATAGGACAGCTACGTTAACGTGTGTAACTTTAACACGCTGCTAGCAAGCTAGGTTAACTTATCTAACCTATATACTTCCAAAGACTCACCATTCTTGACAAAATCGTATCCCAACAAACCCTGGCTCGTAGTTTCCACCGTCCAAATCCATTGGAAGGAGCTATTTGTTGAAGACAAACCTGACAAATACAGCCAACGTTGCTGTCTGTTACTTTCTACCGGCGCTAAAGTCCCTGTCTGTTTGAAAACAGATCTACTGCGGCTGCGTGAACGACAACGGAAGTGAAGATTTGTGACGCAGCGCCCCACAGCTGTCGGAGGATAAAACGAACATTGACAGAAGTCTGCTATATTTGGTATGTAGCAGATTAAAATTACATTTAGGCAAATTTTATCATTTATTGATGCAAAATTACAAGGTTTTAATTGTTTATGCTTTATTCTGTAAGAAAACAACCAGCACAATTTTCACATTCATCTTGCATGAATGTAACTAGCATAAAAACAGTTATCATGTAGTGCTGGCTTGATATGCACCGATGGATTAATGACACCAATCTACAGTGCCGGATCTTAAATGTCATTAACTCAAACGAAACCCAGTAAACACAGTGTTGTTGTCTTCGGTTGCAAATATATCATTTCTACCAGGACCCCAAAGGTTCACCCACACAGCATCATATTTCAACAGTTTGACCACGCTGCTGGTACTGGCCACTTGGCTACATTTGTTAGGCAAAGAGGTGTGATACAGAGAAGCCACTGCCTCCCCATTCTTGTATATGGCACACTGTCCACGGCCGTACACAGACGCATGCACAGTGAAGTAATAGAGGCCATCCACGGGGCAGGTGAAGATGCCTGTTCCAGGATTGTAGCCATCTCTCTCATTCACCAGCACTTTGCGAAACTTGAGGACTCCAGAGTAACAGGGGTAGCTGTCTTCAACGTTTAACTTGGCTGTGAAGGCCACAGTGCCTAGAGTGACAGACATTGTGATAATCAGAATAAGAAGCTTGTGTTGTGTTTGTCTCTGATCATGCATCCATGGCTCCACTCAGTCATGTTTTAGTGCAGTTATGGGTTTTATGAAAATTACTGAGATGGACACAGGGATACATGGTATATTTCACTTCTCGCACATGGACATTACCCTCCAGCACAATTTTTTTCACCCACCTTCATTACAAGAAAAACTGCAGTTCTTGCCAACATAAATTAATTTTGCTACTACTGACTAATCGTGCACGTTTTTTAAAAGATGCTTTACTCTTGTTTAAGCCTCAGTATTGTTAATGGAACATTATTCAAACAACCACCGGTCAATTAATTCTAGAACAAATGCTGATAGCCCAAATTCTGTACACGTAACAAAATTATTAATCTTTTACACATTTCTATGTATATGTTTCCTGTTAAGAGCCAGAATGAGGTGGGAGCTGATGTAAGACAGTGACATATGACTCTCTTCAGCAATTACATGATTTTTACTTCTTACCATGATTACAGTACAGTACCAACCTGTTTACTATATTTATTATATACAGTTTGTCTGCCTCTTTCCTATTTAAAACGTATGTCTGTAAAATGCTGGCAAAAAATTGTCATGGAGGATCTAAAGAAGTTTGCTTATTACCTGATGGAGAAGAGCTGTCTCCACGCCCGGGGACGTAAGTCATGATTTAAGCTAGTGATGTTGTTGTGCAAGTCTGTTTTAAATAAGTAAAAAAATAAATCCATAATAATGATTTGGTGGTTTCAGTACAAGGACTGTAAGCAGTGATGTGGCAGACTAGACAACAATGATGGATATAATACAAAAAATGCATTATGAGTACACCTTAAAGATGTTTACACTGAGTACCATAATGTACCTTTACCTGGATTGCTCTACATTATTCTAATCAGTGCAAAAATAAGTACGTAGTTAAAATCTAAGGCAAACACTTTAAGAATCACTTGCACATTTATTCAACTATTTGTGGTTATTTTGATACGAAAAATATATATCTAACACTATAGCAAAGAACTTCCTACCTGTTCCTGCAACAGAATGCCACAAATGTCACAAAGACAAGCAGAGACACAGACTGAAGTTGTCCTTCTGGTTTGCATGTAAAACCTGTTTGTTCAACTTGAAAGCTTCCCCTCCAAAAAACACACGTGAGATTTTTACTTTCTGTGAGATCTGTATTTGGTTTTTAGCATTAAAGATCATTCATGGCTAAAATGTTGTATAAAGACAATTAAAATCTCAAGTAAAACAAGATGACATGGTCATCAATATCCCCCGCCACATGTGATGTCTATGAGTCTATATCCAAAATAGTGATAAAGGGCCATAACTCTGTTAAATATTATCGCACAGGTCTCATTTTCGAACTTGATCAAGGTGTCCATGGTGTGAAGCTACACACTAAATTGTTATCTGTAAAATTAAATGTTCACTCATATTGTGTGCATCTCCTGGGGGCTAAGCCCCCCTGTCCTGAAAACCTAGTGCCGCCCCTGCAGCAGTTTACAGCTTGTCAGCTGCAGTCGCGCTCTGTCGCTAATTACGGGCTAACCGTGAGTGCGAGCTCAAAAGTAACCGGATGGTGAGTGGCAGGATGAGTCACGGAAGAGGTCGGTATATTTAATGTTGCTGTAGAGTGAAAAATGACCGAGAAACGGCAGTTTTAAAATCGCTGTGTGTGAAGCAGCACAAGGCATAAATTTGCATTGAGCCTTATGGAGGGCGATTCAGGTTTCCACGTCAATTAAGGGCTGGCGCGTGACGTAACAATGTGCCAAGTGAACAATGTCGGACTCATATGAATGTAGAGAGTCTTTACTATAGTCTGTGAAAGGATTGTCCTTGTAGTATGTACCGTTTGGCCAGGATGGCGATTTAAGTAAAAAAAAAAAAAAAACGGACAGATTTTGTCCCTCTTCACACTCTAGCACCAGAGGAGAACATGCTCTAACATGGGATTTTTTTGCTCAACCTAGGGGTTTTTGGAGGCTCCTGTATGGAAAACCATAAATCCCACCGTCACAATATGTACATGCCTGAAAAGAAAAGAGTTGGGGCTTTTTTAAAGACTAAAATGAAGTCTGTAGGTGAAAGTATGGCGAAGCAGTAGCGTTTGGAAAACAGTGCATGACATGGTCATCAACATCCCCCGCCACATGTGATGTCTATGAGTCTATATCCAAAATAGTGATAAAGGGCCATAACTGTGTTAAATATTATGGCACAGGTCTCATTTTCGAACTCGATCAAGGTGTCCATGGTGTGAAGCTACACACTAAATTTCGTAATCCTAGCTGTAATAGTTTCCGAGAAAAGCTGTCCCCTTCATCTAGGACGCACGGATGGACGGACGGACGTACGGACGGACGGAGGCCAAACCTATATCCCCCTTTTCCACTTCGTGGAGGCGGGGGATAATAATAAAAACAGGAATTGAACAGCAATTAAAAAAATATAAGAACTACTCATATTGATAACCTGCACTGTACATCCATACAGATGACAGCAGGACAACACAGCAGACCACCTTTGATAATACTAGATTTTGTGCACTAACATAAATTAAACTGCACCTTTTGAACCAGTCAGAGAAGTCCAATGTTCTAGTTTTGTAAAGTAATGCATCAACATCATGCTAAAATGCAGACATTTTTGTTGTACCAGTTTAATATCCAAGTATGAAATTTTATTTAATTTCAGACAGTTAAAATTTAATCTAAGAAATTCATGTACTAGTAGCAAAAAATAGAGTATTGTATAAGGAAATAAAATTATGTGAGCTTTGTCTTAAATAAGCACAGTGAAGTTTATCATTGTCAATATCCCTCCTATAAATTAACCCAGACATTGTGGATTCATTTACTCACTTTGCTGCTGCAGAAGTGCTGTGCATTTTTTATTCCTTTCTTTAACATCCGCTGAAAAAAGGAAGACACGAGGTGTTTATCCGGTTTGTGTGTTTAGAGTCATGTAATGATTCAAAATGCTAAAGATAGTGTAAAGATTCAGATTCTTAAAATAAACTTGACTTTCACAACTTCTCAAGCAAGCCTGACTGACTGCTTTCCACATAGTTTTTATACAAATGTTAGGCAACACAACACAAAAATAAGTTTCATCTGTGATGTTTCACAACTTAGCAGAATGACAGCAACACTATATAGTCACTTTTTTAAAATGTTTTTTTCAGTATTATTTTTTGTATTTCTAAACAGACCACACTAACCCAGAATAAACAGATGTTCAAAAACAAGTTTTGCTGCTTTCCTCTTGTAAAAACCATAAATGTTATGAGCTCTTTGGTTTGCATCGTTGCACACAGCAGGACTGTGGTAGAGAACACATATAAGAACCAGGTCTACTGGAAAACAGCTTACATAAGTCATGTATTGTGTCTATACTGACAACATACACCATGAAGAAACAGATACATGATAATAACTTTGTGGTAGGTTTTGTGTTTGTACTAGTAAACATGGCATACCTTCATAAACTCATGATTTCAGAATTGGAAGCAGAAAAATTAACATGCAAAACATACAATCCAGAACAAGGCTACTATGTAAAAACCATCAGTTGCATTCTTCTGTATATTCACCTTATTGTTATCAGATCAGTTACATATTATACTTCATTTTGTAAACACAATTCAGATGAAACTCCTCTACCTCACCTACTTTATCATAATGACCATACATGGTATAAAGAACATGTTGACAATGTCTCTCTATACTAAATAAAAACAAACAAATCTCCTATCATTATCTTCTGTTGTGATGATCTCATGTTGACTATCACCTCATAACCTGACCTAAAACCTGTCTCCTTCACTGCATCATTTGAAACAAGCTGCATCATTACACAACACTAAATCATGACAAAAAAGAAACAAAACTTGTAAAGCATCTGCATACTGCTGCTTATACAGACCACTTGTCTGCAGTTATTCTAAACATTGGTGCGATACGGTAAAGACAGATTGAAAGTGGCAAGGCAAAGTTCTTCCAAAGGGCAGCTGAACTGCAGCATGACTACAAGTTCCAGGAACCCTGGGGCGATACGAGATGCTGTCAGCCAGTGGCGATTCTAGGATCAGAGGTTTAGGGCTGCTGAGCACCCAAAGGTGCCTGGCCAGGAAAGATAATTTTCCCTTTTTTGTACATTTTAATGCAATTTCATTCCCACATTTGTGAAAGAAAAGCATAACACTTTTTGAAAAAGTCTGTGACTAAACCATCCAATCTGATAAAGGCTATTTAAATGCTGAGTCACAGCAAAGGATCACAGAAGAAACATATCGCAAACCTAATTTCTGGGAAAAGACGACTCATTTAGATACAGCAGCTCATCAACATACACATAAACAGCATGTATGTTTCTGGAGTAAACCAGCCCCCTATACTGAGTACCAAAAACACTGAAAATGGACCTTGGACTTATTTTTTGACTTTCATTTGAAATGCGATGCACAGCATCTCTTTCCCTGGTCTGCTCTCTCTCATCTCCCAGAGTCTCTCACTGTTCTTTTTCTCCTTGTATAGTGAAATTAAGCAAAGAGTAAAGCATATAGATAATTAGGAAAATGTAATGAAGATGTCCTGTTTAGAATGAAGTCCAATGATATCTGTTAAGTGTGCTTCTGGAAAGCATTTAATGTGGGGCGAACACATAACCTCCATGACATATATGTAAAATTATATTGTGAATAGGATGTCTTAACAGTTGCTGTTTTGCATGCCACTATTCTCTTTGTTTTCTTACCTGGTTCTTCCTGACCTTGCACTCTCCTCTCCTTCGTCTTTTTCATCTTTCCCTCTTTGGACTGACAAATCATACACAAATAGATTGCATTCAACTAGACGAAAAATTGCATAAATATGAATACAATAACAATATGAATAAACACCGTCCTCTCTCTCTCTCTCTTTGTACTGTCAACCGAAAGGCAAATAACCAAACAATGTGTTTCATATCTAATAAGAGATATAAACTGATATATTGATCCAACTTACAACATTACTCATGATAGATCATTTGATCTTACATTCTTACCTGAACCTGGCTCTTATTTTCGAAAATACAATCTTATGTCCATGAAGAGGCTGGCTGTCTGTCTACACACACACACACACACACACACACACACACACACACACACACACACACACACACACACACACACACACACACAATAGGAGTTATAATGTTAATTAGCTAGTCAGTAGCACCTTGGCTTTAATATTAACACATGCACTGACACAACAGCTAGCTTGTCTCAGTCCAGTTCAAACAGACACTGACCACCTGGAATGTTTGCTAGCTAGAAAAATCGTCAGCTACAGTAACTCCTACCTAACAACATAAACAGTAACCTACAACTAACTGCAGCAAAAATGAGGACTTGTAATGATAATAATGTGTTGATATTGAGTGGTAGAAGTTAAGAATTGTGCCATATATCCTGGTTTAAACCAGATACTTAGACCTAGTGATGTTACGCTCGAGGCAGTTTGCTCGACACAGTTCCGAGCTTTTGAAGCGGAAGTGTTCCGAGATGGTGTTCGATATGTTTCGATCATGGTTTCGATCCCTGCTTCAGCACGCCCACAATCACGTGACTATCGAGAGCGAGGCCTCGTTACGTCACATCGCGTGTCGCGGTGTTTCGCGCGAACTTTGAAGGGGTGGGACACTTCAATCTGTCCAGGTCTCAAAAGGCATAGGGGTCTGATTCACTCCTCAAATTGTGGGTTTTTGAGAGGAGGAGATTACGCTAGTGCATTTGCTATTTGTCATTTTGAGAGAAGTTAGGGAGAGTATACATTTAGTTAGAATTTAGTTTAGATATATCTAGTTGCATTAAATACACACAGATACATACGCATAGATTGACACATACACAACACACATGCATTCATAGAAACACACTACACATATATCCACACAAACATACATATACATGATTTGTTAAAAAAAAAAAAAAAAAGGACATGCAATACAAAAAAAAATCTCTCAAAATTCAGGGGTGCTGGGATTTAATTTAGGGGTGTTTGAGCACCCCCAAAAATGGACTAGAAATGTCTATGCTGTCAGAGATATTCAGCTGGACTGTAAAAGCAATCATTCTTCCTGTAGTGGTGACAACAGAGCAGATTTAGACCATTAATAATTTAAATGAAAGAAAAAACTCACTTGGTGGATGGATGTCAGGAACAAGATTCTTAGTTTTCACGGTTTTGTAATCAAACTGTGGTATTCAGGATCAGTCAAGAAACATTTGTTGATATGAAAATATTATAGTGTATGGACTATAATAACTTAAGGTTATTGAAGCAAAAGCATCACCGCTTTTTAGTTTGAAGGTAGGCTCTATGATGATTTATGGGAACAGAAAACACTATTTTAACAGTAAAGTATGTTTTACAGACAGTTTCCACACCATTGTTTCTTTTATAAGTTTTATAATAATGCCTTTAACCAGCCATTTTGATGTGCAAAATGATGCATTTTTGGTTTTTCAGATTTTTTGCGTGTGTTTTGTGAGTTATTTATGGCATTATTGAGAGCACATCACTTCTGTTCAGTAACAGATCTGCAGCTGGACAGAGGCAGTGCTGCAATAAACTTCAAGTAAAATTTGACTGACCTTTACTGTCTAAAGGTGAGAGCTTTAAATGTCACAGAGAGGAGAAACAATGGACCAGAGTTCAGGACAAGAAATAAACTTAATTACAATAAATATTTACTAAAAATATAAAGGAACTAATAGCTCTACAGGAACTGACGTAAAGGCAAAACAGAAGTTAGCACTCTGGAGGGAGACACCTACTGGACTGGAGGCTAAATTACATGAGCAAAGACATACTGAATACAAACCCAAAGACTTCAGCTTACCAAAGCAATTATTATTTATTCAGACAGGAACTAATGACTTGGTAACACCAAGCTAGGAAAGTGATAAAGACTAGACTACACACCGTGTGGCAGAAGCAATAGGAGGAACAAACGCCAACATGCCCAAAGAGCAACACTAACAAAATACGCAAACACTGTGTTTGTGTAGGTTCTCAAGTCATGGTAATCATAGGAGCTTCAGTAGGAATCCGTAGGACTTCTCTTGTCGGTTCTTGAAGACATTTCACTCTCATCCAGGAGGCTTCTTCAGTTCTGACTAATGGGGAGTTACAGAATTTATAGTCAATCCATCTCACATGGCTAAAGGTGTGAATTGTGAAACTAGGGCAGATCCTGAGATGCCAAACTCAGTGAGTGGAAAGAGAAGGACTTGGTGGTTAACCGTATCAAGAGCTGCTGATGGAAGGATTCTGTTACAGATAGGGGTGCAGCCTTGGTAGAGTGACCCTGTTTAAAACCAGGCTGATTTGGGTCATACAAGTTGGTGTTGGAGAGGAAATCAGAGACTTGGTTGATGGCAGTTCATTTAGACAGAAAGGACAAGAGTGAAACTGGTCTGTAGTTTTCGACCTGGGCTGGGTCAAGTGTAGGGAGAGGGGGTGAGGGAATGTGGGTGGAGGAGGCATGCGGCATGGTGGAATGGCATCTAAGGCAGGTGGAGGGGCCAGGTGGTGATGATCCAGGATGGAATTTGGAAAAGGCCAGGAGTGTGGGTGACAGACTGAAGGTTCAGACAAAATCCAGGGAGAGCAGGCGAAGTTGGTCGAGAACTGAGGCACAAGAGACAACGGGTTAACACACAGGATAAACACATGAAGTAAGAGCAGAGCAATGACCTGAATTACACTACCTGGAGTAGTTCAACAGTCCTGTGAAGTAGTGGTCTGAGTTCTGCTTATATAGTAGAGGTAGTAAAGTTGCAAGTAGACCACTCCCTCCGACAGGTGGACTCATGCAGGTGATTATCCAATAGCCTGCACCTGACTGCACTCTACACTTACGCCCACCTGGGGGAAAAGGAAATGATTGAAAAGGAGGGGAAAGGGAGAGACTCTGCGGCTGAATCCCAAACCGCCCCCTACACACTCCCCCTACACTGCCGAGTGTCACTCCAAAAGAAGTCACACTCGCAGCTGTGGAGGGCACTTTAATTGAAGGGGGAGGGTATAAATACGATCGTCAGGAATGGGACACCCTGTCGCCTCACCAGAAAACGGAAGACGTCATCGCCATGGTAACACAAAGACGCCTACTGTGCATGGCTGTAGCGCTGTGGCACAGGTTGCAGGCAATGATGTAGGGGCTACATTCTGCTTCAAATAATTTGAAATCATCCCACATGTTTTCCAGTCCTATTATCTGGCATTTCAAATCCAACAAATGAATGAATAAATGAATTCTGTCAGTTGTGTTCAAATTTTAAGGTGTCAGGGGGTGCACAATTAAATCAAACGTCAGCAGAGAAGAAGATTTGTTTCTTTTGTTTTATCTTTTTTCACCACTCTTTTTGTGATGTTCTGTTAGTGTGAAAAAGGCGTGGGAGAAATAATGCATGTTGTTTCCTCCTCCATTTCGACATTGCACTTCCTGAAAAAGTTGTCGAGAGTGAGCATTGATGCAGACTCGCTATTTAAGGGCTGAACAGTCCACTCTCCCTCCGCACTACGCGGTTTGGGATGGCCCTTAATATGGAGGACCCTCCGCGGGAACACGCAAACAGAGGGGTAGTGTGTAGGTATAGTGTGTAGGGGGCGGTTTGGGATTCAGCCTGCCACTGAGCAGTGTTGGAGGTGGAGGGCGTGACATTGAAACATGTGCTGACTCATGGGCCTTGAATAACAGTTACATGGAAGAGAACTTTAATGCTGTGCGATTTCTCAATATATCACCATAAGCTTCAGTAGTTTTATCACCATGGCAGCTCACACACTCATATTTTGTCATCAAATAATATGCTGAAGAACTTCTGCTGAAAGTTCATCAGGGTAGAAAGACAGAAAGTAGAACATTTCTGTGCAAAGATACAGAAACTGTGCATAGTGATATGATTTATGTTTTTTAGGTGTAATACAGAAAAAACAGTATATTCTCAAACATATTAGGAGAACTTGGGACACAGTGTGCAATGCAGTTAGATTGCATACATGCATGCCGATACTTCAAAATAATATAATGCCTGTCAAGTAAAATCCCATTACAAAGATAGAATAGAAAATCATTCAAAAGTGAATAACAATACTATGAATATTACTAACAGAGATTAGTAGCTGATTCTTTTGAGTGGTCGAGTGTTCCTGGCAGTAGCTGACAAATTATCTGGTTTGGATGCTTTGAAAAACTTTCCCCCCCCAAAGAAATCTGTGTGTTTAATGTCCTATAACTAATATAATCAATCAAACAGTCTAAGAGTTTTTGAGAATTTGACTAGCTCCAAAGTAAGTGTGTGGGATATCTATATGCAGGACACATTGCCATACATCTGCCACCATGTGGAACATCACCCTCCTTTGTACAGGAAAAACACACTGCAGCTACATGCAGCATACATAGACTAGACTGTCTTGTTGATCTGCCTTTACCCGTCTGTCCGCTAGCTGTTGTTTCATCATCTAATAACTCAGCTGCAGGCAGCAGCAGCTCACAGTTATCTGTGCAAGGTGGCATCAGAAAAGACTTCATAGATTCCAAGGGTTGCTCTTTTTGCTGAACATGGTTCTTTATGACTGTGGCTGTAAATGTTGGATTTCTGAAGGACGTTGGGACTGATCAGATGCCTCCATAATGGATGGATAAGAACATCCATCACACATTAACATCTAAAGTGCTCCAACCTTTTGCACAGTTCTGTACATTACAGTTGTGCAGCAAATTGTACAAGGACACTGTGATGTGCTGATGCAGAATATATAAATGTATTTCTGCAGACCATATTTAGGTAGACTATGCAGAATGTATGCACAATAGTGTTACATGCTGCACATGTAGAGCATAGTGGTCATTAAATTATAGAATGCTAGAAACGGAACAGTGCAGACACTACAAAAAAGACTTATTTTAATCTCATTGAAGAAAAAGCACAGGTTTAACTAATAACATAAGTGATGATTGCATTCTATTTAGCTGTACCAGTTAACAATGATACCCAAATACTGAACATGATGGCTTATTAGCAAGAGCTTGAACATTGTTTGACTGTTGCTTTTGTTGTCTTGTTGTTCTCTTAAAATCCCTCTCAGGGCATTGATTTACCTCTTAAAAATTATGTCTGTGTATCAAACTTTTCTATTTCCATGAAACCAATCCCTGCACAGATACTATGACACACCTCAGAAGGTAACAGGTATCACATTTTCTGTTTAACATTTAGGCCAATGTTAGAACAGTAATATGCAAAGGAGTCTGCAGAGACCCCTTATAGTCCGGAGTACAACTAAGGCTTGACTGGAAGACTTGAATGGAGCCACTGTTAATGTGATTAAGCCTACCAGTTCTGTTAGAACACATCATGGCAATATCTGTTTAACCAGCTGTAATGTGCATAAAATACTGTCTTAATATATATATTTTTGAAAAAATTCCATTTGTACAACTTACTGCCTTGATATTAATGTACATTTTATATTTTGTGTTAACCTCTTACTTCTATTGATGTGAATATCACTTGATTACCTGATTGGAAAAGTTTACTTGAAAATAATAAGGTCAAAATCCACATGTGATGTCAGACCACATCTTCCACTTTCTAAAAATGTGTTTCATTAGCTTGTGGCTAAAATACATCCTAAACTACATCAGTTCAAACTCAAAACAAACGGTGCAGAAAATGTTGTTTTTTGGCCATATTAAATAATATTAACTACAGTATGTTTGATGTCCAAACTTTGGAAATCACGGCATATCTTCTGCATCTCGTCAGCTCACTATATGACATTTCAGATCTCTAGAAATAATCATATACATTCTGGGGATTTTCCATAAAATGAGCGGAACAGCGCAGAACTGGTGAATCTTACAGATGTAGATAGCATAGTATATCTATACTGACAGACATTTTTAAAAGTTGTGTGCTTATGTGACCTGGTGGCTGTTAGGGGGTTAAATATTGCAATAGTTTCTCAACTGACATGGACTGCAGCTCAGAAACTCCATTAAGCAACTGATTTTGAATCTGAGCAACTGAAAAAGTCACATATTTCTAACACTTGAGTTATGAAAGAGAAGTACTGTCCTGCTCATGCAGAACAGGCTGATTACAGACAGATGTTCTCTTCTGTGAAAACAGCAGATTACGTGTCAGCCTCCCTCGTAGTTTTTCATTAGTTGAAAATTCATTCAGGTTCTGCAGAGGAAAGATGCCTTTCATGTTACACCGGCTCATTCCCTACCTTGTTCCACATATAGACTACTGACTTAGCCTACAGAGGGGATTACACACTGCTGTTAGCAGTACTGTCTGTTTAGCAATAGTTGCTGCCTGTTATATATATCCCCTCCCCTCCCCTGAGCCCTTGATCCCTGGGCTAATTCCATGAATCGTCCAAATCTAAATCCACTGATGGAGCAACAGCACACACATAGTTGGAAACAGAGAGAGAGAGAAATGATAGGCAAACAGATGGGATGAGCGAGATAGAATGAACCACAGTAATAAAAAGTGCAAAATTTCTCCATGTTCATCTTTTAAGCAGTTGTGCTCCTCTTGAGTTGATTTGGCATCCATCAACAGTGGAGCCATGTGCCATCTGTGTGCCCTTTATGTGTTTCTTTACAGATGCACCAACGACCCAGTGTGCCAACTCATCAGAGGGGACTGTCAAGCCCGGCTGACGTCACCCATCTAGCCTCTGTAATCGAAAGAGACGCTAATCCTGCTCCTCTCCAAAGCCCGGCAGTGGGGTGGGCTGGGACAGGGAGGGATATTGAGAGAGACATGAGGAAGGAAGTTGGAAACGGGAGATGAAGGAGCAAATGCTGACTGTGGCTGAGTAGAGGGACTCGGCACTGATTTGGACGAGAGACATCGAGTGCTGTCCTGGCTGATAAAGGAGGCCAGGCACACATCCACCTCCTGATCACCTGCAAAACTCCTGAGATCTCTGAGGGTGTTTAACCCTCCCCCCATCCAGGCTTCGCCCTGGAGGCCACAAACCTCAGTGAAGGCCCTGCAGAGGGGGAATGCTGTGGCAGCTGCTCACCTCCTGCTGCACCCCCGCTTGTGTCACCTGTACTCGCTGTGGAGGAGCCGAGCTTCACCACCGTGGAACTGTGCCAAGATGGAGAGGACATATGCTTGACAGCCACTGATGGGTAAGAGATGAAGTTTGTGTGTGTGAATGTGGGCTTTAGCAGACTGAATCCTTACGTTCTCCTTCAGGATCCTCATGACTTTTTCTGTGAGCTCACCTCAACAGACAAGAGTCACGAAGATAACCTCACGCAAAGTCGCACAGCAGGTTTCAGACAGAGAAAGCAAGAGTTTCCATCAAAATAGAAAGATGTAGGTGTAGCTGACCAGCTCATATTTACCACATCCTTTTCCTGAAGTAGCTGTTCTTAAGTTTTCGATCCTGGAGTTTACACAGTGATAAAACTGTAATGTCTAAACGTCTGTTTCTCAAGAGAAGTTTAAGAACTTGTCATCCATGTTGCAAAGTTGTGAGTGAAAGTTCATTTTTCACAATGGAAACAGAAGCTGGCAATCCGCCTCACTACATGGTCACAGCTGGTAGTTATTTCTCTTCATGTATATTATAGAAAAAGAGTGAAAAGAACAAAAAATGATTTAATTTGTTTTGTTTTCCACAGTCCTAACAAGAAGAATGATTTGTGGAGTGTCCTATAAAAGTTTTTATAGGTGCTAAATCTAATAAATTCTGAGAGGACTGTATGCATGGAATGAAACAGAAGCAAACTATTTAGACGTGATTTATTACAGACATAGTGAATTCAGTGATTTGATGATGTGATGTGTGTACATGCATTTATGTCGATTTTTTTTCTCTGGGTTTGCAATTTCTTTTTAGGTAATGACAGTAACATAGCATTAAGATTTTGCACTGAAGCCAACTGAGTAACAAGTAAACCTTCAGTGTCAATGCAAGCAGGAAATAAGACACCAAAGGCAAAAAGTAGCACATTACCTATAAAGAGGTTATCAGGCGTTGTATTTGCATGATGAGCCTAAGTGTAAGACTGAAAAGATTGAGATGAAGATTCCTGTATACAAAGCTATGTGTGAAGGTTAGAGAAAGAGAGACAAAAACAAAGACTATAAGACTATAAGATGTGACAAGTGATGTTTTTTTTTTTTTTGTTTTAGATGTTCTGAAGGCGTTGAGAGGTCACAGGTCCTTGGTAGGATGAACAAACTGCTTTAAGTCACGTATCAAATCCAAAACACAAATCTGGTGGTGCAAAATAGGAAATGTGAAACCATTAAGGACATCTGCAACATGTCCTCAGAGTTTCTTCACCCTGGTTTCATGCATTGCAAAACCCCAACATGTTGCAAAGTAACTTTGTGTGTCTTATCAGTTTACCAGGTATTTATCCCACCAATCATTTCTGAATGGACCAGAAAGTGGCCATTAAAATACAAAAGAAGATTCTATTTTGAGACAGTGATTAGCAAGTACTTTCTGTGATGGAAACAGGAAAAGAAATGTCTTACTTCATTTTGCACGGAAGTCTTTTCACAAATGTACCATTTAAGAAATGATAGTTCTTTATCACTATGGTTTCCTGCTGACGCTAATCTTAACCTTCTTGTGTACTCGTGTCAACACTTCAACACGATGACACACTTAAATGTAGCGATATTTGTCACTGAACATGTAGAATTCCGTCATTACAGAAATCTGCAGTGATGAAACACGGTTTATTTCACCAGTCAAATGCAGTGAACGCTGTGAAAACAATGACTGATTGTTGACTGAGCAGAAACGTGCAGGTGTTCAGAGCGAGTGTATATGAGGGGATTACACGCTGGTTAAGCTTCTTCATCATAATAGCTGCTGAAAGTTTCCATCCCAGGTGGCGCACAAACAGCTTAGCACAACACAGTTGTCAACAGCACAATATCAGAAATTGAACTGTAGGGCTGTGGACGCTCACAAGTGGGTCAAAAATGATAGCGCACCCCCCCAAAAAAAAAAAAAAAGCTGATCCTGTTTGGACGAGAACAGGGCGTCCTCATTTTGGCGGTTGTGCAAACTGGCTTTAGTGTTTCTTCGTTTGTCATATTATACAATGAACTTAAGCATGTCGTTAGGAATGATAAGTCTGAGATCTGTCACATGACGTCGATCTGGATCAAAAATCGGCTGAAATCAGTTCAGATGAATTTGATTTGAGGGAGAGGATTGGAGCAGGAGGAAGAAGACAAAGAGGCAGAGAGAAACTCGCTTGAACCAAACATTCTTCTTATATTCAGAGGGATTCAGAGGGAAGCATGTTCACAGACACAAGCCGTTTTGTATTATAAACGATTTGGAGATATTTTTCGACCATCTCTTGCTGCTGCAGATCTGAATGCTTGAGAGCCAGAGTCCATCTGACCTGTGACCTCCAGCACACCACGAACTCAGCTTGATCTACAGTTCATTGAAACTCAGACCCTTACATTGGCTGGTAGATGACCTCTATTGTGGCAGACATTCACACTGGCTTAAAACTAAAATGAAGAATGATCTTTTAAAGGGCTCAACGACTGTATCTTGGGAGAAAAATGTTGTCGACTCATTGTAAGGATGAATTTTTTGCACAGTGCTGCTGTAAGCGAATCACCAAAAATATTAGGATTCAACATAAGCTTAACATCAAATCATGCTGTGTTTATATCTCTATGTGTACTAGGCTAAGCACCATTATTATTTAGAAGGAATGAGCTGTATATTTGCATCTTTTCCATGGTGACATCCTTTTGTGTTCTCTTTTCAAAACAGGATGTAAGATAGGACTGGTGCTGCTCTTAGCAAATACCAAAAAGCCCCCAATAACATGGTCTAAAAACAGAAAGACGGGAGATTAGATCTGCCTTACAGCTGAAATTTCATTAAAGAGTAGGCAAGATTTAGCAGATTGTGTCATTACACCCGGCAACAAACCCTGATTGGTACTTATGCAGAGAGGACAGACACTGAGACAGAGTGAGAAAGCGAGAGAAGGAGCAGGAGGGAGGGATAAAAAGAGGATTCGCTCGGATCCCCAGTTCTTCTTAATCCCCTCGTCGGCTTTTCTGGAGACCATAAACAGATTGAAGTTGGATATAGAGACAGATTCGTGCATGTAACTGAAACAAGTGGACTTCAAACTGCATGTACATACACTAGTCTGATAAAGGTCATGAGAATATGGTTTCTTGTGAACAGAGAAAAGCAGTAACTGGTGTTTTTCTCACCCATCACAGCAGTCTGCGGCTGCTGAGGCTCGCTGCTCTGCGTAAGAGATGAGCAAGCCAAAACAGAGCATTTGTTCAGCCAGGCTCTCTGTCAGAAAATAAAATATGATGAGCGCCAAACTACATAATCCATTTTGGTATCAAACCCTGTTTGAGCTGTGCACTAATCTGTAGTGTTTGTGTGTGTTAGCAGACGCACACTCTTGCACATGGTCTCATAATTCACATGGATTGACCAGCTTTGGCCAGCGAGATGTAGGACAGGAAATCTCTGACCAATGAAAGGCCAGGCATGCTGGATATTGTGCTCCTACTGTAATTCAGCTGTGACTCTGTGGCATTCAGGGGCAATGATGATGTTTCATAGAAAACCGGATGAAGTGATTTCATCCAGTGTGGCTGAATGTCCAACTATGGGCCTCAGAGCTGTGGCAGACGTATAACAAGTCAGACAGACATATAGGATTTGTAGGGATTTTAATGAGGGTTCTAAAGACGGTTCATGTAAAGTAAAAGGGCTCTAAAGTCATACTACCAGAGTTCTGCCAAACATTTAGATTCCTGGAGCTTTACTGTGTTGGGTTGTTTTCTTAAATTTTTTTTAGAAGGTTTCTGCACAGACTCATTTAAAGATTTCCTCCAGGCTTCAGATTTCAAAGAGTTATTCTAGCCTTATAATGACTCTGTTTCATATGCAGAGGTATGGAGATGAGTGGCCAAGATCCAGACTGTGAAGACATGCAAAGGAAGGAGCAACGATTACCATTCCAGGTAGATTTAGTCATCACAAACCAGACTCTCTCAATTGATATCAACCTGAATTTGGTGAAGTTTAAGATAAAATGTCAATATTATTCTGTCTTTGTTCTGTTAAAGCAGGTTTGTCACACAATGCTAAACAGAAAAGACATGAATACTGATGAAAATATGGATTAAAAGAAAGACACTTTTCTGGTTACTGGTTAATATGATAAAATTAACTCAGAGTTTGATTTAAACAAACGTAGATTTATTGATTCTATTAAATTGAACTTTTTTCATTTCATTTTGAATTATCTGCTCTGTTCTCAACCCTCTTCTCCCTCCAGATCTTCCCAGACCCCGTTGAGGTGGTCCTGGGCCCAGAGACCTCTTTGAACAGCCTGGACCACGACCACGAGAAGGAGCGCCTGCCCTCCATCGTTGTGGAACCCACCGAGGTGAGCGAGGTGGAGAGCGGAGAGCTGCGCTGGCCTCCAGAGAACATGGACATGGACGAAGACGAGGAGGACCTGTTCTTGGAGCAGTGCATCCCCCCAGCCAACATTGCAGATTGGGGAGAGGAGGAGGAGGAGGAGGAAGAGGAGACGTCAGTTATACTGAACCCGCAGCAAGGCTTGACACTCATTGGTGAGTTGGACATGTTATCACACTCTCTAAGTTATATTTTCTCTATGAGATTTAAAAAGTAACCCATTTTAAACGTCTTGTTTCTCTGCTTGGATACGTTTAGTAGAATAGGTCATGTGTTTAAAAATACCTCAGATAAGCGGATGTAAGCAACACTTACAGAGAATCAAAAAATGTCGTTTGTGGGAAGCAGCTGCAGTAAATTATCACACAGAATCAGCAGTTTGTTTGTTGGCACTTCTCTTTACTTATGAAAGTGTGTGTGTGTGTGTGTGTGTGTGTGTGTGTGTGTGTGTGTGTGTGTGTGTGTGTGTGTGTGGGGGGGGGGGGGGGGGTGTGTGGGTGTGGGTGTGTTAAGATGACTGAGTGAGCAACCAACAGACTCATGTCAAGATTAGCCTCTTAAAAGGCTCAAAGGCAAAAATTTATATTGGCAGTCCTCATTAACCCCAAATATAAATCTTATTGTAATCAATTCCTCATGCGTCTGGAAACCAACCGGTGCTCCACTGAAAAATGATTAGTTGATTAATCAGTTACCTGATTGACAGAAAATGAATATGAGAGCCTTGATATAACAAAAATGTGGAAAATTGTTGCTAATTTTCTATCGACAACTCAAACATTTTGGGAACTTGATAAACAAAAGATAAAGTCGAGTGTTTCCTTGGTGTTAAGGTAATGTTGATGGATATATTTCAATAATTTATTTCATTTTGACACTGAACGATTTATTATTGATTACGTGATGATTGTGTGATGGTAAAAATATGAGTTTGCCGGAGGCTTTATGTGTGCAAATTATCCATAGAAACGACCAACACATTCTCACCCCAACTCCTCACATTTAGATACTTGTTCACATCCTAATTAAACACACTGGGAATCTCTTTTTAATTCGACATGCAGGCTGGTGCAATAAATAAAATGGGGGGCATTCAAGCAGGATGCTGGGGCTTTTTGTCTCATGTGAGACCATTATATTTTGACATTGCTGGAACATTATTTTGGCTTTTTTAGTGTCTTTGGGATTAGGTTTGGGAAATTAAACTACTTGGTTTAAAAGAAGATGATGTTTTGGGTTAAAATGCACCCTTTTAGTACACTAACAACGTGTTAGAAGCATTGTATCCAAGTACCTCTAAAATGTGAAGCCAATGCAGAAATGGATTAAACCTGCACTCTTTCTAATGAGGTAGGAGGACCAGTAGGAGGCGACTCTTCTGGTTGCAAAAGGTAGTGCAATCATTGAGAAAAGGACCCTTCTTCTCCCCTGATTTACTACTTCAGTAAACATTTTCCTGACATATTTATAGTCTCAATCCATAAAGTTACTTCAGCACAACAAGATGTTCATTTTGTCCATTTAGAGGGGAATAAGTTGCTATCTAACTTTGTGCATAGTGTCAGGTTCTCAGTGTGATCCTTGTCATGTCCACTTTTAAAATACCAAGATGGGTGAGGCATATTCCAAACTTGAAACTTAAAAAGGTGGTTCGCAAACTGATGGGTGACATCTTGACTACAATTCTATTTTTATATGCAGCCTATGGTTGGAAAGACAACTTCTGTCTTCTGCACGAACCTTCTCCTATATTTTCTTTGTTACCATAGCGATGAGTCCCGCCCCATCTAAAATATGATTCACTGACAGAAATAGAGCAAAACTGACAATGACACCAGCTGACAACAGTTCAGTGTAGTTAAATTTAATGTTTGTTGCAGATGTTGAGGCTGTATTAAACTCCTCAAAAGTGATGCATTCCAAGAAATTAGCTCAGTAAAAACAAAAACATAAAAACAGAAATTTTGACACAGTCTGTCTATAAGACAGAATATGAGGACTAAAAACTTGTTACAGCTAGTTGTTAATTTGTGGTGCAAAATTACAAACAAACTGTAAATGAACAAACTGAGTGGACGTAAACGAGTTACCAGACTCTATTCAATATGCAGGGTCTCTCTCAGTCTTTAAGAAAATACTAAAAACCCAGCTCTTCACTGAACACATTTGCACTTGACAGACTGCAAGAAAAAAAAATCCTATTACGTCTACTGCCACGGTATTATTCTGACTCTTGAACTTGTTCTGTGGCTCTTATCCAGGTTGTTTTCTCCTGACTAGATCCTTGCTTGTGTTGTATCTGCTCTCAGATGTACGTCGCTTTGGGTAAAAGCGTCTGCTAAAAGGAACTGTAGAATTGTAAAATTGTAAATCATAAGGAGCAAACCTGGTTTCTGGGCCCTCATTAAGGCGCTATATACATCTAATGTTCAATAACTGTGCAGGATTCTGGAAACCGACAAGTACTCCAGAGATGAAATGACTATCTGCTTGACAGAAAATGAATATGACAGTCTTGATAAGCTGAAGGTCTGTGGTTCCTGGGCAGTTGCCTTTTTTGCCCAGTTGCTAATCCCAGTTGCTAATCCAGCTTTGCTCAGACTGCATGCTGCTGAGAAACTGCTCTTACATGGCTGCTACAAACCAAACAACCAGCAAAGTCACACAGAGTTACGATAAATGGGATTTATTAACCACATGCAGTAGTAATACACCAGCTACCTCTATCAAGGCTGCTTGGGAAACATACGTCTAAAGCTAACAAACTGAGAAAACACATAATCAATACATATCTTACAGAATTCCCAAATCTGTCTTGGCTTTATAACAAACTCTCTTGTAATTTTACAAAACAAGAGAGAGAAGAATCAAAAAGGATTCTCTGATCTAATGTGTTCAATATTACATGTGCCAGAAACCTACTCTGGAGCTATATTTATATGTAAAGTTTACTGAATATACAAGCTGAAGGCTGTATTGTGCTAGCCTAGCCGCGCTAGACAACCCACGGCAACGAATTTAATTCTCTACCAGGGTGGGTCTAGTTACCCTCCATAAGGCTCGAGGTTGGATGCTCCTAAAACTGGCCGGACGAATCACCATGAAGTGTAGAGCCAGAAGGCGGGCGTAACTAAGTGACGACAGAGGCGCGGCGATTCTGACAGAAACAACCGGAAACAACTAGCCTAGCCGTGCTAGACAACCCACGGCAATGAATTTAATTCTCTGCCAGGGTCGACAACAAAAACGACAACAGTCGTTGAGCTCCATTAGCACCGACTCTGAATAATCTTTCTGTTAACATGTCTGTAATATACTTGAGCTTCACCCATTGACTATAAATAAGGCTTCACCGAACTACCGCATCCTCTGATTTCCGGCGCTCTTGGAGCCTATTCGTTTCGCTGATTGGTTGTATACCTACCCAATTGCTGCAGAGTGATTTGATAGACAACCTTTTAACCCGCTTCCCTCCCTGTCGAGCGTGCCTAGACCCTTGTGTCTTTAGAGCATGAGTCTAGCGCGGCTAGGCTAGTAGCAGTGCAGCATTTAATGTCAGAATAAACACTGTGTCATTTCCTTCTGCAGACCTCCAGTCAGACGCATTTAGAGACGACACTCCTACACTTCCACCAAGCAGTGCTCCAGCCTTCAATTGATGTTACCTCTGAGAACTCTGATGACCCAGTGAAGAAACATCCTGACGTGAACTAGAGCAACAACCACAAAACATTGCACAGAGGGAAATGCAACAAAATATGTTTAAAATGATCCACAGCTCAATGCCAACAGGAACATTTATGTTCTGATTTAGATCTGTGAGCACGAATAGAGTTATACATGGGAACAAACACAATCTCAGAAAACACAGAATCCAGCCTGTTGACGTTGAAATAATTAAGCGACATCTTGCTTTTTTAAAACCTTTTAGAGAACATTTCGCTGACATTGTGACTTTGTGTTTCATTTCCCTTGTTATTTCCTAAATTGGAACATCTTAGTGAGTTTAAAAACAGGACATCCCTGCCACAGCAATAACTTTGTTTTCTTTGGTTCTTCATCTGTGTGTCTAATACAGAAAGCGGCCTGTACCTTAAAGAACATCTTCCTCATCGTTTTCACCTCACAGGTGACTTTTCAGGACGTTCACCTGGTTCTACCTTCAGTATGTAGCAGTTATTACGTTGCTGTAAAATGTGTTTTCTGGACCGACATGCTGTTTTTTCTCTGACGTCACTTGAGCATAGTAAGCTGTGATTTAAAATGAAGAAAAAAGAGAAACTTCCCTCTCTGGCCAAAGTCAGTGCTGACATTTTTCGATCTAAATTCGTCAGTGAAGCAGCTGCGTCACACATCACATGTCTGTAAGAGACTGACAAATGATGACTAATGTTGGCATCTTTAACATCAGCATTTTAACCGCAGGATTGCAAACATCATGGGCGAGAGGCAGATTTATTTTCTTTTTTGGAGAAGATTGGACATTCAGTTTGTCATACATGACGACACAAACGGGAAGGCAGCTCCTGTTGGTCTACATTACAGCACCTGTAGATGCCACTGAGAACTGTAGCGGTTTAATAGTACTGTCGTGTGTGTAGTCTCACTTGTGAATAACTTGTATATACGGAAAAGTTGTTGTGTCACAGCAAAAAGGATTATTATGAACTTGACAATAAAGTATTTTGTCCCCCGAATACATCATTTTTTGTTCTTTGGTTGCTGACAGTTCTTGTCATTTTATTATCATTTAGGAAATACACCTTAAGAATTGCTTTTGCTTTAAACCACAACCTTTTGTTCAGTATTTTACTCGATACATTCTTTCATACTTTCATATACCTATAATGTTCTTTGGGAAGGTGTAACTGACATTGAGTTTAAAGTTGACCATAAAAGGTGCTACTGTATTTTCTGATGTTTTATGTGGAAGTGAAAGAAACAAAAAAAAGCACAGAATCACCGCTTTCTCAGAGAGAAGTACAAGAAAAGAGGGATGTATACAATAATGGACGAATAGATGCAGCTAGAATACTATAAAATGATAAATTAAAACTAAAATTGTACATTTAATTAAAAAAAAGCTGGACTTAGGGAAGGTGGTATTTTCCAAATTCCAATGCTTCCTTTACATGAAGTGAGAGTAATAAAATACACTAAAAAGAAGCACATTTTGACTCGGCTTGTTATAAACAATAACATATTTATGAGGATTTATGATCAGATAGCATGTGACATTTGTGGCCATTATTTTGTCCTTTTGTAGTATCCATATGTTTGCTGTATTTATACAAATTCTCATTAACCCTAGAACACTAACGTTAAAATAAGTAACACCATCACTAACGTTGGGTATATTTTACCCGATATAATATCCTGGATAAAATACAGCTTTCATCAATTTATGTAAAAGTACAACACTGTATGCCAAATTGTAGTACTCTTCTTTAATTTCAAAACATGCAATATCACATAAATTAAAAAAAAAAAGGTACCATGGCGGACCCTTTAAAAAGACAGCAAAATTATTGAAAAAACAGGTAATCCTGAATGATAAATTTCAGAACAAAAAAAAAAATGGAGCTGGAAACTTGCTCTTCGGTCCACCCATTTCGAGGACATGTGAGCCTTGTCTGGTGAAGGCACAGTCTTCTTGCATCATTGACAACTGTGGGAGAGAGAGACAAAAAATGGCATTTTTTGAGAGGGAAAAAATGACCAAATTTTTTTGACTATATGAATTTCCTTAGAAATTACCATTAAGTGATGTTTATTCATAGCCATTATACTAATTAAGGATTACATGCAAATTCTGGGATAACTCTTAACTTACCTTATGCCTTACATGCAGTTGGTACAGGCAGGGTAGTAATGGCGAGGACACACTGGTCGACGGCAGACATGACACCTGTGTCGTGTCTTGCTGTCCGAGCCTGTGGGACAGTCAGCACACCTCACTAAGGGACCTCCGCTTTCTGCTGCCACTGGTCCAACCTCACCCGCAGGAGTGCCAGGTGTAGGGATGTCGCACACGCTGCAGATGAGGATTTTGAGCTGACGTGACAGACTTGAAGTGGGGAGCCTCTGCTCTGCCCATGGCTTGATGAGTGCCATTGCCAAAGCCTGCATATACTGCCTCCTCTTCATTTGTGTGTCACCTCTCTTCATGGCATTCTCCTTGTGAATGATCCATGAGTTTATCACACCAGCATTCATCATGCCATATAGCACACACAGTGGCCACCTCTTGGTTTTTCTTCCACAGCCGTATTGAGCACACATCTGGTCGAGAGTATCAACACCTCCCTTCGTTTGGTTGTAAAATTCCATCACTTCAGGCTTGTGAGTGGGTCCAATACTTGGTTGTGTGTGCATGGATGACAAGAGTAGGACAAGCTTCTTTTTTGAAGCGTCGTCACGGAAGAAGGACACCAAAGTTAGGTCTTTGGTGAAAAGAAAAGTACTGGAGTCTGGTATGCGATTTTCTTTATCTTTCATCACATGTGGGATCTCTCTTTTGTTTGCTTTCATCGTCCCCACAAGGGTCATGCCACAGTTCTCCAGCAGGTCGATCGCCAGTGGCACATGTGAACCAATTATCAGTGGTCACATTCCTGTTTGTCTGGTGATATTGCTTGGTCAGCTGCTTGGTGAAATAATGGCCAAGACTTTGAGTACACTGTGGTTGTGTCACCTGCTTCCCGAGATATAAATGTAAATAAATAAATAGATATAAATTAACATTAGCTACATGTCACTCACTTGTTAGCATGCCAGAGTAACCAAGCCTGTGACAGGATGACAGCTGTGGATGAAATGGGGCAGAGAATGTGGCTGGCCTGAATGTGGTTTCCCTTGAAAAGTGCAAAGAGCGCCTGATTTAAACACACAAACACTAACGTCGGGTAAATTCCACCCGTAAAATATGTTACTCTCTATCACTAAAGTCGGGTGAAAATCACCCGAACGCATGCCTCTTGAAAAAAACATAGATGGGAGGAGGGAAACAAACATACAATTAATAACATCAGTGAGCAGCCTGAAGCTACCCAAGGACCCATGAAACTCAGACAATGGCAACACAATGAAAATCACATGACAAGAATTGTGTGGGTGAAAATCACCCGACGTTAGTGTTCTAGGGTTAAAGGCATGAGGTGTATTGCACCGTTGCCACTGTATTGGTGACTATTAAAGTTACAATAAATGCTCAAGGCAAATGACATTGTTAACTGTTATAGTCTTTATCATTTATGAGATATAACTCTGCAAATTTTACTGTGAAAGTGGTCAAATACTTTTGCTAATTTTGCGTTCGTAAGCACATTGAATTCCAGCTTAAACTCATACATAGACAATTTGTGGTCGAGAACTTGTGTGTGTGTGTGTGTGTGTGTGTGTGTGTGTGTGTGTGTGTGTGTGTGTGTGTGTGTGTGTGTGTGTGTGTGTGTGTGTGTGCGTGTGTGTGTGTGTCATGTGGGATGTGGGTATAAAACACTCCAAAAAGCGGACCAGCTGTATAACTTCCTTCTACAAGTGAGAGTGCAACATCAACCACATAACGGTAAGTTCAAATATTACGAAGATCTAATCTTAAGTCGTACGTTTTATGAAAGATAACTTTGGTATGCTTGGCTAAATTGCATTTTTTTTGTTTTACTAATACAATATAAAAATGCAGCTCTTCTACCTGAAACATTTGTCTCCCATATGTTTGATCAGTCACACTTTACAAATCGTAAGCCTAAAGTAACACATAACTAATACGTGAATAATGAGGATTTAAATTGTTCCTGATGATTATAAAATGACTAAATCATGATCACTTTGTGTGATTAGCTCACACTTTACAGATCATCAGTTAGGGCATGTTCATCAAATCAGCTGAATTTCAGCAACACAGACCCATGTATTTACTTGAGCTTTCTGGGTGCAGGATTTACACCAGAACTATCTCATCATCTGATTTTGACTGCACTCTGTTTTACTTTTCTGTTTTACTTTCATTCCTCGGCTGAGGAATGCCTGTTATCTTCATGTGAACGCCGAGAAGGACAAATGCAACGATAACTTTGCCTGTTTTGCCTTGTTTGATTTTTGGTCAGACCTCTGAACAGAGCCCTGGTGTATGAGTTCTTCCCTTTTAGCTGAAATATTCACTCTGCATTTCTAATATGCTTTGATTCTATTATGACTCATCCAGATTTCCACAACTGAACCTGGTTTAATGGAAATATTTAGTAATGATAAAAAAGATCGAACTGATCTGAGATGCAAACATTCAAGTAATAAAACTAATACATACACACAGTTGCATAAATATACTTTCACAATATGTAAATAGAATCCATCTCACTTGATCACTTATTAATTTCCATATGAAATAACTAGGAATGAACACTCCTTAAGCAATCGTCTACTAAGTTTAGCTACACTAACAATCTTTGGTGCTGTAGTAGAAACAAGGTCGATATTCAGAAATGAAAGTATTTCTTTTTGTGGACTTTAACAGAAATGGAAGCTTCAGTAGAAAATAATACATATTTTCAACACCCTGACAAGTAATTCAAGTGAACTATTTTCATGATTTTATTACATACATGGTTGTAAGATAAAAAAAAGCTAACATACTGTTTTTTTACAAAACTTTTAAGGCTCAGACATTGTTGTTTTGTCGGGTTGACGCAATAATGACAGACAAATTTAATTTTGTATGCAGTTTCAGTGCAAATTTCAGCATGAGTTGATTAAAAACTCTACTGAAGCTGAGATAACTTCATAACATTTGCTTGATCACTTTTTTCATGTTGAGCTGAAAATGAAAAAAATACTTAATTCCCATAACTTCATGTGGTTTCTTGACTGAACATAATTTCATTGGAAGCTTTCATTACTCAGAAAGACTAATGCAAATTGTTGTTTGTTTCTTTTTTTAACCCCCAAGATTATTTTTAGGATTGTGAAAATCCAAATAGAATAAAAACCAAACCTTGTTGTACAGGATGTCGGAAAGTTTACAGGAGTCCTATATGAAGAGGTGAAAACCTTATAGAACTTTGTGACTGGGGTAAACTCATTCCTGTATTAAATCATCATGAATCATGCATTTGTCGTTAAGCATTACTATAGTAATTTTTACCATTATTGTTGGATCTATAACGTTGTACCTCTATGGGCTGTTTAATTTTAATTTAAGCATGGTGGTGGCATTATAATAACTCTCTGTTTTACATCTACAGCTTAAGGAACAATGGAAGACTACTACTATGAGGACTTTAACTCCACTGACTATGAATTCAACTTCACTGGGATTCCAGACTTTTCAATTCCCAAAATTCAACCGATCCAGATAGCGGCTCTGGTCTTCTACGGCCTGGTGGTGCTGCTGGGTGTCCCAGGAAATGCCCTGGTGGTGTGGGTGACGGGGTTCTGCATGCCCCGCTCTGTCACCTCGCTCTGGTTTCTGAACCTGGCCCTGGCGGACCTCCTGTGCTGCCTTTCCATCCCCCTCCTCATGGTCCCTCTGGTCCATGACGACCACTGGCACTTTGGCCCGCTGGCCTGCACGCTGGTCAAAGGCCTCTTCTACCTGGTGATGTACTGCAGCATCCTGCAGCTGGTTCTGATCAGCATAGACCGCTTGATGCTGGTCAACAGACCCGTCTGGTGTCAGAACCACAGGCGACCTCGCATGGCTGCCTTTGGATGCGTCGCTGTGTGGATCCTGGCCCTGATTGGCAGCGTCCCCCAGTTTGTTTACGCCACGGAGATCCACGCAGGCATAGACAAGCGAGAGTGTGTGATGGCCTACACTATACAGAGCGTCTGGCCTGTCAGTTCCTTCCGCTTCCTCATGGGGTTCATCTTCCCTTTCCTGGTGATCTTGGTGTGTCATTTGGTGGTGTACAGCAGGGCCGAGAAAGGGCTGACTCGGGGTCGCACCCGGTCCAAGCGCACACTGAGGGTGATCATCGCTGTGGTGCTCAGCTTCTTCCTGTGCTGGCTCCCTCTGCACATCGTGGACTTCCTCATACTGATCACCCCTCGGCATTCCCCTCACAGGCCTAAACTTTACCTGGCACACGTCATAGCGCTGTGCCTGGCCTATTTCAACAGCTGTCTCAACCCCCTGCTGTATGTGTGTCTGGGAAAGGGCTTCAAGGACAGCATGAACCGCTCCCTGCGCAACATCCTGCACTTCATCAGCGAGGACCCGAATACCAGGATGACCGTCACCAACACAGACACCAAAAGCACCAGCAATGGGAAGGAGATGACTAAAGTCTGACTGTCATCAGATGCGTCATTTTCAAATTTATGGATGAGATTTAGCAATAAAGACTGTGATTCAGGAGTAATTGCACTGGGCTGTGCTTTCACCATGAAATACGTGTTTGGACTTTATGATGTGACACAGATGTTGGCCAAATTAAAGTCTGTATTAGGCTGGACACACCAGCACTGCTGTTATCTGAGCTATTCATGAGCTATAAGGATTTTTGCTGTGGTAGCTGGATGACATGTAACCGGGGCAACTACAGGATTGCAAATCAGGAACTGTTGCTCAGTGTTTCTGTGAATATTCATGTTTCATGCAAGACTCAGCACTTCTGTTTTTCCATAACCTCAGGGTGTTTCTAAGTGTTTTTGTTATTACACAAGAGGAAAAAGTCTTACTTTCTGTCAGTCTTAAATCAAGATTTTTATTATTACATGTTTTTAGTTACTGTTTTAGAGTATTTAGCTCTTGTAATATACTCGCATTTAATGATTTAATGTAACAGCCATTTCACCAAAGGGACACCAGAAAAACTGTATCAGTTCTTTCTATACACCACAAGAGGGAGACACACCTTGAAACTCTGATGCTCAGTGGCTCTAAAGATGGTGGGCGACTTGGCTAAGACTCCTTGTTTCATGGAATGTGACACAGAAAAGCAGAAGACACAGCCAAGAAGACATTTCATGCATGTAGGTTTGTCAAATACATGCAACCTGGGCAAATATGCCACTGAACATGCCCAGAAAATGTAAACTCATAGTCATTTATTGCTACTTACTGAATGAATTTGTGTTAATGCATTATGCTATACTAGTCAGTGTACCCGGAGAGCTAAGACACGCAATAAAAATGTGCTAAACTGCCAAAAATTGAAACAAAATTGTCTTTATTTACAAGTTACATTCATTCCAAAACAAGGCCACATGATGGTATATACAAAATCATATCTATTTACAGAGTGTGTTAGTTTGTGTCACTGTGTTTTATTAAAATTGTAAACATAAAGTATACGCATGCATGAATGTACACTGATCCCTTAGTATGGCCTCATTAAACCCATCCCTGACTCAGAGTTATTTATGCTCATCGGTCCCGAAACCAGCTGGCTGCAGAAGAGAGGTAGTGGACAGTTCAGCTCAGAGGCAGATCCGAGCATGTTCATTTCTAAAAATAAACACCGATTCCCTGCTCAGCCCATTAGTTTGACACTGTAAGGTAACCAAATGTAAACGCACATTTGTCAACTCCAGCACAAAGGGAAGACTTTTCTACAGGATGAACCACTGATGGTGCCACACAACAAAATATTTTAGTTAGTGCTCTTTTAATTTTGGGGTAATTTCAGGCTAATATTTTAATAATTTCTGAATAGCTTCCAAGATGTTTCTTGGAAAGAACCATTTAGATTAGTACTGACTCATGTGAATGGAAAAACATTCATTTGCTACATTTTCAGTTCATTTAATTGATGTAGACAAGACTGTTGGTCAGCAAAACAGGCCACCTGATTATGCAAAATGTGACATTTTAGGAATAAATCTTCCAATAATAAGTGGACTTGGGTTTTACTTCAGAGAAAAATCCTGCTTTACTTATGATAGTGTCAAATTAGATAGTATAATTTATTAGGATACGTTGTATTTGTAAAAGAGAAAGCAAATGAACCTAAAATTCTTAAAGAAGTCTGTGCTTTAATCTCATTTCTATAATACTGATATGTGGCAATAAAAGAAGCTTTTGGGGATGTATTGGTCAATCAAAAACAATCTAAAATCGTTTGAACGACAGTGGCATGAACTTGCACTTTGCCAACTCTTCAGTCTAGGAATTAATTAACCATAAGTCTCTGATTAATTAACTACAAGGCCAACAGACATTAAGAAAAAAACTGGCAGCGTATTCAATCACTTAGCCTCGATGCCATCCGTGTCAACACAGTGTAGCTTGGCATCAATTATCATCCATTACAACCAGATAACACCCATTAGTCTAGTGTCAGCTACTTGTCAACCAGACACGTCAGATAAAGAATCTCTAACTAGATCTTTAATCGTGCTCATTAATATCAATGCATCTCCTGAAGAACATACTGCAGTTAGAGGTAGGTTGAATATAAAGACAGGATCTGTTATTTGAAGTTTGATTTGTGGCCTAAAGTAAAAGTCGCCGTGCTGCTCTGACGATGGTTCGAGTTCTCAGTTTGAAACAGGTTTGATCCTTTGCTCACACAGTCGTCATGACTTTGAGGGACCCTGAGCGGAATCTGAGAATCTTCTTCTTGAGAGCGTGGGAGGCTTTGATCTTAACGAAGGCTTTCGGTTGGGATGGGGTGTTAGCATTAGCTTGCGATGAAGGAGAGGACGAGGAGGAGGTAGAAGCAAGACGTGGTGGCAACTGCTGGGGCCAAACCAGCCCCCCGCTCTCATCTGAGTCGCTGGACAGTGAGCTGGAGGCAGGAGAATAAACCTCACTCATGCTGGACTCAGACTCTGCTGGGGCGGCGGCGGCGTAGCCCTCCTCTCCCTGACAGAGGGGAGCTCTTTCCTGAAAGTCTGGGTGCCAGCGCTGCTGTTGGTGGTAGCTCTGGGGTTGGGAATGGGAACAAGAATGACCATGGCGAGATTTTCGAGGCGGTCGTCTGTGAACCTGGCCTGCGTGGGTCTCCCCCTCGTCCTGGCTGAGCTCCAGGTTGGAGCACCAGCGTCGGCTCCCATTGTGGCTGTTGTTGCCCATCTGTGGTCCAGCGGCCTGGCTTTGGTTCTGAGCAGGATCTCCTCTGCCTTGGTGCCTCTCTGTGGTGCTGTACCTCCTCTCAGGGAGCACTCGCTGACCCAGGAGGCTGTTTTCTGACTGGGATCGACCGGCTTTGCTGCTTGATTTCTTAGACCTCTGTCGCTCATTGTGACTTCTCTTAGATGTTCTGGACTTGGAGTTGGGATGGTCAGGAGAGGTGGTGACTCGGCTGGGCTTAGGCTGCTCTGGGTGGTAGTGTCTGGGGGAGCGCACAGGGGCATGACAGGCCTGTCCAGGGATATATTGAGCACTTACTAAATTTTGCATGCGATGAATAGGGGGTTGTGGATGTAGATAATGTTGGGGGGAAGGGGGTTCACAACAGGGGTCAAGAGCCCCAACACCACAGTTTGGGTCCAGAGAGGGCAGAGGTGATGGTAGTCTCCCAGCCAGGGAGTGTGGCCTGGACTGGGGGTAGGGCAGAGCCAAATAGCAGTCCTCCTCCAAGGAAGGGGCCTCTCCACCACAGGCCTCCCCCTCTAGGGGGTCACAACCCCATGCCTGGCTCTTCGGGTTTGCCGAAAGGTCAACGTGGGGCTGAAGATGGGGGTCAGGAAGGCGCTGCTCAGAGGTTAGAGAAGGAGTTCTCCTGTGTAGGGAGCTGTGTCCTGAGGCACTGCAGAATGAGGGGTCAGGGCTCAGGGTGGTTCGAGGCTGACATGGACGTGGAGAGAGGGTGTGGCGCTGGATGAGACCTAGGATGTAACCCTCCACCTTCAAAGCCTGCTGGTAGCCCTCCTCTGTGGCCTGGTCCTGTGCAGACTGCTGCTGCCAGCCGTGGTTTGCTCCGCTGGGGTCCCACTCCCAGGAGTCTGCTGCCGTGACCTCCTCAGCGATCCCCTCCAGAGGTGGGTAAGGGGCAGAGAAAGAGCGAGGCAGGGTGGAGCGTGGAGCTGGCACATCAAAATCTCCATTCAGCATCAGGGGGTCTCCTGAGTACAAAAAGCAATACAGTAGTAAACCATGATGCAGTAATTATAAAAAAAATCAAACACAGTGACAAGTCTATTAATATTAACCCCTGGATATCTGCTGTTGCGAATTCTCAACATACCACTTTCATTCAGACTGTAGCAGAGATAGTGTATCCATTCCCCCAGTGCTGGTTTGTGCATATTCAATACGTACTTCGAAACCTTTTGCAAGCACTGATTTCTCGTAGAACCGGTTGGAGTGTGATCTTATTATTATATAGCTGTTATTATTATTACATATCTGTTCTATATGTAATAGACAAATAAACAATCTCCACTTATTTTAGCATCGACTGGAAAGCAAAAAAAAAAGTAAACAAATTCAGGTGTCAAGGGGTTAATAGGATGTAAATACTAATAGTTACAATACGTAAACAGTAATGAATGATGCTAGAGCTGAGAATTTGGGGCCATGTCAGTGGATCTGTGATGCTGTACTTAGTCGCAGAAGTCCTTTCTGCCAAATGTTACAGTCAGTCTACTACCACACTCACATCAATGCTGACCAGTTCTTTACCATGTTTAGCATCTTTGTTTATAATATTAGTTAGCTAACTTTAAGTACTCAGCACTGAACTCAAAGTCCTGCCAAATGGTGGAATTGTCATTCATGTTGCACTTCTATGGTCATAAAAGTAGGTGTTGACAGAAGAAAGGACAGGGGCTCATCAGAGCTCGGATTCATCTTGTGGGAACCATGAAGGTAAGAAAAGCAATAATTCAACCAGATGTTGTTGAGATATTTCAAAAGCAAAGTGGAGGACACCCAGTAGCAATAGACCCACATCTATAGCATATCTAATTATGGGCAAGACAACCATATTCATGTTTCATTGTTCATTTTTCAACACTGGCACAACTAAGAGTGCTTTTACAGTGGCTATGTGTAAGTAATCACACTTTTTTAAAATGTATTTTGGTTTTAGGTAACATAATCAACTTATCTGGAAATGACATTAGGTTCATTTGTGAATTGTCAGCCATGTGACTGTTAGTCAGTCAATGGAAAATTATAGCTTCAATGGTAGCCTATGGAATGTATGATTCTTAGATGTGGTAGTTGCCTTTCTCTCTTTCCACCGGACCGCTTCTGCATTTCTGAATCTCCTGAATTTTATTCAACCAAACTAATAAGTTGACATCTGAAAATAATCTGTGTTTTTGCCTGTAGTTGCAAAAGGAAAACAAGAAGTGAATGTCCTGTTTCTCTTATTTATGATGCAAAAATGCTACAGTTACATGCTACAATTTGTCCCACTTCATGTGCATTTCAGTAATTTCTGCATATGCGTAACCTTTCCACATCTGCTAATTTTCTTACCCACAGACTTCGGCCTGTCGTTGGTGTGAGCCCAGGGGGAGACGGTCTCTGCAGGCTCAGTGGAGCAAGATTTGCCTTTAGGTGACTGTCCCTCACTTGACTCATAGAAACCTAGGACAAAGTGCAATTAGAGAGTCAGAGAAGATGTCTGTCTCGTTTAATTCAGCTCACTGATTGTTCCAGTTCTCTGAAAATGCGCCTCTTGATGCAGGAGGTCTCTCACCGCATTTCACAAATAGGACACAAACAAAATTACAAGCAACTAGAGCATGAACGAACAATAGGAGCAGAAGTAAAATAACAAGTTCATTGTATGTAAATTTTGAAATGCAAAAAGAAAATATGAGTTTTTGCAGATAGAGCAACAATTTTAGGCAAAAAGAAAAGAGCTTTAAAGGATTCACTGAAAGAATGTGTTCGCATTTAGAAAATTCTCAATTACATGTTTGACAGAGCTGTAAAGAAGAAAAACATTTAAAACAGTGTCAGTACCAGAGCTGGGCCGACTGTCGCCAGCGTCTCCTAGACCTCCATCACAGCAGCCGTCGTCGGTGTCGATCCTCAGCTCTCCCACCTGCTGTTCCAGCGCCTGCATTAGGCCCCATGGGGAACTCTGAAGAGCACTCTGAAAAACCAACACACACTCACTCAGGCTCTTTCTTTGCTGTCTGCATTTGATTGTGCGGTTGAGAACTAATTTTTAAGTGGCTGGTAAGAGGCAACAATTAGTGATTTCAACAACAAGAAAACACTCCTGGCAATCAAATCACTCATTTCCACAAACGCGAGCAGCAGAAGGACATCTGTGAATCCTTTGCCGCTTGTTTCTACAGCTGCACACCAGCTCTTATTTTGTTTGACGCTCAGACACTCATTAATCCCCCGCTGAGAAAGCTCCGAAATTTCTGTTTTAGTTGGGAACAAATTGTTTACTCGAATACTTTAGGAGAGGAGCTGTTATTTTCTTTGAATTCCTGCCGCATTTTCTTCCTCACAACGGGGACGAGTACGACTGAAATGGCTGAACACGCAATGTTGAAACAGATAAAGCCACAACTTAGATGTAAATTTGCACTGGGCTAGTTTCTAAAACACAAACGTGGCCATCACCGGTCACCACTCGGCAGCAAAGATAAGCATCCGTGTGCAGCATCCATATCTGTCACTGGGCTCTCGTATGCAGGCGGGCTTACAGGGGAGGCAGTCAGTTGGAACATGAATAATTCAAGGTTCTGTGAAGGGTTGGAGGGGTGGGGGTGGGGGTGTTCTTTCATGTGGGTGGAGTACACACACACACACACAGATGCAGACACATGCTATTCAGATATGCAGACAATTTCTGCTTGCTCATACAACTCAGATAGGAACACACAAGAATGCAGTTTGAGTACGGATGAAACATAACACTTAATCTTTCACACACACACCACAGACACACAGGCACACAGACACACACACACACACACACACACACACACACACACAGACACTCACACACACCAGTAAGACAGTAAAATTGGACATGCTTGTTCAGCCATCCTGTGACAATTTTCACCGGTCTCATGTCGACATCATCCGACACATGCCCTAACATCTGCAGACACTCGCATCCAGGCCTGTCTTCATGGGTTAACACACACACACACACACACACACACACACACACACACACAAAGGCCCTTCAGTTTGTTGGAGGCTCATTAAGAGGCTTCATTACCCGAAGACAGAGCACGTCCTCATGCTGAGGTGACACTTTTTACGTTACAGGCCCACTGTGATGGAGAACCTGTCAGACAGCTGTCACAGTCTCCTGCACGTCCTGAACACCGTCTTTGTACATCTGCATGTGCGTGCCAATCAAACACTGCCTGTAGAAATGCACACAGCCCCTACAGTGTGCAAAACAGCAGATGAAAAATCACACAAAAGCAGGTTATCATAGCGGTGTGCGTCGGATGATTTACTGCTTTGGTTCAGGCTGAAATATCTGAAGTTATATTTCATGATTTTCCATGAAATTTTTAGAGGCTTACAGGGTGAGGACAACGCCTACGGACTTCGGTGACCCCTTCAACCTTTCTTCTTGACTCAGCATGACGGCGATATATTTGGTTTCTAGTGACATGTTTCGACAAAATGTCATTTTTAAGACACTTTTCTTCATGACTAAACACCAGTCGTCATTCTCATCACATTTTGTGCTTTATCAGCTCACAACGCTGAAAAGAAAACACGCCTGTGGAACATAGCTCTCTGCTGCTTGTGTGTTTACTCCAGTCAGTGCTCGAGCTGTGACTCCTTTGTCCTGCAGACTAAATGCGGTCATAATGCAAACGCTGTGCGCTGTGCTGCCCACACGACCTCTTCACCCCAAACACTGCCATTCCTTTTGTCCCGACAAGTGTACTTATTGTCTCGTCATAAACAAAGAATTAGCATCCCTGCATCAATATTGTTTTGCACGGCAGAAACGAAGAGTGGGGAGCTTTGTTTCAGCTGCTGGTGTAGGACAGAGAACTGCCTAGGAGGAGGGGGAGCTTATAGGAAGTCAATTAATCAGTGATACCTTTTCGCACAAGTGATTGCTCGCCTCTTTGTGGCCACGCGTGTGCAGCGAAAGCCACGACACTGGTTATTAAATTACACCTCTGCAGAAAACAAACAAACCGACGGGTTCAGACCGTGGCAGGGTTCATTTTAGAGGCTGCTCTTTGACTGCACTCCATTATTACTGGTCACACACTGGTTCCCTCACACTGTATCATTGCTTTTTACTGCATCCTAAGCCCAAGGCTGGTGGGGGATGGGGGGAAACAGAGGACACGGTGCAGCCAGACTCATTTAAACACTGAGCTGTTTCACACTGAGGGTACAACACATCAGGGCTAGCTGCCCTTTAAATGAAATCGACTGAGCAGCCGGTGAATCCGAGTGGAAGCCAGAACAACATTATGACTGGTTGATTTCACCTGTTAGAGCATTTAAATGCACCTCAGAACGAATATAAAGAACTTGAGGAAATAGTGGCGATAAATAAGAGCTGGATGTCTTGGCAGTATATAAAGACACATTGTAATCCTGGCACAAAAAAGGGTTTCGGCAGGAGCAGAAGAAGCTGGCAAAGTGTAGTCCTTGGCTGTGTTGAATAGGACTGTAGAATAGACCTGAAACCAGTTAACGGCTGGCTGGATTTTGAAACAATATTGGCAGGATATAGAAATCTATGGAACAGGGCACACAAGGCATGCAGCCGCACTGCTGGACCCTCTATAATTAAAGCGATGTTGTGACTGGATCCACACAGAGCAGCCTGTGGGAGGCCGGAAACACACACACACTCAAGACACCCTGCCCCCCCTCTGCTCCACTGCTGGACTCAACTACTGAGCTCTTATTTCTCCAAGCACACGGACACATTTTAAAGCTGTATTTCAATAAGCAAATATGTTTTTTAAAGTTTCTATTAAATGAATCTGATGGGGGAGGACTTTTGCACACACACTGTGTTTACATTAACACAGTGAATGGCATTCATTAGCGCTCTGACTCTACGTGAGCGGCGGCTTGTAGGCTCACCAGCAGCAGCATGTGTTGGCCGCCAAAGAAATCCCTGAAGAGAAACGTGCATCAGGCTGTGCTCGTGAAACTGACAGTTGCGGCTCAGAGTCCATCTCAAGGTGTGGACATAATGTTTGCAAATGTGTATCAGACGGGCAGATTGGTCTGTGTGCATATGATTTGGATATTTTCAGAACCTCATTTGCATTAATGCCTATACAAAGAAGCCAACGAACAGGAAAACTGTATGAGGTTTCGTGTTTGTGGGTCAGAACAAAGCAGAGAATCCATTCTGTGATCTATAGAAGTGATCTGTCACTGCTAATGATGTCTTAACCCTCCTGTTGTTTTCATTTACAGGCACCAAAAAATAGTTTCCTCGTTGGGAAAAAAAAATCCCCCAAATTTCAGAAAATTTGCAAAACCTTCAGGAAGAAAATTCCAATAATTCCTTAAAAGTTTCCCTTAAAAGATATATTTTAAAAAAATCCCCCAAAGTTGGCATGAAAATTCTTACAAATATTTTAAAAAAGTAAAAATCATCCCCAAAAAATATATAAAATGATTACATACATATCAGTAAAATTGCTAATATTTTCTTTAAGAGCATTCACAAAAAAAATCAACCAAAATCCAGCGAATTTCGCTGATTTTGGTTGATTTTTTTTGTGAATGCTCTTAAAGAAACATTTTTTTTCAACATTTCTTTTTTCCATCAAAAAACTTCCAAAACTTTCCTCAAATATTGAAAATGTGGACATCAGAAGTTTCACTGTGAAAATATATTTTTTCCCACATTTTCAAATTTCAAAACGCGTCAGTTTGACCTAAAGAACGATACGAGGGTTAACACAAGCACAAACTGATTGATTATAAACCACCAGTTCTGCACATGCACAAAACAAGAGTAAAAACCTACAGCAGACACACAATGCTACAGAATTAATGCTTAAAATCCTGCATTTGCATGTGCACATGACAAGCTGATTTGAAACTATATTAAAAGTCAGCTCATATCCTTCAGAGGAGATAAAATGCAACTCAGAGTTTTCTGAGAGCAAACAGGAGGCTTGCATGTATGTCACACATTCATACACAATTCATATATTCTCCTCCTCTCTCCAAACACACTCAGCAGGGAAGCAGAGAGGGAGGTCAGGGCTTCATGCTTTTCCAGCTGTTGTCTGGCGTCCCACAGCTGTCAACACCTTCAGCAGCGCCACAACACACTGTATCCAGGAGAAAAGGGGCCTCTCAGCCTGTCTGGGGGCCACATTCACGTCCAAGGCACACACACACACACACATGAAAGGTCTCATGGGGCAGATGTTTCTGTGTCATACTGTGAACCATACATTTTGGAGACTTTAACCTACATGTGAGATGAGATTGGGGATTTGGCTCGGACGCAGATGGTGACCTGATATCATGAAGACTCAATTTGAGACTTCAATTAGAGTCCTGTCGGGCAAGATAGAAAAAAATAACTCTCCCAGGAATTTCCCGTGTAATTACTCACACGCTTGGATAAGCAGAACACTTAATAAACATCGATTCACAGACGCGTTTGCGCCCAAAATGGAAACGGGGAAAATATGCACTACTGAGGGGGGAAAAATACGCGTGTCACTCCTCCATTGGTCTTGAAAATGGCTGTTTCCCGTCAGAGTGTGGATGTGGAGACGCGCTGACAGCCCCTCCATCACCACAGGATTATGGATACTGGTGCGTCATGCGTCAGGAGACATCTTTCCAAAATGTATTTGGAATCCACAAAATCCTATGTGGACCCAGATGAGGCAGAGTGCCCAAATCGTGCTATACCCAACTGGGGCCAACGCACAACGCCACCTATGTGCGCCTCTATCCTCTCACCAGGGCCTCGATAGGCATCATTAGTATTCTGCTCCATATGCGCCTATTGTTAGGACCCCGTCGGAGGAGAGAGAGAGAGAGAGGGAGGGGAGGGAGGGAGGAAGGAGGTGTGAAGAGGAGGCGGCTGATTTAATTTCTTTTTTACCCTCTTTAATAATGGCTTCCTATTGTGGCCATGTGAAACAGCTCGCGGGCTGCGCAAGAGCAGCGGCCAAACAGAAACAAGAACTCCCAGACGCACACAAAAACTTAACATGACCACAATAAAATAAAAAAAAAATACAGCCCACAGACAACATCATCATCTGCAGATTAGTGGTTAGACTCAGCGGTGCGTACAACGTCCTGATGGAGACGCTGTAGCAGGAATGCTGAAACTTTTATTTGTCTTGATTAACCCACTTTTTAATTCTCCTCCTAATCCTGGCATCGCTGCGGAGCATTTTTGCGCAACTTTGTCTGACCTCCGCTTAAGAAAAGACGTCCCATTAATTACATAGGAGATAATTATGGCATAAAAACGTTAGCAGCGACGGCAACATACAAGCTGAAGGAATAATTCATTCTTTTATGATGTGTGGAAAGCGCAAATAAGAGCTTGTTAAGTAGTAAAATCTACAAAAGTCTATGACGAGGGAACAATGGGCTATTAAATAGTCGGTCTGTGCCACAAACGGCGGGTGCTCCACCCCCTGATTTCGTTGCCCACAGGCATAAATCTCAGCCCAGAGCACAGAGACGCATTACACCCTTTCAAACAGAGGCCCTATTTATCAAGTTGAGTAACTTTTTTTGCAGCTCGAGGTCACGTCAACACAAAAGGCGCAGCGCCAACCAGGAGTCCATCCAACGGTCAAGCGGATCACAAAGAGGATCCGCTGCAGGCTATTAGATATTCAAAAGTATGTAGGACTGTAGCACAGGACAGAGGTAAAGTGGAGGTTTAAACACAGGGTGGGGTGACTGAAGGCAGAGCAGCTGGAATCCAAACACGCAGTAAAACACTCAAGGTAAACTTCTTACCAGCTGTCGCCTTAGCGTTAAGTTTTCTTGTCCCCAGCTGCTGAAACACGCCAGCTCTTCTCTGGAGCCGTCCTGCTCCAGAGGGTCTCCCAGAGCCAGCGCTCCCAGCACCAGACACTCCTGCCTCTGCCTGCGGAGCTCCAGCTCACACAGACCCGCCAGACTCGCCTCCAGGCGCTCCTTGGTCCGACTGCGCTCCACAGTCACCGGGAACGAGAACGCGCGGTGCATACCCCCTAAAGTCCCAGGATCATGTGCAATAAAAGCTAATTATTTCCCTCAGATTGTATTTCCGTGTCCTCCAAGTGGCCCAAAATTTACGAGGGCATTCTCAGACTATAAAAGGCCATGCTGCGTCCCATTCCTTGCGATAGCGCGGTTGCCTCGGAGCGCCATGGGCTCCCGGACCATCTATGCGCTATACATTTTCTGTTTCGCAGCTGTCAAACGCAAGCAAGCAGCTCCGCCCTCTGCGCCCGAGCACGGCGAGAAAGTGGGGAGTCATCCTCCCCCTTTGGAAATCCAATCCCAGCCTTCATTGGACATGAGTGGCTGGTGGGGTGCTGCGCGTAGCGTCGTCCCTTCCCCCTTGATTCATTACAGTGACGCGTAGACCTCACCCATCTTCCCATCCAGGCCCTGGGACTAACGGACTGGTTATGTGGAAGGTTATTTCTGGCCGTATAGTAAAAACACTGTTTTTTTATTATTATCCTGGAACGATTTAATGCCACCACAGGAAAGATTAAAACAGTAACAAGACAACGATAGTGGTGAAAAAAAGCTGAAAAAAATGGAGAGCACTTGGAAAGGATACAAAAAACTTGATAGTATTGTAAAAATGCTGCAACTTCAAGATACAACGAACACCTTACAGAACACTGGATTATGTAGAAGACATAAGAGAACAGAGAACAGAGATTTTTCCCAAAAAAGGTTATCAAAAGGACACATGAAATAATTAGAACTAAGTCATTATTGCAGCAGTTGATTTCCTTCTCCATCTCCTCCCTGCTGCCTGCTGGGCTGCATGCCTTCAGGATGCTAAGGAATGTTGAGCATGTTCATGTTACCTTATTAACAGTGCAAAAATGTGTAAAAATATCTTGTGAAGTGCAAATGCTTTCCGTGTATTTAGTTTCTGCTAGTAATTAACATGACTAATAGTGAAGAAGGGGGATTAAAGCAGCAAAAGCTTCATACAGGTCAAATTTAGGTCAAAGCACAGGGAGAGTTTGGTATTTTCTACATTGGATTAAACATTTTTTTTTCTTGAGGAAATTCTTTTGCCAGATACTGATGAGAAAACACAAGTACTGAACATGAGAAATGCAGTGCATAGTAGAAAAGCAACAAGATATGATAGAATAACATTGCATATTAGAAAATGGGGAAAATGCAATATTGAAAATGCACAGTGTCAGCCTGAATTATTTTGTCTGTGTGCATGTCCATTGTTTCAGGGTTTGTGTTATCCTTCACTCCCTCTACTGCAGACTGGCAATGCAGCTTTCACCTGCCCTCTGTCTGTGTTTACACAGCACGCTAATTAATAGGTAATTTATGCAACAGTAATTAAAATGGGAAAAAAGGGAGCCATAGGAGTCCTGTGGGCAGACCGCTCTGAACGCAGAAGGTTATGAGAAGCTTGCAGCTCTCAAAATAATAAAGCTTTCAATACATGGCATCAATATGTTAAAGTTTTTTGATTGTATTTTATTTTTAAAGTGCAGCTACAGATGACTATTTCATCTTGGTGCCTAAAGCAGTCTTTTCTGTGAACTATTCTCTCTGTGAAGTCCCCTGAGGTCACACATGTCCAGTCTTTAAGGGTAAAACCTGCACTTCCTGTTAGGAAAACCTGTGATTCAGCTGTGATGTCCTTAAATATAAACGTGTTCTTCCAGCTGACGATTTGTGAAATAAACCACTCCAAATGCAGCGACGCTATTTGTTTAGTATTATTTTTTTGTTTTATTCATACTTCCAATCTCTACTTCACATGAACCAGAAAGCCACTTTTATCTTCAGTCTCTATGAGGCAAAGTCATCGGCAAGTCAACACCTACGCGCAGCGCAGGCTGGGTTCTTTTGTCAGTGTGTGTGTGTGTGCACACTGCAGATATACACAACATATGCTTACAGTATATTTATCTCATGTATAAATTTCACTATAAGTCTAGAGATCAAATCATTTTCTAAAAAAAAAAACAACAAAAAAAACATACAGTAGAATTGTTGTTGAACAGAACTACAGCAGTACATTTTGTTTAATCAAGACACACTTGAAGAAGAGCATTTGCTATGAGTTTGATCAGCGGTTGTTTTCAGGAGGTTGTGTGTGAGTCCTATCGTGCGTTAACCAAGGCTGCTGGTTAGTACGGGGCTGCATGGGCGGCGCTGCTCTGTGACACCGATGGACACAGCCAACGCAACCCATCAGCTGTGAGCGACAAAGAACGGTGGCGTCCTAAACTCTCTGGTGGCCTCGGTTCTACAGCTGTGCAGCGATAGCAATCATACAATCATTCATGTGACACAGATTAACTGTGTGAGTGCACGCTAGAAAAGAAAGACTGAAAGGGAACAAAAAGAAAAAAAAACAACAGGAGTTCAGTTTGTTTACGTCAAATGTGTTGGCCAGAATGAGAAACATGAACTGAAGGTTAAAAACGTAAACCAAATTTGTATAATTGTGGAGCTTTGTGAAAATAAAATCAGGTGTGCTGCATCCTTTTAAGCCTGAATGAGCATCTAATTTGGAGAAAGGAGTGTGTTTTTACAGAAGATAAAGATTAGCCGGTCATCATTAACTGCTTCCCTTAGTCTTGACAGTGAAAATAATAACGTCAGTGCCAGAAAAACTGCCTCAATCAAGCATTTACCACATTTCCTTCAAAACACTTGGAGGATGTTTGTCATTTCTGAAGAAAAAAAAGAAAAAAAATCCACTTAAATCAAACCATTAAAGCATTTCAGTCACATTTTCATACAGATGACATTCCTGCATCGTCGTATACATGAAGCCTAACTTCAGAAAACATTGCTAACCACTCACATTCAGGTCTTAAGGTTTCCGTGTGCTATCGTTACTCAGTGCCTTCTTCAAATGTAGTATATGTGCGCACACACAGCAGGGATCCAGTCAGGAAGCTCTCCTGCTGTTTACAATATGTCAGTCAGTAACACGCCATGCAGGCACACAGTAAAGATACCTTTTCCCTCATAAAAATCACTCGTTCCTGCCTCGTCCACAAAACAGACAAGAGAGTGTGTCAGTCTCAGTTCAGAGCTGCTTTGTTTGGGATGTGTTGTGGAAGATTCACATTTATCTCAGTTGTATTTGGGCAAAAGTGACGCAGTTTGTTTTTTTTTGAATAGTAACCAGATTCAACTGAGAAAAATCAACAATGTGGCTGTTCAATTCTAAAATATATCTAAAAATGAAAACTATTTCCTCAGCCCTGCATTCACCTCCAAACTAAACTGCTGCCACTTTTCTTTCTTTCCTTCTTTCATTCGTTACCTCAAAAGGCTTTAAAGTGCTTCACTTTCTTCTTTTATTATTACACAAAGAAGTTTTTTTTTCTTGTTTTGGAAGTGCTTCTGTTGCTGAAGTCTGTCAGCTGTAAGGGACCTCAGCTGACAAACTCTTAAGAGATGCTCTTTACTGCACCTAATCCAGTATATATATAATACATGACATACATGATAAATACTTCATTTAAAACAACATGATCATTTGTGAAGGTACATTTCTACTTCTTTCTTTTGGTTCAATTTAGTTAAGGTAATTCTCATGCTTTCATTGCATCCAAGACAGACACTTGAAATGTGGAAAGGGAAATGATCATTTGGGTTGAAGTAGATGTTTTTAAAGGAAGTGATTGATGTTTTGAGATATGAGCTCATTTGCTTTTGCTGTGATCTAGCTGAAAAGATCACTCTCATATCTGCATGCTAATCATGAAGCTAAAGTTAAATTTAGAGAAATATGGAAACAAGTTGCCCTCAGTTTCTTGTCCTCCTGCTATGATAAGCTAAGTGGCTGCTGGCCAGGAGATGTGAGCTCAACGTTAAGACCACATAGAACAGCTTGTTGGCTGCAGCTTTGCGTTTAAAGTAAAAACATAAAAGTGGTGTCAATCTTCTCACCTAACTTTCAGTAAGAAAGCAAACAAGCGGATTTCTCAAAAGGTCAATCTGTTCCTTTTGTAGCAAATACCGGTCAAGCCACTAATGGTGACATGAACAGAAGATTTGCTCACAGAGGGCAGATGAAGGGTTCACCTCCAAAATGTTATATATCCATTTACAAGAGAAACATCACCCTGTTCAGTATGCAGTCTGATGATCTCTCGTCTTCCTCACATGGATTGGATCTACTAAGGATGAGTCAAGTGTGTGACATTCATTTAAGCAATCAATTACTGAGTAAAAGTAGAAGCTGGAACTTTGTTTTCAAATGTTGGATACATCATTTTGGAACAAAACTCTTCGACTGTAAACTGTACCCTGGTGGGACTAATGCAAGGCGGCATCCAAACGCATTAGCATTTTAAAAAAGGCAGTCTGGCTGCAGAAGCCAGAAAAGAAAGAAAAACATATGAAACATACATGTGTGGAATGGTAAAAATGTCACTTTCCAGCACACACGTGTGCTCACACGCACACACTCACTCACTCTCACTCTCACACACACACACACACACACACACACTCACACACACATGCGCGAATATAATCGCGCGAATGCAGAATCATACTTGCACACTGGACATGTCACAGACATATCTGGCATGCATTTTTAGAAGAAAACACTTTTTGTTAGAAATTCTTTAACTGGTCTAGAGCTCTGATAATTTCTGTATGTACATAAATTAACAATAAATATAGGTAATGTTTATATATTTTGAAATATATATATATTAAATAATGAAATATTCTTATATATTTCAAATATATTCATAGAATTCTTTCCAATTTGAAACATCTTTAAAGAGATATAATCACAGTTTAGTAATAAAACATGTAAGAATACAGGTCTCCCAACGGGTCTGGCTGCAGCGTCCCCGCTTCGAAGATTAATAAGTTGTGATCAAAGTCCAGCCTTTTTTTCCAGACTAATACATTCGACTTCATCAGAAGGATGAGAAATAATGCAACGTAAGGTAGCGAACACTGTGGCAGGAGCATGTGGTCATGGGAGCTGTGTCTAATGTTAAAGAGACGGGCTGAGGTCTTATCAGTCTTTAGATTCTACTTTGAAACCATTCAACACGACGGTCCGACAGGGAACCAGCCCTGACAGGAACAATACAGGCCAGACTGAAACAAGGCAAGAGGGACGGATCAGAGAAGCTGATCTCCCAGCTACAATGTTTCTTCTGTGGAACCAAACTGTCCTCTGATCACCTGGAGGTTCATTATAAGGGACGCTGCAGCGAGGGCCTCTCGGGGATGATTGGTTGGAACAGTCGAGAGAGTGTAAAAAGCCAGTAAGACTCGAAAGGAACCCCCCCCCTGCGTTTGACTCAATCTCTCCTCTTCTTCTGTTCTTCTTTTTTTTAACACACATAGACTGGAACTGGACCACACTAACACTGACTGAGGGGAGCTAGGTTGTCTAAATGCATGCAGTAGTTTTCCTTCTTTCTCTCTGCCACTCTCCTGGTTGACATGGCTTACAGTAGGATGCACTTGGAAATAAAGAGAGTAGAAGGAAACAGTTATCCCACAGGTGAAAAGAAGGGGCAAGCCTCACACCTTCCCACAATGCCTCAGTGATGTTGGGGATGCGTCAGTTCCTGTGTGCGTTTGGGGCACTTTTCTATCCGTGATTTCCTCCTCCGGGGGTTTTTTAAAACTTGTGTGCGCTGGAGACGACTGTTCCTCTCTTTGTAGTCTTTGGACCCGCTCACCGCTGGCCCCACCTCCCCCTCTGTCCTCCCTCTTTCCTGCTGCTGCCTGCAAACTGGTTCACAAACAAAACAGGTCCTATATTGCACAGCATGCCCTCATGGCCTTATGGTGGTGTGTCAGTGATAGCGACTTCTCTTCTCCTCAGTCTCTGAGCTGTAGTCCCTTAAACCAATGCCTCGCTGGAGGTTCAATAAAGAGTCTTTCATCTAAAGGGGAGAAACAACAGGAATAAAATCTTTTAAAAAAGTCAATTAGAGTGATGAAAATTATAACTGACACCTACATGAATGCACAGAACAAGTAGAACTGACTCATATTTTCTATTTCATCATAACTGGTAGCAAGTGGTGGTCATTAACTTACAAATGCACAGTGGAAAGTTAATCATTTACTTAGAATCATTTAATCATGAAAATGTAGTTTTGGTTGAGTCATAATAGGCTTTGACTGGGCACATGGAATCAAAATGCATTTTTTTTTCACCAGGGTACAATACTTTAGTGCATTTGTGATCTAATTATGACTGAAAAATAACTATTTCAAAGTTTTAGTGGCTGAAAATCTGAATCTGAATATCGTAAAACACCAATTATTATTATTGTTACTGCATAGTATGAGGTTCCCCCTACACTTGCATGCCTTGGATGCCTAACTAAAACACTTCAAGAAGTTCAAGAACTCTTTTATGCACTTTTTTTTTTTTTGATTCCTGAGCATAAATGTAGACAGTGTTACATTAAAGTGAGATGCTTCATGTGCAGCCACAATAGATTTTTCTGGCAGATAGTCACAAGTACAAACAAGCTGACATTTGTTTCTGTGGTTTGGCATTAGATTCTTTATAGTATTCACTGTTTTGTAAAGAAATTCATATTGTGAGAAATCCACAAGGAACTGGTTTTTTCAGATTTTGTCTGCACAGGGTTTGAACTAGTACATGGCTTGACTTGCCGTATCTGCAGCAGTGGAGGTTTACTGGCTCACAGCAGGGGATGCAATGTGTTTTACAATGCTAAATTGGTCACATATTGTGAAATAGTGTGCTTGCAAAACAAGCTTGCTGTCCGCTTAGAGAAATTAACTCCATGTTTTACAGCATGTTTGTTCAGAGCTAAATACAGGACAGTATTTAGGTCATCTCTTAAAAATGGCCTCTTGTCCGTCATTGCTCCACTCAGATCAGGGGTTGTTTAACCAGCTAGCTTCCATGGCATCTGGCTGAACTTAGTGTAGTTACAAACTGAAGCTTTGTTTACGCACCCAACAGATGTAGAAGTGTAGGTAAACTGTCTAACACCATGTTCTCTGTGTGTCTCAGTACCTGGTCTAGCAGCACTACCGACGACTTGATAATCTCCCTCCACTTCTGCAGCTCGGCGTCATGGTAACGCTGCTGCGCCTCCAGGAGCTGGGCCCACTCCATCTGCGTCTGAGGCAGTTTACTGGGAAAAAAACACACACACACACATACATTAGCTACATCAGGGTGCAGCCACTGAAGCATGATTTCCATTTTGAGGGACTGCCAACAAACAGTTTGCTAAATTGTTTCAGTAAGCCCAGAGCTATTCAGGGGTAATTTTAGAAGCTCAGTGTTTTCCTGTCACACATGTCAAGGGCCATATGGATATAGTTTAGAGTGTGTGTGTGCATGAGTCCGTCTGAGTTACACCAAATAACTCCAGCAGAACTCCCTTCAGTCTGCACTGATTAGGTTTTTGTATCCTCAAATGCCTCTAAAATCAACTTTATTGACTCTCTATGATAAAGGAGTTCTGTATAAAAAACAGATGAGAAAAAAGTGTAGAATGTACGTATGTGCCTGCGTACCTTTCATGAAGCCGCAGACCTTGCCAGGTTGTTAAAGACTGTGCAGAGTACTCCAGCATCCACAGCTTATAGAAAAGCATCATGTTGAGGAACACCAGCAGGATGAGACTAAAGAAGCGCAAGAAACAAACAAAAGTCAGCACGTGAGGCATTTTTGTCAATAATTAGCTGCCATGGGAATGGAAATACATTCAAATGGAATGGAAATACATTCAAATAGTATAAACACATGCATCTGGGCCTACTGGCTAGTCAGAAAACAGATATACCTGAGACAGATCCTATGGATGGCAATGAAAAGAGAGGAGAAAGGAGTTACACTCAAAGAACAACAGTGAGATATTTGTAACAAAAAACAAAGAATAAAACACTAATTTTCAACTGTAGGTCAGACAAAGGCTCCACATTCTACTGGAAAAATGGACGAAGATGTGCAACATGTGAGTCAGAGAAATTCCACTATGTGACATGAGGATGTGCGCCCACTTGTGGGTCAAATTTGTATTTGTATCTAAATGGACACATATGCAGGCACCCCTACATGAATGACTGTGTGTGTGTGTATGTGTGTGTGTTGCGTACACAAAGCTGATGATGAGCAGCAGTTTGGAGACGCTGTACAGAGCCATGCCTCCGGGCAGGTGGTGGTGGTGTTCTGGACTCTGGTGTCTGGTCTGCGTGGAGCCCGCCACTTGTTTGATCCTCTGAATCACCTCCTCGTCGGTCGGCGTGGTAACGGGGCTGAGGGCCTCGTCCAGATGCTGGCTGCGCATGTGGGGCAGCGGCCTCTTCTTTCGCCTCACGGAGGAGTTCTTCACCACCTTGGCCTTTGGAGACAGCTGGTGGGACTCAGTCAGTATTTCCTCCAGCTTGGACAACTCCAGCTCTGAGAAAGAAGAAGACATCTGATTTACAACACGTTCTTGTAACGCTACGGCACTACCTTTAATTGAGCTGTTATTTTGGTCATTATAAGGGTTAGCCAAAAATGTTGTATTTTGCTTTTTTTTGCCTTCATTATCCAGATCTTCCATCGTGTCGTATGATTATCGTTTCAGACTTTATATGCTAGTCTTCATGTGAAGGAAAAAAAACATTCTGTATGATGAAATTGTTGCAGACTTTGTGACTTCTTCAAATGAGAAACAGGGATGTGAAAAGGGAAAATTAGTAAAACTATCACTAAGCACAAGGTTGATCTGTACTCAAAATGTCATTATGGGTTCAAATGAGCTCCAAGCATCATTTCAAATCTGCGGTTCCTCTCTCTCTTGTGACATGTGATCCTTATCTGTGCAATGATGAGTTCACGAGTTATTCAATCGAGAGTAACAGATGTGAAGATGGACGCAGGGACGTATGGTGTTTTTAACTATGATTAAATTTGATGTACATTCAAAATCCTTTTTCTGTCCAACACTTTCTTGCACAAACAAGCATCTGGCGTGGTTGGAAGGGTCAAGTTATGCAGTTTTATTTGCTATGCTTCAAACCTTGCAGCAATGAACACTTCAGAAGTAATTCAAATGAGAAAAAGGGACGTGAATTTGGATGTAAGGTTCTGAGAGTTAAAGATGCTTGACTTGTTGGCTACACACATGTTGCAACTATAGTGCAGACCAATCACTTCTCCATTCTCACGTCTTTTCTGTTTAATAATAGACAATAAGTACAGTACTTACATGATTCAAGCACAAAATCCTGTGTTACTGTTAAATTCATATTTAGAAAAAAGTAATGCAACAACATTTTGTCTTCAGAAAGGAGGTAACAATACATTTCCACTACTAATGTGCTCAAACCACATGGGAATGTCAGATTTTCTCAGCTAAGTTTTTAAGTGTTCATGACATCAGGTTGGACCACTTTTAAACAATGTGATCAACCACAACACTGAAGATTACCGAGATGACGGAAGTTCTCTTCTAGTCCACTCCAGAAGTTCTTCTCTATGAAACCTTTCACCAGGCCCCATGGCTGCTTCCTGTAACGCAGCTCTGTTGATACTCTGAGACAGACAGAAATACACATTGCACATATTATAGTCTTTTTCAATATGATATAAAAGGAGAGCAAGTTCAAACCTAAAGTTGTTTTTAAAAAACTATTGATAATAAATTAGACAAATGATTGAAAACAGTGAAAATATTAATAATTGCATGCAGCTCTCTGAGTATCCGATCACGTCTTTCTCACCGTAACCGACACTTGTTCTTGGCCACCCTTGTGAGCATGTAACGGTTGAGCGTGTAGAAGTAATCGTGGTAGGGCACGTCATGTGTGATGACCTCAGCGTCGATGATGTAGCACTCGCTCTCCTGACTGGCTTTGTACAGAGTCTGATTAAAAAAAGACAAAGAATAAAAAGACTGTTATTTAGAGGAGTCAAACACGACCAAAAACAAATGTTTCTGACCTGGCTGTGCTGAATTTACCTGTGTCTCAGTGACTGTAGCTGTTTTAGGGGCCAAGGGGTTGGATAGAGAGATGGTGTACAGGATCTCCCTGGTCTGATTCCCAGCCTCCTCTTTCTTCCAGGGATGGTACACCACATCTGAACAGCAACACGGTGGAAGATAGTTGCTATTAAATGAAGCCTGGAGGGGGCTGCTCTTTTGGCTCAAACTGTCTCCACAGAGGTAAGACATTAGGTCACTGGTACTGACCTGAGAATCGCCGCTGTTCCATGAAATCACTCATGAACTGAGACTCTGTGAAGAGGATGTCATACAGTTTGTCTACGCTGAACTTGTAGATCTCGTTGATGTACTGTCTGCCGTTCAGATCCTCATGGAAGGCCTGTACCTCACCTACACAGCAAAGAAAGTTGTTAAAATCTCTTCACGGCATTACCGAAAAAACGAGGGATACGTCTGTCCGCCACATTATGTATTTTCACCTGAAATCGATAGGTATATTATGTTTCCTGCAGTTACCTTCATCGTGTGTTTCTGAGGAGTCACTGAGCTCGGTGGGGATGTCTTCGTTGTCGTTGAAGTCCAGTGACGGTGAGGGGACAGGACCACCAGGCCCGCTGGTCTCGTTCTTGTCCTCCACCAACAGAGGCACAGCCAGCAGCTCGCCGTCTGGAAGGCAGTCGGCATATTCCTCCGCTGGGAGCTCAAACTGAGGAAAGGAACAAGACAGGCATTGATTAGCAAAGATATGTCATGCTGAAGGACCAGTGTGTAGGATTTAATGACATCCAGTGGTGAGGCTGCAGATTACAGCCAACTAAAAATCCCTAACTCCCTAAGTATGCAGGAGAAGCTGCATTTCAGTGTAAAACTTGAAAAGTCCTCCTTAGAGCCAGTGTTTGATTTGTCTGTTTTGGGCTACTGGAATGTAGTGGTGAAACATGACAGGCTTTGTAGTTCAGTGTCCACTCCCTAAATAGATAGGAAAGGCTCACTTTAAGCCAAAAGCACACGATGATTTATGATTACAGGTGATTATGCTCTAAAGCAAACATAATTATAAATAGTACGTTCCATATCTGCTAATAGATCCTCTAAATCCCACACAGCTGACATTTAAATCTTGTCAACAATTAACCTTAAAGTATTCTGACCAGCAGATGTGTTGCACTTGAATCCACCTTTGCATATCGCCGTTTAAACGTGTGTTGGTGTTAAAACACAGTAGATGTTGTATGTAACTTACTGTGATGGGTGTGTCATGGTTGCCAGGGCTGGGGATGGTGCTGTTTGGGATGACCTTCTTGTGTATCGGAGGAGGGCTCCCCTCAGGCTTGGCCTCTGCGCTGCTCTTTGACAAGTTGTCATTGTTAATCTCATTCTCCTCATTGGGAATCTCTTCACTGAACCTGAAGGCACAAGAGAACCACGGCATTAAAGAATTTTACTAAGCTCTGTCTCATCTCCTTGACCAGAGTCTTGTAACAAAGATGTCATGAAACGGTGTTTGCTGGTTTCTCATAGCATGATTTTGCTTATTGGGTCCTATTAGATTAAAAAACAAACATTTGACATGTGGTATAACACAGACGCAAGAACCTTAAAGCCATTTTAAAGTGGCTGTTTTCTGATCGCATTAGCATTTTTGAAACAAGTCTAAGCGTCCGGGAAGTGAAAATGATCTCTAATTTACTAACAGATTTGCCGACGATAATCTCTTATTAAGCCATAATCACTTCAGGATCTTTATGGAGCTTTACATTTGACCTCAATTCCGGCTTTGATGTGACTTCTTTCCTTTATCATTGTCACTGGGGACCAAACCATAACTCTATATTGATTTCCTCTAGTAAATCCGCTTCAGACATGAACAAAGAGACAGAGCACAGAATGATCTTTTAAGCCTTTAGACAAGTACAGTATTTACTCTCTTGCATCTTTTGCAGACTTTGAGATTCTCTAGTTCCTCAGCAGCATCACACCCAGCTGATAAACCAAGAAGTTTAACGCAAACTCTTTAGTTTGCAGAGCAAATTAGCATAGAGATAATTTCTGAGGAGAAAAGGATGTTATGTGTGAAATTGCGTATCTAAATGGATTACCTGAGGGAGCTGGAGTGAGCATACATTCTGGTACGTGACAGAGGATGTGAGTGTTGCTTGTTATGGCTCATATTGGGAGCAGTAATCATTTTCTAATTTGGGTAATTAGGTAATCAACTGAAAATGTTTATGGTGGTAGCCATAGTAACTAATGCTGCTGAATAATCAGACTCACCCCATGGTGTTGAAGTCATCATCAGGGGGAACATAGTCCTCATCGTCACTGGTTAGGCCGAGCTCGTTGCCATAGCACTGATGAACAAAGTGCCACAGTTCTTTGGGGCACAAGGGCTGCAAAAGGCGCAAACAAACCCAAATAAGGAATGAAGACAGTTGAGAATACACCACTGAAAACAAAGAGCGCCATGCAACATTTCCTCGTCGTGCAATCGACCTATGTGACGCAAATGTACAACAACCCTGTTTGAGATGGGTATAAGCAAAATGCAACAGTCACAGAGCAGATTTTCTTACCTTGTCAAGCAGCGCATTCTGCCACAGTCTGAACATCATCATGTACGTCCTGTCCCGTGCTCCGAACGAGGTGAAGAAGTGCTGTGAAGAGTGAAAAGCAACCATGTTTCAGAACACTAAATAACACTAACTACAGAAATGAAATTACAATTAAAGAACAGTTTGTGGAGCATGGTTTAAACTCTTCCAGTGTGCGATTATCTTAATTCCTAGTGGTCTATTTTGGCAGTGATGATGGGAATTATTATCTTTTCAACCATTCCCCAGACAGTGACAGAAACATCCCCCTCCCCCAATATGTGAAAAGATTAAATCACTAATCTTCCTGTATCAGAAAGATTTTATATCTCAAGTCCTCCCTGGTGTCTCTTATGGTGAAGATGATTAGATCTTACAACATATTCAGTCAATTTTCTACAATTGAAAAAAAAAAAGAGAAAATGCTTCGATTCCCTAATTCGTTATCATTTACCTTCTCAGTGTCTGTGCAGACCTGGATAGCATTGGGAATGAGGCGAGCGGTCTTCTCTTTCGTCATCGAGCAGATGTCTTTTAGCCGCACTGTCAGCTACATGCAAACACATGCAAATGCACACAATTATGCATTCAGGGACACACACGCACACACATATATGACCCAATACTGCCAATATAAAAGTGCAGAGGTGCGGGGAGTTAACAACCATACCAGTGTTTCCCAGCGGAAGATGTTGCTATAGAAACAGATCCAGTTCTCAGAGAGGTAGAGTCGTCCCTGCAGGAGGATGTCCCGCTGAAGAGCACAGGAGTAGTCTGCAAGGCACGCAGAATCAACGAAGGATTACTACCACACACTAAGTATGATGGGAAAATTACAAACTACATCATTAAGACATGAAATATATAAATAACTCGGCCCAGAAACAGCAACATACAAACAAGTGTTACTTGTGTAATGTAAAAAAGTAGGTCACTTGTGCATTTCAGCACTGTGCACATCTTGTTTATTAGACGTGAACTCCTCATCACCATACTGCAAGTCGAGGCATTTCAGACAATGACCGTATTCATTAGAGAGTGGGAAACTCATGCAACAACAAACCAACAAAGCTTGTGACATTACAAAGGTGTGCAGGATGTACTGTAGCTCTTAGTGCCAGAAAGGTTCGTTATTGGGTTGGAGGTTCCTCTAAATAAGCAGAAGAAGATCTCTAAAAACTGTTTGTGAATTCTAGAGAATTACAACCACACCATGATGCAAGACACTTGGATCAGCCGATATTTGTCTGTGTCCTCTCTGTTCGATGAAGATTAATCATTTTCTAATTACTAGCAGGCTGTCTGCACCCTGCCAGTCCTCAGATGGCCCCAGTGTGTCCATGGCATCCACTCACCCACAATGAGTCTCTCTGTGTCAGGGAGCTGCTTGAAGAGTTTCCTAAAGTCCTCATTGCGCTGTTTGTATGTCGGGCTCAGCACCTGCAGTGACAGGCAGAGTCAGAAACACCACGCACACTCACATATATGCTGCTAAAAACTCACACTTGCATCTTCATGCTCTCTCACTCGCTCACAAGTGTCGTCGCGGGTTATTTCTTTCCATGAGCACGTGAGACGACCTTGTTAAAACCCCCCACAGGTTTTATCAGGATGTCTGGTTTACTTTAGTCATACCCCGACTTTCATTCTGTGGGGGATTTTAACAAGTGCTGGAAATGGAAGTAGAATGAATGGCAAGCAGAGGTATGTAGCCTGAGATATCTGTAAGGCCGCATCGCTACTCATACTCAGTAACAAGAGTGAATTAAAGCGCAGTCCATACAAAGTCAGCCTGGTGCAGATCATACAATACACATGCTGCCCGAAGTACAATTTAGATGTAATAACATGAGTCACATTTGTTTTATAGAGCAACATGTTTCTAACAAAGAGGCTTTTGTCAAGGGGTAGGACAACAGATGAAACCTCAAGTGTAAACAAAACTCTACAGAGTGGATTGATTAACAAAGAGAGTCTTTGCAGCTCTGGGAAGAACATCCCATTTGATATGATCACACTTTCTCTTTTGCTTGGCTTTGGCAGACTTGATTATTTGCAGAGCGAGCCTGTGAAGTATAAAATCTTCAAATGTGTGCCAGAGTGAGAGCTCTCACTGTCTGTGCCAGATGCTTTCCTTCAACAGGAAAGCTTCAGGAAACAATAGCTGCCAATACGGTAACAAGAGGTACACTACAACAGAAGAAAAAAGCATATTCCTTTGGATCGGCTGGTGGGAAAAGAACTGCACTTTCACGTCCAAGTCAGGTGTTTAAAATAAAGGGAGTTGAAATACGGCTTGGGAGTATCTCTTTCTGCTTGTAGTCGCCTTTGAGAAACATGTGGGTGACATCTCTGAAATTAACTGCACACACTAGCATGATTTTTAAAAGAATCCTCTAGTCTACGAACAACCAAACACACACCTACGCTGTTCATAAATTCAGTTACTCACTTAGTAACCTGATGATTACTCCAAACAACAGTCCCCTGTGAGCTTTAGAGGAGTTCAAATAGCTATGACTCATAAGCAAACCAGTTGTTTTATTTAGTGGAGGGGAATTACCACAGACCTATGCTTACAGCAACATACAGTAAAGACAATTCATGCTACAAAGTCTTTCTGTCGACCTTCTCCTTTGCGACTTTGTCCTGTTGGAGCTAAATAAATCCAAACCAAAATGCTTCTAAATTCGCTGCATGTTTTCTCCCCATCGCTCTCCTTCAAGCACAGCTCAACTTACAGCAGGAATCTCCTCAGTGTCCCACTCGGGGTCCTGAAGGTCCGAGGCAGCCCATCCCCACTCCCAACCCCACTCCCCTCTAGCTGGACCCTGCAGAAGCCACCCCGCCAACGCCTCATCCAGCTCCAGCACGGCCTCCCACTCCGACATCGAGCAATCCTCATCCACTTCCATATTCGCCGCGCCAGATCCCCCTTTTTGGCGCCTGGATGGAAGTGAATTTTCCAAAAGCGTGGCCCAAGTGGGCTCCTCTGACGTTGCAGGACTTGTCAGTTTCAGTAGGTTTGGAAAATAAGAGCAGACAGATGGTGAGTCCAGTGGTTTGGAAGCTGTGGTATCCGCCCCCTGTTTTGGGTGCTGCTCCCTTTCAGCGTTGAACAGTGGACGCGGCGCACTCCAGCCACATGATCCTTGTCTCTCTCTGTCGTTCTCTGACTCTCTCACTTCCTTCCACACACACAGGGAGAGGAGTTGCGGCCATTGCCCTCTAGTAACCCTGGCCAACAAGTCCTTTATTATCATGCCAGTAGCGTTTTCCTTTTTTTTTTCTTGCTTACTCCTCCTAGTAAGTATGTGTGCAGAGTGTGTGTGTCCTGCTGTACAGGTCTGAGTGCCTTGTAATTGGCCTGTTTACGACCAGCAAAGAATGAAGTAAGTTTACTTTGTGGAGTGGAGTACTAATACAAACAAAGCTGCGGCTGCAAAGTGAGAGGCCGAGGAGAAAAAGAACAGGTCCGAACAAAAAGGAAAGAAAAATAATGTTCTCAGTCTGTTGAGGTATGCGTTGAGTCCGTCTTGCTCTCTGACCAAGTGATTGAGTTACAGAGAACAGATGTGAGCATAACCTCCAGTTACCTCCGTCTGCAAAACAACACCATCAATCTTGACAGGGTCTGCACTGGGTCGCAGGCCAGAGCTAAAATTGCAGAGCGAAGTGGTTGAACAAATAAACTGTAAATAATTCTTTGCTTATTTTAAGTATAAAAAACCCAGCTGGAATCCAAATTAAAGGTATCAAAAGCTCTGATTACTGTTGATTTCCAGACACAGAAGGCACCGGAGGTATGAAGGTGTCTCTCTCTGCCTTGGTATGGAGGCCATTCATGTAGTCTTGATACTTGATCACCGTCTGTTAACAGGCGAGAAACGTGCAGGGCTCACAGCGCCTATTTTAGCAGCGCTTTGAAGAACAATTGATGTGCATGTCCTGCTGCTATTCTTGGCCAAAACTACTTCAGCGGTCAAGAAGGTGGGCAGCAGTTTGAATTTCATTGACTCCTGCCAGAAGAAGCAAATGTGTGACCCACATTTGCACACTGGAATCCAGAATCCATGAGTCCCACCTTTCCTCTGCTGCTGTTTCCCAGCATTCCCTTTAAACCAGACGCTGAGGAGACAATCCGAAGCAGGAAAATAGATGAGCTTTGGAAAATAATCCTCATTCAAAGGCTTCTTGGAAAAACAGTGTAACCGCAGCTATTAACAAAAAAAAAAAAAGGCCTTCACATAGACTGTGGGTGTCTGTATATGATGTGAATGAAACTTAACAGTATTTTTTTGGGGGGGATGGGGGGGGGGGGGGGGGGGTGTCATTCCTCAAAATGACTTCCTGAAAGACATCCTTATTTCTGCTCAATCATTTTATTTTCTTGGATAACTCAAGCAAAGAAAGAGGCCATTGTGACTGATGCAGCATCCAGAGTTCAGGTGACAGTATGTGACTCGGGATGAGGCAGGGCTGCCGACGAACAACGTGCATTGATTTGGTTAACTATTAACTTTCTGAACAAACAGTAGGAGATGGAAGAGACTGGTACTGTAAACCGGGGTGGGGTTTTAGTGTGTACTGGGGGAACTGAGTATTTATGCTAGTAACAATAAACCCATCATCATTAAGCACGGCTACATTGCATTTGGTAGAAAGCCAGGTGAGGTATGAGGTGAGGAAGCACTGACGTACACACCATCTGAGTAGATCAAAAAAATTCATTACTAATTTATACTGTCTAAAGTACAGATCTTGCTTATTGTACTGTTTGTTGGTGTTTTTCCTCTCGTGGCTTACTTCCTGAAGCCTGTGGCTATGATTACCACACAAGCATTGTGACAAACTTGCTCAGAAACAAAGATGAACAGGCGCTGTGTGTTTCTCATACAGGCTCAGAACTCACATCAGGACGGGTTGGTTTTTAATCACTGCGGTTTCAGTGCCATGGGAGATCATCACTGCCATGTAGAAGTGCACATACACATACTGTCTCACATGCAGGTGGATGAAGAAACAACACTCAGATTCAGTCAGTCAGAGCCAAATGAACTAAAAGAATCTGTTGAATGTGTTACACTGGTTGACGGAGCTTTAGTTAATGGCTGTATGTGGACACAATGTCAGGAGTGCAGTCCTGATACCGATTAACATATTTTAAATTTAAATTCATCATGGCAAATAAGTTGTAATGGCAAATTAACCCGTGATTGACACTGGCAAAAAGACAAAAAAGCTAGGAAACCTTCTATTCTCACGAATCATTGGGTGTTGTAAGCCATTAGTCTTAAAAGACTAATTTTCTTAAAACCACAAAAGATTATGTCAGCATGGTTTGAAGACTGTGCTCGCTGTCAGTGCACTTCAGAAACACATGTATTATTCAAGAAATTATAATTGATTTTAAAGATTTTCAAAGGACTTTGTGGCCATGGTGTGTGGTCTTGCTCAGCTTGGTGGGAGAGGTGAGGCAGTGTCAGGCTGGGTTGACAGGTACAGCTGTTAAATGTCTGATCAGCCTCTCTTTGCTTGTACAGTAATGTACTGGGACCCAGAGACACAGGCTAATCACAGGAGTGAGAAACAGATACGATAGGGTGTCGATCCTTCTTGAAAAGTAGAGTCTTTTGTCATTGTGAGAAATGTAAGTGGTGCTGTACACATGGTGTTTATTTTTGCTAAATGTTTGTGTGGTTGGGTGTAAGTTAAACTGGTTGCTGCACTAGTCCTCTGCAACAGACTGAGTGTATGCTCAGGAGAACCCACAGCAGCAACTGTATGGGAAGCAGGTAAAATACTGACTGGTGTTATTCTACACTTGCTGTCTGTGTTGTCAATCTTACAGACACTAGTGTGTTTTCCATTTTCTCTCTCTTCCACCCTGTCCGTGCTGCACAGCCCCAAGCTCATTTGATCCAACTGAGGATTTGAAGCTTTAAAGTTCCTCTCTGGTTATTATTAAATAACCAGACAGGAACTGATTAAATACCTAAAAACTCATCTCTGTGAATCAAAGCTACATATTTAGAGGCCCATTCTGTGTAAATATGGTCTTGAAATGACTTAGGAGTAACTCTACAACATTATTTATTCCAGAATTTGCAAATCTAGGAAGTCCCCATTTCTAACTTTGACCTACCCTTGGTGCACCTGCTGTAGCTCAAGCACACCAGCTCACATTGGACTCTGCTCAAACGCTTTCAAACTACTTTATGCTACGCAATGGCAAGTTGCAACACTGGATTAATTCGGCCATACACATTTGAACAGAACACCGATTCTGAAGAATAATAACGTTACAGAAAGTCCCACCCTGCAAGCAAAAAGACTTAATTCCTTGCATTTGTTTTGTATGAAACCGAAATCTGAACCCATGTCTTTGAGACCATCATCGGTGCACTGCAGTTTCAAGGCGGAAATGCTCAGCAATGATGTTGACGGCTTATCTCATTCAATATGTGGCTTCTAGTAAACAAAAACCACTATATGGACATGCTAACAAGATTGTTCTTGAAGGTAAAAAGATGAATTTAAAAGCCACATACAGTACAATGCACACTTCCTTCATCTTATACAGTCTTGTTTGATTGGGTGTAACTGGTAGCTTATGGTGGGTAATATGAGCTAGCAAGCTGTAGATAGATATAGCTGTGTTTTCACTTGAGTCCCGTTGCTGACTGACTAGTGCTACTGTTCATTGTGTGTCAGTATTTACCACTATCTTACACTTCAACTTGCCATTTGTGTCACTCTTCAGTAAAAGTTGCATACTGCTAGTCTCATTCACAGAGAAGCCTGAGTTATTTTCTACACTGTAGTCTGGATTGGGTTAAAAGTGTATGTTTTGTTTTCAGCTGCTGATTGATTCACTATGTCAGTATTTCAGGGAGCAGAATGGTGGAATTTAGACCAAAAAAACCATCAGTTGATTTATATTGTATTTTCACTCAATGTTTTTAATTTTAATTAATGATGGGTTTTTTTTTAACAGTTTTTGGACAACAATGCAACTTTATCGCACAAACACATGAGATATATCAGAAAATATTCATTAATTGGATCAGTTCATTGTTGGTTTTGGGCTGACTGGGACTTATTGACAATAAAAAATTGAATATATCCAGCTTTATCATTTAACCCTCTGAACTCCATGACAAAATTTAATGTAGAGTCACAATTTTTCCCAGAAATGTTGGTAAGATCTATGGACACTTGGAAAAAAATTCTGCTAATGTAAAAAAACAACAACAACATTTTCTTGTTTTTGATTCATGGCATTCTAAATGTATCAAACTACACAGAAGACAGTTATGAGTTCCTTTACTTCTAGCCATGGTTGCGCTGCTTCCACAGACGTGCAGGAGTTTACGCTGGAGTGAAAAATGAGCCCAAGAGAAAATAAATGCCCAGAAACTGCTTGGAGCTCAGAGGGTTAAGAAAACATGACTCGGGGACTAAGTTGCAGGAACTATAAGGTTGTGAAACGTTTGAAAATGATATAATCACATCTGTTAAACATGATCTTTTTAGTCAGTGCAACATCAAGATTATTCTACATTATTATCTGCTATGCTTCTTTCATAAGAGTAGGTCAACAGAGGGAATGGGAAGGATGTATTAAAGGTGAGTACGTTAGAGAAGCACTTAGGAAGCTTTCTGGACTGTTGGACCAAGCCTCTTTTGAACACAACAGCAGTTCTCATTACATGCAGGGAGGTTTTTGCGTTGTCCTCCTTCCATAAACCCCGGACCCTGAAACCAAACGGTCTTGGTGTCCATGTTTAGCACAACATGAGGGGAAAAAAAAGAGTCGGGCTGGAGGGAAACATGCCACAACCTAAAGCACCATGCTCCATTCCCACGGCTCGTCCAGAGGCCCTTGTGATGGTTTGTTGATTTGTTTAGTACAGTGAGGAACTCGGTGTGCTTGTTACCACCTGTTGCAAGCCAGAAATAGATATTTGTGCGATGACAGGCCTTTGACTACATCTAAGGGACTTGTAAAATAGAAACCCCCAGTGTTCTTACAGTCAATGCTAATTTCAAAGGAATAAATAAGACCACTAACTAAGAACCAGTCTGTATTTGAAACTAAATGGCTTTAGCTGGATAAATATTTAAGATAGGTGTAGTTTAACTTCACTCCTACAAAGTGTGGCTTTGCTATTAGGTGGTAACAACACTGAGTGAAGTCAATGGAATGAGAAACAGGCAGGAGGGATGTTAACATCCCACCAGTCTGGGAGCAAGAGAGACAGAAAGATATCTGGGGTTGCACAAGAATACAAGTCATGCTTACTCTCAGGATGTGTTGTCTTTCATGCTGGGGAGAGAGGGGAAGAGTGTACACACAGGAAATAAAAAAAGAAATAAAACAACATAGAATGGGAAAAAAATCCAATAGAGACACTTCTGGAGAAAGTAGGTTTCCAACATAAGTCCAACACACTCATTCCTGTGTAGCCTGTGGACTTAATCAAATTTACTGGCACCCGCTAAGTGTAAAGGTTGAAAGTAATTGCCAAGTGGCCAACCCCATCTGAGAAAAATATGACGGCGTTAGGACACCATCTTGTGGTGCAAAAGTAAACTGCAGCATTCTGACTGCTCAGTCTATACTGCGTCATGAGGAAGAATCTTTGGTAAAATATTTATCTCTAATTTAAAGCTCTAATTACTGTAGTCTTTCCATTACCCTGCTTTCCCTCATTAGACCTGCCCACCTGTTGCTCTTCTAAGCCCCTCCTAATCTCAGCCTAGAGAACCAATAACCCACACTGGAGGTTTGGTGCTCCAGTAAACAGGGTCAAGGGCGACGACTGTTCAACTTCTAAGGAGCGCTCGTCATTGAAAACAAGTCCAGGACACTTCAGGAGTCACACACATGACATGAGCACACAGCAGCAGCACACACACACACATCTTAAATGACTTAAAAACACACGCAGTAGAAATAAAAACAAGGTTTGACTTACGTTGTACCAGCTTTGGCTCTTCTGTAGGAGGAAAAAGAGAGAAAGGAAGAGAGAGGATGTGTTCAATACTGTGAAGCTAGTAAAAATACGGCAGCAGGCTCAGACACAGATATTCCCAACATGATCATCGTACTAATAACAAGTCACAGCAGGTGTCAAAGTCCTCCTGCGTCTGACACAATTTCCAGATAGAATTTACAGTGAAATGTCAAGATAATTTAGATCATGTGTGCCATTTTGAACCTCAAAGTGATGCGAGAAATGTGGGGTGAAATTCTCTTCCAGTTCACTTATTTATGCGCTCAAGAGAAATGAAAAATAAAAAGATTTCACGAGTAAATCTGCTCCTCGATTTGGTGGAACTGAAAGTAACTTCACTCCAAACGTCATGAAGAGCGTTAGCAAACTGTGTTACTGTATTTTTTATTTATTAAACACACATGTACCACAAAACGTCCGTCTCTGTCTTTAAAAATCATTCAGTTACCTTTCTGGAAATAAGAGTTTTGAGGAACAAACTTGTACATTTATCTGATTTGCGAAACATCTTTGTGAGAGCATTTGTGAGCAAATTAATGTGTGAAATATTTCAGTGGTCATTTGTTATCATTTATATCGTGTGCTCTTTATAAATAACCAATTAATTAGGTTTTTTTTTTTTATAATTGTTAACAGAAGAGGGCAGCAGAGATATTTCCTAATTTTGACTACAACATTACAGCATTTTCCAGCCACACAGACACACTTTCCTGTCTAATGGTCTAAGAGCAAAACTACAAGAGAGGAAACATGCAGGTGATCATTCAAAGGGTCAAACAAGGAAGAGAAAACAAGGAGGGGGACAAAGGAGTAAATTAAAATATCACACAGCATGTTTCTGACGACAGATGTAAAATAAACAAAAGCACTACATTTTAAGCTGAAGCAATAACAAAATGAACTACTGATAAAATTTGTACTTTAGTGATGTTTTGATTAGTTTTAGATTGTTTTGACCACAGTTAAACATTAGCACATTTTTACTAATTTGATACCTTTAATTACCTTTAATTATGATAAAATATCCAAAGACTGAGACAAATATTATATGTTAACACAAGTTTTCATATTTTCATAATCTCCTTCCCCAGAAACACTCATCACAAGCTAAATGAAGCTTCGCTAATCGTAAATTTATTGTTTCAAACACCGTAAACAAATTTTCTTTCTATCCTGAGTTCTGTCTGGGCCTGTTGGTTCGGTGGGTATCTGCCGTGTGTGGCGTCAGCGAGCAACGAGCTGCTGGAGGAGGCCCGAGGCCTGGCGGTGACGATGGCTGGGCTAATGTGGGCTAATCTGATTTGAAGGTGACAGAGACACGAGAGAGGAATTACTTTGAGGCCACTGTCTGGATAAGGTGTGCATGTGTGCCATTGTGTTTGACTCTGTGTGACTGCAAGCTAGCAAGGGTGTGATATTTGCGACAGAATGGTTTATACAAAAATAAACTACATATTGTGACTGCACACAAATGGGGTGTTTAAATGGCAGCAGCAGCAGAGAGAAGGGACTGAAAACTCAGGGGTGTTGAGTCGTTTTAAATCTAAGCTTAAGATCTTGCTGCTTTAACAAAATCACTTTATTTTATTTAAAAATGTGGCAAAAATGTAGGCTAGCCGTGCTAGACCCATGCTCTGAAGACGCAAGGGTCTAGGCACGCTCGACAGGGAGGGAGGCGGGCTAAAAGGTTGTCTATCAAATCACTCTGCAGCAATTGGGTAGGTATACAACCAATCAGCGCAACGAATAGGCTCCTAGAGCGCCGGAAATCAGAGGATACGGTAGTTCGGTGAAGCCTTATTTATACAGTCAATGGGTGAAGCTCAAGTATATTACAGACATGTTAACAGAAAGATTATTCAGAGTCGGTGCTAATGGAGCTCAACGACTGTTGTCGTTTTTGTTGTTGACCCTGGCAGAGAATTAAATTCGTTGCCGTGGGTTGTCTAGCGCGGCTAGGCTAGTTGTTTCCGGTTGTTTCTGTCAGAATCGTCGCACCTCTGTCGTCACTTAGTTATGCCCGCCTTCTGACTCTACACTTCATGGTGATTGGTCCGGCCAGTTTTAGGAGAATCCAGCCTCGACCTTATGGAGGGTAACTAGACCCACCCTGGCAGAGAATTAAATTCGTTGCCATGGGTTGTCTAGCGCGGCTAGGCTAGCAAAAATGGACTGTTTGTGCTAACCGGATTCAGTAAAAAACTAAAAATTCTGTGCATCTTGTTGTAACTTTGAACCTACTAGTGACTCAGCTGCAACTAAAAGTCATATTAAAAAATTCAGGGACTTCTTTGGGCTGAACTGCAGGCTGTGTTTAAACAGAACATAGAAGAGACAAGCATGGAAACAAAATAAAAAGGTAAGGCATAAAGTATGCATAGTAAGTAGAGTGATAATTTTTTCCAGGAACAGTATAAATTATAATGGGGGCACTTGTATAAATGCTGGACATGTTCAGTCCAGGATTTATGTAAAATAGGTAATCAAAGTGTACATTTCTTTTTAAAATTATGACATAACGGTGCTATACTACCTTTAAGACACTTCTGAAAATATTTTTAGCTCTCTCTGCTTTATAGTTGTGCTTTTTCCATCAAGGTGCAGGACTAATTTTACAATGAAAAATGAGGTCACAGTGAGTCAAAATGTGGCAGGAGCAATAAACACCCAGAACTGCTCGGGGTAATAAACGTAAGCGATTTAATCCAGGACTTCTCTGTGATTCACCCGATATTTGGTTTAAATTTAACCACATATGGGGATGTTTACTATTAGTTGGAATCAAGGCTTTAAAAGAATTTACTCTAAAATGTGCCAGTTGTCACTACAGAGAAACACTACTAAATGCAAAATCTGTAACATTTTAAAATGAATAATATCACAAAATTCAAAAAATGATTCTCCTTTCACATTAATTCAGGGGATGGGAAGCACTGGAGAGGACAAGAGGGACTGAAACTGGGGATCCTATAGTCGCACAGCTATGGGGGAAGTGGAGGGCCGGGGGATTTAATGGGGCCAGCAGGGATTGTCAATGGGTCAAATGAAAACAAGAAGAAATGCTTACTTTAATCAGGTTTAGTCTGTCATACTGAAAGAAAATTAAAGAGAAAACAAAACGTTAACCAAAGCAGTGAGCAACATGAACAAGAAATGGAAACTGAGAGAGAAGATGCTGAGTCCCAAAGAGTTTGCGGCTTAAACACAACTCTGAGGTACAATAATGCGAATATAATACACCGGTGTCAGAGGGCTTATTTTGAAAATGTCACTGTGCTACTAAACCTGACCCGCTATCTCATGTTCTGCTTAATATTGTCGTATCATTGTCGCCATTATCATCGTTTATCCATTCTTGCACGGGGCACGGTGGCTCTTTTTCGCCGAATGAACTCATTTGGATCGCATTAGGGTTTGGGCGATCAGGCTCACGTGGCTGGGATGACCTCACGCCATGTCTGGGGTCATGTGACCACTATAGACCACGGAGACTCATGTGGGGGGGTTGGGGAGGTTTTGGATGGTGGCACAGAGCAGAGGAATAATGAAATCAATTACTATCTGTATGTACGAATGCATAGCAGCAAAATAAAGGATCCTCATCACACTAAACTCCTGTTTTATTGACACAAAAGACCATTCTATCAGAAGACCCTATACACTGAGTCTTTATATACTCAGCCTGTATATTCAATGGATGACCGAAAAAAAGTGGGATGAAGTGTGGCAAGTGGCAAATTAGATGGATGAAGCAACAGCAGGGGCGATGCTGTAAAACGTGACACCAGACTGCGGTACGTTTGGACGTTGGGGAGGGAGATTTTGCGAGAAAAGAAGGAGGGATTCTCTCATGTGGCAACAGAGAAGCTGCCTAAATAATGATGTAGGCCTGGAGCTCTGGACAAGGATGCAGGCAGAACTTCTTTTTTTTTTTTTTTTTTTTTTTTTTTAGAGTTTATCCGTCTACAGAAGGGCAATTACAGAGACAAAGCTCTCGTTGCCACATTGTAACAGTGAGGTAAGTTTGTAAAGAGAGATACAGGACACATGTAGGACCAGAGAAAGGAATTTAGACATTTATTTTCAATATTTATTTTATTAGGGATTTGCACCAGAAACATACTTTTATCACTGTAATATTTGACAGATGTATGTGTAAATTTGCTTTCTGTTTTCTTTTATTTCTCTACAACTGAATTGCAAAAAAGAGCTTATCTTAATCCTGATCAGTGTGTACAAGCTCAATACAAATATTGCATAATATTATAAGTAGTCTGCTACATTTCATATCACCAGAAAGGTAAACAAAGGAGAGGACAGTAGAGGAACAGGAAGGAGAGGAAGTGAGTGATGTTGTGTGGTGTTTGTTGGGAGTCATAAATGTTCATCTGCTATGATTGTGGGTGCAGGTGTGGCTTGCAACGGTTACAGTGTGCACAGGGGGCAGGCTGGGTTCAGGTTGAAGCATTCCAAACAGGGCTCGGACATTTCCACAGAGCAGCTCACAAGACACGAGGCGTTGCAGAGGGGGAAGGGTGGGCACAGAAATATTTGAAGAACAGAAAAAAAGAGTAATGCTTACTTTGGAAAGTCGCTTGTGAGACTAGCATGCAATCAGGAGAAGAACAAAGAAAAAAATCAGATCGAAAAACGAAAACGAAAAAGAAATAAACTGCAAGAAGAAACAGCTGAAAGTACGAACAGAAGAGCCGCACAGTCATTAACAGTCAAGATGGCACACATTATCATATGGCATGTAGCAGCAGCAGCAGAGAGAAGGCGTGCACACTGTGTTGTGGAGACAAAAAAAACAAAGTGATTTAAAACAGAAGAGACAGATGAGGACAGAATGAGAAGGGAGATAAAGGAGGGAGTGGTATGACTTCTGCCTGACAGTTTGGGAGCCCAAATGGGAGCCACACGCTCCTTCAAGGAAACCACCTGAATGTGAAACTTTTCATCCTTCAGTGATTTTTCTTGTGAAGAGAAATGCAGATGAGACAAGGACAAGTTAGAGAAAGACCTACTACACCTGAAACCTAAGGGAGACGACTCAGTAATAGAATAAATAATAGAATTTTTCACTGTTTTGTAAGCCATTCTTTAAGATTTGTTTAATAAGCCCTTTAAACTTTGATATATGTAAGATTTCCTCCAAGCCTAGCATCTAATCTTCAAAAGATTAGGTGAGTAAGCACCTATTTTGTCAGTGTGACAGATATTCTAGTCTCAACGTGTGGGACATTTAAAATAAAGTTAGTTAACCCTCTGAACCCAAAACCAGCTGGTATGTTTGAAAGGCATGATATGTTTAAAATAATGCTAAAATTACACATCTTATTAGAATGATAAACTCTAAAAGCAGCATTCTGATGGTCTTTAAAAAAAGTGACATGCCGTTTGGTGGGGACATTTGACAAAATGGACATGGAAAATCATAATGCTTCATCCAAATGAATATATGTTACGTTCCCATTTAAAAATATGACCACCCAAATAGAAACTCTAAAACTAAAATTTGTAGAAGTTGTAACTTTACAACAAATCTCTCTAGTAGGTGGAGGCCTCATTTTGGGCACTTGTATTTTTTTGTTAAATAATCCAAAACATTCAACTTCAGTTAATTTTTTTGGATTATTTATGCCATTATAACTTTATCATACCGCAGAGACAACATTGTGAGTCCTCTGTGCTTCTAGCCAAGGATGCAAAAACTACAGAAAACTGTTTGGGGTTCAGAAGGTCAACTACAACTACAGCTTCTTCCTACTTTATTGCAGGTTTGACGAGAAAACTGCTGGGCAGCATTTCAATACTCAACCATCCTTTCTATCACCTAATAGTGGGTTTTAACAAGGGAAATATGAGTTTAGAGACTGTGGAGCAAATGATATGTAAAAATGAAAGGCTGGAATGGAGAGAAGAGTGCGATCTCTCCAGAGGAGGGAGAGTGATAGTTACAGCTCATTACACCAAGTCAATAACCAATCATAACACATACGTCACTGCAGTGGAAAAAAAAGAAAGCAGCATCAACCCTGACGTATTTATGCAGTCACAGTTAATAACCGGCTGCTTACAAGAGTTTACATGTAACAGGGACTGTGATAGTGTCAAGAGAAGTTACTCTGCCGATATAAAATGTAATGCTAGATGGAGGGACGATGCTGGAGTATGGCAGGAATAAAATCACAGAGAAAAGCACGCAGCTGCTAGTCTTATTTCAGTGTCTCTACTTCTATAAGAGTGTTATATTCTTACTTACATAAATATTTGGTGGCATAACCAAATCCTCACATGTATACTAAAATTTGCCTTAGTGTATTTGTATCAACCCTCTGAACCCCCCAGATCTGCTTGTGGGTTTGAAAGGCATGTTTTCATTAAAAAAAGAAGCCAAAATGACACCATGTATTACAGCCAGAAACTGCAAACACAGAAAAATGTGTCAGATTTTCAAATTTTGCACGGTCCGTAGACTATTCTTTCGTGGCATACAGTTTTATCAGGAAACGTAACCAACTCTATATCAGGGCATTTAAACAAAATCATTTAATTCTATACATTTATTTTAAAAAGAAATTAAAAATGCTCTATTTGCTCTCATCAGATTCTGTAAAAACCAAAAAATTCTGCACTCTTTGACACACCATGAAGCCATTAGTGACTCAGCTGCGACCAGTAGTCATGTGAAAAAAAAAAATCTGGGTTTTTGGCTGAGCTGCAGGCTGTTTTTCTACAGAGAGGAGACAACTATGGAGATAAATTAAAAATGCATGTAGAGAGTAAAGTATCTATGATGTGTATAGTGCCTTTCAGTACTGCTAACAGCTGTGTGTACGTAGATTTTTTTTTCATATTTTATAAAACAAATTATACAAGAAAATCAACTTTTGTAAATTTTTATGAATCATGGCATTAAAACTGTATCATACTGCATAAAATACATCTGTGAGGTCTCTCTCCTTCTAGCCCTGGTTATGGTGTTTTCATAGAGGTGCAGGACTCTATACTGCAGTAAAAAATGAGCCCCCATTATGTAAAAATGCAACAGAAGCAAAAAAAAAAAAACACCCAGAAACTGCCCAGGGTTCAGAGGGTTAAAGCGGATTTAATAATTACAAGAACAACTCAGGTGTAAGGATTTGTAACATATGGTATTTACATTTTGAGTCAGACACTGCTCATAGCTTCAACGAAGCATCTCTGGCTTTATGCTGTCCTGACTAACCTTAATCTATGGCTCTGAAATTGGTATCTTGTGTTTCAGAGCCTTTCACAAGATCTTCAATGACAACATTAGGGCAGCACTACTGGGAATCTCTCTTCACAGTGCAGACTCCATTTTTTGACAGAGCCTCCTTCGGTTTTAGTGGCCAAAATCCTCAGACTGTGAATGTGTCCTAAACGTGGGTCAAAGTGCTGTGAATCTCTCCCTGTGAGGCTACCCCTTCCCTTTTGTCTGATGGCAAGAGTATTCTTCCAACAGGTAAACAGGAGCCTCTCCTGGTCACTCACCTTGGAGTTCTTTCCCCCGCTTCGTGCTGACTGCAGGGAATATGTTCTCTGGACAACCTGCTCAGGCGTGGAGGGGGACTTATCAGAGGAGTGGTCTGAACCCTTCTCCACCATGTTCTCACCCTCCTGGCTCTGTGGTGTGGGAGAGCGCGAGCGTTTACGCAGGACTGGTGAGCAGGCGGGTGTGCTCTTGTTTGAGTTACTGGCAGTGCTAAAAAACAAAGAGACAGAAAGAAAAAGAGATGAGAAGATGATTTCCACATTTGATTCCAGTGTCTGATACTTTTACAACAACACAAGTTAAGAAGCAAGATATCAACAACTATACAAGACAGTGCCATTCATGTGCAGATCAGTGTGGACCACAACACAAACACCGTTTTCTCAGACTTACATCACTTGAGGCTTAACAGGCTTGAAGCACCATGTGCTAACCTGGCTAATGACGGCTAAGCTGATACGGTAACTCCACGTCAACAACAACAACGACAACAATGAAGAAAACAAATGCTGTAAGATGCTGTCACACAAAGGTCCTTGGGATTTTCTCAGTAGTGTGGGGTATTAAAAGCAACAAGGAAATCAATCTGTGTGTATTTTTAGCTCCTTGTCAGTTCGATTAAGAAATTCACTGGGAAAACATGCAGTTTATATTATCTTCACTGTGAAATTTATTGAGCTAATTATATAAACTCATGTAAAATGAGTCCTTACGATATTTAAGGATCTTTTCCACTCAAGCAAAGAGTACGTGGTTGGCTAAAGCTACAAGTTCAGAGCTTCGTCCTAAAGACTAAAGTTGAAGAATAATATTCTGGTTCCTCCCATTGTGTTGACTTCTGCATGGAGATTTGCTTTAAAACCGAACAGATCTCCATCAAACTGGAGGGACTGCTATCTTAAGACAGGCAATACCAGTCAGTCAGTTGTACATTAAATTCCTATCAGGTAGCCTCCAGAACACTCTAGACACTCACTTCTCAGTGCGCGCACACACACCAGTGGCTCAACAACAAGCCGTCTCCTCACAATGACAGATGCTAACAAAAGGCTCTGTAAGTGATCTGTGTGACAGTGCGCCTGCCAGGCCTGGTTACTTGACATGGCGTTATGCAAGCCATTACGTCACTGCCAGCCAATGTCCGCCGTTAGTGGCCATGAATTACTGATCTACTGTTACATGCAGGACTTTGATGCAGCTGAATCAGAGGGAGCAGCGTTGACAGCTTCTGTTCGACTGTCGGGGTCTGCTCTACCAATAGCTGGTTGATTTTAAAAGGCAAGGACATCACAGAGCCTTCCCATCTGTTTAATGCAGTGGGATAAATAATGCACGTCTGGTGTATTATGGTACCTCTGACATCAATTTATAGGATTGCCAAATGGTCTGCTGGTCTGTGGATGATCATTCTTTCTGTGGTGTACATTGTGTACTCTGCACTGACAACTGATTAGTCATTCCTGACATGATTAAGAGTAAATTTATGGAAAAAAACTCTCTTAACGGCAACAATTTGGAGCACACATCTACAGTCAGTAACAGGTGAATGCCAAATGAGAAAAGTTTAAAATCTCTGCAGTTCTATTGAGCTGATTACAACATTTTAGGTCCACTTTTTGCGTTTTTCTGTGTTTTGTATTCATGTCTGGTTCATAAAGTGCCGTATGCCATCTCTCAGGGTATATCATGTACTGAAAGACTGTAGGAAGCTGACTGCATTGATATTGATCATGCAGGATAATCAGTGTCTGAGCCGGAAACCTGCCCATGTTACATGAACATACAGTACACAGGCCATTTGGCAGAACTAGGTGAGGGTTTCAGTGTAGCAGAGGTGCTAAGAAGCCCAGACCCTGTTACATTTCACCTCATGATCAATCTCATCACTGAGCGGTGTCTAAAAACAACATCTACATTAATCACTGAATATATAAGCACTTGATGTCGTGTGAAACAGCACCTGTGTTTTTTCTTGTTTCACAAGTGCATACATTTGTTATGACGTAAGCAGAGGTGGTCTCTATTTCAGGCACAGCACATTAAAACACTGTGGAAAGCCCTGTGGGCAAATGTGCACGGCGCTGGATTATACAGAATGGCACGTTCTCACGAATGCAGCACACAGCTGTTGTGTTCTCTGTTCCTGGTTGATGTGTAAACCAACATGACGCAGGAAGAGTTCACTGAACATTCTGTGTGCTTTTTGGAGTTCAACACTGAATATGGAGGAGGAAAAAATAGTTTGACATTTTTTTAAGCTCTTGGAGGCACTTCATGACTTGTCATTCAAAACTTTGTTGTTGTTTTTTTCTACTTTCCACTTTTGGGTGGAACCTGCTGATCAGCTGTCGGCAATTAAGAGTTTGAGCGCCTGGGTTTTCACACTTTGTGCTCTGGTTCCCTCCTACGACTGCATGGTAGGTTAATTGGTGATTCTAAATTGTCTGTAGGGCATGAGCAGCATTGTTGTGTGTCTCTTTGTATTGGCCCTTTGATGGACTGGAGACCTGTACAGTGTCAGATGAAACAGGCTTAGCCCCCCCTAGACCCTCTCTGGGATGCGACCCCTCTTCCCTACAGCGGGTACGTGCTTAATAGTACTCATTGGACTTTCTGTAGTGTGTCTGTCTGTCTTGACTCTTCTCAGACTACAAAAGGAATTCTTAATGAAGACTGCAGTCCAGAGGCAGGCGTTTCAAATTCTGCAATTAAACACTAATAAAATTCCTTTTATAGTAGCTCCCAAAAGTTACACCATTATTTTTAAGGTACAATTTGATCACTTGGGTGCATAATTATATCTATTTTGAAAATAAAAACGCCAAAGAATTTTTGGATTACAAAATCTATCATCCCAACAAGGTAACAGGTATAAAAAAGTTATTAGTTAGTCAAGCTTGAAACCAGGTATAATCAGTCGGTGATTTGATTTGTTTTTATTGTAGGGATGGCCCAGTAGTTTTTGATATTACAACTGCAATTCCAATATTGATTAAATAGAACGGTTACTAAGCTAAGCACATATCTTGTGAGGGTCTATTCTTTTAGTAGATGTGGGCATTAAGCATTTTAATGACGCTTAATTTTCAAAACAGTAGTAGTTCAGTTTTTAGCTGAACTTGGTGCAGTCGTATCAGATTCATTTCATCAGTCACAGTACCTGCGCCACTCCCACATTACATTCAGCATCTAAAGTAGAATCTATATCTGTTGTCAAGTCTTCTCCAACATATTTGGTTTTAGATGGAGCGGTTTGGGGGCATTATAAGCTGCACAGACACTACTGAATGTTCATGAAAATACTCATGTCTATGATTCTCTTGCTCTTCTGTGACTTTATGTTCAGCATGACAGCTACAGTACTCTACAGGAGGATACAGGCTACAATAAAGTATCAATCTGAGTATTTATAGTGCGTAGATGAGAGAATATTATCGATACCAGGCAAAACTGAAAATGGAAGGACCGAGAAAAATTCATGCAATTACAAATCGACGACTTTAGCACCACAGCTGTCAAACTTTGTTCAGACTGCTGGTAAATTAGATTCTTATATTAGACCTTTGGGACAGGGGGTCTGTAACTTGCTGCCTTGGTAACGACATTGGCAACAGCAACAACAGTAGTACATTAGTGATGGTGCTTTATAATGTAGAAACATTAGAAATGGACATCCATCATCATCTTTCCCTGCAAACAATCATACTGCCAAGTCTATATATTTTGGCACTTGTCCACCACAGAATGTTGTTCTCCATGTTGTCCTCCATAGAATCTGCTAGTAGCAATCAATCTGGATACAAGCTGGATATGCCAAAAGGTTTTTTAGGCTGGTAGTCTGAATGAAATCTTAGACTTCTGATATTTCAGAAGCATGGTTGGAGCCAGAGACTCTAACTTGCACAAACCTCAGGCAGATAAAGCATCAAAGGGTCTAGCAGACTAGATTAGACTGACATATTCAACCAAACAACCTCTCTGCCCCCTGCAGTATCTCGACGATAAGAAGACAGAGAGGGGAAAGGCAGGTTAATAAGGCAGACGCATTTTGGTCATTTTGCTAACATGAGGGAAGGCATCCCCCCTCATATTAAACACAGGGTAAAGCCACACCAACTGAAGCACAAAACACCATCTAAAATGAAGAGCTTGTGCAGCATGCAGAACTTGACTGATATCAGTGACTATGTGTTATTTGATGGTTGACCTCTGAAACTAATAATAACAACTGGATCTTCTTGACAAATCGCATTATTATTGCCAGCTAGGCCAGATAATTTTTTCCCCCAGTAGCACAAAATGTCTTAGTTCATGAAAAATTTGCTAGTGTGTATGTTGTTTTATCCACAAAAATAAAGGTTGTATTAACAATATATCTATGAAAATAATAACAGATAACAAATGTCACTATGTCCTACTGAGATTGGATTTGAATTTAAGACTGCTGAATCTAATGGAAAATGCTGAAGGTTTCCACAACCTGTCTTCTAGTCCAATTCTAGCTCAGTCAAACACAAAGTCAAGCAACTGCACCAATCCACACTGTCCAGTATCCTAAACACCTAAAAACCTTAAACATTTTACTGAGTTTCTCTGCCCATGCAGACAAGCACAGCATTTTCATATGAGTAGTTCTCAGCAGGTTAGGGCTGAAAGGTGTAAGACTGGATGGTGTGAAATCAAGGCTCATGCAGGTCTAACGAGTGGATTAGCTGCTTTGGTGAAAAGAAGTGAGCCCAAAGAAAAATATTAGATACAGTAAAATAACTGTGGCCAAGAAAAGCAAAGATTACCTGAAGAGCAATGCATAACTCAAACTAGCAAATACAAGAGAAATGAACAGAACATGGCTCATCTCTTGCTTCCTCTCTTTGCAGAAATTCTCAAATTGCTACAAAACTCTGCTACAGGAAGCCTCACTTCTTGTTTCTGGGCAAAGAGGAATTAACGGATCACCTCTCCTTTCCAGATACAGGGCAGTAAACAATGCAAACACAGATCCATCATCAGCATATGAATGACTAAAACCGATCAGTTGTTCACACAACAGTTTGCTCTTTGAACCAGCATGGTAAGTGTGGATGGAGCGAACATGCAGCTGATGCTCGCCAGCAGAAGAGCAGACAAAAGCATCTATCACAAGTGCTTTGTTAGTAGCTGCTTCATGAAACACAACACAGACATAAAGCCAGAGTACCTGTCAGAGCATTATCTCTCAACTGTAGTGCCTCGGGAATTTAATGAATGACGAACAATGAGTTCAGACTTCAGCTGTAGAAAATACACACTGCAGCACCATGTCTACTATGACAAACATATGACTGGTCTCCAGAAATGCTATGGGGTCTAACAACATAAAGTAATACACACACTATATGCACAAAATTCTCTTTTTCAAATAAAATCCAACAGCTCGCTCCAATAGTAAATGTTTTCCGCACGACTCACATGAGCTACAGTTAGATTAATTAAGTGACCTGAAGATTGGTGTCTGTCTACGTCTACTTAAGTGACATATTACCCAGAGCTGACAAACAATTCAACAATTAAAAAGCCATATCACTCGGAGCACCATCCACCCGACTACGAAGCACAAATAAAGCTCAGCCCAGAATGAATATCGCTATAGCAACAGTGAACAGAGAGAGTGTTTTAAATATTCAATGTGTGCGACTAAATATACTCAAGCAGCTCTGCTGTTAGAGATGCTGTCTGACCAGGAAATACAGCAGGGAGGTAATGTGACAGACAATGCCTCACCTGGGCTCAGTTAGTGCGCATTTAATGATGAGGTGATATGTTAATGTCTCAATACAAATGTTTATCGCTCAATACACTGTTATGAACGTGCATTTGATTATAACTTGGGGTGTTCATTCTGAATAAATGGGTAAAATATTTCATCAGATACATGCAGCAGAAATGGCTAGAATAAGAAGACACCTTCCATAATATGGAATATTTTTAACAACAGTATGTTGTTTAGAGCAGCAACTTTCAATGAGTTTATTATGTTAATTGATAAACAAAAGATAAATGAAGAATGAATGCTGAATGCAAGTACTAAGGTAGCACATGAAGAATACAGATTACAAATCAACAATATGACTCACAAAATTTTTGTTATCCCATTTGGTCTCGTAAAATAGAAAACATTAAAGCCAATAAATCACAGCTGATTTACAATCTTAACTCATTGCATCTAGCACTGGAAAATTTTCATACTATGCCAGAATGATTGGTCCCGGAGGTTTGAATACGGAACTCATCTACTTTACAGAGCTCTGCGCAGAGACGGCTGACTTCAAGGTGCTGATCAGAGAGGATCCTGACATGTCAGAGTCACTCGGAATAGGTCAGGTTCTTATAAACACATTGAAAGGGAAAAAAATGAAAGAAAAACAAGCCTGCTGTTTGCACCACTTTGTTACAGTCTTTTCTTTAAATAAGCTCTAAAGCTCTAAATCCAACCGGCTCAAGCTGTCCAAACGCTCAGCTTCACAATAGAACAGAGTTCCGGGCCTTTTGGAGGGCCCCACTTGTTTTCACAGTTTTGCTGACCCTGGAAAATACCCATCTGGCAGTGACTCTTCAGCTCTACTTGGTTTGAAAAGACCATGAGGAGCACCACGCTCACCGGCAGCTACTGCGCATGCACACACAGGAATGCGCATACAGTACACAGAAGCAGACATAAACATGGGCATGCGCATGAACACGGAGAACGTACGCCCACGTATTGCCAAAATACATAACAGCCCATTCTGTGTTACTGAAAAGACAAAATTAGCACCACATCATCTTCAAAACAACACAAACTAAAACACCTCTGCATTCTGATGCACCCATGCACTGTGCAGATTATATAACCGACCCCATCCCACCCCACCCATCCACACTCCCTGACACATAACACATACGCACACCCTCACACATGCATCACGGAGTCCGCCATACCCCTGCTGAAAGACACAATCCCTCAACACCTCGCCGTAGCAGCCCTCAAGGCAGCGACAGCCCTCGTTGGCCACCGTCACACACTCAAACACCACCATGTCCTCGTAGGCAACTCCCAGTAATGAGCTGTTCACCCAGCGGATCATCCCACGGACTGCGCGCTGCACTTTCTTTTCTCGCTCCGTGTAAAAGAAGAAAGGTAACTGGACAGATAAACAGAGAGGGAGAGGGAGAGAGAGAGAGAGAGAGAGAGAGAGAGAGAGAGAGAGAGAGAGAGAGAGAAGATGGAAGAAGCAGGCAGGGAGATTTTCTATAGCAGGCTTAGGGCCACTGATCTTCCCCAGCCAGCTCTGATCTCCTAATAACCAGCTTACATTGCCCTTAACACCACCTGCCAAAGAAGAAGCACTGGTGGTCTGAGGTGCAGCTGCCCCCTCCTGCTTGGACTCTCCTCTTAAATAGTAGATCTCGTCGAGCAGGGAAACCAATCATTATGCAGGCTCCGTGTAGTTTAGGGCTGAACACAGGCAGGTAAAGCAGGCAGTTGTTCCCAGCACTAACCTGCTTGTAGCCATGTAGAGAGCCGCTCCGCAGCGATCACCCCCTTTCAAACGGCTTCATTCACGCAGCGGGAGCCTTGGATGAGGCACAGGGGGAAGGAGAGGAGGTGGATGAGGAGAAGGGGGGAGAGGAGAGACGAGAGAGAGGGATGAGGGATAAAGGGGAGGAGGGTGGACGAGTTCCGGAGCATGCCAGGAGGATGAGAGGGAGAGGAGAAGGAAGCGGACGCAGCAGAGGGGGATAAAAAGAACGTATTTTTCCGACAGATGGAGAGAAACCACTGAAGCTGGATATCAGACTTCGCTTCTATCATTCAGTCTCTTCTCCTTTGTCTAACGAAGGCTGATAAGCTCCCAGTTTCTCTTAGCAACCTGCACTTTTCCATCCCCCCTTTTTCTTTCTCCGCTCTCCCAGCCGTTGGATCATCTGCCTGCTTACTGCTTCCCCCTAGTATCCAAGCAAGGCTCTTCTCTCGCGATTTCTGCTCCTGGTTCACAGAATTTCACGGCTGCAGACTGACAATAGATGGAAAAGAGATTGAGAGAGAATGTGCACGCCAGGCTAGAGAGAGAGAGAGGGGGTGAGAGACAGAGACAGAGCAAATGAGGAAAGAGATGGCTTTCACTTTGCATTCCACCTCTACTCGGTGCTGGTGCACTGAGCCTGCTGCTTCCTCAATTATTCATGTGTTTCATGAATGGAGGGGCTGACATCACCGGGATTCAGGTCACTTTACATTCGAAGCTCCTTCTAAATCACATAATAAGCAAGGCCGGGCTTTGTGGTAAACACCTTTCATTTGTTCTCACACACACACACGCACACACACATGCACACACACAAATCCACTTGTTACTTTTTGGAAACTAGACATTTAACTTGAAGTCAACAATCAGAAAAGGTAGATCAAGAAGTAGCAAAATTCAATTACTGCAAAAATAAATAATTTAAATGACTTCCGTGTTATGAAACCAATATAAACATAGATGGTCTGTAACTTCAATGTCCCTTACGGCAACTGTGTTCCTATTGTGTGGTATGTAAAATAAAACAAAATATGAAAATATGATCCACTGTGCATCATTACCATATGTTTTAAACAGTACTGCATCCAGACCCTTAAGTAATCAAATGGCCTTTAAATACTTTCTGAAGAACAACTTTAAGTCATTGCTGCCGCAGTCTAAAGGGCCGCCTTAAGTCAATTTCACTGATGTTTTTTTGTATTTGAACTACCAACTGCACTAAACAAATATGCCTTGGACTATAAAACAAAATGGAGATTTAAACTTCAGATGAACCTACAGTTATTTCCCTTGAAGCAGTGAAAACATGTTCTTTCTTATGGCAGAGTTACATCATTATAACGCCTCATTTCTGTATGCTTAAGGAATGGAAAGGTGCATTTATTTATCTAACCCAGGTATGTTATGTTGCGACAGTGGATTGAAATGATTTTTTCAGGATTTGTTACAAAGTATAGGTTAATACAATAAAATGAATCATGGCTAATTCCCACTGTTTCCAGTTTAGGGTGCTGATATTTTATATGCTGCACATATTTTTTTACATTCAAGCCAAATTTTCAGAAATACTGAAAGAAGATGTGTGTGTTCATCCACTACAGTGCATTATGTCTATGCTTGTTTCATGTATTCATCTCAGAAAAACCAACTCTTCTCTTCACACAAACCAGATGTTCATGTCTAATAGTCTCTTTAGAAGATCTGAATTTTGAGTGACAGGTAAGTCTATGCTTCATGCACATCACAACCCCAGTATTGAAGCATTGATTTGACAAATGTATTTGCTTTTCAGCGTCTGTGTGGCATAAAATATTTTTGATATTTTCTTGTACATTTTATGCACAAATCCAAAATGTGTATAAAAGTAGGTGGATGAAAATGCAATTGTTGTTGCGGCTTGCTGGAAAAACCAAAAAGCATCGTTCATGTGCCGAACCTACAATAACAAGTCCAAATGTCCACAGTGTGAAAAGCCCATTATATTGATTTACATGTTAAGAATGATGATCTATAAAAATATCATTAACAAAATCGTTTGGAAAATTACTAGTGAGTGACATTAATTTGTTACCTAAGGTTTTGTTGGAAGAGGCCTGATTTCAAACATCCACACAAGTCAAACAGCTGTTGCAAAAAATGCTGGATCTGGATGTCATGTACAACTGTACAGCAGATTACACGCTTACTGTAGTGTTTATAGCCTTTATGAACTCTTCGGTAAGCATGTTTCATATGTGACCTAGAAAAAAATCTTCCAAAAATGGCAGCTATTGCTATTTAATAGTTATAATCCAATGATTACACAAAGCATCAAATACATAATTTACTGTACTTCCACAGTTCATCGTTACATATTAACCCTGAGCAAACGCTAACTGGTCTTGAGAACATTGCAGGAAAGGTCATTTTAGGGTAATTCACTTGCATTTACATCCATTACACAGTTAGTAATCACCTCTGTATCTCTATAAAAAAGCAAACTGAACTCTTAGCGGTGCTGCTGGAAAGACTTGACCCCGGGGCTGCAGCAGTGCTGGCTGCCTCTGTGGGAGCGCTGAGCAGAGCCGTGCTGTGGAACAAAGGGAGCTGGTCCACTGAGTTGGACCACTGTGTGCCCAGATAAGCCTGCCGAGCCTCACACCAACAACTGACCTACTTAGAGGACCTCTGCTCTCATTGTTGTTGCACCCAAAGGACACGCAGATGGTCAGACAAATCAAACGGTATGTAGTGAACATCCATGGATGCGTAGATGTTCATTCCCCTGTTCCAACCAGTGATGATTGACAGATTTTAATAGTTTCCATTTCATTTTGTCCGATTTTCTCTGGTGTAGATGTAAGCAAAAGACACCACAAATGTTTAAGACTCCTATGATTTTCTCCATCTTTTGGGGAGGAAAGCGTGCTGTTTACACAGTTGTCATGGCAACACCAATGTGGCGACGCCTGGCTGGGTCGGAAATGTCTGTCAGCCCGACTGTGTCGGCCGTGCAGTTGCCATGGCAGCCTGTCAAGCCATTCATGTGCACCGCCACTTGAACTGTTCCCAACTGGAGGAAGAAAGCGAGAGCTGGAGGAGGGTGTGTTTATATGGGGGTGACGCTGCAGTATAAAGCTTTAACACACATGATTACTTATCTACAAAGCCCTAGAGTTAAAGTGCACTTTGCTGTCAACATGTTCAGAGTGACAGGAACGATCAATGGGGTCGGACGGCTGATGTCTCCATTTTATACCGAAGAAGGAGATAGTTTGAAAGATCAGGGCTCAACAGCTTCTGCATGAATGCTTCAGCATAGGAAAAAAGCGAGCAAGTACAGAATGAAAACACTATAAATACTGTTTGCAATTAATGTCACCAGCTTTCCTAAAACTATTTAAATCTAGTCCCAGGAGCATAACTTAAAGATTTAGTCCCGGCTTAATTAAAATGCTTAATTATCTTGCTGTGTGGCAACCTAACATAGGCAGACCTATAACAATTCTTAGGTTCTCATTGAAGCTCTGACCTACTGTATGTACCTCAGGGTACAAGGACCTGTTTTAAAAGCAGATATAATTAAATGCACTGATTTAAATTCAAAAGCACAACTTAGTGAGGTAATTTAAGGACCTTGTGGAGATGTCAGAGAGGGGCAGGAGGGAACAGGAAACTGGCAACCGGATTAAGCCCCGGTGGGACACTTTGTCCCAGTAGGACGGGACACAGCCACTGCCATCTGCAAAGGATATGCAGACGGAAGGAGGTAGGCTGGGTGACAACATGGTGGGCAGAGAAATGGTGAGGGGTAGAGAAAAAGAAAGCATGGATACCTGACATTAGTGCAAAGGTAGACAAAGTGAAGTGAGGAGACACATGGGTGACAGTGATGTCCTAAAACAAATTAAATATTTAGTATCTAATTCGTATTTCAAGTACTTTAATGTTTATTGCGCTTGACCACTGAATAGCTCTGCAATGCATTCAGAAAAAACTATACTTGTGCATTCAAGTTGTTCCTAAATAGATGTGTCCATGAACCTTACTGTAAAGGACACAGTCTGAAATATAGTACTGAGAGAGCGGCTTCACAAGATCAAAAAGTTGGGAAAAACCTGTAGTTTCTACATGCATGTCAGATAAGCCATTATAGATAAGCTGTAGTACCTGGATGTTCCACCAGGTGGAGCCTGTTAATGTTTAACACTGTAGAGAGGCAAGGAGGCAGTGACTTGGACTGTGTGTTTCATGTTAAAAAGCAAGAGCACTGAGGGTATTTAGCTAGCAAGAGGCCACCATGACAAAGACTTCTGTGACGCTTAATGGGCTCTGGCCAGAGCTCATGTGTTTAGGGTTAGTATAGGGAAAGATCAGGGCAGTACTTCATATCCCAGTGGCATATCTGACAGAGCTAATTTTGCAACGGCAATATTTGTGGGGGACAAAGGTCCACTGTGTTCAATTTGCATAATAAATCAATTGGTTGATGACTGATAATGTTGCTGTTAATGAAGAAAATTATTAAAAAGCTTAGCACCACAATCCTTGAACAAAGCCCCAAACTGTCGTAAAGAATGATAGGAAAAATGGGAAACTCAGTTTGCTGTTTTCTTGCAAATGTTGTGCTACGTTTCATTCTATCTAGAGATTAGTAAACAGACTAGTTTGATCAACATAAATAGTTAATAATATTAACCCTCATTTCTACATGAGGCTAAGAAGCAGACATTTTCTGTGCTATATTTTGAACTTTGTTGTTGAACTCAAGCTGTCATCACACCCATTTAGGATTTGAAAAAAAAATGCAGCAGTTGCTGAAAATGCAAATTAGAATTTTTCCTGGGGCATGCATAAATGCATTAATGAACAACTGATCCACTAGGCCTGGAGTCGATGAGGCACAAAATAAAGTTATCTTCAATGTGTGAATATTGACTTGTTCATCAAGAATTTGATGCAGACAGCCTCATGACAGACTTTAAAAAAATAACAATTTCAGCTGTTTCTCTTTTCAGGTGAGACTTTATTGGCCACTCTGGATGAAATTAATATATCCAACACAGGAGCCCTTTATGCACTCATGCTCTGTCTGTCTCAGAGAGATGAATATGCCTCACTATTGAAACTGTTCACTGCAGTCTGCTTCTTTTTTGCACTGAAATATCACTACTCTGTCTTAATAAGAATTTTTAAGTGCAGATTTATGGTACGAGAATGGACAAATCTATTTATAGGACATTTTTAGCATTCATTTTTTAGGTTAAAAATATATATTTTTGTTACACTAATAATGCATTATGCTTCTTTCTGATAATTATGGGAAATACAGTGTTTCAATGCAAAATTATTCAGATAGGAACTTGAGATTAATGTTTCAATATCGTACAGAAAGGTCCATTTCTTGACCAAAATAATTCTTTGTCTCTAATAGCGACACTCCTGACAGTATGCAGGTATTCAATCTTTCATGTTTCATGTGATTTCACTTTCCTTTTTAGTAGTTGAATATATATATTTTTTCCTTTTTAAAGTAAACATAAAGTTTTGAAACAAATTGGGAAGGGTCATTCTAGCTTTTCCACTTTTATGTCATCTTTCACACCGATCTGTCTATGCATATTATCAGGAATAATATAAAATGCAGGGAGCAGGTTTGATTGTCTGCTTATGTCCACAGCAGTGACACACAAATAACTCTTTTTTTGTTAAGAAGACATATCAAATTCATCAAATACACTTCTATACACAGATACAACAAAAGGTTATTAGGTGAATGGATTCAGCAAACAAAAAGCTATTTTTGTTGGTGTACAGTTGCAGTAAGGATTAAAGAAAGAAAGGAGGGCAGCAGGTTTTGGTTGTGCATCTAAAAAGCTTAATGGCAAAATAGCCCTATTGTCTGACCAGGCACCATGAGGGAAACAAGCTTATGGAACACCAGTGTAAAGTCTTTTTATCATACAGTCATCAGAGGCAGACAGGTACACATAACAGTCAGTCCACAAACACAGCTTCTAGTCCATTAATAGTGAGGTTAATAGAGATCAAAGGAAGCAGAAACATTCAATCCTACAGCATGACATGACTGATGTTTCAAAGTTAGTTAGCAGCAAATACATTTTGTCTGTTACATAAAATTATCCTTTTACTACTGATTGCATTACTGTTATGCTCATTCTGTAGTGACGATACAACCTTATAGGAGACAGTATACATCGTTATGTTACCAAAATAAAAGCATAAATTAAAAAAAATTAAAATAGTATCCTTTATAAAGCTTGTCATCATCTTTTGATGCGATGCACCAAAAGTGATGCTTGTAAATGTGTTCACATTCCAAGCCATGAGTACTCAGTAGTCATTACTACAATATGAGTAGTCCGTATGAATGGGTTGCCCCAAAGCCATTATCAAACTGATCTCAGCTGCACACTTTTAGACAGACAGATATATAAACACCTGCCAAAGCCTTTGTAGTAATTTCCTCTACAGCAGGTGTGTCCATGACCACATGTTGCAGTGATGACACACACACAGACAAACACTATGTGAAAACAATGCCAGCTATGCTATCATGGCTGGTAAATATTATACTTTAGGATTAATGGATGCATTTATTTTACTTCTGAGGTAGCATGAATGCTAACTGAGGCAGCGAAGTTTGTATAGTTTTGAATGTCTATACGTGAATATGCATGACATCATGGCAAAAATGTTGGCCAGGGATACACCCACTGTACTGCAAAGGCAGTTTTAATTACTTTGTCTATGATAGTATCACAACCTTGTATGATGCAGTCATGAGATCTTATAGGTGTGCAGATGAGATGAAGGTGGAGCTCGAAAGATTTGAAATCATGCAATAATGTGGTAAAAGCCACCGATTCCTTATGGGTTAGAATGTCAACAGGCATTGTGGCTGCTGTGATCCCATCTAGTTTTTATATCCCTGCTATTGTAAGAACGTCTCCGTCTTGTCATTGACTTTACAAATCAATGCAATGTATGCACATCTGCCATCGTTAATCATATTCACTCCCACTGCAGATTAAGAAAAAAAAGCAGGTTATGTTGGGAGCAAGCAAAAAAAGTGTGGTGAGGAACAGCAGAGAGTATAATCAGTGATGACAAATGGCTTGTGGGAAGGATACAGTAATAAAAAAAGGAAACAGGGGACAAAGGAGAGAGAGAGAGAGAGGAAGAGAGAGTTAATAAGCTGAGACTGGGAGGGAAACAATTCTGCAGTTTCTCTTGGCTGCAGAGCTCATGCTGTGAACTTGCAGGTCCACTGTGGCCTAGTCTGATGCTGCAGTGCTATCTGTAAGGCTGCAGTTGGGCCCAAGACTCACATATCATTTCCTCACAAACTTGGCTCTCGATGAGATGATTTTGTTTTCTGAGCGTTGGGACTGAATCGTCACATTTGATGGCCATATTATATCCACAACCAGCAGTTCACATAAAGTTAAGGTCTTTTGCTTCTCCCTCTCTAATAACATGCATATATTAAAATGAATCTTCTCGGTGCAGAGGCCTGGGAGCTACAATTTTCATGTCAGCCTAAAATAGCCCAGAGAGACATTAGCGCCTCAGTGTTGGATATTACACGCCTGGGGGATTGGTATGTGGGGATCTGAAGCATCCGGACAGCTTTTTTTGCTGGATGCTGCAAGCATCCTAATGCCTTTGATGTTTTATTTCTGTGTATGACAGTGATGTGTACACATGCAGTGCATATAAACTGCATGTACACACTTAAATGTTAAAGCAGAAGTAATGGATGGAAACTTCTTATCTGTGTCTTTGCTCCACTGCTCTCTCACCCATGACATGAAACGCTGCAGTCACCTGCTTTGATTGGCCATAACATTAAAGATAGAGGAGCTGAGCGACTAACTAGACACATTTGAGTTAAAAATACACACAGGCTCTTATTTGTGCAACTCTGCGCTCACAGTCTGTCCGGCTGTCCTGCAGCGACAACCGGCTTGTCCACAGTGCCACGTGCAGTGAGTAAGCTCCAGCTCTATCCTGCTGTCAGAGCCTTGCTGTTGCTACAGCTGCTGCTGTTGGCTGTGTGAGCACATCTGTGTCTGCATGCAGTGGGTATGTGAGTGTGTTCTTGTGCGTGTATTTGTGTGCAGATTTAAGTCACACCAAATGTCATACCAAGAGCAAACATCCATACACTGGGGCCACTGCCAAATCCTGAGCAATCTCCCTCTTTCTCTTTTTCTCTCCCTCACACAGACGCATGTGCACACACATCGTTTTTTTTAACTTCTTCTCTCTTCTGTGTCCTCTGACAAGTAGGTGATGTAAAAGTCACTCTGGTTCTCAAACACACACATATGCTCAACAGTGAAGTCAAGTTTCCACTCTGAGAGCTCTGCGACATTGCTTGTCTTGACACGAACATGCCTCATGAACATACGGTACAACACATAAGATCCGTTTTACTACTACGACATTTCTTTCTTTCAATTCATTATATTTGAATCTGAAGCATCATCTCCATTATTCTAACAGTGGTTTTTATTATGTAGTTTTAGTACATCTAACAGAAGAATCTGAATACTCAAAAATTACATGGCAATAATTACAACAATGAAAGAAGGAAACCTTAAAAGACACCATATCTGAAAATCTCGATATGATTCAAGTCCACATGTTTTGAACATTTCAGTTAGCTTGTCATCAGCATTAGACAGACATCCCACTGTATGCAAAGTTATTAGTCATAGTAGAATTTAATCAGTCATCACATAGATTTTTATTGCTAGGCTACAGTGAAACATTCTGTAATCATAACTTGCAGATAATATGAAATCTGCAAATCACTGAATAGAAATATGTTTTCACTATTGGACTTATTGGATTATATTTCAAAAATAGATGTGTTGAATTCTGGATGATCTATGGATTTTACCAGCTCATGTGGGCTTAGTCTATGTATATTAACAAACATATATATCATAACCTTCAGCCTGAGGCATCCAAGTGTTAGAAAACAACAGCATGGCTCGGAGAAACAGTAAAGACTCTCTGGTCAGTTCGATGAAGAACCTGCAGTGTTTCTAAACCAGCTAATGTAGATAAATAAGCTGCTATATCCAGTGTCAGCTACTGGTTTATAAAATCCAGTGCAGTGATTGAGGTATTGATTGATTTAATTACCTGAAGACAGAGCAGCTTAATAAACACTAATACTGGGTTCTCGCCAGCGCATTTCAGCGAAACGGGCCGTCACGCTGTTGTAACGGCCCGTTACGCTGTCTTAACAGCCCGTTACGCTGTTGTACCGGGCCGTTACGCTGTCAGTTTAAAAGTTTACGCTGTGATTAGGGCCGCTACGCTGTTATTTTGATAGATATTGCCATGTGCGTTTGTTTTTATAGTCTGGGTGCCTATCTAGGTTAATTTATGTCTCCCCACCTCAGCTGTACTTTCCTGTCGATTGACCCGCTCCCGTCTAAAACTAAGAGTCGCTTCCAATCTCGGGGTTACATTTAGCATGTCTCGGTTGTTTCTGTAATGCCATGTATGGTGAATAGTGACCTAAATCACCAGCATTTGGAGCATCTGCGTGACGCTCATTGACTGACATCTGGGCCGCTCGCGAGATTTAATGAGGGCTATTGCGCATGCGTGTGCAGGAGGACCTGCCGTTATGCTGTAAAAAAATCCTGGTGAGAACCCTGTAAAAAGAATAAGATTTATGCTGGATCCTCTCAGTGATGAATCAGTCAGATAGCTCATGATTGTTATCATTCGTTCTTTGATTTTTTTTCTCTTTCAGCAAGGACTAAAACTCAGCTGAACAGGAATTCCGTGGGCCATTTTTTAAAATTTAAAACCATCATTTAAAAACATGTTCCTGATTGAATGGCAGAAACAGAAGAGCACGTAAACTATACACGGCCAGTCATCCAGACAGGTCTGCATAGGACTATGGGATGCTAACAGATGGCAGTGCTGTGTAAAGTAACCTGTGTGTGCCAGGGCGCTGCAAACAGATTAACTGAGGACAGACAGTGTTTCTACACTACAGAATGATGAAGAGACCCTGGATGCATGAGGCACATGCACACACACATGGACACACATTGGCTGACACATACGTACTGTATGCACTCAGTCTGATTAATCTTATGAAGACCCAAAAGAAAATTTTGAAAGCTACTCTCTATAGCCTGAAGAAGAGACGCCTGGAGGATTAAGTGATAAATTTGAGTAAAAAAAATAAGGAGAAGATGAATGAAGGATGAAAATGACACAGACAAATATAGAGATAATGAAAAAGAGACAGAGACATTTGGGAAAGAAGCGGTCCCATAGGGAAAAGAAGAAGACCTCATGAAAGTGAGAAGGAAGGAACCGGGACGCACGTTGCTGAAACTGCTCCCCCTCTAGTTTTTTTTCTTCCTGCAGTGCTCTGTAATTCGTCTCTAAAAATATCAAGCAAGAGGAGGAGGAGGAGCATAAACAAACACAGAGAGAGGAGAGGATAAAAGGAGGAACGATGGAAAAGTGCACCGGGAGCGCACACTGTGGCAAAACAGGTGAAAAAAGAAAGTGAGGGTAGAGGCACCTGGACGTGGGTCTGTTTGTCCATGTGAGATAACGAGGGAACAGCGAGGAAGACAGTGAGAGCGAAAGCCGAGGAGAGATGGAGGGAGCATGTGCCTGCTCTTTTCCAGGCAGCCACGTGAGCGCTTCTCCTCAGCTGCTCTGCTCACACTGAGCCAGCCAGAGGGGAGCTGAGCAGGGTCGCCACAGTCACAGTGGAGAAAACACGCAAGCAAGCCCCACACTGGATGTTCACACTCTGGTCACAGTCTACTGGTCCTGGTCTAGCACTCATTACATGCTGGTGCTTGCTCTGCAGATTTACATAACCATATAGAAACACACAGGTCAAGATGGACAGGTGGACATCTAAAAAGCTCAGATATTTAACAGTCCATCCAGCCTTGCAAATAGAGCATGTTGTTCAGGATGACATATGTGTCTGTTAAGCCACAGCCCACAAAAAAAACAGAAACCAGTCACAGACATCTAGCCCCTGACTGGGTTGTGCTTTGCATACAAGACAGCCTTAAAGCTACAAGCAAAAGCATTTGAAATACACCATCCACAGAACACACTCAACCAGCCCGTTTCCTCTTTTTGTTTGTCCTTACCAGGCGAGCTTGAAGCCTTTCATTAGTACAGCGAGGAGTGTCTGACATCCATAGCGTGTTGTGGGCACTGGGCTGCCCGTTCACACCGCCGCATGCTGACTGACAGCCTGCCAGTGCCTCACCTCCCATACACAGAGCAGGAGAGCTGCACAGAAGGGAGGAGTGGATGCAGAGACTGATGGATGGTTGAGGACCAAAGTCTGGATGGATGGATGGATGCTTTGTCCAACCGTTCTGCTACATTCCTTCGCTTGGATCAAGGTGCCGCAGTGCTGAGCACTTGTGCCAGAAATTCACACCTCCCTGGGGTTCTTCGGTTTTCCCAAAAGAGAAGGAGGTGACGTGCACTGCAACATTCACGTTGCAAACTGCAGCACGCAGCAGAGGCAGGAGGGCTAGCAATTGCAAACAAATGCCAACATGGCCGATGACTGCTCCTTTCTGACTCGGCTCTCCTTTCTATTGCGCTCTCGCACTATCCCTTCCAGCTCCTGTTTGCTCTCTCAAACTCTCTCTGTCTCAGCTTCAGCCTCCGCTGCGGATGAAAGCTGCACTTGCTGTGCTCACAGTGAGCAGGCGCAGGATCTCTACCCTCCTCCCCCTCCCTCCTGTTCGCTCTGTCCTTTTCCCTAGATGGCTCTCTTTCTCTATTTCTCTCCAAGATAAGCCCCAACCGACCGAGCACGGAGGACTAGAGCAGGATGGTAGCCTCCGGTCATAACGTCCACTGTGCACTGACCCCCACCCTCACTTCTACTGACATGTATGAGAAGAGTATTAAGGGAGGGGACCCGCTGCAACTCTTTCCTCTTGTACTCGACTCCAGCCGTGATCAGTGTCAGCAGATAACCCTCTTAATCTCCTAATGCATGGAGTGTAGTGGGGTACTCCCTGTGTTTATAGCCCTGTGCTGTCTATGTGTTCTGCATACATGATGAATCAGATAGACTTGACGGTGACTCAGCATGCTTAGCTGGCTAACAAGTGTTTAATAACTGCAATAACCTGAGTATAAATCTTAAAGGGGTCTTTTGTAAGTTGTTCTCATTTGACTAACTGACTTGCACAACAAGCCGGTCAAGTTTTAGGTTCCTCCTGATGCTGAAACCTTGTGCGCGGCTCTCTAATAGAAGCAAATGCAAGCTGCAACATGTGCACTGCATGCCCTGTTTTATTATCAAGCAAATACATTGCCTTGTGGGGTTACATGCTATGATAGAAAAAGCCAACATAGTACAGAGTTTACAGCAGCAATCGTAGTTCTGTCCTGCTGTTTCTTTGGTTTGATGGATTCTGACTCCAATAAGTCTGGACAATCTTGCATTGCATTTGTAAAACTGATTGTCTTTAAGCTCAGTACCTCTACATTATATTAATCAGACCAATCAGTTTCAATTAAGAAGAGATGAGAAGGCTGCTTTCGTTTACTTGTGTAAGAAACTTAAAAACCATAATATTAAATTATTCTTAATTCTAAATTTTAAATCTGTCACCTTTATCTTTATAGGCTGCATTATGAGGAAAAATTGAAAGCTTGACGGGCATAGCAACAGTAACTAATGAAAGCCAGGCTCCGACTTAAACACCATGTAAACTAATCTTGAAGGTATTTAACGGATTAACCTTTAAACCATCACAGTCCATTGACAACAGAAGTAGTTGCTCAATCTCCTCCCTTGACCACTTCAGGACACGGGTATCAAATAGGAATGGATCACTCACTCTGAAAGGTTAGTTTGGAGTTTATGAACTAGGTTTGCATGAGGTACTTTTCCACAGTCAGTGTGTTAGCTACAGTAGACGGCAGTTGACATGCCCCCAATTTGAAGAGGCACACAGGAGTACAGGCATGGAAGCTCAGCAGTAAACTGTTGTGGAACTGGGCAGCAGCGAAATGTATTTCAACCACTGGAAAAAAAAAATCCCAGTAAAAAAAAAAAAAATAAAAATAAATCCATATCAGTTTGATGTACAGCTTGCTCGTTTGGATGAAAGCTAGCGTTATAAAACACAACAGTGACACAATACAAACAGACTAACCAATCGATGCAACAGTACACCAGCAACTCCTGTGTTCAGTGATGTAAAATTACAGCTTTTGTCGATGGAGTCTGGTTCAGAATGGCACAATAAAGCAGTAAAATATCCTAAATAGAGCATTTCTATCCACAGCATTCCACTGCTGAGCATCCGTGCCAATACTTACATCTGCTTTTCTTGAAAGGGGAGGCACCGACTGCCACTTACTGTAGGAAACACACTGACTATAGATTAGTACCTCACACCACCCAAAATGTTCAAACTGTCCCTTTAATAGTCACGGTCATGATAAACAATTGCAGACTTGATCACAGGCACTGGGTCAACGTGTAGCACATTCTTCCTGTTTAATCTTCTTAAAGCACTGCACACAAATTACACCTCATCAGGGGTGACTAATACCAAAGCTAATGCAAATCACTCTCCACCATTACAACCCACAATCGCTGGCCTGTCCAGGTGCAAACACACAAATAGATGCACAGATGGCATTTACAAGAATGCCTGATAAATTGAATTCATACGTACAGTTTGACACTTACTTAACTGATATTATTTTGCTGTTTGATTGAATCAGCTTCATGTCGACCATATACAGTACAGCAAATAGAAATAAGTTTTAATATAGCACAGCATAAAGCTGTCATTATTACGGTTACTGAGCCTAGAGTGCTGAGTCACTGAGCTTCATTCACTCACTTTGCTTTTTCAGATGCCACTGTTGCCAGGAGAGGGTGAGTGCATGACTGACTGATAGAGAAATGGCACGCAACCAAAAAAGATAATGGCCGGCAGATAATGCAGTCAGACTTGAGCTCTTTGATCTGGGAGGACGCATGCTTCAGCCACAGACAGAAGGGCCCTATGCAAGGTTCAGGACATAAAACATCCATCCATTCTCTATACACCGCTTTATCCTCACTTGGGTCGCGGGGGGTGCTGGAGCCAATCCCAGCTGACTCGGGCGAAGGCAGGGGACACCCTGGACAGGTCGCCAGTCTGTCACAGGGCTACATATACAGACAAACAATCACACTCACATTCACACCCACGGGCAATTGAGAGTAATCAATTAACCTCAGCATATTTTTAGACTGTGGGAGGAAGCCGGAGTGCCCGGAGAAAACCCACGCATGCACAGGGAGAACATGCAAACTCCATGCAGAAAGATCCCAGGTCGACCGCGGGATTTGAACCGGAGATCTTCTTGCTTCGAGGCCAAAGTGCTAACCACCACTGTGCAGTCTGGACATAAAACAGTTCAGCCATATTATTATCTGTGTTCCATCTACTTTCCAGAGACTGAAGCACAGCAGAGAAAGTGTAACATGTCTCTCGGTAATAATAGTCGAAGTATTCTCGCTCTAATTGTAAATTTGAAAACATGTACGGCAGCTGAAGCATGACAGAGGCTGACTGGACTGGTAATCATGCCTATCAAGAGCACTGAAGATCTTAAGTTTTACATAAAGCACATCTTGGAACAGATATTGATGAATTACGCAAAAACACACACACACACACACACACACACACACACACACACACACACACACACACACACACACACACACACACACACACACACACACACACACACACACACACACACACACACACACACACCTGCTTCCTACCTTGCACATTTGAGAAAGTGCATCCCGGAGAATCACGAAGCAGTCTCCATGAAACAATCCATAAGTGGCAATCAATAGCTGGCAGCTGCTAACTCTTGAAAGCAACTCAGACCATACTGTGATTACTTTTATCACCAAAAAACTCTCACAGGGATGAGGATCAGTGAGCGGATCTTTCATCTCCAGACCATGAGGCAGGCAGGAGCAGACAGGAGGACACGGTCTTCTCTTTATTGTTAGCCAGCATAGTCTCTCCTCAAAGGCTACTGTGAATGTGGTCGGACTGCGGGGAGAGAAAAAGTCAGGAAAAATAAAAAAAAATAAAGGCAAAGATGTGAGAGCGCTCTAATCCTTTCCCAGGGAGAAGCAGTGAGTGGTGCGCCCTGAGCTTCAGTCGAGCAAGAAGACAATAAGACATCTCACACAGAGTCCATCTGGTGCCTACCTAGTGGCGGCTTACCAACAATTTCACAGCAAAGAACAGCAGAAACAGTACCTGCAGCTTGATAATGCTTGTTTAAACCATGTCAGGTTATTGGTAGTCATAATTCCTGGGGACATCCAGCAAGGCCACAGAGATCAGGCAGTAAAATGTCACCTACTACTCCACTGTTGGGATTTTAAGTCTTTAAGAGAGGGACAGCATCTTGACTCAGCTGCCTTTAATCGGGACACTGGAGCATCAAGGAGCATACACTGTAATTTCTGCCAATATTACTGTATATAAATACATCATCAAAGCAGCAAGAGATGTCACTGTGACATTGCTTTACTTCTGTGTACCCAAAACCACAGGTACAGCCCAGTACCTACTGTGCTGTAGCAGTACCGGTCAATTGAAAAATAGATAAGTTACACTACCATTCAAAAGTTTGGTGTCACACAGGCAATTCCATGTTTTCCATGAAAACTAGTACTTTCATTCATGTGCTAACATAATGGCACACCTCTGTACCCCTATGTAGATATTTCATTAAAAATCAGCTGTTTCCAGCTCGAATAGTTATTTACTACACTAACAATATCTAAACTGTATTTCTGACTAACTTAATGTCATCTTAATTGCAAAAAAACTACTTTTCTTTCAAAAATAAGGACACTCCTAAGTGACCCCAAACCTTTGAACAGTAGTGTATATGAAAATGCAAATTTAAAGACATGCATCACCTGAAAAAAATCATTCTCATACTGCCAAATTAGATCAAATTTTAGTGTATTAGAATCTAGGGGTTGTTTGCATCAGGTTTACCACACAGAGGTTAGGTTTTGAATGCACTGTAGTCAGTCAATCTGAACAAAACCATAGAAAAGTTAAGCACAACACAGTTAATACCATGTTTGACAACTTATCAGTTGAATTTATACAGGAAAACAGAAACAGGTTATATTTGAAATGTGATATTTTGTTGCCTTTGAAACCTGGACTGCTTCATTTTGTAAACCAGAGTTTTCTTATGTTTTGGTCTGTCTTGCAGTGTGTGACTATAGTTTGACTCTTGTCAGTGCTCTTGGTTCAGAAGTGGTGCTGAACGGACAGCTCCTGTAGAGAGGAGTCAAATAGTCAGTGAGCACTCTCTCCTCACTGACGCCACCTGCTGGACACATCACAGCAGGTGCAACTGTGGCAACAATATTTGTTATGTTCAAACACTTCTGAATGTTTTCCCTCCGGCACTAGGGGAATTGATTTACTAACACGTAAAAGTGAATAGACTCATTTTTCCTGAATTCATGCTCTGATCAATGTGCCAAATAACACACAGTTTTCTGCACAGCTTTCTTTTAAAGCTTGCTTAAGGTAAAAACAAAAAGATATGAGCTCATACATCACAGTGTGAGTCATACCATGTCAGACAGTAGTCATTTGTTAATCAGCTTCTTTTTTAGCATTCCTTGAACCCTAATCTGACCCAGAGATTTTTCATTTATTTCTAAGAATAGCATTGGCAGATAATCGGGATTAATCCTTCTACACTGCTTTGTGTGATTGGATGGCGTGGTGAGCCTGAGTCTCCCATTCTGCTAGTGGGTGTTTCTTACTTTGTAACACAACATGGATTACGTTGGTACTGTTTTCCTTCAACATGGACAACCCCCATTGATTTATATTTACTATCTGATCAGAGAGGGAAATGGGTGATCATGTGACTGCCCGGCAAATTGTGTATTGATGAATTTACCATGTTGGATAATCTGAGTTGTCAAGGTCACAGTGCAGAGAGAGAAAGAGAGAGCATACACTCGCAGCCTGCCAAACTCTTAAATAATCATAAACAATAATGACCTTCCTCTTTAGTGCAACTTTTAAAATGAATGTTACAAAGTGCCGCACAAAGAGCAGCAAATTAAAACAGACCAATCACACAATCAGCACACTTCAAAGCTCATAATCCAGAATAAAAGAGAATGGATATAAAAGAAGCGAGTGACTCTCAATAGTCTACAGCTCAGTGAGTACTAAATGGTCGTAATTATATTGGGAAGAGCTGCCACAGAGCAAAAGCTACCAATGTTATCTATGTGTATAATACTAATAACTTGTAGTTTACCATATGACGAGGTTTTACATTACTTAATTTTACATGAATTTTTTAGATGGTGTAAATGATTTCATGTGTCTGATATTATGCAGCACTTTGGACAATGTTTTGTTGTGTTTCAATACACTACCGTTCAAAACTGTAGGGTCAGTTATCCATCCATCCATTCTCTGTACACTGCTTTATCCTCATTAGGGTTGCGGGGGGTGTTGGAGCCTATCTCAGCTGACTCCATGCAGAAAGATCCTGGGACTCGAACCGGGGACCTTCTTGCTGCAAGGCGAAAGTGCTAACCACTACTCCACTGTGCAGCCTGTAGGGTCGGTTAGAAATGTCCTTATTTTTTTGAAAGAAAATCTTTTTTTTTTTCAATGACGATAACATTAAATTAATCAGAAATCCAGTCTAGACATTACTATGTGGTAAATGACTATTCTAGCTGGAAACGGCAGATTTTTAATGGAATATCTCCATAGAGGTACAGAGGAACATTTCCAGCAACCATCACTCCTGTGTTCTAATGCTACATTGTGTTAGCTAATGGTGTTGAAAGACTAATGGATGATTAGAAAATCCTCGTGCAATTATGTTAGCGCATGGATAAAAGTGTGATTTTTTTATGGAAAACACGAAATTGCCTGGGTGACTCCAAACTTTTGAATGGTAGTGTATGTTATCAACATTATTCAGCCACAATGTTAAAACCATCTGCCTAATATTGGTCTGAAACATTGAAGTGTGATATACAGTATATGCAAAAATAGAAGATGTCTGTAGGGGGGTAGATACTTTGTCACAGCACTGTATATGGGTATATGCTGGTAGTGAATCATTTGGATCCTGTGGGTTGTAGGTTGGGGCCTCCATGGATTTGTCTTGTTCCAGCACATAACAGGGATAATGGATTGGGTCTGAATCTGGGGTACCGCTGCCATAGGGGTGTGCTTGCACTGCAACAGTGTTTAGATGGGTGGAATTCAAACTCAACAGGAAGACCAGGGCCAGAGGTTTCCCAGCAGAACATTACACTGTTACAAGATCAATGTTGTTTACTTCAGCTGTCAGTGGTTGCAATGTTGTGGATGATCAGTGTAGATAAACTCACTTGACTTGACAATAAGATCTGTAAATCAATTTAAAACATAATGATGACCTGTGTCAAGAGGCTTAAACAAGAGCGATGCGATCACATCTCTTGGTTCTTATTATTAGAAGAGAATGAGTGCATGACAAGTATGAGAAAAAACAGACACCAATTGACTTGAATCTAGCTTAACTAGAAAGGCGAATTAACAACTACAGGGCACACATTTTTTGATGCTTTTGAATGGGAAAGAGGTGTGAACTTAAGACAGATGGCATAGTGAAACAGGTTGACATGAACGATTAACAGAGGCAACAGAAAAGTAAGGAACACAGACAACGTTGCACAGTGAGAATAAGGCTAAACAGATGCAAACACGGGACAACAACATGCAACCGACACCGACTCGGTAGGAGGCCTGAGTAAATTTACTATTATGCTTAAAACCCACGAGCAGCAGGCATCACACTGAGGACAGAAGAGATACTTTGCAGACAGTCAGCATTGACAAAAAAACCAACATAAAAGCAGTGCAGGGAGGGAGAGTGAAAGACAGAATGATGACAGAGATGGTAAAATACGTAATGTGTTCCGCGGAAAAAACGAGCATCACTGTGAGGGACGGATATCATGTTCAATATTAGGTTGACCCAAAAAGTGATAAAGTGAGATACAGATGGCCTTCTCCGTGCCTGTCACGTGTGCTATGAATAAAAGAACAAAGCAGAGCACGTGCTGACATTAAAGCACTCATTTAAAAAAGCCTTACACTTCCTGTTTCTGCTGCAGCAAGCAGGATGAAAATAGACCAATGTGGTTTCCCCCTCCCAATAAACCTCTAACGCACACATCCATAATTACTAAACAAAGCAGAGAAAGAACGAGGACAAGAGAGAAGGAGGGAGGTGGTGGAAAAATGGAGTTCGGGATTATCCCCATTAATTTAAACCACACTGCAGGTGGAGGTTTGAGCTATAATAGACAATGGAATACAGTAACATGGTAGTTTGCTGCTGTTTAAGTAATATGTTTGGAATTATAATACAAATCTAGATTATATTTGTAAATGGTCAGAAGAGCAGGATAAAAAACACCTGTCAAAGCTTAATGACTTGTGTTAGTTGTTTACAGTGTTTAAATAATATGTACAGGATGTTATCTTCAGTTTCAGTGCAGACTGATTAGAGTTAAATACCCAGTACTAATGCTTTATTATTAATTGATGCAAAAATAGCTTGTTAGCTCTGGTGAGACACTTTTTGCTTCACACTGTTTCCATTTTGATGGATAATACAGAGGCTGAAGTAAAAAAAAAAAAAGGGCAACAAGATTGAAATGATTTTTGTAAGATGTAAACACCGTTTAAAGAATGTCACACATCAAAAATGCAAGGGCCAGAGGTGAAAATATTTTTCAAACCCTAATAAAAGTCATTTTCCTTTCTAATATTTTTAAATACAATTTTTTTTCTTACTTATTTAAATACAGTGGAAATAGTCTAATTTTAAATATTTTTGATGTAGACATTATTTATGTCTACATATTATTTTACAGTTAAAATGTAATGAATACATTTTCCTGTGATTTTACGAGATATTGTCTGTATTTAAATAATCACAGATAAAAACTGTTAAAATACTGTTTACAGTGTACATATAGGGATGTGTGATACACCATGATACTGGCTGGCATCAGTGAGCACAAAAGTCAAAGTCATTATTTATGTCATCCATTTTTACGCCTTCACAAATAAGTAAATCTACAAATACAAATCTGTTCATCCAATCATAGGGTTACCAATAATAATGCATTTAAAAACTCTGCAGAATCTGAGATCTCAGCATATTTCAGCCCTCTTCACTCAGCATACTGTCATTCATGTGTGAAGTTTTCAATATTTCATTATTTCTGTCACGGTTTAATAGGTTTTCCTGATACACTGAGCATAAGACAAATGTATTACGTTCGTCCCTGAGCTAAGAAAGAACCACTGTTTTATATATTTAAAAAAAAAACTCACAATAATTTTATTCTATTGTTTATTTGCAGAATAAAAATGAATTGGTTTCTGAAGTGCTAGTCCAGAAAGTTTCAAGCATGGAGAAATGCTATTCATTGAGACCTAAAATGCACACTCTGTAGATACACAAAACAGATAACTCCAGTCATTTAAACAGAAAACTTAGGATTGGATATCAATCATAAACTGACTGACTGTTAATTTTAAGTAATAACTTAATTGGTGTCATTTAATTTATTGGGAGGTTTATTTCCTTCAGTAAAATTGCTGAATCAATCAACACTTTTTTCTGAATTTATCCTCTGGTAAATTGTGTGTGATAAAAGCATCTTAAAATTGCATAACATGATACAGTAATTATGATAAAATATTGTTGTAAATCTCCTTTCTCTGTAAACTAACAATGACACATGAAATGATTTAAAAGTTGCTTCACAAGCTCAGCCTGTCTGACATCCTCGTTTATCAACATAAGAAGATGGTGATCTGCTGTTAATTCACTTTGTGACTTCCTTTTAAATTAAATGTAAGACTACTTCATTTACTGGCATGCAATCTATTATAATACAGGCTACTTAGAAATGCTACAGATCAATTTGAAATCACACTGAAGCACTGCTAGAACTTTTGTCTCGGCTGCGTACCCCTTCACAATTTCAATTCTCTTTGAGAGTTCGCTAATAAAGTCAAATTTTAAACTTTAGGTAGTGGAATCTGTATCATAGAGTTTACCTAAGATAAGTTGATATTTGTTTGTAATAATGTAGGTTACAAGACAAGTCAAAGATATAGCTGCAAAACAAACTAAAATGTTTTCTACTACACTTTTCCTTTGGCCAGTCAGTTGGTAAATGCATATATATTTATACACCTGCCTTTATTTATTGCTAAATAAACATTTGTAACAGCAGATTAAGCATTTCAGCCAGCAAATTTATATTTAACATAAACAGTGACATGCCTTTGCTGCTACACTAAAGGGTAATTGGCCAGTGGTGGCTGTGTGTCTTCGAGCTAGAAGGCGACTTTGAAGAGGCTATTAATGGACTCCATTGACTTTTAAAGGGATAATTGACAGGAGAGCTCTGAAATGTTTATTTGACTCCAGGGATCGTGACTGATTTAGTGTCTCTTAACATTTAAATAAAAGATTCGACACGAACAAGACACCCTGGAGGGCTATGTTGGTGTCGCCTTTTTGTGAATGGCGACATTCACAGAATGGCGACTAATTCATAAAAAGTTAATATTGACTGATCAATATAAACAAACTAATCATGAGTATCTCTATTGGTCACCAGAAGGAAGGTGCAGGAAGTCTTTGTGTGTCACCAGTCTAAACTTGGAGCTGTAGCTATTATGCAGCACATCAGTGAGTCATCACATCCATGACCCTGAGCTCAGATACACAGCTGCCCTGTTCAGAAAATGATGTCACGACACAGCAAGATCAGGTTTCGCTGATGTCTCCGGATCTGGTTCATCTAGTGCTGTATGATATACAATTTAGCTGCTACTGTAACACTGCACAGCTGACACTCCTGTCTAAGGACAGAAAGTCAAAGAGACCTCATGGGACTCTTCTTAACCATTTTGAAACACAAAGCTTCATGACGGTACTTTTAGTCACGTATTTCTAATTACACTTACATTTTTTTATTTAAAGTTTTTGCTTGTTCTGTTTCATTGCCAAAAACCCTTTCAACATCATTGATATCTTTTTTTATTGTTCCAGATTACATAACTATACAATGCCAGCTCAGTCGTCACACAATTATGAAATAGTTCCACATGACCTCACCATTAGCGAGCGCGAGATATAGCGTGGTGCTGAAGCCAACATGCGCTGTCGCCGAGGGGGTTTTTCATCGCTGAGAACAGTCAAATACAGACATCCATGGGGGAAAAAATAACCCCCATCTGTGTCCACATGCTCTTCCCTTAGAGGAACTTGAGGTTAAACTTATTCCAAACCTTTATTTAAGCTGGCAAGCTTATTAAAAACAAAGCAGCTGCATGAATAATGCTGTATAAATTATGTCCATGTCCATTCATCAGTGGTATTTTAGTGGCATTGACTCGCACAACACTTATGTGTTCTGAAGTAAAAGCTTGAAGGTTGAGTGAGGAAAGCTATTTTTGTATGAAAGGACTCTGGCTGTGGAGCAGTGACGAGATAAGGGATTGGGTGGAGAGATATTGACTGACCCCTTCCATCCAGTCAGTCAGGGCTGTTGCCACAGAGATGACCCTGCCGCCATCGAAGTCGAGAGCAGTCCAGCCTGCTGCTTCAAGGCCACGCGAGGACCTTGTGTGTAGACATATAGATACAGCCAGGGAGACACAAGGCCCACCCAGTCTCACACAAACACACATTCGCCACCTTTATATTTGCTTATTCCTGGTTGCTATGCCATTGCCGCCCACAAGTCCTTCAAGAACAGTACTTGAGCTATTTTAAGCTCCACAAATGATCGTCACACATGGTGACAAAGCAACAGCAAGGCCTCAGACTTTCAAACATCTCAATTTTCCAATGGTGAAAGTCTACAAAGCTGGAGCTTTGCTCCACAACAAGCCTACGCAGTGGATGAATGGCTTGGACCCTGAATTACATCAATAAGGTCAAAATCAACAGAGAAAGTCCTTGAATGTCCCCAGATAACAGCAAACCTTCAACTTATCTTATATAACTCCTCAGGTGGCCTAATAGAGACTCAGGTTTGCCATATTTACCAACAGGACACAAAAATCAACATTCTTCATCTTTAAACCAATGCAGAGCAACTAATACCTACAAAACGCTATCAAACTCACCAGTTGCTGAATTGCTGGCGCTCTTAATCATACATGTGACCCTCATTTGGGGTTGAGAATATTTTTGCCACCCTGTACAGGAAGTTAAATCTAGGGGTGCCATAGTAGAAACCCATACTTGAAGATTTGAAAATTAATCCATGAATGTAAAAGTTTAGAAAAACATCACAAAATAAAATGCAAATGTGTTTCAAATGAACTCTTCTGTACAAGATGAGTTTATTACTTAGATGAGCCCTGATAGTCATTCACAAGAATGCTTTGGACACATTATACTTTTCTGAAAATATCCAATAATAGGTAAGCATCAAATTGTCCAGACAAGTGAACCACAGTGGCAGTTTACTTTTCCAAACTACAATTTAGGGAGCAAACAGTGAGGCATTTTTACACTTTAATTCTGCATTTTGCTATTATGTTTGCTGAAAATGTCCGCTAGCTAGGTTATGAGGGCAAGCCATTTGTAAGCAGTCATGCTTACAAGTAGAGTAGGAGTGTTTTTTGAAGCCCCACATCCTCCTCACAACTGCTTCTGGGGTTCTGACCCCCTGGTTATGAACAACTTCACTGCAATATAGGAGGGTACACAAACATCTAAGCTGGGTATGCCCAATATCACCAAATGTTTTGGAGCAAGAAATTGGTTGATATTACAGATTTCTTGCAGAAGGCTATGGCAACTACTTGTTTTCAAGGGTAGCATTTGTGCAACGTGTGAGATAAATTAGAAATTCAAATTATTTCAATACACAAAATGAAATTTGTTAGGTGTACATTTAGCACATAAACACACATTAGTAGGCATATTTGTGAATAAGCATGTGCATGAAACTTTTAAAATATCAGATATAATTTGGGAATATATATCCCATTTTCCAATATAAAGAGGTTCAGCTATGCATTAAGGAAATTCCTCTTCAATAGTAAACTGATTATTGATAGTTGATCCACTGAAATTCTACAATCAGTTCTGTGTCCCTCTCTCACATGGTAACAGAGTGTTTGACCAGTTTGTCTCCAGTCTTTCTCTGCAGCAAGAGTTTCACCTGCACCTATATTTTTGACTACGTATTGAATCCAGAATAACTATAGTGTCACATAACCCAGTTGTGCTGCTGCAAAGGACAATGCTGACAATGTTTCAGTAAATGATGCAACAGCAGTTTTGCTCCCGAGTCTCACTCACTGTGAAATCTGAGAATATAAGAAGCGGATGGGAGCTTGAAGCACTTTTTAGGATGCATTCAGTATTCAGTGTGCAATGCCAGAACAGCTCCCTCTTTTGGAGGGCCTGAGCACGGGCTTTTCAGAGGTGATTAATCACTTGCAGGGCTTTTTGATGACTAAGAAGCTACTTTTATTCGGGCTACAGTATGAATGACTGTATGCAGAGGATGTAGGAAGATATGTGGCCCACAACCTATTGTTTCTTTTTGCTTTAATGAAATGAAGCACATTTAAGCTGCTGTATAATGTCACTGCTGTGTGGGGTGTCTTATGCTTGTCGAGTTAGATCCTACCTTTGAGGTTTCCATATCAGTTTCTTCCACTTCTTTTGCTTGGCCTATCAGTGAAGGTAGAGAAGAGTAAATGAGAAGTTTTGGTAGAATCTCTTCTTTGGATATTCATTCTGTGATTGTCCTGATGACACTTTGAACTGAAATGCACGATGTCTCACAACTACTGAGATTACCTCGACTAAAAACAAGCAAACGCAAAGCTAAAATGTAAGGTACTTTTAATTCTGATCAGTTATCACGGGTCTTGATAAAAAGGCAAGACATCTTTTGTTTTGTGTTTCTTGAACCTTTTTCCTGGTAAGGAAGCACCGTTTGCTCTCACAGTGACCAAAAAAATATTCTTTTAGTCGGTATGGTTACTTAGTGATCACCTGAATTCAAATCAAACTAAAGGCCCTAAGAAGACTGTAAACATGTTCTCATGTTTGCTTTTAGTTTCATTACAATCTTGAGAATTTGAAACAAATACTGTCCAAGACTCACGTTGCACATAAAATGACATGCACATGTGCACTGACGTGTTTGTCTGTAAATGTATAGAGCAATAGATCACTGCGCTTGCAGAGTGCAGTCCTTCCGCTCTGCTGCTGCCAGTGATTCGATACAGAGTGCCCACATGTACCATGAATCACTGTGATCACCAGAGGCCCTCAACCACTCCTCCATTTATTCAATCAATTCATTTTTGCTCTGGCACCTGATAATACATTTGCCTCTCCAGTCAGAGCAATTTCTTCCCACTCCTTTACCCCTGAGTGAGCTTCCCAGCAGCTATTGAGGAGTTTCATTTGCACCACCTTCTACAGAACCTTTGCCTGCCACTGAAGTAGTCAAGTTTAATTTTTCCGCACTGAGAGAAATTGATTAACTGAAGTATTACTCGCTGATACTAAAGGTTATTTTTGCTAATGCCTCTGTATGCTGCTGCTTAATGGAGTCAAAATACATACACAGTGCCAAAATGCATCAATACTCATTATGAGAAGAGCAAGCAGTGGATATGTAACAATGACCATGTGTGTTTACTTCTTTCTCAGATGCCGAGAAATGGAGGAAGCCCTGAGTAAGAATAATCCATGTTGCCTTTGGAACAGCTTGAGGGGAAACCAATCACATCTGTGATGGAGGAAGGCAGTCCAGAGTAGACAGATTACACCACTTGATTTATAAAACCTGGAAAACAGACCTTCCAGTAAAGACGGATATGTAAGAAAGGCAAACTGGCACAGGGAACTGCATTTAAATAAGGTTTTTGGAGTCAACATCTCTGCAGAGCTAAACCCCTAGGCAGTGTAGTGTGACATGTTCACCTTTATTAATTATCTTTTTAATATGGAAAAAAGTCAAACAGATAAAAATCTGAAGATACACATTTTTCACCATTTTCTGAGACTTTATACATCCATCTAAGCGAATGGTAGATCATAATTTAAATAATCATTTGTTACACTCTTAGTTTTTGCAACGATTGTGCTATTCAGTTTTACTTGGCAGATGGTTTCCCCGACAACATATTTAAGGTTTATCCCGGTGGATATGCATCAGGAAAAGAGTGCTTATTTGCAGAAAAGATGGATTAAATTTCGACTTACTAGGATGGAGATATAGTCATTTAGCATGATTAGCAGGATTGGTTTGAGGATGAACATATGTGAGTTACACCGTGAATCACCAGAGGCCCTATGATTAGTCAGCAGTGAAGGCCTGCTGAATGCAAACACATGGTCCACTCGGACTGACACATTACATTCTGTAAGGTGATGTGAAAACCTGGATGTAAATTATGGTTGGTTTTGCATATTCTACCTTACTCATGCCCACATAGAGCACTTTAAATGCCTCAACTTACCACTTCACCTGCACAATGAATAGAATTAACCCCCAGCTTCATTATCTCACAGACCTCAAAATCCCTTCTCAAACCAACGCTCCACTAATAAGCCTCTATCTTTGCTTAACTTTGGACAAATGGATTGGGATCAATTTGAGCTCCAATTGTGAACAGACAGATCGGTCTCTGAAACTGATCACTGCAAGACAAAGCCAGGTCTATACTTAGATTTTATACCATTAAATGGCATATGTGCATGGCATATCTCCTTGTGGAACTCTACAGTGAGGCAGATGTCCACCCAGCATGAAAACAAGACATTTCACAAAAATGGTAAGTGGGTGTGCCACTGACAGACAGGAGCACTTAATGAATCACCTTCAGAGTGCCACATCAACAGCTGGCTAAAAATATAAGCTCTGATATAACAATAATTACTCAGCTTCAGATTGGTAATATAAATAAAATATAATAAAAAATATTAGTCTTAAAAATAGCTTTGGGTTTTGCTTTTTAGTGTTTGATCAAAATTGGATAGAGTATAAGCTTTAAAAGAAACCTTTTGAAGCAATTTCAATCGATTCATCCAAAAACGCGAGCCTGCAGAAAAAGAACCGTATGTCCTGTTCTCAGGTTGGTTTTTATAGTTGTCAATGAAGCAGGTGCCTTATGGTTTAGCAAGTGATGCTGCTAGATTCTGTTTTGGGGTTTTTTGCCACTGATTAATAGTTTGGTATCACCTAGAAAGACAAAGGAAAGTCTAATTAAGCTGCAGTATATATTACATTTCTAAAAATGTGTTAAGCTGAAGGAAGAACGGTCAGCTAAATTGGCATATTTTCCTTTGTTATCCATTAAACTCTCATCACTCTATCAAGTGAAAATCCATAGATTCACAGAAAAAAGTGGTTCAATAATAATCCAACAAAAAACTTAAAGAATTTAAAGTATTTTGCCTTGCATTTGTATGCAACTCTTTGTACACATTTTTATGTGGCTTGCAGCAATTTGATAATTTTTCTGGGAAAATGTATATGGTCTTTCATCACTTTTTAGTGTTTCATGAAGAAAAGATAGGCCAGTGCCCTTTATATACATGAGATGAGTGACGGGTGTGCATTAAGACCTTTCCAATCTGACTTTATATTCATAAACACATTTTCAGAGCCTGTTATTATCAGTACCGTTGAATTAAGTGTCATTTGCAGCTATGTTTGTACTGTCTTAATAACTGTTCAATGATTAACTAAAATTAACGGCAACTATTCTATTTTAGTTAAAATTAATATTTTTAGAAATTGCAGAGGCATACATTTTAACATAGTAATTTATTCGTGAATTTAACTGACTGTAAAAATGAAATGAATATAATATTTACCATTTGACCATATAGAGCATTTAGAAAGGAGTGGAGCAGCAGGACTGAAAGAACTCTGACACAGATGCTTTAACCAACAACCGCTTCTTTCCATTAAAGCAAATGAGCTTTTTCCCCCTATTGTCTCATGAGTCAGTGTTCTCCAGCTACGACCACTTCTATTGATCACGATTACATTATCATTTGTGATTCATACAGGAGTTAAAGATGGCAATGTGAAGGTAGCGTGGTAACACCTGCCAAGAGTGTTTTACACGGAAGGGTAACCTAAGGCAGTCCTAGGACTGCCCTGTATCCCCGTCGACAGGCACAGTAAATCTAACCCAATTGCCCTTAATGGACCTGGGGAGCAGAGATCACAGGAGAGATTTAGAAGCCAGCTGGAAAATCCCTCCTGCATAAATGTGTACGTGCATGTGTGGGAGAGGTAGGCTGTACTTCCATACTGTGATTTATTCCGCCACACCCCTGCATTCATCAGGTTAAGGAAAATGAATGTGTTGATTAATCACTCTGACACATTTTACCAATTAAATGAACTGGCAAAGGAAACAAAAGCTGATAAAAAAGTTATTTTAATCACATTTTTTTAATAGTGGCCCCACCCTAACTGGGAGAACACAAACGTAGAAAACACAATGCAGTCACTGTGGAAGTACACTGAATGCATCAAACAGCAAGTTTAAATTAACCTTAACTTGCAAAAGGTTGGTCGGCCTTTAAAAGCTAATGCAGCTTAAGAGGGAAATAAATTACTGTGATTGCCATTTAAAAATCTACTGTGGACAGAGACAGAGAAGATGCATCTTTTTCTAAAAGGTCAGACAGGAAAGGTTACAACTGTGAAACAATACGAGTGACCAGGTCATGCAATTTGGTAAGTGGAAGCTACACTAGTATTCTATCGGTTAATGCCATAGATAATCGTAGGATGAATGTGAGATGTAGCATATCACAGAATATAGAGTAGTAGTAGTAGTAGTAGAGTAGTAACTAGCATTAGTGATACATCCATGTAATATTTAATTTTTACTGTAACATAATCTTTCCATATTTGTCTTGCATTCTGCTTATTGCATAAAAATATAAACATTTACAAACACTAATGTACCAATGCCACAAACTGTAAAAAATCTGGGTTATCAATGTCATACACACATATTCACACTAATTTCATGCACCTAATCTTATAAGAACACCAGCTAACCTGCCGTTTGCCTACAGGACAGCAATGTGCTGCAGCTAAAGACAGGTAACAGAAATGAGACCTGACCTTATGTTTGTGCATGGTGAACAGGCAGACACCATCCTGGCCTCTCTCCTGGCTCTCATGGCCTCTCTTCAATCACTGTCTCGCTGTTTCGTTGTCAAATTGTCACTTGTCCAGTGAGCTCAGTCATCATCGCCAAGCCTCAAAATCCCCCTTGTCCGAAATCTCTTACACAGAACATCCGGCATCAGTCAGAGGAAAAAATAAGGTCAGTTGCAGTTACAGAGGTGATACAGACAACACTTGTTAAGCCGAAATGCCTGTTCAGGAGACGCAGGATGGTCCAGGCTGCTCTGGATGCTGCTACTCTTTGCCTACAATCCCAGCTGCTATTGTCAAAGCACCATCTTTCTTTACATATAAAAAACAACACAATGAGTTGGAATTTTCTGTGCAAGTGCTTCAAAGACTCGCATCCTACCGCACCACCTCACATCTGCTTTGCTGAGCCATGGATGAGCAGTTGTACGAGGGAGGATGGGTCAAGGATGCGAGCGCTCTGATTGGCTGGCCGGCCATGGTGTGTGTGTGGGAAGGTCCCTTTGGTAGGCTCCCTGCGAGCGGCTATGCTCGGCAAGGGTGGTCCTTCACCTCGTTTCCTCCACTCCCTGCTTTATCAGCCTCCCTCCCCGCTCCGCTCGGCTCCCCTTCACTTTCTCCGTCTCCCCTCCTCCCTCCTGTCTACAAGCTGCAGACATGTATTCGCGGTCCTCAGCCGCCGCATCACAGCGTCTTTCCAAAGAGCCACATCGGTGACACAGCGGCTGCATGCACACAAATGCACACATGAATATGGAGGAAAGAGAGCAGCTATGCCATGAATTCATCTCATCTTGTGAATTTTAACAACACCTGCATAGTCAATGGCCTGAATTTAGCGAAAAACAAAACAAATAGCCCTTAGCTCACAGTCATCTTCCTTATCACAACCATTTGGATGTACTGATATTATCTTACCCTGCCTTCGCCCGAGTCAGCTGGGATAGGCTCCAGCACCCCCGTGACCCTAGTGAGGATAAAGCGGTGTATAGAGAATGGATGGATGATATTATCTTACATACAACTTCAGCTGGATTTAATGTATTACTGGAATCATTACAGAAGCATAACAAACAAACCAAGAATAAAATGATGTTTGTTAGGACAAACCAAATCCACAACAAAAAGTCTCCTGATATTTTGTCCTGGGTGAAATATACTCGACTGTACTGACTTATCCTTCCCCTGTTTGAAAGTCATCCAGTACCAGTAACTGGCAACTTGTTTATCTTCAGAGTATCATTTACTTCATATGTTGAATCGCTGCTTTTCTGAGGCTTCTGCACAAAGTAAAGAGTGAGATCAGATTATGCTGACCTCCATCACTGGAAGCTAATGTCTCAAAACCACAGACAACGATCGATATTCCAGAAATTGAGAAGGCAGAAGAGAAATGCGGACGCTGGAACAAAGGCGGAAAAGCACAGCGTGGGACTGTTCAGGAGAATCTCAGCGGCAGAATTCTGATAGTCATTACAAGGACACGATCAGTTACTGTCACATTATTCATCTCTGCAGTCACTCTGTTGTTTTATAAAGACATCAGGACTTGCAGACACAGTGGCAACTCACACAAACTCTTCTTTCAAACGTGCAAACTGCAGTTTCCAGTTGCACTTGCATCCTGCCCATTTCATCCAGCCAGAGGGCTTTTTGCATGCATTATTTACAGTTGCTCTTAGAAGTAGGCATTGATTATTGTGCAGCCTGTGTGACTCAAGAATACTTAGGAAATCCCTGCAGTGGGGTTACAGGGGCTACAGAAGCAAAACATTACATAAGGTATGTGGTTAGATAGAGGTGAGGCAAAGATGATTTAATGCTATTTAGCTTGTAGACTATCATCTTGATAAGATTAACATATTATCAGTGCTATAATATCCCGCTAATTTGATCTGATGTATTATCAGATTGGTAAAAACTGCAGAAAACTGTTCATTTTACAAATCGCCATTTATAGGTGGCTAACTAAATAAATCAGTGTTTGATAGCAAGGAAATAAAACTCGCCATCATTCATGCCCTGTGTTATTCTATTTACACTTCCCAAATCTGATGAAACCTTTGTTTGCATGACTCAAAGCAAAATGTATGCAGCTTAGGAGCTATTTCACATTGTTTTGAAATGCACAAGTAGGTTAGTGGAGACAACACTGTAGGTTCTCAAAAAAACTAAAAACAGCATCACCAAGTCTAATCATTAGAAAAACAATTATAGATTTTTTTTAATCAAAACTGTGATTTAAAACAATGCAATTATCAAATTGCAGAGACAGCAGAAAATTCATGGAACACATCAACACGTCTGGTGCAGATTTTACATTGTTGTGTCAATGCTTTAACAAATGCACAAAGTTCTCCTTAAATGACAAGCAGGGTTATGCTTCCATCTCACGTGGCAATTCTCCATCGCTTGTTTTAAATGTATTATGCAGAAATATTTAACGGAAGCCGAAAGGACATTTTTCCCCAAATTGTTCAGCCCTAGTCTAACGGCCGATTTTTTGACAAATGATGCAAAATATCAGATCTGACCCAGTGTTTGTCAGGACAGGATTAAAACACCTTTTCTGACTGTATGTGTTCCTGCGTCTTCATGCTGCAAATTGAGATTCAATAAGAGACTGATACAAGTGAAAATGAAAAAAAAAAAATCCATTCCTCCAAAGGCAACTGGCTTGAAAGACATTGCACTAAATACTGGAGCACAGAGACTCCTAGTGGTTTCACCCCGGACTGGTCTGCTAGTCACCCGACTTGCATGACTGACCACTCAAAGCATACCAAACCAGACACACACATACCAGAGCGCACACACACACACACACACACACACACACACACACAAATGCACCAAAACAACAGCGTCCACTCAGCTCAGAAAATGTGCTGGACAAACACTGCTTTTTCTGACTGATCACTGCAAGCATGGTACACGCAAACACACACGCACATCAAAAGGCAAAGCGCTTTCATTGTTACAGCCTCATAGCAAGCTGTCATTATCACTTTTCACATGGAGTGAAAACATGCAACCCTCATTTCCAAAAGCTGTAATTCCTAATTCAATCCTATTATTAAGTCTACAGAACCAGTCACAACAGACAAGATGTAAAAAAAAAAAACACAACAGCAAGAGTCAGAGCAGCTTTTACAAATGGATACAATTTTGATGCAGATTATGCAGCATAGACTGATCCCCAGCATTAGGAAATTGCTGTAAATGTTATGTAAATTATGTATAAACTGATGTACTCAATCCACGCATTGTCAAGTAATTTATTCAAGTTATTCATGGAGAACCAGCAAGTCACACAATCCTTTATTCCAACATTTTTCTCTCATGCAGCACCTCAAAGACGTTAGCACAACAATGCTCATCCCCACTCACCTTTTCAGCTTATGCCTTGAACCTTTTTGCTTTCGGACTGGCACCGTGTCTCCTGGGACGGCACAGCTTTCGCACATTGAAGAACAACTCTGTGTGCGTGTGTGTGTGTATGTGTGTGTGTGTGTGTGTGTGTGTGTGTCCGCAGTGTGTGTGTGTTCACAGTGCTGACCTGCCACCGGTTGGCTGGCTAAAAGACTAAAAGCCCCACAATGGTGTCCAACTCACAAAGCCCTGTTTGTGTCTGATGTTGTTTGTCCAATAAAAGCAAACAATGGCATTCCATGGCTTGCAACTGTATTCAGAGCTGGCCTCTCTCAAATGTAAAGTGCATTCAGACACCTTGGTTGGCGGACAAAGCCGTGTATCTGTGTCACATGTGAGGTGGGCGGGCCCGGGGCAAATGGGGTGACAGCAAGGCCAGTTCCACTGTCCCCTTAACTGTATGCATGAGCTCAGTAGCATGTAATGCATGGCCGCACTTATACAGGTAAAATACGCAGAAGACAGAAAGCAGACTTACCTGATTTTGTCCGCTGCACTGTCAGACCTGCACAGAAAAGAGACGACATCGAATTCAGTCATACACTGCTTGTTTATTAACAGAAAGTATAATATCATGAGTTCCGAGACAATAAACACATTTTTAGAGTATATTGTTGCCTTCCAGCATCCATTTCTGGCATATAAAGAGTTAAATAATGTTTGATAACATTATACTTTTAACTGTAAGATAAGATAACCCTGTATTAATCTCATAGTGGGGAAATTTGTTACAGCAGCAAAAATAAAAACACACCAAAATATATAAGCACTAGTTCTAAAAATGGCTACGATTATTATTGCATATATCAATTGTATTGCACTAATTTATGAACAATATAAAGAGTTTTATATCCAACACAACCAGTATATGATTTATACAAGCACTGGAACAGCTGATCAATCTTTAATAATGCCCCATAAGGTTTTGTTCGTGTGTATATTTATATGTTAAATTGCAGCTACAGTATTACTTCATTCATTCACAGTTCATAGTCCTGTTGTAGATACTTAATATGAGGCCGTATATGTGATATCCATGTACATTGTACTATTATTATAGCTTCTAATATACCGCTATCACTTTCTAATGGAGGGGTAAAGTGTCACATGACTTTCACAGCCAACCTAGTGTGAAATACTGCAATTTCACAGTTGTTATATAAATACATACTCTATACTATAAATTGACCCTGTGACGTCTCGTCTCAGAGTGTTTGATCACAACTCACAATCATGTGCTGCGTCATCTTCCCTGATGACTCATATTACACTCACTTAGCAAAGTCACCTATTACATAACGCCATCCGCAGTTAAAGTGGGGGAGTCAAACTCAGCAGACGCATCAGATGCACGAATATGAAAATGACAGGAAACGAGCAAAAACTTGTCCTCATTTCATCTCTGAATCTTATCAGTTTCTGTCCGCAGAACCTCCACGGACGCTCTGATAATCTGGCAGAGGCAGCTAAAAATCAACAAGATGCAGCTGCACGCAGCACAAGCAGCACACTGGACAAACAGACAGATGCAGCGCGAGTAAAACAAGGCTGACGGATTGATGGAGACGGAGACACAGGTGGAATTTGGGAGAGGAAGCAGTGCAGCCTTCAGGCAGAAATGCAGCTGATTTTTTTTTTTTTTTTACCTGCAGAGGAGACATGACATTCCGTGCCCTCTAAAGCCGGCTACAGAACGCTGCTCTCCCTGCAGCTGCTGCAGACGCCCCTCACTAGCTATCACCAACGCAGCAAAGAGAAGAGCAGCAAAAAATCCCATAGATTTGACAGGTACTGTTCCTAATTCGATGACGTGAAGACACTGAGCGAGAAGAGTGTGCGGGAGGGAGAGCCAGAAAGAGAAACACGGAGAAGAGTGCAGGGTAGGGAGAAAGAGTGGAGGTGTAGTGTACAGCTCTGGTAGACAGAGCTAAAAGCAAAGACAGCTAAGTGGGTGGCTATTATGAGGCTAGACGAGGAGGATTCCTGCAAGTTTTCTGTTCTGAATTTTATCTTACATCACTTCTAGATATATTTAACCTCTGTGAAATGATAAAATAAGAAGAGGAATAATCAATAGATTGTATTCTGTTTCTGTGTGGACTACATTATGTCATACAATAAAGGGCTACATCGGCATTACAAAAAGCATGAGATCAGCCACAGTAGAAGAAAGAACCTTGGCATAATCCTGCAAAGTAAGCTGTCAAGTAAAAAAAAAAAAGTGTTTAATTTGGCTGAGATTTGGTGTGCGGGATTTCATAACACAACAATCTGTTACTGCTTTTGCAGCGATCCAACAAGGTCATTTGAAATATTTATTAGCCAGAAGAATCTGACTTCATATACTTTGTGGAGTGCATTTATCTCAGTAACATCTTTCTTTCTCTTTCTTTCAAGTCAGCTATTAAAACAGCACCAAACGTAGCCGGAAATCAAAAACAAAACACAGATAACACCGAAGACTGTGCCCAATCTTCCATTTTTCTGAAAATAAGGCTGCAGCACAAGCAAAAAGATGCACTTGCATCAGTGCTATATTTATACTTGCATCTGTTTTCAGGGACTTGCTGTTCATAGTATTTCTGACGCACATGCAAACTTCAGTAATGCAGGTCATTTTTCTTTTCTGATACCTCCCAATCTCCTGGCAGGTAACAGCTACTGATCCTGCTGCTTTAACTTCACTGTAAAATTTGTCGTAAAAACTGGGAAATCACATTCCAGGCCGCCGTGCGCACACATGCTCAATAAGAACGCATTCACACACCTACACACCAGGTTCAGTAACTGATTTAATGTCTGGGCCTGTCAGCGGTGCTGCTGTGACAACTGCAGCATCTCCCAAGGTGATGAAGTGCTAATGATGCTGCCCATCTCTCCACTCAAACTGAGCTCTGAAGGAGCAGAAACACTGCTCACTGCCATTGCTACATATGGCCACTTTCAGATGACTACTAAATTGAAAGACACAAGGAAAAGGAACTGGTTACATTAAAAATGGGTTTGCATAGCTGACTCTCTACAAAAGAGCACTCTGTGCGCGTCTGTAGTCCTTAAAGTCACATCACAAACATTACCACTGACAAGTTTGTGGATGCTTGAAATGGTCCATTTTCACAATATGTGTGCATTCTAGGACCAGTCATGTATGTAGACTCAAGTAGCATATTATGAAAACAAGGAATGATCTTACTTAAAAGCTTCAATCAAACAGACGGACATACATAATGTAGCATAGCAATCCCTTTGTCCATGTGACCATGGATGCCTTAAAGAAGAGAAGCTGCCCTCTAGTGGACAATGCATGCAAAGAGCAGACATGCTGTACTATGTGAAAAACACTGGCTTTATTTTTCTTTGCCTTTGGATGAGTATATATGTGACCAAGTGGACAAGACACAAAACACACAAGGTACTCTGTGTGTCCTGACTTTAACTTGTCTTGTCTTCACAGGACAAGACATAAAATAACTTAATGAATTTAAACTTCTGATTCACATTTGTGTTTTCTTTTTTTTTTTTTTTTTTTTTTTTTTTTTTTAAATCAGACCAGAACTTTGCTTTGGTTTCTAAGCAAGTTTCATTATTGGAATAACTGAAAAAAGAGCCACACGGCAAAACACACAGAACACACGTTGCTCACCTCTCCTCTCGGATTAATGGAGTCAAGAAGCGAGTGCCATCATCTTCATGGCTGCTCTGCTGGCTGCTTTGCTGACTGCTCTGCTGGCTGCTGCATGGTGAAGAGAAATCAGGTTAGCAATTAGCAGAGTGTCCTAACAAACTGTAATGTAAATTTAAAAAAATGTACATAAGGTTAATTTCGTGAACAATCTCAAGAATCATCATTTTCTCAAATTTAACTGTATAAAATTTCTTGATTTGCCCCTAAAAATACACTAAAAATACACAACACGGCAATTATAGTTTCATTCTTAGCAATTAATTAACTGCTAATTTGCAGTACATTATCTCAAAAACGTCACGGTTCTTGTCTCCCTGCTGTGAGTCTGCTGCTGCTGGGACTGACACCAGCTGTCTAAAATGCTGCAAATTAAGTGTCAAATATATGTGTTCACGGTCAAATATTTACAGCAATTTTAAGCATGGCAAGTAAACATCAACTTGTTCCATTTTGATAGTGGTTTAAATCATGTCCTGTGCATGCATATATCCAGTAATAACACTAGAGGGGGCTATATGACATTGACTATTGCCTAGATAGTCAATTAGATAAGACTTCTGATAATAGGCTGGAAGGACACAGATGTGTAACTGAATATATAAATGGAGACAGGCTTGAGTAGACTGGGAGTCAAAATTATCTGAAGACATCTGGTTATCACTGTTACCCAGAAAATAATGGAGAATTCAAGTTTGGATATTTGTAATATAGTTTTTGATGATTTGAATGATGGTATCACAGAGGCATGGCTGTCGTTTTTTTTCCAGTGGTGATTTCCCTATTTTAAGATGCTGCTGTTATTCCCGTCCACAGTTTGACATTTTAGAATAAAGCCAGTCTGTTGGGAAAGGTCGTCATTAATTCACACTCTGCAGGATGCCTTGATCCATTTCCTATTGCAGCTATGGGGTGTGTAGAAGGCTGGAGGGGATGCCGGAACGAATGAAAAATGCATATTTTGGGAGGTGGAGATTATTTTGGTACAATGTAGACACACTGAAAATAGTTTTCACAGTTAATTAGCTATTCCTGCAGTTAGACACTGTGCTCAGTTAGGTCTTAAATTTTAATTTCTCTGAAACGAAGTTGCATATTTGACTCCAGGTGTACTAGAACTTACGATGAAAAGGCTGCATATTATTTATATTTAAGGTCAAAGGTACAAAACGATTGGCAAATAACAAAATAACATTTAATCAATTCACTTATAGTTTTGAGGCAACATAGGTTCAAGTTCAAGACACCAAGAAAGTCAGAATATGTTTGAGCGAAATGAGAGAATGGAAGCGTTGCATCAGTGTGACCTCTGAACTATGTGAATGCACCATAAATGTCACATCTGTTGGGATTGGAGCAGCACGAAATCAAAGTGAGGACGGCTCAAATAGTCCATCCATTTATTTCAACCTGAGACATATTCTTACACTTACGTCTACAGTAGCTGTAAAAATGGCTCATTAGAGAAAGCGAGCCATTCTGTATCTGGGATTCAGGAGCTGATAGCCAGGTGAAACATCAACGTGTGAACTCAGCAGCGGCAACACACAACGCCCTCCCCAGCAGTTAATGCTGCTCGACAATGACGTCAGCAAAACAGGGAAATAAGCTACAATAAAACCAGATTCATCACAGTGAATAATCTCCAGCTACACTGTAAATTCAGTGTCACTTACAGTCTCGAAATAGAATACCTTACACTTCATAACACACTGTATTCATAAATTCATAAAACAAGGTGTGGGCTAGGTCGAAATCAACTTTCTGTTTGAATGTGGACTGAGGTCCAGACTTTGAGGAGCACTGTTGTACTCAACATTAACATATCTTTGAGTTATCTGGAGAACCAAAAACCTGAACATTACGTGGCACGTCACACTATGCACCACACCACTGAACAAACTACAAAAAGCAACACTATTACATAAAAAAAAGCTGTTGTTTCCTGTAAAGAAGGAAACTGGCAGCTTTTACCAGCACCTTTTAGCTAACAGACTGTTTGACACACAAAAGATCATTTTTTAGAACGTCACTTTCCCTGCGCTCCCTCTTATCTTTGCTCACGGCTCTGCTGTAGCTACACTCTGTCTGCAAGCTGTAAAGTCAAACGCATTTATTCTGGTTTCTGCAAATGTTTATACTGGTATCCTCATCCTTTAGAGCAAGTTGACATGGCATTGGTCCCAACTGAATTATTTATTACTCATACACAATTGATGCAATATGCACTTTGAACATGATAGCAAGGGCGTAACTAAATACAAGCAATTTTTACAGTGTTTGCAACGACAACCTCCTACAGCACGCATGCAAACTTTAAAAACGTTGTGAAATGAGGCATGATTTGTATATTTTCCATGTCACAAAATGCAAAACAACCTCAAAGAGAACACAGCTAGTCTGCACTCTGAATCCAACCTACTTATCTTTGATCAAGTATGATCCCAATCGTGTTTGTGTTTACATATTTTAAGCATCTCATTATCTTATCCACATGATCTTAAAATACATGGCTGTCATAGGTTTCAAATTTATTGTACACTATAAAAAACTATTAGGTTTGAAGTGTAATCAAAAGCACTAACATTAAGAGTTACCTCAACCAGAGGAAAACCCTTTCAATGTGATGGATGGTGTCATCTGCTCTTATCCATGCTGTGTTAGCTTTGCGCATATTTATCATAATTATTTTATGATCAACATAAAAGTTAAAGCCAGAGAGCAGGACTTTTATTTATAAATGAGCATCAGTTATATTCAAGATCTTGGCTAGCTAGTTCACGCAATGCTGAGTATGCTCTGTATTTCCCAGTATGCTGGAGTATTAAATCTAGTGTCTGAGGTGACATTTCCGCACTGGCGCACTGGTAGTGACCATAGACTGTATATATAGATGGACGTAGCATCTGGCTCCAGAATTGAAGCCAACCCGGAAGTGTCAAAAACTTGCAATATCACACCGTCCACTAGGGTTGGCTCCAAAAAGCTTTTTCTCCATAGACCCCAATTCATTTTGGAAAAAATAAAATTTGATAGACTGATTTTCTACAGCTCACGATTTTTTCCCGTTAGTTTTCATGGTCTAAATGAGAGATCAGGTGGCCGATCTTAAAATAAATCAATACTGAATTTTAAATAAATCGTTAAAGTTGGCGGAGCCAGGGGGCGTGGCTATACTTGATAGACAGCAACAGAAGCCTCTGCGGTAAAATGTGGGCGGGATAAGAGAGTCCTCAGCCAATCCTGCTCCTAGTTGCTCTCCGGTCCAGTCTGTTTGATGACGCTTTTTACGTCACTGGCTCCAAAAAATCCAAAACGGCGACCAGGAAGTAGCAAAATCTGGGCTTCATTTTAACCAATGGGTGACGTCACGGTTAGTTTACGCCTGATAGTGACGCATTTTACGTGACCCAGTGGTGATTGATTTGCCTGAACTGAAGAGAAGAAGACTGTGGTGACAGACATGCAGAAGGCTCCTATGGTGGAGGATATAGTGGAAAAAAAACAAAAAACAAAAAAAAAAACGAGAAAGCATCCTGTAAAATTTTCTGATGCTCCAAATACGAAGTAAAGTCAGCAATTAGGGGAAGGATTACGTTCTGAAAGGAGAAGTGATTAAGTTCAAGCCAGGAGTTGACAGTGTTTTTGTAGTCACACTCACTGCCTGAAGGAGGAGACAACCGTTATTCACTGCAGGTGTAAAATTGCTAAAACCATTATTATCTTTCTCCTTCTGCTCTGAAACCATTCAGCAGAATTTCTTCTCTTTATGTTTTTCATATCTGTCTACATGGGAGGTTTGCTGTGTGAAATATTTAACTGCTTGGACAAAGTGGAAGCAGCGAGGCTGGGGGAGAAATGCCTCACCATTTCCTTAAAATAGCTCTGCTTTTATCAGCGGCAAAACAACAGATTCCACCGTGCCCTCAGGCTAGACTGTTCTCAGATGCACAATCTCACACAAACACAGATACACAAAGGCGTACATGTACACATCTACAGTTGACACATTTCTCTGCCACAGAAGGTAACACAGGAACCAGGCTAGAATGAGAAGATTAAGATGACACAGGAACTGGCAAAAAACAGTGATAATTAGAAACACTTGAGTTGGACAAAGACTGTGTTACCAAGGCTCCGTTTTAAGGTGAGATTAAAGATTAAAATCAGAAACGATGAGATGTTCCCATGATTCTATCCTTGATCACAAAAGCTTTATGGATTGAAAGCAATCGGAGGGGAAAATTGAATCAAGTTCCATGTCAGTGATCGAAAGCTGAAGCTCTATCAGGAAAATTCATTCCATAAAGTATTTCAAATCATCTCTGAAACACAGCTCTCTAAGAGCACTTGATATCAATTCAGTTTTAACTAACAATCATATCTTTTAAAGGGAACCGAGCAGCACAAATGTACAGCATTAAGCTTGAAATCTCAGCTAAATCTTCATGAAAACTCTTGGAATACTTACTACATGCTTCCTTGAAGAGAAGACCGTGTTAACATTGTTCACACAGCACCAGACCCCTTGGTGAGACAACAAGCCTGTGATTAACTATGTAGCTAAATTAACTATATAACTAGACCATGTTTGTATATTAACTAGGTATTTACAGCCAGTTTCAAGCCACAAAGCCTGTGTAAGCATTTCTAAGTTCACTGCATTGACCAGAAAGCAAATCCACTGCCTTTTGTGCGAATGTTTGCAGACACAAAAAAAGTAATAACAGATAGTGGTCTTTCAGCACTCGGCACTAATAATATGATTTGAGCTATACTCCTTGTGCTTTACTCTAACTTAGCTCTATCACAGCATAATAAAGCCTCAAATTTCAGATTTATTTATGTGACACTTGAGCACAAACAGAATATATGTTGTGTCTAAAGTACAATGAATATTACTTAAACAAAAGAAGGACATTCTTCAAATAGGCAACGGTCTAATTTGCTAACTTTTGCCTTATGTGTTTGAGAAAAAAAATTAAATAATAATAATTATTTAAACACAGGCAAACAATTTTATTATGCTTAAATCATCACAGTCAAACAAAATGTTGCAAATCTCTAGTACCTATTCAACCCTTTATGCCTCTTTCATACAACAGATATCACTTTTAGTTTAAGCTCTTGTATAAATTCTACATAAACGTCATATATCTGAGCTCACTTTGTCAGTTGCGCAGGAACTGATGTCAGCCGCTGTTCAGCAGTTAGTTTCATCCAGATAAGTTAGTTCCGCTTCTGTGTGAACTAACTACATGAACCACAATCATCCGATATCTGCCTGATCTGCGAGAGCCGTTGAAAAGCATATCCTCGTGTATTATATAGACCGAGCAGATACTTCTACACTACTGAGTTGAGTCTTTTCCTTTAACTTCCATCTGCTGCCCCTGTAGTCAATAATTTTCTTTTTAACTGCAGTGCAGAGTATCTTCTCAATCACAGACCATGTTTCTAATTTATTCTGAACTTTAGACTTTTTTCTCCTTTGAGCTGCTGTAACGGTGAACTTTCCCTACTGTGGGTAAAGTTCATCTTGTCTTATCTTATATAACTGCAGGTTGTAATTGTAACTTTTAAGATATACTCCAGGAAAATAGGATAATCAATGGTTTCTCATTTCTTAGTCAGGTAATTGTGAATTTGTAACTAGGCATGCTTTAAGGACTCTCAAAATGGCAGAGTTTGGGTTAAGGTTAGGATTATAACTTTTCAAGAAGAACATCCATGGTTAATAAAAACGTAAACTCACAGGATCAAAGTCCTGGACACCCATGGATGTTACTCTTGGTGGATGAATGTCCAGTGTCTGGCTTTAGGAGAGGACAAAACTGCTACAACTAGATCAGTTTTAGGGACTACAATGTCTGAAGCACACTGTGACCTTAGAACAATGTGACAAGTCCAGACTCAGTCGCATAGTCAGAATTTTTGTACAGTTCTTTCTTCTTTCTTTATTTTTAAACTCTAACCCCTGGTTTTATTTTTTAAATGTGGTTTCATAGTGTACATTTAAATACCCACAAAGGATAGTCACTTTGCAGAGTCAGACTTGACATTTAAACACATGACTATTGGGGGCAACAAGAGTCTGAAGTGAAGCCAGTATTACAGGTCAGAGTTCTAGTCTGAGTTGAATGCTGACAATGGCTTGTAAACCATGCTGACAATAACAATAATACCATGTTAATGTTTAGCAGGTGTCTTCTTTAATGTTAAAAACAAGGCATAGCTGAGACTGACTGGAATTCTACTCAGTTTTGGACAATTTTGACCTGATAATGTGTTGCATGGATTTAAAGGATAATTCCAGCAATTGTAAACCCCAAACTATTTTCCCAAATTGATGTAAATGACAAAAAGAAAAAAAAAATGCTTGGAATAGGTCCAATATTGAGCAAGAAAGCTACAAATGATAACTGTGAACTGTCATTTATATACTAATCCCACTTTGCGAAGTCCAAAATCAAAGCGCTTGTTTTTTTTGCCACTGACAGGCTCAAATTGTGATTATCTGAGGATTGGATTCCTACAAAGATGTGTCTAACACGCAGAGAGGAGGAGTTGTTATGGGCAGACAATGGTTTGAATGTGAGTAAAAGTTAGAGGGAAGAGTGGAGCAAAACCATACAGCTTGAATACAGAAAGCTTGTCTTTCCATTTTCCCAAAGGACTGAAACACAAAAGCAAAACAAGAACAAATAATGGTTTGGTTGCACAATTTCGACCACATTTTCACGGACTACCTTTGGGGATACAGTGGAGTTGTCAATCAGTGATGCACACTGCAAACTGCAGCTGAGAGTGGGCGAAGGGCAGATTAAACCATCCATGTTCACACTCACTCCTATATCCAGTTTAGTATCACTAATTAACCTATCATACATGTCTTTGGACTGGCGGTGGAAGCCAAAGCACGTGGACACGCAAACTCCATACAGAAAGTGCCCAGCCCACCTGGAGATTGAAACCCATGATCTTCTGTCTGAGAGGTGAAAGAGCTTTACAGACCACCGCACTGACCAGTGCTGCAAAAAGACTTTTTCCTAAAAGAAAAAGACTATTTCATGAGTGGATGTAATGTTATTGGCTGGAGTTATTTTGTTGAATTGAAATAAGTACATACAGAAGCATGGCAGGGTATAAGCAACAACAATTACTCAAATACCCCATGTGATTACATTGCAGCCATGTTGCAGGTCTTGCTCAAAATTAGGCCAACTTAAAAAGTTTTGGTCCTTATTGACTATTTACATTCAAAAATGGAGGAAAACAGGGCCCAAGTTTAGAAATACCAGACTTATCATTTAAAGGATGAATATGTATCAATCTGAGGTGATATATATATATATATATATATATATATATATATATATATATATATATATTTATATTATTTATTTATTTATTTATTTATTTTTAGCTTATCCAGTATAATTGTCAAAGTATTTCAAGGTGGCACAAGAGGAAATGTCAATAGGTAACAAAAGCCAAAAAGATTGATTTTCAATGCATCACGAATAATTTCATGGTAACTCATCCTAGCTGTTGGCATATTTCAGTCTGGACTGAAGTGCTGAAACATTAGACTGACATTGATGAATGTTTTACAGAACAAGGTGCGAGTATGAGAAATGTCCAGCATCGTTGCTACTACAGGGCAAAGACAAAACTGTCTCATTTCCAACATCATCAGTAAAGACAATCCTGCATGCTGGTTTTCTGTGTACATGCTCACACTGTGTTGTCAGCGTGTTTATACCATCAAAGTCAATGTGTATCCATAATTAAATACGGTAGCCAGAGGCTGTTATCTTTACAACGGTGTTGTTATTGCACAATCCTTGTATTAAAACACCAGGTTGTCAAAAACAAAACAACATTCCCAAAGACAAAAAAAACCACAGGAAAAACCAAACACACAAACACAAAATGCCCATGAAGCAGTAGATGTGAGCAGAAGGGCTGACTTCATCGAAAACATGGACGGCAAACATTCTGTTCTCACAACTGTTTGTTCTGCTTCAGCAATAATTAAGCAAAAATTAAGATCTGGAGTATCTATGTCAATCTCACAAACCCAGCAGATGTATTTATGTGCTTGTTACAACAGTACAGTATTAAACCAACTTCATGTTACACCTTGAGGGGGAGATAGAGATTCACTCAAGATATGCTGGATAATGACAAAATTTTACACTCAGGGAAGCTGTTGCGGTTACGCTTTTATGCCTCTGGAGAGATGCTGTCTTCAATTCAGGCAAAGATAAGACATTGATGGAGTGAAGAATGAGCCTGTTCCTGTCTGCCATCTGTTACCCGCGATAACTGGCCTCTAAGACTACAGCAAAGACAGAGGACACAACACAAGGAGAAGTCAGCACCAGAAGTCCTGCCCTCAACTTTTCTGAGTTTGTGAAGAGATGAAATCATTGCTGAAACCATGTAAAAGCAGGCAACGTCTGATCAGTTTGTTTTTCAAATGTGTAACTGAATAAAAGAACTGAATTCTTTTGGCATGCGCATTGCCTAATAATGTTTCTTGTAAGTAAATATGAATAACATTAAATTAGGTTAATCTGCAAGATTTTAAAGGATTTCTTGAGATTCACAAGAGTTAATAGTGTTATGTGACACAAGAGAAAATACAATAATTCTTAGATATAAAGACTCATCTAAGGCGCATTTATTGAAGCCTGCGAAGGAAAAAGGCCGTGAATGTAATCAAGCTTGTAGTGTAACCTTGGCTATCTTGCTGTCTTTTTATTCAACCTCTGAAATAATCTGATAAAGTGACATGTTCTTACTTGTGTGAAAAGACAGCAGGGTATTTTAGATCTAATGCACATCTTTTCTATCGTACCATGTAACATTATAAAGAGATAATGTTGGAGCTGGTTGAATGATAGCGTTCACTGTTTTCTAACAGAAGCTAGAAATGATCAAATGTTCTTGTTTTACTGTAAAACATGCTCCGATGTCTTTTCTGATTTCAATATGCAATGTCAAATTTGTAGCAGACCATTCAGGAAGTACTGAAAGGATAAATACTAATAAACTAATCAGTTTTCTTATCTGTGTTCTATCAGCTGCAGTACCAGCAGTTTAAATGGACCAAATATAAAATTATATTTATGTGATTTCTGCATCAACAACTAAGTCATGTCTGGCTCCTATGTCTTTGAGTTTTAGTTAACTACCCCTGTACTGTACTATAAATGTACAGCACAGCTCAGATGTCTGCCAGTGTTCTGCCAGGACGGTTACTTCAGTTGCACAGCACGCTCACTTCCGCTTTTGATGCTGTAATGCGCATGTCTAGCGTGGAATCCTATTACTCGATTAATCGTCAGAATGACCAATAGAATACTCAATGACGAAAATAATCGATAGCTGCAGCCCTACTTCCCATGAATCCGTAAGTGTTCAATGACTCATTTAGAAAGTTACATTTTAAAGCATGAGTACCACTGTACTTTATTGACCCTCTAGTCGCACCATCATAGATACCTAATGTCTCTCAGATGTCAGTGCATCTCACAGTCATTCACACGGAAGGAAGAAACCCATTCATTTTGTAAACCTCCTGACCTTTCTTCAGTACTGCTGTCAAACCAACCTGAAATAAATGAACCTATAGTATCTCTTGAGCCCTTTGAGTCAGATATACAGTATCTACTGTGTGTACAGATGCACCCAAGAGGATGCTGCCTGTTAATCAGAGTGACATGTGGGCAGAAGTCTGCAGTCTGGTGACTCCACACTGTGGTTTAACAGTATCTGCAATTAATTATTATTTTAGCAGCTACACAGTGTGATCAATGCATTTCTTTTGTGTGTTACCTAAACCTAACCTGTGTCCTCCAGCATGCAATAATGATATGGGTTAAACAGACGTTCTAGCCGCCAGCAATCAATACACAAGACGGAAACCTTCTTTTATGCTGGAATCAATTAGCAGCCCTACATGCCAAAGAACAGAAAAAGATACAGAAAAGTGCATCACAAACCTCACAACCGTTTGTCAGTCTTTTCACACTTAAAATGAAACACAAGATTGTATTAAAATGCACGTGGTGACTAAACTGTTTACTGCTTGAACAAGTATCAAACTCCCGTTTCAATCTAAACAGATGCTTAAATTTACTATGACGGCAGCTTAACTCTCTTCATGTTAGTGATACACCACATTAGTGCAGGTAGCAAGAGCTTTAAAGCAGCATGTAGGTATTAGGAAAAATGTGGGGAGAAGAGGGGACTGGGGAGAGGTGAGTAGAGAGGGCCCATACCAACCTGCTCTCACTGGCTTGTTCCTTCTTCTCCCTGACCTTCAGCCACTTCCTCAACAGGAAACGCTTGCGGCGGGGCGACGCGCTGGGCGTGGAGCAGCTCGACCAGGAGGAAGGGGCGTCTTCATCACTGGATGGCGTGATCTCAATGGAAGGCAACTGGAGGTACTCCTTGGAGCTGGAGCGAGATCTGACTGTGAGGCGACCGGCGGTCAGTCTTCCTCTTTCGATGTCCCTCTCACTGGGCACGTTCCTCATGCGCCGCATCTTGAAGCGCTTGCGGCGGAGAGTTGGAGTTGAGGAGCTGGATTGCACAGAGCCATCTGACACGGCGTAGCATCCTCCATCCGAGTATGCAGGAGCGTCTTCTGGCACGCTCACCTGCAGCGAAGGAGGTCTAAGGGTGTCGCTCATGACTCCTCTCTGTGTGAACACAATGCCTGAAGCTCTTCTTTTGTGAGAACTGTTGTTGCAAGAATTGCAGTTTTGCAGCTTTAAGGTTATTCTGCTGCAGGAAAGTTTGGAACAGGCACAAATTAGATCCTAGACAATCAATGCTGGACCTCACACAACCCCTTCAGGTCTTCTTCTTTATTTTAAAGTCCTCTCTGTGTGCCAGACAATGGATTATAAGACTGCCTGAAAGGTCCTGATAGCAGCTATCTTAGGCCTGACGAAGTCCTTCTGCTGCTCCTCAGCTGCTGGTGGATATGTATCAGTTCAGTGGCTGGCTGACAGACTGTGAAGAGCAGTCTTGTGGCAGTAAAGTCAGTCTCTTAGACTGGGCAGAAGAGGGCTAGATTAGATAACAAAGGGGGCTTCTGTTCTGAGAGCAGCAGATGAAACATGTATAAGGCCTGTCAGGGAGTGTAACACAACTCCTTTGCTGGTCCTCCCGCAGGGACTGGCGGGCCAAGTTACACACACACACTCACTTACACATTGGCTGTGCTACTGTCCGAGTTTCCAGATCTGTTACCTTAGCTGTTGCTAATGCTAAGGGGGAAGGCACCAGCTGTCAGCCCTTGAATATTGATGCTCATGTTGTGAATAAGGCTAGGGGGTTGTTTGTTCTCACTTTGTGCTCATTTTGCCGGTGCTGCAGCAGATGAAGACACTGTTGGTCTGGCTTGTGCCTGTGCTGGGAGGCTGAGGTCTGTCTTGTACCCCAGTGTGTCGCTGTCTCCACGTGGTTAATGCCTATAGGTTAGAGGGAGGTGATAGGGCTGCAAGGTACAGGCAAGGCTGAGGGTGATGACGACCAAGTTAAGCAGCCACAAGCACACAATCTAAAAAGCAGGACATGACGTAAAGGACACATACACACAAAGCAGATACTATTACAACAAATCACAGCTAACAGGCAGCACTTCTCATCTACTAAACATACACTGACTATCCACCACCAAGCACCAGTCGAAGGTTATCAATCCCTAAAGCCTTTTTCCCCTAAAACAGTGTTAAGTGTGTGTATAGACCTTTAAAATTTCTGTCAATGTTCACAAACGCATCAAAGATACCACATGACCTCTATGGATCACTGCCATTGTACACAGTGAATATCTGAGTGGTGGCTACCTGTGCTAACTAATGGCACCTGGGTATATATAACAAAGAAGACATCTCCACAAATCTAAAAGAAAACAAAACAAACAAAAGAACCCTGCCACCATATGTTTCACCTTGCCTGAGGAGCCAGCGTGCAGACTGCCCAATTTAATGAAAACCCTTGAGTTTTTCCTGAACGTGGGCCAAGACCACACCTGTCAGTTCTGGAGGTGCAACTGTCAGGCAAACTGAAACAAAAAGAAAAGAAAACTGGCCATGGTGTAAACCATCACAAAGGATACAGACAGAGTTGAGTGGGAAAGGTGGATCAAAATACAGCAGACACAATATCAATAGTAAACACAACCATCTGTTCTGTCCTCATAGTCTAAGCCATTAGCAATAACAGAGTAATTGTTCCCCACATATGGCTTGCTCTGCTCTGCTTCTATGAGGTGAGAAATAAATACAGGGGGTAAGATAAACTGTACGTGCCTACTGAGAAAGAGGAGAGAGTATTTCATGTCTGCACGGAAATATTATTCAATCTAATAGTACCACTGCTAATACCACAAAAATAAATCAAATTATAAACTCCTGACTGAATTAATCACTCAAAACTAGTGATAAAGAGTTCTTTGAATTTGCCATTTAACCAAAACACTGAGACAGGATGTTCCAGAGTCTAAGATCTCTTCAAGAAGAAACATTTTCTTCTGTAGAAGCTGGATTAAGATGAGCTGATAGTGCAAACAGTGTCACTGGTTCTGAACCTGAATAAATGTATTCTCTACTGTAAATGGAAGCTGCTGAGTAATAGAGGAATATAACCATGCTGTAAGTAGATCTAAAGAACGCAAGCGCACACAAATTTTTTAATTAACTAAGAAAATGCCTCATCTAAAAAATAATCCAGGAGACTGCAGGAGGGATCTCACAACTGCATTCACTGCACTACAGAACATACCGTAAGGCCAAGACAAAGACAATACTCCAAGAAATCTGGCAGAGGGTGTTAAAGCAGCAGCCAAGCAGCTTAAATGATTATAAAATTCATATCTAGTATCTTAAAATTTGAACAGACTTCAAGGACTGATGAGAAAGGATGAAAAAAACTTTTGCTCATATCTGTGTTCAGTAGAAACAAATTATGAATGTGTTACGTTATGATCTAAAATTACATTGTATTTTCATCATTGTGGTCAACAAACAGAAATTGTCATCATTGCAGAAAAATGCAATGCATGTCAATAATCACAGTGTTCTACAGTTAGAGCTTAAATGCAGAGCAGGTCACAAATAGGAATGGGAAGTTGCGCTATTTTTGACAGAACTAATGTTTATATAGGTAATCTGCATCAGCTGATTAATTCACTGCTTTGGCCGATGATTATTTTACAACAAAAAATGAATAATGTGTGCAGTGGAGGCAGCACTGTCATACTCAGAGGGTGCTGTGGAACAGTGGAAGTCTGCCAATGCCGGATGTGAAATGTTACCTGAGGGGAAATGGTAAGACTAAAATTCACAGCTTTTAAAGCTCAGTATATTTCACTGACTGCCCTTATGTAATGTAACAAGCCTTGAACAAGCTGAACTACATAACAGGGCTTAAAACTATTATATGGGCATGCTCAGCCTCCACTGCTACTTCAGAGGAGCTGTGGTCATAAAGCTTTTATCAGATTTGTCATTTTGAATGGTTGTGGGATGAAAAGCAAGTATATCTATTAGAGACAACATAAAACTTCGCATTGAGATTTAGTTTCTTGTTGATACCTGGCAGCATTAATTTTTGCTCTTACTACGACTGGGGATCTGTTGATATTAAGCTAAACATACTATAGCTGCTGTAAAACGCCAACAACTTATCTGCAATATTTATCAGTCACTGGATGCCCAGTTCTGAATAACTGGCAAAAAACCCACATTGGTGGACCACTACAGAAAGGTTCCTAATAAAACAGCACTATGTAAACCACCCCAACTCTGCACCTCCCTACAATACCGAATCTGTCATGATCCTCCTGCTCCGGTGCTCTGGCTCATCAGTCAAATGAGGAACGGCTGTGCAGAGAGCACAGCTGGCAAGAATGGACAATCATTGCAGTATATAAGCCAGCCTTTCTACAGAGTTCACTGCCGGCTCATTGTTCCATGCTCCACGCTCTCACCTCCAAGCGCACGACGCACTTCGTTGGACCCTGCACATTGCTCCCCGTTGTCTTCACTCGGCTTTCTGGACTCAATCACCTTTGGACTTTTTATCTGTTTCCCTGCCCTCGTCATGTCTCCCTATTTGCTCCATCTGTTTGCCCGCTTCTGCCATTTCACCCTGGACAATTTGTAAGTCTCCCTTTCCCGGTAACTTAGTTCTGTTTTTCTGTTTAGTTAAATCGGCCTTCTGGTCCGCCCTTAGTTAGTTCTGTTAGTGATCTTATTCCTCCTGTATTTCCCTTCAGTTTTTGTTATTTTTAATTATTGTTTCTTAGTTTTGTATTCAGTCTTTTTGTTCGGTTTTGTATTAAATCCTTATTTAATATCACCCACCTGTCTGTGCCTGCTGCTTGGGTTCACACCTCTGAAACGTGACAGAATGAGCCGGCCACCCAAGAACCCAGCAGGCATTTCTGATTCTGATTTCCCCTCGACCCATGTCGATATTTTTTTTTAAGCTAGGGAGGCATTTAGTTATTTCAGGGGCCTCTATTCTCGTGTGGATAGATGGGAAAATGCCACTGGGCAGGCACACCGGGATGCAGCAGTATTGGAGGGACGCACATGGGCTGCAAGGAAACCAGGGTTAATTCCACACATTCCTTGCGACCTTCAGAAGTTCCTGAACGCCCCCCTGACTAACCTGCCCGGTTCCCCGAAACGCTTCTCTGACTGTTCCCCAGTTCCTGGCTCCCCGTTAGCCGTTGAGCCTGCCGCCACAAAGGCTGGTCGCCGAAGGGCACGGCTCAAAAAGACAAAGAAACTCCCCAATTCCTGTTCCTGAAGAGTGCTGCGCCACCTCACCTGCGGCGCTGGAGGGTCCCTGTGCCACCTCGCCCGCAGTGTCGGAGGGGCCTGATGCAGCCTCACATTTTGAGCGGGTCGATGCTGTCACTGTCCCCGAGCAGGTTGACACGTTTCATTTCCTGCCAAGGAGAGGCCCCGAGCCACTTTACTCCCTGCTGTGGAGAGGCCCCAAGCCACTTTACTCCCTGCTGTGGAGAGGCCCCGAGCCACTTTACTCCCTGTTGTGGAGAGGCCCCGTGCCGCCTCACTCCTGGCTGAAGAGCGGCCCCAAGCCGCCTCCCTCTCTCCCATTCCTGTGAGGGCCATCACCCCAACTCCTGTCCATATAGGGATCTTCGCCTTGTCTTCGGGTCATGGGGGGCCCATCGGCCCGCCTTCCGTCTCTGTGGGGCCCATCGGCCCGCCTTCGGCCCTCACGGGCCCTATAGCCTTTTCCGCAGCCTTGGAGGAGATCAACACTACCTTCACTGTAGCGCTAGAGGGGCTAAAGGCTCTCGCTGCAGCTCTGAAGAAGCAACAGGCTCTCGCTGCAGCTCTGAAGAAGCAACAGGCCAGTTCTGAAGGAGCAACAGGCTCCCGCCGCGGCTCTGAAGGAGCAACAGGCTCCCTCGGTAGCTTTAAGGAGGCGTCCCGCCTCCTCCATGTCCTTGCCGAGGCGTCCCGCCTCCTCTGTGTGCTTGCCAAGGCGTCCCGCCTCCTCCGTGTCCTTGCCGAGGCGATCCGCCTCTCCCGTGGCCTTGGTAGTGCGTCCTGCCTCCCCCACGGCATCCTTAAGGAGGCATAGCACCTCCGCCCAAGTCCTTAAGAGGCATAGCTCCTCCTCAACAATCTCGAGGGGATGTAGTACCTCTCTCCAACATCTGCCGAGACCTTGTACCACCTTTATATCGAGTGGTCCTCCTGCAGTGGCCACTTCAACACCCAATGGTTCCCCTGCAGGAGTGGTCTCCCCTGTTCTGTCCCTCCAGTCCTTTTTTGTCCCTCCAGTTCAGTCTGTCCCTCCAGTCCCGTCAGTCCCTCCTGTCCCTTCTGACCCTCCAGTCCACTCAGTCCAACGTAAGTCCAGTTCAGTTTTAGTCCAGTCCAGTACTAAACCAGTCCAGTTAATGTCCACTCCAGTCCTGCCCCTGGAGGGGCCTCCGACTCCAGTCCTGCCCCCGGCGCCGGCCCCAGCTCTGCCCCTGGAGGGGTCTCCGGCCCCGGTTTCAGCTCAACCAGTTGAGGGGTCTCCAATTCCAGTCCATCCCCCAGAGGGGTCTCCTGTCCTGCTTCCAGTTCGACCCCCGGAGGGGTTCCCTTGTCGCCGGTTTCCAGTCCGGCCACTGGCCCGACCCCCGGAGGGGTTCCCTCGTCGTCGGTTTCCAGTCCGGCCACCGGCCCGACCCCCGGAGGGGTTCCCTCGTCGCCGGTTCCCAGCCCGGCCCCCAGAGGGTCCCCGTCGATCCGGCTGCCGGTTCCCAGCCCAGCCCCCGGAGGGTCCCCGTCGATCCAGCTGCCGGTTCCCAGCCCGGCCCCCAGAGAGTTCCCGTCGATCCGGCTGCCGGCCCCCATCTTCGGATTTGATTTGTATTGTTTTGGTTTTGGAACTTGTAGTGTTTTGGCGTGCCTCAGAGCCGCTCCAGACTGATCTGGACATTTTGTGTTGGCCCTCCGGCCTGACCCCCTCCACCCACCCGACTGGTGTATTTTTGATCTTATTCCTCATGTATTTCCCTCCAGTTTTTGTTATTCTTAATTATTGTTTCTTAGTTTTGTATTCAGTCTTTTTGTTCGGTTTTGTATTAAATCCTTATTTAATATCACCCACCTGTCTGTGCCTGCTGCTTGGGTTCGCACCTCTGAAACATGACAGAATCATTGCATCAGTCTGGCTGGATCAGTCATATCAATGGTAGCACTTAGGCCTCGGAGCACTAACCTGGAGCCCTAAACATCATATGCAGTACATCAAAAACACCGTCAGAGACATGAAACACTGAGGAATCAAAGCCACTATGCTGAAAGCAGCATGACTGAGGCTGCCTGGTGACTTTAACGTGCAATAAGACAACCTTTTCAATAACTCTGAAAATAGTAGAGGCTCTATTTGCTGAAGACAGACTTGCAATTGCTAGAGGCAGATGATTCCTTTTTCTACCACTCATTAGGTGGTTAAATAAAACTGTATATTCAAACATTGCTCTCAGCAGCAAAGAGACAGCCAGTCAAATATCGTGGGTTTCCTTTGATTTCATCAGAAATGATTCGATCACAAATGTTTGCCGCAAAAGAACTGCACTGTTAAAACATAAATTATAATACGAGAAGACAGCAGTACTGAAGCTGGTCATGTATCCTACCTATTGTGTCATTTTATTCAGTATAGCATTAAAACCCTTAACTTTTAATCACAAAAGTTTTATTTAAAAACCAAAACTGAGCACATTATGACATGACTTGACACAAGTGCATATTCTGCATTGCATTCCATTGTGCTATGAGAGCTGTTCAGAGACAGTAATTGGCTCTCTTAATATTTTGTGTGCTGCTTTTGTGAAAACTGAAGAAAAAAGGCATTAAAGTTTCAATAAGTTGTCAAAATCCAAGCTAATTAAGCCAACAGTAGAGCCAAACCTTACTGTAGACGTTATTATGCAACTTTGGCTTTTTGTGCATTGTCATGACTAATTATGTCCTTGTATATTATAAATAATTAAGAACAGATAAATCACAGATAATAATGAACTACTCATTCTTTCTACTTGCATTACTAAATAATCACAGCCTCAGTATTTAATATTTATTATGATTTGTGCTATCAAATGCATTAGTGAAACAACTCTATCCTTTAAAACTCTGGGAAAGAAAAAAGTTTTAAACAGAGGAAGCAAGTGCTGAAAGACTGAAATTCTTTATAAATGTCCCCTAATGGTGCGGTTTATGTAACAATAAACATGCACAATGTTGATCTTAACAAATGCACACACATACATGCAACTTCAGCCTGTCAGGTCAAACTGACTGAGTGTGGACCTCAGCTGCTAGCTATTTAAGAAAATACAAACTAAACAAAGCCTTTTTTCCCCCTGTAATATAGAAGCAAAACTGCTTTTAAAATAGTTCTTTTAAAAATTGTTAAAAGTGGACCACCTGCTCTGTAGCCCAGCCCACTTTGATTGGTATAGATCATAGACTGTAGGAGAAGGTCTGCAGTTAGCATCAATCAAATATTTTATTTTAATACTACTTTTAGGTACATGCACGGATACCACCTACTTATCAAAGGCTGCAGTATCAAGAATTATGCATACTTAATTACATATATGTGGGCTTTAATCATGTTAAGAGTATCTTAAAGCAGTGTTCACAATTATATCACATCAGTTACCTTATTTTGTTTTTATTTTCCAACACTCACATTTAACTTTACTATATCAATAGAAAACAGAGGCAGCTTCTGGATCTAGAAAAAAATGGGCCAATAAGGAAGTGGCTTAAACTTATATTCTTTCTAATGGCCAGCAGAGGGCAACTCCGCTGGTTGCAAAAAGATATCCAATTGTATAGAATCATGAGAAAATAACCTGACTTCCAATTCGATCTATTACATTAGTAAACATTTTCCAAATATTTCTATGGTCTCAATCACTGGTTTCAAGTCTCCTTTAATAAGGCTTGATTTTGGAAATCTGTTCCCATTTAGAGCAAAATAGACAATAGAGCAGGGTGTGCTGTAGGTCTTTAGGTCAAATACACCCCTCTTCTTAAAATTCCAATTCAATAAAACCAAGATAGCGATGGTAAAATTCTAACACTAGGCTTCAAACTGGGTCAACAAACCACTGGATTAAGTCACTGTGGTCATATGTATCTTATAGTCCATTATTATTTGCACAATATTATTAAGAGCTGTAGGATGTGAAGGGGTATTAACTTTGAATCTTATAATAACGTGGATTACATCTAATAACTTAATTCACAACAAATTTGTTGTGTTTGTTCAACCCATTCTGAGAGCATTCATTTTGAAGTTAAACATGACAACACTGATTTGATCTTTTGTATTTAGATTTCCACACCGAGGTGCGAATAGCCCTCCATGCTATCTAAGATGAAACTTGTGTCATTAAATACTACCTGTAATTCAACACGGTGTAAATGCTGCAACACACACACACACACACACACACACACACACACACACACACACACACACACACACACACACACACACACACACACCGACCTGGAGGCTGAGTGTGGACGTGAGGAAACATCATGCATTAATCATGGTAAAACATCGTTTCTCGTTACAGTTTCACACGTTCTCGTCGCCTCAGGTCGTACTCTGACATCGCTGGGCTCAATCTGGGTGAGCACTTGATGTCATTTTTGAGCAAGGAGGCATGACTAAGAGAGTGAAAAAGTTCTTCCTGCCAAGACTTTTATGTGTAGATTTCATTGAAATTGTTTAACAGACTATAGACTGCATTATAGATTTTCCCACAGAGTTATCCATGAGAGAAATACCATGAACAACTGCCATAGCCAGAGAGCATGTTGATGCACCTGTATACTGTAACAATATTAAAACTACAGTGCACAGCAGGAAACCCCTAATGATCCATCCACCTTTCGCCTCAGCGGCTTTTTGCACTTTGCCATGCGTACATTAGTGGAGTCAACAGATGGACCTACCACAGAGTAGCTTTGCTGTTACAGCTGAGACACAGATCACAGTTTTCCATCACCGCGATGACTGCACAGCACAGAGCAGCCGTGTGATTTGCTTGACTTTCACGCGTCATTACTGACCATCAAAGTTCAGCTCTATTGTTCCCTGCCACTCTATTCTTAGCACTGTCTCTGTCAGCACAATGTCAAAGACTGCGGGCAGATTATAGAGGCATGCTAATGCTGATTAACAAACACTCATGGAAATACATGCAGCTCTGATTAGCAGTGCTCTGATTAGTCAAATGAATTCTTTACAAGGACACAAAATCTACAGCATATGGGACTGGGAAATCTCTTTGTCATGGTGGATAAAGTAAGAAAAGTGCTATTAAAAAGATTAGGCTGCTGCCCTTGGAGTACAAAAGTTGGCATTTTAAAATCACATCGTTTGTCCTTATATGGAATTCTGAACCATAAATTAAGCAGCAGGCCTTTGATACTTCACTAAGCAGCACTGTGAAACCAATCTAATGACTACTGTGTGACTGGTGAATCACAGCTATGGCAGTGGCTGTAGCACTGATATCAGCGCGGTTAGTAGAAGCATGTGGCCATAACAGATTTGAAACATCATTTTTTCAAAATGGGAGGGAGAGCGTGCTCTTTTAAATTTGGTACGCTTGCTCCTTGGCAGACAGAAGGCTTAGAAACAACTTGTGCAGAAAGTACTGAAGCGACAGCAAAAGACAGGAGGTGCCAATCAGGCAATCCAACTCTGAGAGAAGATCTGCTTCATATGCCCCTCAACAAACTCAAGATTCAAATTTTAAATGCCAAGCAGACTGGTTCTGGAAGTCTGTTGTGCTGCTCACAGCAAGTTTGCATTAATTATGTCAAGTACACATTTTGATGTGTTTTACCGTGTTTATGTTCCTTCAGTGATTGAATAAAGAATTAAAAGGTTTAGGAAATGACTGTATTTACTATTTTTTCATCAAATTCAGCTCTTGAAGTTACATGTACATTCAGTCAGATAGTACACATTATGAAATTCACATTTGACATGCTTCAAATCCAGTGTTTCCACCTAAATGCTATCACATAGGAAGTGAAAAAAAATATCTAAGAAGTATTTAAGTAGAGTGAAAAACACACTGCACAGATAAACATCACAACTCTCTGCTGTACTTTGGTGCCAGTATGTCCCTGAACAAACTCAAGATTCAAATTTAACGCCTAATCAGACTCGTTTTTGAAATGTTTGTTGCACTACTCTCAGTAGGTTTATGTTAACAATATCAAGTACACATCATGATGTGTTTTGTCGAGTTTATTACTTCAGTAAATGTACAACCCACACAAGAAAGAAGAGAAGAAGCAGTGGAATTTGATGTGCACAATGTAAGGCGGAAAGATTCTATTGAGCAAAAGTGTTATTTTCTAAGGGACTATACAAAAAGGGCAAACAAATAATCTAAAATAATGTATTCACTTAAAATATTTATACTCTTCCTCTGCGTAATGCCTTTCTCAGGCATGATGCTCTTGATGTGATAAGACATGATGCCCATACAAAACAATCGACTCCCCAAATGCTTCATTGAACTATTACCCGCTCAGGTAGAAAACTGAACAGTGTCACAGTACTTTAGAACACTGGAACTAGCTGGTTGAGGGGTAAATACTACATCCCCGGTGAAGGTATGATGAGATTATGAACTCTGCTCATGTAACACAAAGGACCTCATCTTACCTTTTCCCATTCCTGCACTAATCTACTGTATAAATCCGGTTGGTGCTCCAGTACAGCACACTGACTCACTGTAAAGAAGAAGGCACACTTTGTACTGTAACACGTGCTCAAATAAGACCACTCTCTCTCATAATAAAGCTCCAACTCTGGTTTTATACCGTTCACTAGGAAGGGAAGTCATTTACTGTAAAATGGCTTCATGTAAACGCAGTGGGAGGATTATTTTTGGCCATGAGTCATTCATTACAAACCTAAATGTTATAGTAACAGCTTCAAAGCCGAAAGACTATCTCAAGGCTTCCTCGCAGCAAACTTTACCATGCAGCTAACCAATACAGAACTTTTTATCCCCCGCCTCCACGAAGTGAAAAAGGGGGATATAGGTTAGGCCTCTGTCCGTCCGTCCGTCCGTCCGTCCGTCCGAGATGAAGGGGACAGCTTTTCTCGGAAACTATTACAGCTAGGATTACGAAATTTAGAGTGTAGCTTCACACCATGGACACCTTGATCAAGTTCGAAAATGTGACCTGTGCGATAATATTTAACAGAGTTATGGCCCTTGATCACTATTTTGGATACAGACTCATAGACATCACATGTGGCAGGGGATATTGATGACCATGTCGTCTTGTTTAATCAGACTTGGCAAGCAATCGTATGTCTCACAGTTCTCATCAAAAAAAGAGGGCTGCCTCCTCCTTCTCTTGAGAGACTTTCTGTACTGATCAAAACCCATGCTTTCATCTCTTATTTAGACACCCTGCCTTCTAAAAATAACCTTGACACACTATGGAAACAGGCACTCTCTTTGATGAAGTATCGTATGTAGTATTGTGAGAGGTTGCAGGAGAGATGCATCATAGCTAATTGCGAGTCAAAACGGAGATGAAGGGAAGTTTAGACAAATTTGGGCAAATTAAAACAACCTCAGATTGCTTCAAAAGTACCGTATTTTAGTTGAGGGTGCGTAATACTAGGTATTCTGTGATTGATGAGTGCTGATCAGACCGTACCAAAATCTGTTTTGAACAAGTTTGTGGCAAAAACTAGGTCATAGTGCTGAGGACTCATACTAAATTTTGTATCTCTAACCTACTCTAGGCTCAGGATTTCCATGCAGCAGGTCACATCATTACTGAAACAGAAGCTCCCCAAATTAGACACACTGGTTCACTAATTGGCACTGATGCCATGCTCAATAAATTCTCAGTGCATATTCTTTAGGATAAACAGAAGAAAATGAAAAGGGAAAAGGGAAAGCAGCAGCTTTTACAGTGTGATCAGTGTAAGGCTTAAGGAGCTCTAATAAATGCAAAATTACTATAAACAAACATGTACTTTCTGCATCTCTGAGTTTTGCAAATGACATAATTCTGAAAACTGCAAAAGATGACGGCCATCAATGAGTACTGGTGCAGTTTGCAGCCAAGGGTGAATTTGACATGATGAGAGCCACTGAGCACCCACACCTTCGAGTATGAGGCCAAGATTGTATGGCAGAAACTAACAGATTGCTCTGTCTCAATTTCAAGTAAGTTTCTGCCCCCAAATAAAGACATTTGAGTACCTTGAGACATTGAGTGTGAGATGGACAGACAGATTGGGGCATCATCAGCGGTAATGAGGACATTGTACCAGACCATCATAGTGGTGAAGGAGCTAAGAGAGAAGGCAAAGCTCTCAATGTACCAGCTGATCCAAGTTACAACCCCTGTCCATGGTCATGAGGTCTGGGTAGTGACTGAAAGAATGAGGTTGTCGATGTAAGTGTTCGAAATGGGTTTCCTACGTAGGGTGCCTGGGCTCAGCCTTATAGATAAGGTGATGGCATGTGGAAGGACCTCAGAGCGGAGTTGATGCTAACTTAAAGGAGCTACCTGAGGTGGTTCAGGTATCTGATTAGGATGCCTCCTGTATGACTTCCTTTGGGGGTTTTCCACATACTCCAAAGTGGAAAGACAAACCAGAGAAGACCAAGAATTTGCTAAAGGCGTTACGTAACTTATCTGTCCTAGGAGTGCCAGGGGTTCCCCCAGGAGGAACTGGAAAATGGATCCCTGAAAGCCCTGCTTAGCTTGCTGCCACTGTGACCCAACCCCAGATTACAGAGGAAAATGGATTGATCGATGAATAGATTAAAAAAAAACCTGTGCTTGCGCTAGCCATTCGCCACTTCGCCATAGGCGAAGCCTTCCTCAGTATGGCGAAGCCATTTTTAGCATGTTTAGCCACGGTGGCAAAGCTAATTTTGCCAAATAAATGTGAAAAAAGGGTTAACTTACAACTTTTTCGTAATTTGCCTAGCGATAATCAAAGAAAATAACAAACCTCGTCTCCTTTACTGAAGAGCGCTACCAAGTATAACCAGAACAACCCGAATGCTTCCGATCATTACATAATCGATGCACACTGTCACGTGTCTCGTCTCAGCCAATCAGAAAAAAGGATTCGGATTACAGCTCTCGCTCTCTGCACCTGGCTTACTCCATTTCCACCAACACCCCTCCCCCTTTGCCACACACACACACACACACACACACACACACACACACACACACACACACACACACACACACACACACACACACACACACACCTCATCCCCAATCCTCTGGTCCTTGTGCATCCCAACTTGTTAACCCATGCGTTTTTTTCTTCCTGTATTATTGCTATTCAGGCCTTCAGCTGCTACTTGGCTGGCAATTACTTGATCATTTCATTCTTTTTGAATCTGTCCATTACTTTCTCAATTGAATGATTAATTATTTGTTCTATAAACAGTCAGAACAGGGTGAAAAACATATATTGTATCAGTATTTCCGAAAGCCCAAGATGATGTCCTCAACTGTCTTGTCTTTTGTCCACAACTTCGCATGCCGCAGTACAGATAGTGAAAAGGTGTGGCTAAATGTGGCTAAACAAAATTCTAGCACTTTAGCCACAGTGGCTAGAGACAAATTTTCCCTAGTGCAAGCACAGAAAACAGTCAATGAAATAAAGAGAAATCAAACTAGAAGTTTTGGAATTTTCTCTCAAGCCACCAAAAATACTAATAGTTGTTTCTTAACAGCATTTCAACCTAAATAATGTCAACATTTGTCTTAATTAAATCAGATTCAGGCTGTTAAGTTTTAGTTTTAGGACAAGAATTAGAAGCCATTAAATGACACTAGCTAATGAAGCACTGATGAGACATTCCATTTGGATCGGTCATGCTATACTGCCTCTTACATTTGGTGTTGTTAGTAAGAATGATGTGTCTGTGTAGCCAGATTTCCATCTGGTTGTGCTGAAACTGTACTCATGCTCCCCAAAACTGCTAAAATTATTGTGTAGTCTGGAGGGTCTGAACAAATCAGACCTGTCCTTGCTGGTACATAACATCTTGAAAAACACTGTAAAGTACCTGTGCCCATGTCATTAGAAAATCCGCTTTTAAATAAACCGTTATAAATTTGAAATGAAATCAAAATCAGCAGGTAGTGTTGCTTTTAGAGCTAAAGCAGTCATAATAGGAGAAGATCTGAGACTTTTTAGATCCTCGCCCACAGATAATTTGAACAACTTAAACTTATTAAAGCTTCCTCATTAACAGCAAATCATTGAAACTGCTTTGGCTGCAGGCAGATTGCTATTAATATTTTAATGTTTTATAAGAATTGATTGGCTTTGTTTTCCTAGTCAGGTACTCCAGCTGATGGTTTGAATCCCTTTAAAGCCTCAGTTTTCGACGAGAAGACAAGAATACCGCAATCTGTTTTTAACTGATTATTCTTAAACTCTGACAAAGAAAGTCCTTTAAACAGATATCCGTTATGGAATCCATGTCTAAACCCACACAGAGTGTTCAAACGGGGAAGTCCAGATCACAAACCTACATATTCTATAGAAGCAAGGCACTTACACAGACACAATAATCCCATAACCTACAACAGTCATATCAGCATAGGTTAACCAGTGCAGTGCACACCCAAAATATCTGAACTTGTTAACCACAATGGAAAAAATGTGCCTCTGCATCTTGAACATCAACACTGAAAGATCATATTTAAGATCATATTTAAGATAAGCAGAATGATCTGTTAGAATAGAAATACTTTATTAATCCCCGAGGGGAAATAGGTAATTTTAAACATAGAAGACACAACTGCGGCAGAGTATATGAAATTGATTATAGGTTGTAAGCCGAGACAATAGGTTTACAAGCCACTCTTTGATAAGTCAAGCTACAAAAAAATATAACTTACAGTATCAACAATGTCAAAAAAAATAACTCTAAAACTTCTGAGGAAAACACAACTGTGAGCAACAGCACTGTCTCTTCACCAACTGTCATTTCCTGTGGGGTTAAGCTGCACTTTCCCAGGCCTGACAACCAAAAACAGCTGAGAGAAGAGACGCTGTCGGAAACTGGGAGACATGAGAGTGTGAGAAGCATTTAAAGTGTTCTGATTCAGAAAGAGCTGGCTAAAGCAATGCTTGCCAAGAGTTAAGCATTATAATTGCGCCTGTTGGGTGCATATTGTTGTTTTCCTGTCAGTGAGATAAAGATCTTTTCATTATTGGCAAAATACACTAATTAGTAATAGATCTGTTTGTTGGATGTGCAAAGGCGACAGGACAGGTTTTTGAGATGTCGCAGTCACTGTGCCTTTTGAGAAATAACAACAACTGTAGTGTTTTTCACTTTCTGAGGTGTTATGCAGTACATGTGTTCATAATAATTCAGCGTGCAATAAATAAGTTGTTAAAAAGTTTCCACCGTTTGTGCTAAGCTAGGATAAACAAATCACAGGGCTTTGAGGTGAGGTTGAAAGGATAATTGAGACAATATTCTCATTTGAGTTTGACTAAGAGGCCAGTCTGAACTATTCCTTTGATGAACAGCGTTTGCAGTTTCTCTTATAGCTTCAAAAGTCAAATATTTGTACTATGAAATTAAAATGTCACAACCTATAAATTCAAGTTATTATTCCTCAGAAAACAAAGAATTAGGCACATGCAAAAATGTGCATACACGCACACATACACTGAACAAGATCCTGCTGCGACACTTGGGGATAATCTGCACATTCAGCTTTAGGCCCCCTGAAGAGTTTTTCTCCCTGCATGCTGTGCTGCATGTGCACAACGCAGCAGACGTCCTCTCGAACAGCTGGACAGTCACGGTCACATTATAAAACCAACCAACCAAGGATCTGTGTCTGTTAAAGTCACCGTGCTTCATTGTCTTCAATGCAGACACCAAGGTCTGAACAATTTCCTTCCCTGAGTCTTACTATAGCTCAGATGACTTTATGTGCAGCATATATGCTACACTGTACAGCTGCTAACTGCTGAAAGTTATTACCTTAAAATGTATATACCAGCTTCCAATGTACATTCAACAGCACTAGCGCCCCCAGGGGGTGCAGCAGTACATCACCAGAAATAAAGAAATTATTTAAATGTCACTCATAGACTAATTTCTGGCGCATAAAGATGACTATGAATGACTAAAACAGGCTGAACTTTTCTTTAATAGAAATAAGCGGAGCTATTTGGTAGAATGATTTGGTGACAGTAAATTAAAACTATTGCAAATGCACACAAAGGAAACGACTGGAAACACGTCCTGTGTTTTCACTGTGAAGTGACTCAGCTCCTTTTCATCTACATCTCCTTCGTAACGCCACTGCTTTGTCAGCTCCTAGAAAGTTTGTGTTTGCTTCACTCAACCAAACTCTCACAACAACAGGCCGCAGTAAACAAGCTGGGGATGTCCAAAGGAAATGCATGGGAAAAAAGGGACAGTTTCTGTTTACTGTGGACTAAATTACTCAGAACTACATTGTGAAAAAGAAGTTGTCACAAACTGCTGGATGGAGCTGAGGAAAAAGCATTTGATAAAAAGGTTACTTATCCCTTCTTGTTTCTTGTATTTCTTTTGTTTCTTGTTCAGCAAAGTAACTGTTGAAGGCGATGTCAAGGTTAAAACACAGAACAACAGCAACCATTGTGTAGGTGGGCTGCATGTATCAAGATACGGCCTTGTGAAAGCAGTACAACCACGCGTTTTTTAAGCCTGATTCAACAGACAGAAGTTTATAGCTTAAATAACAAAATGAATTATGAATGAAACAATCTAAAAAGTCGCAGAAAATTTAAACTTTTTAAAAAGATAATGTCAATAGCAGATGTCTCCAGATTGTGTATTTTAAGTTTCAGTTCAAAATGCTCCACAGATTGTTAATTCTACCATGTCAATAATACACCTGGTTCTGGCCCTGTTCCAAACATGCCGTTTCAGTGTTCGTAGGTTTATATCTAACTGAACAGCTGCCCACACTTCTTCAGGAAGAGGGCTACAGACACACTGCATGTACAGTGCCTTGTGAAAGTATTCGGCCCCCTTGAACTTTTCAACCTTTCGCCACATTTCAGGCTTCAAACATAAAGATATGAAATTTTAATTTTTTGTCAAGAATCAACAACAATTGGGACACAATTGTGAAGTGGAATGAAATTTATTGGATATTTTAAACTTTTTTTAACAAATAAAAACTGAAAAGTGGGGTGTGCAATATTATTCGGCCCCTTTACTTTCAGTGCAGCAAACTCACTCCAGAAGTTCAGTGAGGATCTCTGAATGATCCAATGTTGTCCTAAATGACTGATGATGATAAATAGAATCCACCTGTGTGTAATCAAGTCTCCGTATAAATGCACCTGCTCTGTGATAGTCTCAGGGTTCTGTTTAAAGTGCAGAGAGCATCATGAAGACCAAGGAACACACCAGGCAGGTCCGAGATACTGTTGTGGAGAAGTTTAAAGCCGGATTTGGATACAAAAAGATTTCCCAAACTTTAAACATCTCAAGGAGCACTGTGCAAGCAATCATATTGAAATGGAAGGAGTATCAGACCACTGCAAATCTACCAAGACCCGGCCGTCCCTCTAAACTTTCACCTCGAACAAGGAGAAGACCGATCAGAGATGCAGCCAAGAGGCCCATGATCACTCTGGATGAACTGCAGAGATCTACAGCTGAGGTGGGAGAGTCTGTCCATAGGACAACAATCAGTCATACACTGCACAAATCTGACCTTTATGGAAGAGTGGCAAGAAGAAAGCCATTTCTCAAAGATATCCATAAAAAGTCTGGTTTGAAGTTTGCCACAAGCCACCTGGGAGACACACCAAACATGTGGAAGAAGGTGCTCTGGTCAGACGAAACCAAAATCGAACTTTTTGGCTACAATGCAAAACGATATGTTTGGCGTAAAAGCAACACAGCTCATCACCCTGAACACACCATCCCCACTGTCAAACATGGTGGTGGCAGCCTCATGGTTTGGGCCTGCTTTTCTTCAGCAGGGACAGGGAAGATGGTTAAAATTAATGGGAAGATGAATGGAGCCAAACACAGGAGCATTCTGGAAGAAAACCTGTTGGAGTCTGCAAAAGACCTGAGACTGGGACGGAGATTTATCTTCCAACAGGACAATGATCCAAAACATAAAGCCAAATCTACAATGGAATGGTTGACAAATAAACGTATCCAGGTGTTAGAATGGCCAAGTCAAAGTCCAGACCTGAATCCAATCGAGAATCTGTGGGCAGAGCTGAAGACTGCTGTTCACAAACGCTCTCCATCCAACTTCACTGAGCTCGAGCTGTTTTGCAAGGAAGAATGGGCAAGAATTTCAGTCTCTCGATGTGCAAAACTGATAGAGACATACCCCAAGCGACTTGCAGCTGTAATTGCAGCAAAAGGTGGTGCTACAAAGTATTAATGCAAGGGGGCCGAATAATATTGCACGCCCCACTTTTCAGGTTTTTATTTGTTAAAAAAGTTTAAAATATCCAATAAATTTCATTCCACTTCACGATTGTGTCCCAATTGTTGTTGATTCTTGACAAAAAATTAAAATTTTATATCTTTATATTTGAAGCCTGAAATGTGGCGAAAGTTTGAAAAGTTCAAGGAGGCCGAATACTTTCACAAGGCACTGTACTTTGTTTAGTGGGTGATAGTTTCACATAGTCAGATGACATGGTTTGCTACAGGACAAATTTGTTTTTAAACCAATTACAAAAATACCGGCTGAAGTTAAGGGAAGAATGCAGTGACAATGTTCTTCATAAATAATGACAGGGCATTTGCTTTGGTGGAACATTTACACGAAGGCAGTTGAGCCCTGTCATGAAAATGACTGATTAACCATGAAGAAATGACAGGGCTGTCTTACGACTTAATTTTTAGTGTAGCAAGTCGTTAGCGTGGAGGGTGTCGTAGTTTCCCATACTGAAGGGCTTTCAGAAAAGGGTAACGTAGATAGTGGAAGGAGAGGAGAAAGCCACATGGAAAGGACAACCAATTGAAGAATTGTACCGTACCACTGTGGACTTCAAAGTGGACCCACATGTGGTTCCATTCATACAAAAACAGTTACACATTGGTTACCTACATGGACAATTACATTGCACTTCATATTACACGGAAATAAAAAAAAAGGTTCAGATTTTTGACTAATTAGTCTCAGCTATAATGTGCGCCTGACTCTTTGCTGTTACATGAAATAGTGAGGTAAGCTACTAATGCTGTAATCAGATGTTACACTGAGACTTAAAAATAGCGTCCTAGTTTATCACAACCTTTATGAGCACTTGTACACTGGCCTCAAGTCCTTTGGCCTCATCAAAGTCTTTATCACGGTGCTCCTTTCCTCGCTACACTCCCACAATACTCTCTGCTCGCCAACATGGAAGTGATCACCTCCTTGGGTCAATCACTTTGAAAAGTAAGAGAATTTACAATACTGAAGGTTGAAATATCAAGGTAAATATTAGGTGTTAGCAGATACTAAACATTAAATGACTCAGACTGTATCAGCTGGAAAAGTAAAAATAACTTTTTGAGACACCATTAGTGATAAGTATCACTTGTTTTCCTGTTGCAGTCTTGCAGTGCAGACAATACATACATTTTGCTTGCACATTCATGTCTACAAATATCATCTGCATCCAGAAGACATTTAGGGATCTTTACAGACATGGGTGGACGACAACATTTCTGTCACACTTACCATTGCAGATCAGCAGACGGAAAGCATGAATTGTTCCTGAAGTGAGTGGCCAAGAGGAGCCGTGACATCGCAACAGGTTGCAAATCTGAGGTGCACTTCTATATCTTTAGGGGAAGTAAAGAAACACTAGGACGGTAGTTTCTCCTCTTTTGTGGGACTGTAGGCTCCCAGGGGACACAAAAAGTATGTTCTAAAGTGATGAAAAACTGGATTTTGCATAATGTGGCCCTGTCTTCAATTTTCACTTCTATGAATTAGGCTACATACAGCGGAAGCATCACAACTATCACATGGTAACGTGAGAAGATGATCTCACAAAGTAAAAACACAGACAGGAACAGTCGGGGATCGAACCTGCGACTGATACACAAACGTGCTCACAACCTTACACAAGTTATTTTATTATTGGGACAACTAACAAAGGTTTGGTTGAAAGTTAACACAGCACGTGGATGTTTGAACAGTCGTGGTCTATATGTGTTTACTTTCACACTAAAGCCTAATAAAAATGTGTCCCACACACACAGCAGCATCTGTGTGAGACAGGCAGCAGGAACTGAAGCCACAGCAAGTGCATTACTGGAGCGCTTAGCTCACAGCGATGCAGGAAATTACAGGCTGCATTCACTCCGAATTACAGCAACAATCTGTTTACTGTGAACAAATCAATACACTGTTGACACGCTCTTAAAAACGTCGACATGAAACTTGTAAATCAACGTCGCACGACAAGTTCTTGAGTTGAACTTACCGACTAAACTGACGTCGTTGCAGGTGGCGCATTTCAAACTCAAAGCTAAACGTTAAAGCCGACAGCGCAGCTTCATCAAAGCAGTGAACGTCGGGGGAAAAAAACCGATAAAAGTCTGACATGGTTCATACCTTCGAGTCGCCGTCGAACAACTTCCACTAACTTCCAGCGGACTCAGGAGCAGAAGCTTCACAGACAGGACTCCTCCATGCTGACAGGTCCGGTAAATCCGCTCCGGTCTGACGCTTTGTTTGCGCGGCCGAACAACAAACTCAAATCAGTGCATCTTGGAGGCGGAGACCCGTTACTTCACGGATGAGAGCCGCAGAGAGCAGACCACTAAGCGGTGACCTATCAGTGTCTGGCCAAACACCACTAATGACCTCCCTTCTTTTAACCTCTTCGTGGTCCGAGAGCTGCTCCTTCCAGACCTGCTGTTTTTGTTCCCCTCGATCTGTGATGTTGTTCATCCATTTATGCAATAAATACACAACAGAAATATCCTCCAAACTGTTTCACCACAAAAACCAGCAACAATTAAAAGCATTAATTAGATATTTTTGGTCAACATACAGCATCTCTAAGTGATATATACTGTATCCAAACATTTGCAGCACTCTTTATAGTCACTACATTATGTAGTGCAAGTTTATAACTAGTTTAGAGGATTGTGTTACCTTTATGATCATATCATTTCAGATTTGAAGTGGCTTGTTCAACTCCGATCAACAGATAAAGTATCTCCTAACCCAAAACATTGCATAAGGATTAACTTCTGTCTTTAAGACACATCCAAATCACAAATGATACATAAATACTCTGTGAGAATCAAAAAGTTTGAATCGATTCTATCACTATATGCTGTACATATTTGTGCTGTGTGTTCAGGGTTCAGCTTTTCTAGTATCCATATGTAACATCAACACAAAAGAGCACTCGATGCATCTCGGCTAATGCGGTTACACAATAATACATGTCCAAGAAGCGTGAACGCTTTAAGTGATCTCACAGTGGATGGTAAACAAAGAAACACATTCAGGCTGGATAGTAACTGCATCACACAGCACTATGTATTATAGTTCATGTTCATATGTGTAGTATATCAAAAATAAACATAATTTAGTCTTACTGTGTGTGCATAGATGATAAACGGATGTATATGCAAAGTCATTGTATTTAATATTTTTACTCATCAAATTAAATTCTTGCACTTGCAGTTATATGTAGTCCAGCAGGAAAACATACATCACAAAATGCACACTTGGCATGCTCAGTTTTTACAAAAGAAGAGCAAAAAAGACATTAAACAGGTAAACACCACATCTCCACTTTTTATCTTTATGGCTGCACAATTAAAGGGACCACCAGCAGGGAGCTACACTCACTGAGACTTTCTCCAGACATCATTAAAACTTTCCAACACACCGCTCTGTGTTTTTATTATGGAACAGACAATGCTGACTTTCACATATGCCGTTTTTTTTTATTTACTTCCATCATTCTGTCAATAACAACCTTCCAATGGCCAGTTCATCCAACAACATCCACAGTCCGTAATTGCTCTACCGGTTTATGTTCACACACAATGTATGAGACTTGAAGATGTCATTTTCACACTAATGGATGAATCCAAGTTTCATTTCATCCTTTCCAGCAGTCAAGAAACCCTTCATCAGTGACTGACCAGTTTCAAAAGACAGCACAAAGACGGACGATTACGGTGATTTATGGCTCAGATCATGAGGTCTGACCTTCTCTGCCTCTTTGGGAACAAAGGATTAAAGGTTACAGACAAACAATGTGGGCAGCTTGTCTGCCAGTGTGTGCATGTGTGTTTATGTATTTGTGTGGTTCCACGCATCCCTCTTGGAGTGTGACTTTTTCTGAGGCCTTGTGCACGCAGCATGCAAAAGACTGTTGTCTGGCAGAAACAACTTGCCTCTTGGATTCTATGGAGAGCCTGAACAATGTTTCTATTGATTGCAAAGTGACAAAGACAAAGGCAGAGAGAAAAAAAGAGACAGACAGTCCAACAGATGAGACAGAGGCAGATCTACAGTTACTATCTGATTACAATCAACATCATTCACTGTCAAAAAAAGACTTTTTACGAGGGAAAAAAAGACTTCTGGGAAAGCTGACTGAAGCATCCAATCTGTCAGTTTTCTGATCAAGCCACAAACGGCCTACATGGGATTTCATTGACACTGATATTTTATGTGACTGAATTTAATATATTAAGCAAACCCGCCCCCCCCCCCCCCCCCCAAGTCTACAAAAAGGGATTCATTGCAATCATATATAATTTTGCATTCCTAGGATTTCCAAGATCTTCTCATACATGTGCAACGAGTCTTCCTATTTATGGAAAACACGACAACTGACATTCATGTATGCAGCTTTCTGTATACAACATAAGACTGGATAAAGCTGACTCCAGTTAACATTTAGAGTCTGACAAGCATGAAGCTTTGGCAGCTAATGGATTTTCACACTTGCATGGAGGCAATTACAACAGTTAGCAGTGACCCCTGAGGGTAATGAGATTAAGATTAAGATGAGATAAATGTGACATGTACAACAAAGTGTATCAGATATTTGACTTTGCGCAGCTATATGCAGCAAATGAAGTTATTTGTAGCTTTCGGGCTCTTAATAAACTGCTAAAAGGGCAGATTAGCATTTCTTCAGGGATACATACATTTTAACAACAACAAATTAATACCTGCCCATCTGCAAAATTAAAAATAATTAACCACTAACCTCATCTGAGTGATGACAGCAGCTCTGAGTGACTGCGTAAACAGCTTGATTTATAAGTGGGCGAGCAGCAATCATTCTTAGAGGAACAATGTAAATGTAAAGAAAATTATTCCCGCTCAGATTTATAACTAAATGTCTTTCCTGCTTCTCCTCTAACCATTGTCCATGTCTGTCTGCAAGGGAGTAAATGGATGCATGTGTGAGAGAAAGGTACAATGCCCCCTTTCTTAAGTAGGGGCCTGAAATAGCTACTGTTTGATAAGACTACATATATATATATATACAGTGAAAGGGTCCTGTTACAATGAGTGCCCTGAAGAAATCGCCTTAGGTGCTGTTGTTGTAATGTGCAGCCACTGAGAGTAATTCATGGCACACACTCAGTGACTACTCTGCCATTCACAGACACGACGTTCCTGCCAACTGGACAAATGATGAATACATAAAATCCCAGCTCAGTTACCCATAAGCCCACATGCACTGAGTGGCTGCACTGCCTTTGCATATAAATAAGTTGGACAAATAAGTCAGCGGCTGTGTCTGAAGTAGTCCATGCTTACTGCCATTTACCCACTGCCATTTCATCTCTGAATTCTGTGTGGTGACATAAGTGCACTGCATAGGGCTCTAAAAATTACAAATATATATTTTTAAAAGTGGTATGCACAGGGTGTACAGTAGACTACTACAAGTCTACAGCAATATCTCACATTTTATCAACACATTTAGTGTCCCAAATGAAGAAAATACTGAGTGTTTATTTCACGAATGACCGAGGGAACACTGATTTTTTTCCCCACAGTCTGTATATGTTTTGATGAGCATCGATCTATTAAAAAGCAGTTTTACATTTCATGTAAAAACCTTAGCAGACAGGCCTTGCGTGATTATTCCATGTTGAATAAAGATCATATAGTTAAGCAAATTTAAAAATCCTTCAGCAAAAGAGTGACTGATTACCATTATGCAGACTAAAATCAGGTTTTGACAGAGCTCTTTGGAAGTGTCTGGGAAGAAGATGTTATACCTAGAGACTGGCATAAAGGCTTAATAGTGAAGCTTCCAAAGAAGGGAGATCTAAGCAACTGCGATAATTGGAGGGGTATAACACTATTATCTATTCCAAACAAGGTTTTCTGCAAAGTGCTGCTGGGCCATATTGAAGAAGCTATCGCTGCTAAGCTGAGAGACGAACAAGCTGGATTTCGGAGGGGAAGGGGATGTATAGACCATATCTTTACGCTTCGTAACATCATAGAGCAGTGTGTGGAATGCAACACCCCACTTCACCTAAACTTCATTGATTTCAAGAAAGCGTTTGACAGCGTGTACAGGGAAGGCTTGTGGAAGATTCTAAGTCACTATGGACTTCCCCCTAAAATCATATCAATTATCCGAAAGTTCTACGAGCATTTTGAATGCAGAGCGATCCTTAACAACTCAATGTCTGAACCATTTTCTGTGGAGTCTGGAGTAAGGCAAGGGTGCATATTATCCCCGATACTGTTTGTAACCATCATCGACTGGGTCATGAGAAACACGACCTCGGATAAGCCAAGAGGGATACAGTGGACATTGTTTAACCAATTGGAGGATCTCAATTACGCAGATGATATAGTCCTGATGTCAACTAATGGTAAGCATCTGCAGGAAAAAACAACAAGGTTGCAGACGTATGCCAAACAGATTGGACTGTATATTAATAAGATCAAGACCAAGGGGATGCACATCAACTCAACACCACAAAACCCACTTTCCATAGACGGCGAAACTAGACACCATAGATGATTTTACATACTAAGGAAGTTGCGTTAGTAAAGATGGTGGTGCTCAGAAGGACATTATAGCCAGACTTGGAAAAGCCAGAAGTGCTTTTAGCAGACTAACACCAATCTGGAAGTCGAAGCAGTACAGCCTAAATACCAAAGTCAAGCTTTATAATAGCAATGTTAAAACAGTCCCAGATAGCAAACTATGGGTGAATCAATGTTGAATCTATGTTGAGACCTAACGTCGAAATTATACAGAAAGTGCAAAGTTGATAAAATGTTGAGTCAACGTTTGCTTACATAGATTACATGTTTGCAAATATAGATTCAACATTAATTAAACACTGACCTGTCAAACATTTTAATTAAACCAAAATACAATGTAGATTCAATGATATCTTTTAAACACAAACTTCAATGTTGACAAAATGTTGTTGAATCAACATTGATCCAACCATCAGTCTTCAACCGTAACCAAAATTCAACCTTCTTAACCCTAATTCAACATTGATTTAACATCTTTTGCTATCTGGATAAAGTGTGATTTATGGTTGAAAAAAAGCAAACGTTGACTCAACATTTTATCAACCTTGCACTTTCTGTATAATTTCGACGTTAGGTCTCAACATAGATTCAATATTGATTCACCCATAGTTTGCTATCTGGGGTGCTACTGTATGGCTCCGAATGCTGGAGAGTTGTAAAGCAAGATATGGCGAAAGTGGAGGTTTTTCACAATGGATGCTTAAGGAGGATGTGTAACATTTTCTGGCTGGAGAAAATCTCGAACAAAGAGCTATACGATAAAACAGGATGCTGCAGTGTTCTAATGGAGATGCAGAAGTGGAGGCTGAGTTGGTGTGGACATGTTTTTAGAATGCCAAATAAACGAATACCTCACACAGCACTTAGGTGGAAACCAACAGGACGAAGGAAGCCAGGCAGACCGAAGACCACCTGGAGAAGGACAATCGAGAGTAAACTAAAGGAGATGGGTTTTTCTTGGGAGGAGGCAAATATGGAATAAATTTCCTATCATAATTCAAGAGCATTTTAAATTGATTTGAGGTCAGCATTTATCGATTTCATTCTCAGATTTCGTGATATTGTCTCTCAGAACTCTGCTCTCGCGCTCAAATTTGCTCTGCGCATGCTCAAACTGTGTCCTCACACTCGGTTACGATGCTGCTCGCGCAGATTTCTTGCGCTCAAACTCAAACTCTTCCTCTTGCTCTCACAGAACTTCTGTTCACGGATCTCTGCTCTGCTCTCGGATTTTTTGTGTATCAACGCTGTCAACCAATAGAAGGCCAGCTAGCTTTGACCAATCACATTATCCCTGTTTGTATACAGGTGCGTTCGCTGTTTTTCCGAGGAGCGTCACATACGGGCAGGCACTCTTTCAGCAGGTTTCATCCACTCCCTACCTCCGGGGCTGTAATAAATGTGATTTCTTTTATTTTTTTGACCACTGTTGGAATAAAATATCATTCAATATATGCAACAGCGTCCGAGCTTCTCACTGAAATGGCTATATTGTATAATAATAGCGGCATTGAACACTGCTCTTTGAGGTGTGCTGGTGGAGAAAACAATGTCACCATCCTGAAGCTAGCGGGACTACATACTTGATACTTCACACAGCAGCAGCAGAGGTGCAGATGTTGTAGCTGAGAAAGTTTGGAGGTTGCCACTTCTTGCATTCCCAAAATAGTAGGGGAGTCAGATTTTGTTAAGTGACCCAATCTGACTCCGGATTTGATTTCGTATCATACAGTCTGCACCGTTAACTCAATCTGCATATTTCTGTTAAAGTCCTAGTTTTGAAATAGTCTGTCTGAAGACATGAATGAGGGTTTCGGCAGCTGACAAGGAGAGGAAGGGGCGGAGACGGGCGATTTTGTGGAGGTGGAAAAAAGCGGTTTTGGTGATCTGCTTAATGTGGGGTTCAAAAGTGATGTTGGTGTCAAATGTCACACCAAAATTGCGGATGTGAGCAGAAGGGGACAGGGTGGTGTGATCAATGGCGATGGGGGAGTGGGGAAATGGTGTAAGTGATTTGGGTCCAACAATGATAAGGTCGGTCTTGTCGCAGTTTAACAGAAGAAAGTGTTAGTTAAACAAAGAACAACCCTGCATGTACACTCTTCTTTTCGGTATATAGTTCTTTTTGCTTTGTATAAAATGACCTCTTAGCATTTACTATGGTGGATGACATCACACCAAATAACAATAAATTATGTTATTTTGCCATTTTCTAGTATGCCAATTGTGTGAACCTCTTGTCCATGCTGCCACCCAATGAGCATCGAGAGAACACACAGTGGCATCACATCTATTTAAAGACAAGCTGGATATATGAACTGGCCTCAGTTTCATCACTTAATTTCTGAGGTGGTTATAGTGCTGTCAAGCCGACACCATTACTGGCCCATCAATCACCTGAGAAACTGTGGACCTGGGAGGCACACAAGCTGAGTGACAACACCGGTGTGGTGAGCAATATGATAAACATGGCAGACTTTCTGTGTGTGCTTCACTAAATTGCTGCAAGTAGCTGCGCTGCACGGTCTGCTGCCCTGTACAATTTAATGCATTTGAGAGCATGATTGCTTGAGAGAAGTAATAAATGAAACTGATAAGAGGTAGAAAAAAAACAATGAGACAGAGAGAGTGAAAGACACAACGTCATAGTTGTAAGAGAATCTGGAGGTTTCACACTAGTGTTGGTAAAGTAATTGCATGTTCCATGTTCCAACATCACGTTCATCTTGAGCTGTCTATGTGGCGGCTGCAGATGAAGGAAGAGGGAGGAATCCGTAGTTGTTATTTTCTTCTCCCTCTTCTGCCTCAGCATGGATTGGTGAAAAGACTGTCACATACATTTTGTGTACAAGATATGAGGTAATAATTATACAGAACAGGAGTGGGGTACACTTTTGCTCGGTTTCCATGGCAACAATAGGATGATGAATGCTCATTCACGGCAAAATTTAACAGCGCTGACTTCTGATTATTAAAGTTTGTTCACTGGTATGACTCTATATATTTGCAAGAGTTTAAATGGATAGAAGTGCAACAAACAACATCAGCAGTCATCATTTCTAGCACATCATCCTTGAGGAATAATTTAACATATTGAATTTTACGCCTTAAATTAAATTGATGTCCTCTTCCAAACTGTCGAACTATACTTTGCTTTTCCCCTAAGTACGTAAACACACAGAGGCACAAATAAACTACACACGCAAATGGATGACAATCAAATTTCATAAAGTAATTAAGACTAATTAGATATTGCAGTCAGGAACTCATAAGCAGCTACATCTTAGCGTGGGTTTAAGGCTCATAATGTTAGTGCTTTGTCATCTGCAGCATTTCAGTATAAACTTGCAAACTGTCTTTATCTGGCAAACTTTAAAAGCCTCTCTCTCAGTCTATTGATATGCACGGGCTGAAAGGAAGTTTATTCCTGACATGTGAATCATTGTCTCCAAATTGTCTCTTATTTTTCTTGGTTGCTTTTAGAAAAAGAAGTGACTCTAAACTGATGTTTTTTTTCTGTATCTGAGCAAATTTTGCCCAAGTACTATTGAAATCTAGATTTTGTCACCTCTGTCTGTGTTTTTATTTGGTCTTTTTGATTGTCTAATAAAAAAATACTAAAAATCATACCAAGCTGCATCTAGAATATGCCGAAGGTGTGAAAGCAACCAAACTGTCGCGCAGGACCTTCAAGCGACTGGAAAGTAGTAAAATCTGATACAAAAGCATCATTGACATTGCTGTCTTGTCCATGACTAAGTTGGAACATTTTGTTTATTAAGACCCTTTAAATCCAATCTCCAATTCCAGAAACTAATATTAAAAAAACTGCTGCTGTAAATTCAATTGCAGGAACACTTCAGAATAAAATAAAACGAAAAGTATTTGAGAGACATTAGGATTGCGTCACTGGTCAAGCGTTCTGGCTTGCTGTAAAAGAGGTTGCCCACCACAGGTGCTAAATTTGAGGTTTTAAGTGAAATATTTCAGAATAATGTAAACATTTATCTGGAGTTAGAAGCCATGAAACATATTTTTGCTTTTTTCAGACTATTTGTTGCATTATTGTTCAGTCTCGGTGACATTTTCTTGATTAACAAGTGAATTAGGCGGTGTTTTCATGCAGCATTGTATGACATAACACTGACAACTCGAGCACAAGAGTTGATTTATTAAATAAGATAACATACTGACGTCACCTCGGCACATGGTTGCATGGACATAAATTATTCAAAACTCCCTCCGGTGAGAGTCAAGTTTTTTTCCCCATTTTTAACCTTCTTAGCATATCCATATGATGTTTATTTATCCTGGAAGGCAAGCTGTGAGCGAAATAAGCAGTCGAGACCATGGCTGACTGTTTCACCCTTGAAACTGTAGTGTACCAATGACACATCTTAAAAACACGGATTAAGACTTTCACATGTAAGAAAATAAAAGAACCGATCCTGTCAGTTTCCAAGTTGAGACTTTCTGTGTCTGTATTCTTCTTTATAACCACAAAACAACCGATCGAACACAATTTGAACATGTACGAATTACTCTATTACCTTGCCATTGTGTAATGAATGGTAGTTTTACGTTGTCTGATCAGTCATAGGTGAACCAATTTGATCCATATCTAAGCCACTTTATGGCAGAAAGGTATTATTTTTGTGGGAAAAAAAACTTCTAAATATGTAGCTTTGATAAACAAAGATGAATTTTTAAGTGTTACATCAGCAGCAAGAGGGGGATTTTAATATAGCCCTAAACATAATTAAAATTTCAGATGTACACAGAGCATGGCAAGAAAATTAAGCTTTGTGGTCTCAAGTTTCTCTCCTTGATTATCCCCATAAAAACTCATCTCTGTGTAGCAAAATTGCAAATTTTGAAGTTTTCCCCCTTGAAAATAATCTCTTCCTGCCTTAAAATGACTTCCATTTAACTCTACACTGGTGCTTCCTTCAGAATTTGCAGCTCTGCCCACCCCTCTCCTTCCTGCTGCAGCTCAAGCACACCAGCTCACCTACAACTCAGCCCAAACACTATAAAGCTACTCTACACATGGGAAAGTTGTAAAATTGGAGTAATTCAGCCATATGTGTTGAACCTGGAAGCTGATTCTGAAGAATAATAATACAGAAAATCCCAGCCTGTAAGTCAACAGAATAGGTTCCCCAGAAGTCTGAGGTTTTGAGACTCTCATTGGTACACTGCAGTTTGAACTCAGCCATGGCGCCGACAAAGTCATGATGTTCCCTCAAGCAAAAAACAAAACTAAAACAAAACACCAAAAAATAAACAAAAAGAAAATAACCACCATATGGATATGTTAACAAGGTTAAAAAATAAAACTTGATTTTCACCAGAGGGAGAAAAAAAAGAAGGAACTGATGAAAAAAAGATTAGATTTCTTGTTTTTACAGAACAATGTTAAGAATAATGGAAGGTGTTTTGTATTTTTAAATAAGGAAAATATTATCGGAAGTAAAACAAATGATGCCAAATGTGTGACATCGTAACTTTTATATAACGTTTGAAATGTTTGCAAATATGCGGGTGTTGTAATGAATTCATTATTCATTATAAGTAACGTACTTATATGCTGAATGAAACATATGGAATTTACGCCTGGTGTTTGTTTTTCTTTAACGGACTGTTTTAAATCAGCACTTAATCAACATATTTTCATGATGTGAGAGTGCACGTATAATAGTACTAATGCAAATTGCTTGACTTAATAAGGCTCTAAACCAAACTCAATTGAGCATCCAAACAAAGCAAGGACAAACTGAATTTATACCACCCTGTTGTGTTGGTGTCACAATCAATAAAGCTGGATTAAAAGAATGAGCTATGTATTGCCAGAAAGGCTGATCCTCATCTCTATCCACACCTTCATTCTCTTACGCAGCACAATGCAGAACATAAATCCACAAGATTATAGCAAAATGACACTGGGATGCTATGGCCTGCCACAGTTATAGATGAGCAAGCTATGACTCACTGGATAACAAAAATAAATGACACAGTACTGCTTTTTTTCTGTTCAGTGACAAAGTCAATGTGTCCTCATGCTGTCACTGAGTGTAATTCCCAGATGAGGCTTGACTGCAGACCACCGCAGCTCAGTGACAGGTCTGTGAAACAGGGGATGTTAGCATGGAGGGTCTTTATATCCATACGGCATGCTTCTCAGTGTGTTGGGTTATAGCAGTGGAGTGAAGCACCTCAGGGAGTGTGGCTGCGTATTGTTGAGTGGAGCTGACAGACAATTGCTTACTGTTTGGCTTTTTGAGAAGTTCATCTCTTCAGTCTCTGTTGAAAAAGCTTTTGGCAACAAGACTCCAATCGCTTTCAGGGACTGAATATGTCGAAAGTTTTGTAACTGAATGTGCAGCTGAGCTGTTATTGTCACAATGCTCTGGAAGTGAAATTCTCGCACCCATATGTGAAACTGCTCAAAATGTCACTGTGGCAGTTTCTATGTACATTTTGTGCTCTTACATTTCCTGAAAGTTCCCTGAGCTTATATGTAGATTCTGATTAAAAATGACTCGGTTTATTCTTGGTATATAACTGTGATCAAGACCATTTTCTTTGGCAGCGAAGGTATTGAAGATGTGGATTTGATTGAAGAGCAGGTAGCAAGAATAAATCAATGGTCTGTAATTTCAGTTTCACCACAGATCTGAACACAGTCACTCTGAGAAATCCATCAACCTAAACTATTATGGACGGATAGAATCACAGGAAGGGCTCTGACCTGGCAGTCTGAGATGGGGACTGTTTGTGTCATCAATAAAAGAGATTTTGTAATTGTTGGGGACTAGAGACTGACTCGGTGTCTGTGCAATGTGGCGACCAGCAGTGATACTACAGCCTGGAATTTAAAAAATTACGTCTGGCTTCTGGAACTTTTTCCTTGAAATGATGGATGGCATAAACTTTGAGAGTGGCTAGTCACAAACGAGCCTTGTTTAACATTAAACACTGTAAACTCATTACACACAGTATGCTTCACTACAATGTGCAGATTTTCTCCTTTTTATATTATATATATTTTTAGGATTTTTAAAATATGTAAAAGCATCAATAAAATGATTTACATGATATTACATCTAATGTACAAGAACCTTAAATTTTTTTTTAAAATGACATGATTTCATGTAAGAGTAGGGCTACAAAATGTATTTAAGTTATGGAAAATGCTTTCCCAGGATCTTCCTGCATGGAGTTTGCATGTTCTCCCTGTGCATGCGTGGGCTTTCTTCGGGCACTCCGGCTTCCTCCCACAGTCCAAAAAATATGCTGAGGTTAATTGATTACTCTAAACTGACCGTAGGTGTGAATGTGAGTGTGATTGTTTGTCTGTATATGTAGCCCTGTGACAGACTGGCGACCTGTACAGGGTGTCCCCTGCCTTCGCCCGAGTCAGCTGGGATAGACTCCAGCACCCCCGCGACCCTAATGAGCATTAAGCGGTGTATAGATACTGGGTGGGTGGGTATGACTTCACATGACTTCATCACTTGTGATTCATTTAGCTGGATCTGCAAATTAGATTTGTTGTTAAAGAATGAGGCTTATTACAAAACTATACAAAAAATGGCATAAATGATCATTCAGGCATAAGTGTCTAAACTATTTTCCAAAAATAAATGTCAAAGTATGAAAACAATGACTTATGTTAAGTAATGCAAGCTGTGTATTGTGAACTAATTTACAGAAAAATACACAATAGAGGCACATTATAAACTACACGAATGAAGGCCTTTGTATTAAGTCATAATGCACATGTTGTCTTTAGGTTGAATCATTTCAGTTTGATGTACATTAGAGAGGGAGACAGCATTACCAAACTAATTTAATTAAGCTACTTTCCAGACATCTGGGGCAGTTTCCTGTTTGCTGATTTGGTCTTGGGCAGGCTGTGCAAACTACATAAAGGTTGGTACTGCATAGCCTACAGGTGACCAGTGTGATGTATAGTATGGGGCAGGTTGAGCGTGATAATGACTTGATAGTATCTCAGGGCCACTGACAAATTGGTCAAGTCTTCTTATAGAAGGCCTTACAAGTGGGAGGAAATTGCCAGTCTGACACACCATCAGGGACACTGCCTCTTGGCTCACTCTTAATATAAACGTATGCAATTATCTATATCTTATATAACCTGCTTCTTAATTGGGGACTGCTCCAAAGGAAAATTTGCATCATTTAATTATGTGATGTGTAATTTCAGCAGAATTCACTTCCACCAAATTAAGGTTATTTCCTTGGTGGATCTTTATATTACATTGAGAAACTTGAAATTAAATTAAACTCACTATGGACGCACTAATCACTTTCTAAAGCAAAAAAATCTCTGTTTTTCTGTATGCTATGATGCGTTTTCTGAATGATACTTGAGAATGCAGGAGTTAATCTGAGGTTTGACATCCATCGAGAGGCTGTTATTTATAAGCAATCTTGTGCCATCTACCTTGATGTTTCCGTGTGAAGGAAAATAGGTGACGTGTGATTAAGCAGCCACCATCAGGAGTGAAGAGCCATCTGGTAACGGCTACAAGCAGGTAATTAGTGTTGAAAAAAATAGGACCCTTTCCAGCTGCAGCTGAATCACAAGCTGTGTATTCAGTGTCACCAAGAAACAAAGCATCGATGGTAGTAAATGGAAGGCTGTAACTTTTGACAGTAATGGATCTCGGCCAATTTGTCTTGAATCAACACACTCAATGCAACCCTAATGTGATAAATGAAAAACCTCTCAAACTACACTTACCGCATACAGTATATAGACTCTAATGAGATTTTGATTTATGAGACAACAACACAAAGAAAATAAAGTCTTTGCATTACACTCGCGCTGTGCAGGTCTAGTATCTTGGGATTCAATATAAGAATATATTTTATTATAAGGCAACAAATGTCATAACCCAGACACCAAAAAACTGTGAAATCATGCAGTTTCTTTGTCATAAAAACACTTCAGCAGATCTCACTTTATGTCACACATATACACTCACTGTGTATTATCTACAAGCCAGAACCCAATCATATGAAATCAGCTTTGTCATAATTACTTGCTGGGTGTCCACTGGGACCTACTGTAATCTTTTGAGTATGAAATTGCAACAATGTTGGTCATGACAATGATAATGGCAACCTACCGCAAATGCTGTTAGAAGATATCAGAAAAGACCAGGCAGAGATGTAAGAGGAATAATGATGATCTTAGAAATGGTTCAAAATGTCACCTTGTATCAGGGATAACAGGGGATTTTGTGTCTCGCTGTTGGTCCACATTGCATTTAAAATACCCTTTATAATCTTTTTCATTTGAACTATAAAGGTACTTTTTGTTAGCCTTGCCGCGCTAGACAACCCACGGCAACGAATTTAATTCTCTGCCAGGGTGGGTCTAGTTACCCTCCATAAGGCTCGAGGCTGGATGCTCCTAAGACTGGCCGGACGAATTACCATGAAGTGTAGAGTCAGAAGGCGGGCGTAACTGAGTGACGACAGAGGCGCGACGATTCTGACAGAAACAACTGGCACACAATAAACAGTTATCTTTCGACTCGGCTTTGGCCACAGCCCTTAAAGATTTGAAGCTAAAATTCAACTTGAAAGATAAACAAAGGACAGCACTGAAGTGTTTCATTGAGAAGAAAATTGCTGCAGAGTGATTTGAAAGACAACCTTTTAGCCCGCCTCCCTCCCTGTCGAGCGGCCCTAGACCCTTGTGCCTTCTGAACATGGGTCTAGCGCGGCTAGGCTAACTTTTTGTAGAAACCTTCAAAGAAAAGACCCTAAATTTATATTTATACAGCAAGTGTATACTGCTTTAAGATAATCATGTATTATCCAAAAAAGTATTCTGAATCACAGAGTGCAACGATCGATGACAGCTCGACAGATGGAGAAGGGACCTGGTGTCAGTGCAATGTCCAGATGATCAACTGACTGACAATGAGAAGACAATTTTCAACTTCACTTCAGATTAGTCCCATTTAACAAGTTTTCCGTCTACATAAATCTGCCCTGTGGTCACTCTGTCTTAAAACAAGGAATACTGAATGAGAATCAAGGGTCTAGTAAAGACTGCTGTAAATTGCTGGAAATACAACACACACTAATTAACGTGTATAATTTGATTTTGTGTTTTTGAAGTCTCCAAAAAATCCATGTTTTCAGTACAAATCTGTCAGTCTAATTGTGTGCTCCTTCATGTAGAGCCAAGACTTACAAATCGTGCAAAGCTTATCAGCACAATGTCCAAAGAATTCATTCCTGCGCCCTAATCCCCAAACACAATGGCAGAGCACTCGACACGTCCTCTGTATTGCATAAAAAAATACCCTTTCTGTCCAAAATATGAAAATATCAAACCTACTGATTTCAGATTGTGTGTCACTCTTTTGACCTGTCGTGCTGACAGAAAATGATAAATGACTAAATGGGAGTTAGAATGAAAGGCTACAGATGGCTCAGTTTCATTCTCTGTGACAAGTATGATTGAGAGGAGTATCCGTTTTTTAAAGAGGTCACAACTGCAAATTTCAAAGAGAGGGTGTCTCCCTAAATCAAAAGGAAAAAATATCTAATTTGCGTTGCTTCCCAGTAAGAAGAAAATGGAGAAGTCTATCAGCTCAATTAGTCTGACAGTTTCCATACAAAAGCCTTCTGCTAGAAACTTCCATCCTGCTGCATGAACTTCATTTGTCCATCCACAGCAATCATCAAAACAAATGCCCCTTGAGACAGAAACAAAATGAGAAATGACTGCTTCGCTTTGATCACACATACGAACATATCTGAACCGTAGCGAACCAAAATTAGTGCCAACAGCAACATGCCTTTTTTTTTTTTTTTTACTATTTTTATAGCTTTCTTGTGAAATACTATCACTTAATTAAAGGGCACAGGCCGTAGAAGATGCATTACATGCTGTGTAGTACTGAAAGACATGGATTGTGTTGAGTTTGCTTTTGCTTTATTTAACAGTTACCATCCGGTGTCGCTTGCACACTGACATCGACTGCTTTGTAAGCAGCCTGGAATGAAACCTGCAGGTACACTTAGAATTTACAGTATGCGTTTTTTTTTTTTTTTTTACATCAAATTCATTAATATGCAAAAATATAAGCTGAGAAAATATGCAAAACTGTGGTCCCTTTGCTTTCCAGTTACTGAGCATTTTATTATTGCTTGTAAGAATGCAGATCTACACAAGTCTCAGGAGTGATACTGCATGGTTTTCAGCTTTCCAGTAATTGTGCACAACCCCAGACTGAGGAAACCATAGAATGCACTATTATCATGATAATTGAGCCCGTGATGCCAACATTGTCAACATGTCTGGTGTAAGCTTGGAGAACTGCAATTATATATGACAGCGAAGTGAATGCAAAAAAATAGACACCTGCAAACACGTCATCTTCAGTTGATGGCTACATGCGAGTGATTCTGTTAACTTGCATCAAACTAACTATAAAACTGAAGAAATGAAAGTTTGTTCTATTAAGTTATGTGATTCTTAATTCTTGCATCTGACTGCATGTCCTGTTTGATTCAGCTAATAGAGCTCTGCAGGGATGCGCTGAGTGAAATCTCTCATATGTTCCACCTGACTCTGTCTGTTTGCTGCATACAGAACATGTTGTGTGTTCTTCTGTGCTCTCAAACATCCAGCACACACATCCTCTCACCTGCATCTGACATCTGCTGTTTGCCACATCCCAGAGTATTTCACATTCAGCTTTTTTTTTGCACCTCTCTAATTACTTCCTTAAGTCTGATGACTCAGCTGAGCTCGCTTTTTGAACATTTTTTAATGCCAAGTTAAAAATGTACATCATGGAAGATTACTACTATAGTCTGTTGATAGTCATCAGCCTCTTCCTGTTTTGTTTTGCTCATATTCATGATGTGGTTGTCAGTGAGTGACTACATGGTAAAAGAAATTAATAGACCGCAGGCTCATTTTTTTACCTGCGGTCCACTGAAACACCCAAACAAGTTCAACAGATTTTTTTCAAAAGAAGACTGAACATAAGCTTGCTTTTTCTGGCAAGTCTGGCGAGCTCAACCCTGAAGTAAATATCAGAGAACCAGCAGGATATACCAAACACAGAAACCAGCACTCAGGGTCATCAAAGATTGCCAGAGAGGAAGATGAGATTGATGGATTTTTCCAGTAACATCTAACAAAAAAAAAAAGCAGAAAAGAGGAGCGGGGTAAGCTGACAGAAAATAAACAAAGCTCAGTAGGTATTTCTGATTGTTTTAGGCTGCAAAGCAGACAGTGAGGTCCATAAACAGCACCTGATTCAAGATTACTAGGCAACTTCACCTTGTTTCTCATTATATTCTAATTATCTCTTTGTAAGCGCAAGTGAACAAAGACAAGATAATATTTTAGTGAGCCGCCAATAACAGCAATGGCTTTAAAGGTCAGCCATCAAAAAACAGTATGAAAATGTTGAACATCAACCTTGGAGGGCTATCAGAATGCACCACAGAGAAGACATGAGGCTTTTCGCTTCACAGAAGACAAAAACTTAGTGATTGTCAAGGAAACACATAGTACAAGTGCATCAAGAGTGAAAACCACCTTTCTACTCTTTTATTTTTTAACTGATTTTGATTTTTTAGTTAAAGTTCTCTTTGCTTTCTCTCAGTTTCCTTTTTGCACACTCACGTCATTTTGTCTTGTTGGCAGCTTATTAGAGTAAACTGCACTTTTCAGGACTTAAATGTTTTCATGAAAACCGTTATTTCGCTCAAGACCAGAAATGCTAATCTCAAGGTGGCAACAGAAGTAACATCAGGGTGCCACTGAAGTCACAGTTCTCTGAGGAGTAGTAATGTCTGTACAAAGAATCCTTGAAATGCCGTCTGTAGCTGGACAATATCTGCAGCCCTTTTATTGCGTCCCTGGACCTCATCTTCCGCCTTCTCTTCCTCCACCTCCACATCACCATTCTTATTCTTCTGGCATTGAAATTTGGCACATCACACAGATGTTGTGTAACACCAAGCCTGTCAGTAATTATGATGATTTTACTTTAGGGACTGTAAAGAAGATAAATCTTCCTGGGCATCTAAAATTGAAAACCAAATACCTGCTCCATTATCCCAGACATGCTGTGGTTACGGCTTCCGATTTACTGTGTACTAACATTGCCATGAGACAACAAGTGTCCAAAGGTTAACTGCAAAGTAGAAAAAGGGTTTAATTCTGAATTATGATAAACATCCAATGCACACAATTACACAAAAGGAGAGAGAGGCAGTTATTTGTGAAATGCAATTTGGCCACATGTGCAATCTGAATGCACAGAATACTTTCAAATTACAGTTGTTAAATGGGCTCCATCGCAGCTCTTGGGAACGACTGCTGCTTGCAGTATGCAAAAATATAAAGATTTCCCTCTTCCATACAACCATCATGATGACAGCTGCTAATTATAGGATGCGCTGTGCCCACCCCCTGGTTTTTGTTTTTGTCTCATCTTCTCTCTGGTGTGATATGTGGGAAGTTAGTTTTGCTTGCTAGTTGCTTGTTAATTTCCCTGAGGTAAAGTAAATGATTTCCTTGCATTAGCTAAATTATCATTCAATGTTATAATTTCTGCTCCAGTAAACGAAAAACACTAAGAAGAAAGCACTCAACTATTACACTGCATAATATCCCACTATAGTGATAATAAAACTAAACAAGCAGGATGATGGAAGACAAATGAAGGAAAAACAATTACTTGGCATTTCATGCATTTTCGTTTTCGTGTGATGTATAAAAATCTATCGTTCCAATTCTTCAATCGCAGTTGCTCTGAAATGTGAAATATAATTGTCTCTTTCGCTGGTGGTAAGGAACAATCTATCTTCACCCACAACAATTTTGGCTGCTTTCCACTGAACTCATTCGACGTCATTGTACAACCACAAGAAAAAGCGCTGTCTACAAAACGATACAGAGAATACAGAAAAACAGGACACAGAAGCCTGTTTCAGATGCCTCAACTCAGACAATAAAGACGACTTTGAGCTTTTGTTTCTTTTAGTGTCGATACAGTCGAAACAGTTCTTACATATGCCTGATGCTCAGATGTGTCTGTGATACATTAAAGCAACTTCTACACCAAGTTTTACCCACAGAATAATCAAAAGGTTTCCATAGAAATGGAATTATTCATGTAAATTATGATCAATTAGGTGTATGAAAATGAAACTGTATGAAATGATTCATGAAACCTGAAACAGGTAAAGCAAGGGTGAAATAAATCAGGATTCAAGGAATTTAATAGGCAGTTCGTGCTGTTGAAAGAGCTGGTACTAATTAAATCGTGGACTATATAAAACTCAGCGTGTCTCCCTATGACTAAAGTCAATCTGGCTTATGATAATACCAGTAAAACATGCCAACTATGCTAATCCTCTGAGTGTTTGATTTTTATTGGGGAATGAGCAGGTGATTAGTCAGGGAATGCTAATAAAGAGTGTTTATTAGCACGGGGCTTACATGGGGATACAGTTTCAACAGAGACCACTTGAGTGTTGGATTTTATTAAGCGTATACTGTGGGACTTGTGAGGGAAAAGGCTTTGGAGCTAAGCACCTATAGTATGTGACCGCAAGGGCTGACCCGACAGGAGCGTTGCATTTAAAGTTTAGGCAAACATTTGTTCAGGAAAATGGCACATAAAAAGGTAGAAAATGCATGCCATCCAGATGGTGCACAGGATAATACTATGTAGCTGCTCACAGCAAGACGGTGAGCAGAGAAGGGCAAAAAGAGATAACAATAATTTAGCGTCCAGAATAAAAAATGTGGCAATCTCAGTTCAAGATCAAATAACCTCTGTGAGATGAAATACAGCAGAATGCAAGAGAAGTTCACCGAGGCAAAGCTGGTGGCCGACTGCTGTATAATAGCAGAGCTGTGATAAAGTGCAACACACACAATGAACTGCACTTGGCTTAAGACTTCACCGATGATTTACGCAAATGTTCATCTAATAATTTACTCACTTAGATTTTTGTTTAGAATAGAAATGTATTGCACTTGTCTACATATTTTCTTGTCTTATTTAGCATTGACATTTCAAGAGGAAGGGAAGAGCTTTGATATTTAAAATAAAATGTAATATTCATTTTAAAAAATACAAAACCGCCATTGTTGCTCCACAGGAACAGGGATTCATGCGTCATTTCCTAATGGGCTCAGTGGGGCTCCAGTTTGTGTGACAAATGATCCTCAATCTAGAGCAAAAGGTCAGCTATAAAGTGTGACTTCAAACCTCTGATTTCCCTCTGCAATGTCTGCATCCATCCATGACTGCAAATCACCTGCTCTGTGACATTGTCCGGGAGACAGGAAGCCTCAGTGTCTTTAATCTATAGCTAATGGTGTGAGTTTCAGTGCGACCACTGGAGACTGGGTGACCCTGGGAATGCAGTGGGAGGGACATCAATCTTCATTCTGAGTGGGTCAATGACTGCTAAAAATAAGCACATTAAACTGACAGGGATACAACACTACACTTTGAACTATGCACCTGCAAACACCTCATCACAAACAGGAATGATGTTAAAACTAAGAAAAGATTTTCCTGCCCCACTGCTTTACAGTGTGACATGCTAAAAAATAATGAAGAACAGAATATGCAAAATACTAATAAACTGGTAAAATACTTGTGTTTCTCCATAGAGACTCCTGTAAACACAGAGTTGTACTATATATACAGTACACAACATTACCCACCGAGCAGCCTTACAGCTGAAAAGGGTCTGACATCTGGGTTGCCATGTGTACTAAATATTTAATTAGCTGAAAGTATAGTATTTCGAGTACACGTGCATACCAGTGGTGTATGACTCAGATGACTCTATTATTATCTGGTGTCTATCAGTGAACCCAACCTCAATATAATGAAGCACAGCCTCGACTGCAGCATTTCATGACTTCCCTCTGTTTATTATAGATCGTATATATTGTACACGCTGCGACTGCTGGTAGAATTCGCCTTGATACCAATGCTGTTCTGCATTTTTAGCACATGAAATACAGACATTGATTTTAGTACCATGATGTTTCAAATGCTTTTGTGATTTTGTTGACAGATGCAAATGATTTTGTCCTGATTTTCCTTTTGCAAGATTAATCTAATTGCACAGATCAAACAGGACATGTTGGGTTTTTGTTCTAGCCCTTGATGCTGTCTGTAGGATCAAGCCAGTATGTATCACCTTGTTTGAAATTCTCCTTTAGCTACCTCTAAGTCCTCCGTCTCTTGAGACAAACCTGTTTGCAGTCATAGATCCAATTTGGAATTTGCATCTTCACTTTAAACTTTTAATTGACAGCCCAGACGTTACTGTGAGTGTCCAGGTAGGTGCAGGCAGGATTTTATTCTATTTCACCAATTTGGTACAATTAAACAGTGTTCTGCTCGAAGGATTCTTCTGAACATCAGCGTCACGCTGATTTCAGGCGTGTGAAGGCAGAAGACAGACTGTGAGAGTGTGAGAGAGAAAAAGACAGTGTGTTAGCGAGGCCAGCTGAGAGTGAATGTGAGTGAATTATTACAAAGCTCTGTTGCTCAACTATTGTTTCTGATGCAAACTTCCCCACATTCAAAAATCTCAGAGTTTCACTAGATATTACAGAGACTGTCATCTATTTTTCTTAGGAAATTAAACAATACGTCCCCAACGGTGTCGGCTGCCTGGGAGAAGCTAGCACATTGTGTTGAGACTATTGGTTTTAAAAGAAAGGCTGGCAAACAGCCAACAAGTAAGTCAGTCTGATGTTAATCCAGACTTACAGAGACTTCCAATTAACCAACAAAAAATGTGAATAAGAACAAAATGCCTCCGTTTTTAAGTACTTTGAGGATGTTTTTTTAGTCATCCTGGTCATTTTCAGTAAAGTGACGATTGTTCTTTTATGTGTAACAGTGTATGAAATTATATTTTTATGATCTAATTTCTAAAACTGCAATCAGTGCAGTTGCTGTATCTCTTATCTCAATATTGTCTGTTTTTTCAGTTCTTACAATATTAATGTTGAAAGTCATTTCAGAGTTTTACAACACAATTATCAGGTCATATTTCAGATATTTTGCAATTTAAAGGAAGACACCATGTTCACTGTATTCAATAATCACAAATACGGAGATCTCAAACTCTCCAAGCTCCAAACTGTTCACGTGGCACTTCATCCCTCACATATTACCCTGCCTTTTATTTCCAACACAACACCTGCTGCTGTGCCACCATAATTTGTAAGGCACAGAGAACAGCAACATCAGGTTTATCTACGAAGGGTGACTGGTTAAAAATAAAAGTGCAGGTGGTTGCAGACTCGGGAGAAAAAGTGCTGGCAGCAGGATGCTGCCCTTCTGCCACGGCCACCCTCATTGTGGACCTCAGGTTGCCCTCACATACAGCAAATAAGGCAAAAACACACCACTGATAAACACAACTAATAAACAGTTCCACCAACTAGACAGTTAAGCAACTTCACTCTGACTGGGTGCTGATGTGGTGGTGATTGAGCCAAAGTGTAGTCCTTGGCACTGCCTGTGAACTAACATTTCAGACATACTTGCATGCACATTGAGCTGTCTAATTCATTTCCCACATTCACTCAGGCACATTCAAAGCAAACAGTGCTGCAGAATGCATGTAAGAGCATGCAGCTTTTTCTCTAAGAGCTGTAGAGAGGAGCTGACATACGTTACCTCAGTGAGTCAAGCGAGCACTGGTCCCTGGGTGAGAGTCAAAGATCATTCTGCCAGTGCCATCTGTCAAGCAGGTTGGGTACAAAGGAAGTAGGAGCAAGTGTCCCTCTCCCTCCTTCCTGTGCGCCTCTCTCGCTTCACAACAAAGTCCCGTGTTACATTAGAGAAGAGAGCCGTACTCCACAAGCCGGGGAATCCTCTGTCACACTGAAGCCAATCTGGAGCAGTTTAAATCCCCCATGAGAAGATGGAAGATTGCGCCTCCCTTTTCTTGGGAAATAGCGACTTGCTCCTGCACTGCACAAAAAACCCCTCTCTCTGTGTGTTTCTTTCTGTCTCCTTCTCTGCTCTCCTTCTCTCCTGATCCTGCTCCACTTGTGCACTCGCTCGCTCACTCACTCTGGCGTGCCTTCTTATCCACTGTAGCTCCGGCACCCACGGACACACACACACACACACACACACACACTGTACTGTGTTCACACAAACATATGCAAATCACATGGACAAACAAACACATTCACAAAAAAACCCTCCTGTAGCCTCTTCACACTAATATTTCTCTAGAATCTGAGTGCTTATTTCCAGCTGTTTTGCAAGGAGACATGCTCCAGTGTTCTATTTGTGCTGTTGACATGTTCTCAAACATATCACAGTATGAAGTTAACAAATGTAAGCGCTTTGGGCAATGAGAGTTTGTTGCGGTTGCTGCTATAAATAGACTGGATTATATTCAGTCATTGCTTTGTGGATCACAGAAAAATACTCACATATGTAACTAGAAGCAGTGTGTGTGTGTGTGTGTGTGTGTGTGTGTGTGTGAGGGAGTCTGCTCAGAACTGATGGTGCCTCTGCTGTGATATAAAAAAAAATGACATGATGAATGAAAAAAAATTTCTGAATGTGTCATTGTACTGTAAAATTTCATTTGGAAACCCCACTTCCCCATGATCAATGTGCTTCACTGTACGTGGGTGTGTCAGCGTGCGCTCTAGCGATGTTCTATTTTGAGCCCACAGTCGTAAGGCACAACAGAAGAAAGAGGACAGCAAGGCGCTATTATGAGAATCTCCCCTAAAACCAACCCTCCCCCCACCGCCACCACCGCCATCACGTCCCCATCTTCCTCCCTCCATGCTGAAAATCTCCATGGTTTAAGGGATAACAGGGATAGCGGGAGGGAAGGAGGGACATAGTTGCCTAAGAGATATAAATAGTGCAATAGTGGCCCTAATCCATTAGCGCTTGTTGGAGAGAGGTCCAGCAGCTAACATAATGACAGGTATGACACCAGCGGGCTTGAAGACAGGAATAATCGGCGATATATTTTAGCATATGCGCTTAAAAATACCATCCAGTGAATGAATTGGAAGTGTTTTTGCACAGTTCCCAAGTGTAGAAGTATGACAGATGCCAAAGGGCTATTATGGCAGCTCTGAAACTCTGGAGAAAACCTAAACTCTACAATTCTACAGTTTCATTTAGCTTTTATCCAAAGGGGCATACATCTGAGAGTCGATAAAACACAAACAAGGACCTGGTCAGGAGAAAACAACCTGGATGAGTGCCATAAAACAAGTTCAAGTAGGATAAGAGGACCTACAGGCCGTGTGGATGTAAGAAGACATTTTTACATCTTACTTAAAAACTTTATTTCGAATTAGGTCTGTAGATGTTTCTCTGATGGAATTTGATAGTTTTTTACTAAAGCTTGATCCCAGACTATGTGTTGGTAGATAAGAAAAGACCTGCACTGAGCATGACTCTTGACCTGAACATATTCATATTTCACCACCTGTCTTCCTCCATGAATGTAATTAAGGGAATGTGAAGGGCACATGTGTTATCTACAAAGAAACACACATATACACGCTCACACAATTTGCATTTGTTGCCACATTTGCATGCAAACACAATCTGCACATCAATAAATACAGAAATATCCTTGTCCTTGTCCAGTTGACCTGACGCTGTGTGTTATGAAGATTCAAACAAGGGAAAAGTCAAATTTAAGCAATGCACTTTCTATATATACATTTATAGGAAAAATGATGAAATATAATAAGCAAGCATGGAATGACAAATTTCCATTGTGTGTAAAACCAGCCCAATGAAGCTGCAGTCAAATAAACCTCAAGCTTTCCGCAGGAGTTGAAAAGGCACAAAGAATTCATTGTGATTAAAAAGTAAAGCATGGCAGCTTTAATCTGTAGCTTAAGGTTTAAAAAATGTGCACAAAGACGGAAGTACCAGTGCTACTAGCAGCGGGGAACTGGAGACCAATGAAGATCAAAACCCACACATGACATTCTCTCACTTTGAGGGATACTTTGAATACCAGTTTTCAGATGGTTTTGTGATGTGGTGCAGTAGCTGAACAATGGAACTCAAAAACAAAATCAATCCACATCTCACTGGTTGATATTAAATATTGAATTATTTAATGGAAGCTCATTTTGTTGGTAAAAGTACAACACACTTTCTAACCAGCAGCATTTGTTTCTTTATTTTAAGGTTTCACTGGTGGAGTTATTATAACAATGCTTTTGTGATATTACTTGCCAGAGACTTTGCAGCAAAGTCAGTAAGTCACACAGCATAGCGTGGTCATTAGATGTGCAAACGCTGCACTGTGTGAAATGCAAAGACCAAGCATGGCAGTAATAACTTAGTTGCTATAGAGTCTCACTGAATATGTGTTTTTCTCACGTCTTGAGTGTTAACAAGTGAGTTCATGTTATTAAAGTGAGGGCAGATTCACCCAGACAGCTAATGAGAAATAATGTCAGGGGATGAGGGCCTGTTAACTAAGGCTTACTGAGGAAAAAAAAGCTCGCTGCACTGCACTGTACACACTGTATATCATTAAAATTAATAGGAGTGATTTGACTTGAAGGTATTAATGTGACCTTTAACATTAGAACTGTCTTGTGAGTGTGGATATTGTAGTGCATAAATGATGCTCAAGGCTGCTTTTTTACTTCACACTTTCAAATCGGAACACTCGGTGGCTCATACGTAGATCAAGTGGACATTCTGCTGCTGTATTTCTAATGCCATGGGCTCATTCAGAGTCACCATTTGACAGCACAAATCCTTATGATTCCCCTGCTTGGTAATAAGAGTGTGCACATAGCAAAATGGAAGTTTCTTACCATTTCTGGGGGCCATACTTGTTGAATACCTATGTGCTCCAAGTTAGATTTTTGTTGCGATGTTCGAAGATGCTGATGCAAATTTGGATTCATATGAAAAATTATCTTGCAACAGCTGGCTGTAAGGTCAGGCTGACAGGTACGTACAAATCTTTTCCTCATGCTGTAGCACAAGTTACAAGAGTACAAGATGATACTGCCCACTGTGTACCTTCAATAATGAGCCCACTTTTTCTCTCAGTTTTTCCAGCAGGTGACCCTTTAATAGCTTTCTTCTGGGCTCTGGCTTTTGTTCAAAAGTACCACACCAACTAGATCAAGGAACAAATGTCAGTTTGACCCATGCATTTGCCTGGCAGAATGATGGAGGTACAGTTTATGATGGAGACACACATCATCTTCTTGTTTGTCTCTAGGTTTTTTTTATAATTGCTGCTCTGACTCATGGGTATGATTACAATAGATCGCTTCCAACTTCAGATCTTCCACCATCTGTTATACCCAACCTCCTCTATATGTGAATGTTTTGAAACATGCATTATTGTTTACAATGACTTGAGCATTGCTGGCTTGCTTAACCTTCATGTCATCCTGCAGGTCAAAATTGACCCATTTGAAAGTTTGAAAATGTGGATTAAAAAAATAATTCACAATGAAGCTTCTGATCTCCACATTTTCAACATGTTTGGGAAATCTTTGAACATTTTTGGTTGAAAAAAGAAATGTTAAAAATGTTACTTAAGAACATTCACAAAAAAATCAACCAAAATCCAGTGAATTTCACTGGATTTTTTTTTTTTTGTGAATGTTCTTAAAGAATTATTAGAAGTTTTACTGATATATGTGTAATCACTTTAGATATTTTTAGGATTTTTTTTGGAAGATTTTTACTCATTTTTTGAAAATATTTACAACAATTTTCTTGCCAAATTTGGGGAATTTTTTTTTAAAAAATAAAACTTTTGAGGAGAAATTTTTAAGAAATTATTGAAATTTTCTTCCTGGAAGTTTTGCAAATTTTCAGAAATTTGGGAATTTTTTGCTGAATTTTTGCATATTTTTATCAGACAAGGAAACAATGTTTTTTGGTGCCCGGAAATGAGGACAACAGGAGGGTTAATGGTGTATTCCTACCTTTTTGGATTAATCCCATCAGCTGTCAATGCAGTCAGCAGGAATGCCAACTTCATACTTACTATTCAAATCAAATCAAATCAACTTTATTTATATGGCACTTTTCATACAGTAGAGTAACACAAAGTGCCTCACAGAGGATAAAAACAAAAACAACACAATACAAAACACTGTGAAAAACCCGAAACCTTACACCCCCCACAAATATGCACACAGATACACAATCACATATACATTCACACACAGACGTAGACATACGAACAGACATACATACCCACACACACAAACATACTAACAAACACACACCCACATACACCATCTGTCGGTAAGGAGATATAAAAGAGATATGGCTGGGCACCGAAATCCGAAGTGAGGATGAAGCTACCTTTGGGGGCCACACACACCGAGTGGAGTCATGGACCATGACTGCAGGGGCGCCGACACAAGGACCACCCCAGCCCAGGCAGACAAGAGGCTCCACACGAAGGTGTAAAATGTATTGTAAAATGTAAACAGCACATGCAGGCTACCTACTTCTTAAACATAACTATGAGAGGGAAATATGATACGGAGAAGGATGATGTGTTAAGGCGCACATATTCTGCGCATTTACAGGCTCATTCATTTTTCATGGGTCTGCCAGAACATGCTTACATGCTATGAATTTCAAAAAACATTTCCCACACTGTACATTGCTGCTGCACCTCTTCTCACACACTGTCTGAAACGCTCTGTTTTAATTTCTGGCTCATCTTCAGAAAATTCCCAGTCTGCTCTGATTGGTTACCCGGCCTGACGAAAATGAGGCAGCGCTGGTTATGTAATGCAACCCCAGATCTGAGTCGAGAGGCAGAGAAAATAATGGCGGATTGCGAGGAAGCTGCTCATTCTTTGTTTGAAGATGCACCAAACTAGTCACGAGGCAGGTGTCATGCAAATGTAGGACACAGTGATGTAGATAAGTGAACAAGGGGAAGCCGAGACTTCAAATGAGGTGTTTTGAGGCGGGAAAGTGACAGTATTTTCTGCGGTAGGAAAAAATTCCTTTTAGTGTGGCTTTGTAAGAAACCATAATATGGGTTGTTTAAGTTTAAGATGCGCAGTACAACTTTTGTTAAATCAATTGGCAAAAAACACATATTGGTCATTGCAGTATAGTAGTAACTTTTTTTGCATACTTTGAGAACAAACACCTGGTCAAATAATAATCAGGAACTGGTGCTTGAGATTTTGAACCACCAAGTACCATCTCTTTCAGAAACTCTAAACTGATAGGAGCCACCCTTTCCTTTGGGTTTAAGTTGCATTTAGTCCCAGATGTCCAACCTGATGTTACATACAGTAGAAGTGATTCATCTCTATGGTGTATTTTAGCCCGACAGCTTATGTTATTTGACCCTTAGTATTTTTTTTCCTGCTAAGTGTCCTTCAGGCAGTGTTGTTGCTGCTCCTCTTTGTCATTGCTTCTTTTCTGCTTTTCTTTAGTGCCTCATATGGTTATATAGTGCAAGAAAACAAACTTTGTATGTAGAGCTGTCTCCTTCTTACCCGTATGCACCGTACTGTATGTAACGCCATCCATCCAGTAAACTGACTGAATAAATCAATAGACATCTCATTTGTTATTCTGATTCTCTCTTGCTGATCTAAAATTGGAGATATCCTACTGATACCTGATTAGTGCATTGGTCTTTATTAATGATGCCCTCCTGTGTTTGGTGAAAGTTTGGATCTTTAAAGCAGCTGTAATTAATGAACTTATTACTTTAGATAATGTTCACTTTGGTTTGAACTTGCAATGTACAAAGGGTCACCAGTACTAACAAAGACTGGTACTACATCAAATGTCTTGTTAGGATGTACCCCTTGCAGTTCACGTTAACGTGCCGATATTTATCTTCCCTAATTTAGAAGAGAGTGACCCGTCTCTACTTTGAATCCCCTCATTTCCACAACACCATAATTGAAAGGCTCAAGCACCGCAGAGAGCGCTCAACACAAGCTCATTTTCCAAAGCAATGAAAGATGGCAGCAATAGTAAGAACATAATTACAGAAGAGAGCGGGGAACGATAAGAGTCACGGCACAGGGGAAGATGTTGTTGCAAAGTGACACTTTATTCTACTCTCTCTTCTACTCTTTGTCAGTAAAATGAAAAAAAGACAGTATTATACGTTTGAGGAGGATTAGTGAAATTGGTTTCGCTGCACCCTGCTTGTGCACTGAGGATAAAATTATATGCTTGATTTTGATGAGGCAGCTGTGTGGAGGTTATACGACACAACCTGGTATACGGTGTCAATGCAGGTATAATCAGCAACAGAAGGAGGATAACTACTCTTGTGCTGGAAGAATGGGGTTGATTATAGAGGAGCCATTAGGCGGTTTAAGTACGCGAGTTAAATGCTAGGTGATGTTGGAGAGAAGGTTGAGGAGGATGCACAGAGAGAAAAGACCTGTTTGCATGCGTTTCCTTGCTACACATGTACTGAATACTGAGTAGGTCATCGTGGCCTTTTTAAAATAGCTTCTGTTCTTCATGATGATGTACTGTTGTTATGATTCTGTGCCACCCTGCCATTTAATTGTCAATCAATCATCTGACAAAACTGCACCCGCAACATAAATGGACCTGACCTGCATTTAACTACCTCGAGATCAGACCAAGAACTACAATGACTTCTTTCAGATGATCAATACCACACTTTAATCTTTAAATATGCCAACAGTTTAGCTTAGCACAAAGACAGGAAACAGAGGAGCACAGCAGGCCTGGACAACAAAGCAGTAAATACACTGAAATGACAGCATTGCTTAGTCATCTTGTACTGTATTGAAGCCGCTGTGTGATAAACAGGCCTGCATTTATTATTTTAATGCCCAGCAGCATATTTTTACCTCACCAAGAGCGGATGTGCAGACACATTTTGAGCTGCAAGATTAGTTGGCAACTGCAGCAGTATTTTGAGTGTTGCTTTTGTATTATAATAGCCACACATGCAGCTGCGAGGAGAACAAAGCATGTACATCAATATTTCATACGCTTCTGGGATGTGTTGTTATCACGGTTGATTCAGTTGGATTGCAATGTGAAGATGACTTGAGGCTGCATGGGAGCTGCATTTTCCTAAGCCTTTGCTGAGACTATGGCCTCATTAAGTGCCAAGATTGCTTGGCGCTGTCTGCTCCGAGCGTGTATAGCCTCTAAAAACAGGCTGAAGTCTACAAATGCAATTTTGGTCAGGTCACTGAATGGGACTCAGTTCTTTTAAATGTTTCAAATCCTGTCCTTGATTTTATTAATTATCCATAACAACGAGGCAGCAGACTGAGGACGTCTCTCCACTTACAGTCCCTGGTATGTCTGTCCCCTGTGAGCGATGTTAAAAGGCAACTTTCTTGCTCATTTCACACACTCTACTTAACCTTGGGAGGCGGTCCATGAAATAGTGTGTGTGTGTGTGTGTGTGTGTGTGTGTGTGTGTGTGTGTGTGTGTATGTATCACTGTGGTCGTGCTCCAGTGATGCACTATCAGAGATGTCAGAGATTTGTTTGGGTTCACACAGGAGGAAGAGCATTACTCTTTGGCCTGCAGCTGCAACATCATTTAACTTGTCTGACAGTCTTGGCAGTCCTGACAGAATTCATTTAGAGGGGATCCCGAAGGCCTAGTTCTGGGACCGGATAACTTAAATCTTCTCATTTACTTAAAAATGTGCTTTTTTAGCTTTTAATGCTGCTTTCCATAAATAATTTGTCAGTATTTCTTAGCAAGGAAGAGTAATGCTATAGTGCCACCATGTGGACAATAATGTACACCACATGTAGTGATAAGGAGACTAACAATGATAGCACAGATAGAATACGACTGCTTTAAGAAAGAGAAATGTGAGTATTTTATTAATTTGCATGTATGAGTGCAAATTAATTTTACAAGCCATTTGTGAAGCTTGTAAAAAATGCTTTAAGGGTATATTCTTAGAGTAAAAATATGTTTAATTTATTTAATCTACTTGATGTGAATTTAGCTTTCAGTTCACTGTTGCACTGCAGGTCAATAAGTTCATTTTGCAACTAGATGGGGACACTCTCCACATCAGCTTATAAGGGGTCTGCAAACAGCTGGAAGGTGTCCTTACCTTAAAGTCAGCAAATCGTTAATCAAACTCTTGCTGCAGGTTTTCAATAGCAATGACATATTCATCACCACTGAATGATGTGCCCTCTTCCACCAAAGATCTACATGCTGCGACATGACAAAGGTTTTCTGCAGACAGTTGAGATTTCCACAATCTCAGTTTTACGGAAGAGTAAAAAAAATGAGAGGGGGTAGAATGTTTTTTTTCAGCATGAATTTTGAGAAAAAGTCAAAATGTCGAGAATAAAGTCAAAATATAATGTCGAGAATAAAGTTGAAATATAATGTCGAGAATAAAGTTGAAATGTCGAGAATAAAGTGGAAATATAATGTCGAGAATAAAGTTGAAATAGGATGTCGAGAATAAAGTCAACCTTTTGGAGGTCTGCAGCCAACTGCTCTCGCCTTTTGAGACTAACAACCAGCGCACTGCTTCTACAAAATGCCGTTCAGTCAGTTAGATGAACTAGTGAAATTATACTTCAGACTCGGCTTTAGTAATAAAGAAATACTTTCTCTTTTAGCCCACAGACATACTGTAGTGATAAGTGTTAGAACTTTGAAGAAATTGATGTGATGAAGTAATTGGCTATCACTTTGGGGTCATTGTTTGTTCTGTATGCCTCCATCCATACGACATAGCGACTAAAACCGTCAATACAGCCATTAATGGCAATTCCATATGGCTTCAATT